>NW_028227267.1:48386351-49586351 GCF_978045245.1 Mus caroli
TTTGTCTTATGGCAATACCTCATTCTGAACACATAAAGCTTTAAGTTTCATGACTCTTCTTCTTCCTCCCTCTTTTTATTTCTTATAATCTAATGAATCTAATGAGTGGTGCCCAATGCTTATGGGTGCGGATCATTCACTGATGCATGGGCAACCTACAAGGGTCTACTTTCTTAAAGAATGATGACTCTCTTTGCCCCAACAGTCACCAATTGCTAATTGCTCCTCAGCAAGGAAGGGGCCTCATGAGCCCCTTTACCCTTCATACTCGAGGTTTTATGTGTCTTGATTTTGTACATATCTAATGCAGGTCCTGTGAGTTTATGTTGTGCAACAGCCATGCCATGTCCAGAGGAAAGAATTTTAAAGCTCTCATCTTCTCAGTCGTATGTTTTTTTCCACTTCTCTTCCAAGATGTTCCCTAAGCTTTGTTGGGATGAGGAGTTGGTAGAGATGTTGCACTGGTGGCTGAGTACCCACAGTCTCCAATTTTCATTACTCTGAACATTCTTCTTATCTCTGAATTTTTACAGTTTTCCAGTTCTGTTTTGTGATGTTTTCCTAGCCTTGGGGGAGCTGATATAGATATCCCACTTAGGTTTGAGACTCAACACTTATTCTCAGAACTTCTGCATCAATTCACTGAAAAGAAAGCTTTTCTGACCATGGCTAAGGGCAACACTATTCTGATCATTGGCATTTGTTTGAACTCAGTCACATTCCTTTCTTGCAGCTGGGAGGCACATTTTGACTCTTCTTTTGGATGATCAGATTATCAGTGTTAGTTCAAGAACAAATTCATAGATGGAGTCTCAGATCTGGCTATACCACAGTGAATTTCATCAGGGCTCCAGTTATAAACACTGGCCAGGCTCCTGTTCAGCCCATGCTAACATCCTTTGTACTGTTTAAAGCCAAAGTTTTTATGTACATTTTAGTTTTCGTCAGTTTACACCTTCTTGAATTTAGTGCAGATCCAATTCAGCTTTCTTTCTGCATTCTTACAGTCATCTCTATGTCCCATTCAGCCTTTTCTTGTTAACCTAAAGAATATAAAGCTTAATATGTTTGATAGCACCAGAGACAGCTGAAATGCAGAAGTGTCAATGCCAGCCAGTGACTAGCAGCTGTTAAGCAGTCAAGGTCAGCATCAAAGAAAGCACAAGTCTGAGGTAGGTAGAGGAGCCTCATCAACATCTAATAGGTGATTAGTACCCGAACATCACATGATCATCTCCCAAGCTGGGACATGCATAGAGCGGGATCACCCAGATCATTAACCAATGTCAGCAGAACTACATCAGCTCATGTGCAGTCTCTCCCATAGCCCTATAAAGATCTTAGATAAGGAGGTTGCCAGCTCTTTCCTCTCTGAAATCTCTCTCAGAAGTTTCTTTCACTTTTTTCTATTCTCACTTTCTTATAATTATCTTAATAAAGATTGCCTTGGCTTTGAATACATTTACAAGAGTCCACATTTTTCTTTCATTGACATGAGATCACAAACCCAGAGCCACTGTCCTCGGTCAATCTTTGGTACTGTCAGTGTCTGGCACTAGGTCGTTTAGTCACATACAGCTGAGATGTGAAAAGACTTGTACTTTAGAATCAAAGTCTCTGCATCCCTGGGATCTATATAAAACTCTTTCGACATTCATGTCTCATTGAATCAAACTATTACATTTTAACTGTTCTAGATAAGGCAGAGAATGGAATAGCTTTGTCATTTCTTGTGAATCAGCTCTGGATTCAGGTATCTCACAGCATGTTCCAGTGGCAGGATGAGGTGGCAAGAACTAGATGGCAGATGGCAATATGGCAGTGCTTCGGTTCCTTTAGCCGTGTGTGTGTGTGTGTGTGTGTGTGTGTGTGTGTGTGTGTGTGTGTGTGTGTGTGTGTTTAGACGAAGCTTTCCTCTGGAAGGTTAGGTAAAAAGCCAGGGCTCTGGAAAATAGACTAGAGTGTGTACTCAGTATCGGGCGGAACTTAGTTCCAAATAAGAGTCCAGAGTTGCATCCCCTGTGATAGAAGGGAGAACTGATAAACTGGTAGCCTTCATGGCAGTATGCCTTCAACTAGCTGGTGAGTTTGATCTACTGGTAATGGGAACAGGGGCATCTAAGTTTAGAGGCTGCATCTTTGAAGAAGCCAGGTCTTGATATTTTGGTTCTGCACTTGGAAAATGTAAATGCTAACTTCTGCTCTCAAGTTTATGTTTCTGTCTAGATGTGAACAACCGACCAGCAGAGAATCCTCATGCCCCAAGCAGCTGGGAAGCTGAACATATTACCAACAATTGCAGTAGCAAAACTCCCATAGCTGCTCTGCAGCGGCACAGGCAGGACTCAGGTAGATTTCTCACCCTGCTATCTTAATAAATTTAACTGTGATAGAGAAACTGTGGTAGACTAAATCACATTGACACAGAGGGATTAGGCATTAAATAGATTCACTGTTAGGCAGTGTGATGGTTTGTATATCCTTGGACCAGGGAGTGGCAACATCTGAAGGTGTGGCCTTGTTGGAATAGGTGTGACCTGGTTGGAATGGGTGTGCCACTGTGGGTGTGGGTATAAGATCCTCACCCTAGTTGCCTGGAAGTTAGTCTTCCACTAGCAGCCTTTGGATGAAGACATAGAACTCTCAGCTCCTCCTGCGCCATGCCTGCCTGGATACTGCCATGCTCCCACCTTGATGATAATGGACTGAACCTCTGAACCTGTAAGCCAGCCCCAATTAAATGTTGATTTTTATAAGACTTGCCTTGGTCATGGTGTCTGTTCACAGCAGTAAAACCCTAACTAAGACAGGCAGACAGGTAGGAAGAGGAGCCATATAGTTATCAAAAACAATGGACTTTAAAGATGGCTGGCTTCTTCTTCACCATCTTGATCTGAGATAAAGCTTGGCAATTTAAAACAGAGGCCTGGTGAGGCTTTTCTCCATAAGTACTTCTCTCTAAGCCCCACATAGGCACAGTGCTGCTGTCAAACCTGAACAATTTCAAGGCTTGATCAAGACATGTTTATGCCAAAGCTGTGGGCCAATTAACCATCTTGTGTTTATTCAAACTGACCAACCCTAAAGGAGGGGAGGAAATCTTTTTAAAGATCCTTATAAACACCAGCATTACAGAAGACACTAGATTTGGGGGTTCCTGAATGCCCCCCTCTGCTCTGCAGAGGTTCTTTCTCTGTTCTTTATCTCTATCTATCTGTCTATCTATCTGTCTATCTATCTATCTATCTATCTATCTATCTATCTATCTATCTATCTATCTATCGTTTCCTCATGATATAAGAGTTTCTTCATCAGTTGATTCTGTCTACTATGTTTTCTCTGTTTCCATGTTGGACTCAAGATTTTTCTACCTAGAAATTCTTTAACTGACAGAGAAAAGGAACTTATCACAGCCCCCAGATGGTGATAAGGCTTCTACTCAGAGCACATTCCTGACCCTTTCTTGTTTAGCTTCTTTGGGTTTGTGGAATGTAATTTGGTACCTGTATTATATGTCTAATATTCACTTATAAGTGAGTACATACTATGCATGTCCTTTGGGGACTGGGTTACCTTACCCAGGATGATATTCTCAAATTCCACCCATTTGCCTGCAAAATTCATAATGTCTTCGTTTTTAAAGTTGAATAGTTTTCCATTATGTTGATCTACCACATTTTCTTTATCCATTTTTCAGTTGAGGGACATGTAGAAGAATGAAAATAAATCCACACTTATCACCCTGGACAAAACTCAAGTCCAAGTGACTCAAGGACCTCAACATAAAACCAGATACACTAAATATCATAGAACAGAAAGTGGGAAATACCCTTACATGTATTGGTACAGGAGACAATTTCCTGAACAGAACACCAATGGCTCAGGCTCTAAGATCAACAATTGATAAATGGGACCTTACAAAACTGCAAAACTTTTGTAAGGCAAAGGGGACTGTCAATAGGACAGAATCTTCACCAACCCTACCTCCGAGGGAGGACTAATATCCAAACTTTACAAAAAACCAACAACCCAATTAAAAACAACAACCCAAATAACCCAATTAAAAACAAGGTAAAGTACTAAACAGAGAATTCTCAACAGAATAATCTCGAATGGCCAAGTAGCACTTAAAGAAATGTTCAAAGTCCTTAGTCTTCAGGGAAATGCAAATCAAAACAACTGTGAGGTTCCTTCCATTTTACACCCATCAGAATGGCTAAGTTCAAAAACTCTAGAGACAGCACCTGCTGGTGAGAATATGGAGCAAGGGGAACACTTTTTCATTGATTGTGAAAGTGCCAACTTGCACAACCACTTTGGAAATCAATTTGGAGGTTTCTCAGAAAACTGGGAATATTTCTTACTCAAGGCCCACTATACTATTCCTAGGCATATACCCAAAGCATTCTCCATTCTCTAACAAAGACACTTGCTCAACTATGTTGATAGCATGCTTATTCATAATAGCCACAATAAAGAGTTATGAATCCTTGTGGATCATAAGGGAGGACTTAGCAGTACTGAGAGGCCTTTAATCTCTGTGTAGCATCAAGGCCTAGATGTGCCTTTGACACACTGAGGTAAGTCTTCTAGTTGCAGGAAGTTGTGGTTCATCGGGAATTATAATGAGCAGCACCCTGAAATGCTATAGTTTGGAGGTAAGTATTTCTGATTAAATATACTCTAATAACTAGTTATGCTTGCTTCTACTATACACATGCACTACAGTTTTCAAATCTTGCAGCTTTCCTCAGCAGATATTTACTCTCCCTGGAATCTGAAACACCCAGTGGTCACCACTGTGACTTGGGTTTTGCCCTTGGACTTCACTCATTGGCCTCTCAAGGCTCCCAGGAATCTGGCTCTGCTGTACAGTGCCTGGTATCCCTAGCTTTCCTCTGTGCCTCAGTACAGGAACTGGTGATCATAGGCAGTTATAAGCATTATGCAGACGGTACTGAGTTCTACTGCCAGGTTCCCCTGTAGTCCATACACTTTATCACTGATGCAATAAGCGGCTTCTGAATGCCTACGTGGCTAAATTGAGGAAAACACTTCCCAGCATGGACAGTTTCCAGAAAGTACCTAAAGAGACTATTTTGCAGGAACCTTTTTCTTTTCTTTTTTAAAGTGAAAAATCTATTATTCTTTTACCCTGGGGTATCTTACCTTCCAGGAACCATGCCTAGCATTGCAGTGAAAAGTAGTATGTATTCTATAGCAGCACTGATCTCGTTAATAAGTACAGTTAATTTTTGTCTGCACCCATCATGTCTGTAGCTTTAAACACATTACGTCTCTCTATTTTTGTTCTCTCCATTCTCAGTAAAAATCTGGGTAAAAGAAGCAAGTAATTACCCAGGGAAGGCCTGGATGTCTTGGTGCCTTAAGTAAGTAAGTAAGTAAGTAAGTAAGTAAGTAAGTAAGTAAGTAAGTGAATAAATGTGTCTGTCAGTGAGCTTCCAAGTGAGTACCAGCCTTATTTCTTAATGCTTTACTACCCACATATATGTTTCATTCAGAAATAGGTTTTATCATCAAGTTCTGGAGAGTAACCAGAGCACTGTAGATATATTGCCAATATAGAGAACTGGCAATTACCTGTAATGTTGAGCAAATATAGGACCCCACTGGACAATAACTTCAACAAATAAAACCCATGCCTGCCACTGGGATTTTAATTTGTTATCCCATGGTGTCTTTTAAGAGGTTTGTTGTCCCATGATATGGTAAGTCTACTTATGTGTATAGACTTAGGAAGCGTCTACAGTAGTAGATAAGTTCTTTTGTGACTTTCTACCTCTGATTTCCACCATATACTCTGCTCTGACATTAAGCCCAGCAAGTGATAAACAAGACCTAATGAAACAAAACCCCTTCTGCACAGCTAAGAACACCACCATGTGAGTGGAAAGCCATCCTACAGAATGAGAAAACCCTTTTAAACTATACTTATATAGAACACACAAGCAACTAAAAATCCATAAACATCAAGAAACAAAACCAATTTAAAAATTAAAGATGAAACTAAACAAAGAATAATCAAAATATAAATAATGAATGGCTGAGAAATATTTCAGCATCATTACTTATTCCATAAATGAAAATTAAAGCTGTTTGAGATTGCGTATCACTCCAGGAATGATAGCTAAGAACCAAAAAGCAAATGATGAAAAATACTGCCTTGGATTTGGAGAAAGGGAAACATTAATTTACTGCTGATGGGTGTGCATACTGATGGGTTGCTATGGAAATCAATGTTAAGTTTCCTCAAAGTTTAGAAATAGGTCTATCAGATGATCCTGGTATATTTTCTTTTCAATATACCTAAACAACTCTATAGACTATATCTGATTATTCATGTTCAATGCTGTTCTAGTCACGGTAGCTAGAGAATACATACAAGCAAGATGCCCAGCAGCCGATGAATGGGTAATAAAAAATATAGAACGTTCATTTGGTTTTTGGTTTGCTTGTTTGTTTGTTTAGACATTAGCCATCATTTATGAGTAAAATGAAATTTCATGTAGCTTTAATCTGTATTTTCATGATATCTAGAGGTGTTAACACTATTTGTACTTCACTTTTTGAGAACTATTTATATAGTTCCATGCTCTATTTTTATTGGTTTGTTTTATTGATGTTTAGACTTTAATGTTATTTTTATATTCTAGATACTTTATGTTCTCAGATGTATACCTGAAAAAATAAAGCTCTATTCCCCTTGTACATTTTGAAAAATTCATGTAGAAATGAATTATAGAAGCATCCATAAATACATACATACACATACATAAAGCGTGTTAATAGAGTTATTCTGAAGTGAGGCAACAAAGCCCCTATTAGACCAATATGGGAAAACAAGCAAAAAGCTAAATTACAGAAATAGCTTACTTTCTATTGGCTAGTGAGGTTTCATATACTCCTCTATATTATGAGCTATTTGCAATACTGTGGGTCACCCCCCCCCCAGAACTTGATAGTAAAAACCTATTGATGAAATCACAGAACATGGAAAAATTAAGCTGGTGCTTACATTGAAGCTTCAGTCTTACTGGATAGTTTCCATGGTGCTAGAATGTGTTACACATGCTACTGAAAGAGAAAATGAATGCCAGTCTTTCTGAGGTCTGAATCCTATGAGCTAAAGCCATAGCCTGGCAGACATGCCAGTCAGTTCAATGGTGGCACAAAGGCAAAGGAAGTAACCAACCAATTTCTGATTCAAGCTAAGGTCTGTTCCACAAATTGGAACCCATACACAGCATCATTTTCAGGGCTAAGAACTTGTGACTAGACAAGACATAGGCCATATGGGAAACCCTATGGTTATTGTTCTGCTAAATGGAGATATTACTAAACCAACTCCTAAGGAGTTATTGGTATATATACAGTCTTCTTCAGAGAGACTTCTTGGGGTAGCACACGGTGATTAACAGAGAACCAGAACCCATCATGCTACAGAGAAGAAGAGGCTGTAGCTTATTCAGCTCCAGATGGGACATCTATATTTCACAGCCTCCTTCCAAGACTCAGAGTTCATTGAGGATGAGGGGGTGGAAAGATTATAAGAGCCATAGGTGGTAGGTAACTACAGGGAAACAGTGTGTTCAGGACACTGCAGGACAGATGCACATATGCACTTACAGAGGTTGACGGGACACATAAGACATGCAAAGGATCAGGTCAGTCAAAATCCCATCACAAGGAGGTGAAGTGGGCTGTTGGCAATTGGTAGGTGCTGGGAACAAAAGTCTGTTTTCTTTAAAGGTACAGACTCTGGTGCATAGATCAGATCCACTGAAGGCCATAGAGCCAAGAGTATACGAACAGCACAAGCTGTAACACAAAAATTGATATGTTTCATTTTTTAAAGGGGTGGGGCAAAATTGGTTTGGTATGGAAGAGGGGATGGATTTGGCAGAAAGGGAGGGAGCAGGTGAGTATGCATAGCATTCTCAAAGAACTAAATAATGAGAGAACATGGATAAATTTTAACAGATGTGTGTATTTATGTATGATAATCATGCAAAATACCATAGGATACACATAGTTCAGTCATGTTAGTGATTTCAGGCATCCACTGGAGACTTGAGACCTGACTCCTTTGGGTGAGGTTCCAAGTTTACAAGCAATGCCCTGAGCAGAAAACTGTGGTGCAGGTTGAAGGGAAACCAGCAGAGGGTGCTGCCCCTTAAGATGTGGTTAAGGTCTCATTCTGGTAGTGACTTAATGTGACAGACTCACTGTGCAGACAGAGGTCCTTGTCTGTGAGTGAGGAGTGTGAAGAGATCCTGCAGGAGGACTGCCCTGTGAGATTGGTGCCCTCAAGGACCAAGTGTCATTTCTTCCATGAACATGCATCCTGACACCTGCTCAGTTCTTGTGCTCCTCCTAATGCTCAGTAAGTCACATTGTACTCTAAGGGTTCATGACGTCATTTTCTTACAACTCTGGCAGTCTTTAGTGTTCCTCCTTGCATAGAAAGTAATTCCTCTACATTCATTCATTCATTCATTCATTCATTGATTTTTAAAATTTATTTTCAGGAAGGAGCAATGGAGACTCCGTGACCCAGACAGAAGGCTTGGTCACTCTCACAGAAGGGTTGCCTGTGATGCTGAACTGCACCTATCAGACTGCTTACTCAGATGTTGCCTTTTTCTGGTATGTGCAATATCTCAATGAAGCCCCTAAGCTACTGCTGAAGAGCTCCACAGACAACAAGAGGACCGAGCACCAAGGGTTCCACGCCACTCTCCATAAGAGCAGCAGCTCCTTCCATCTGCAGAAGTCCTCAGCGCAGCTGTCAGACTCTGCCCTGTACTACTGTGCTTTGAGTGACACAGTGAGGGGGACTGCAGGGGAAGCTGCACATGAATCAAGGGTGTTGGAGGGCTGATAGGGGAGGCCCTGTGAGGGAGGCTATGTGCTTTCGCTAAGCGGTTGTTTACCTAGCTTCCTGAAAAATGTGAACAACTGTGAGATCAGACACCTAGAAATCTAGCAATTGGTGAATATTCTGATGGGGTAGGAAGGAAGCCATTGCTACCTTGGAAAAGTATGGAAATTCCAAAAGCTTGGAAGACAAATCCAAGCTTTGATCCCAGAAATAAAGTTCTCTCCCTAGATGGAGGAGCTCTCCAGGAAAACCCTGACATAGGATTTATCTCTTCCAAGATGTCTTACAAAATATAGTGATTAAAACTCTCCAAGAATCGTCTTTTATTACACTTCAAATTTATGACTGAAATGAGGAATATAGACTCTAGTCTTTAAAAATTTGCTTCAGTTTCACTCCATCAGTTATTTAGATCTCCCTCTCTTTGGATCATGTTACCCGAGAGTTCAGCACAACTTCCCATCTCAGTTTTTTTTGTTTATTGTTGTGAAGAGATGCCATGGTCAAGACAACTTGTACGAGAAATCATTTAAATGGGGGCTTGATTAGAGATTAGAGGGTGAGTGCATGACTGCCATAGTAGCAGGGCAGGCAGGCATGGCCCTAGAGCAGTAGCTGAGAACTTTCATCTGATGACAAGCAGATACAGAGAGAGGGAGAGACTGGGTGTGGCTTGGGCTTTGAGAGCAAAACTCACCACCAATAACATGCCTCCCCTGACAAAGTCACACCCTATGATCCTTCCTAAATAGTTTACTAACCCCAAATCAAAATTTCATATATTTGAGCCTATGAGGGCCCATTCCCTTTCAAATCACCACACTCCCTGAGAGCCTTCACTTAGGGAAGCTGCTTATGAAACACAGCTGTTGGAGGTCTCAAAATGATGCCCTGAGATGCGGGTCCTTCCCTGTCCTACGCATTGTGTATGATGCAGCCTGATCTTAAAAGACTATCCACGGGGGCTGGTGAGATGGCTCAGTGCGTAAGAGCACCCGACTGCTCTTCTGAAGGTCCAGAGTTCAAATCCCAGCAACCACATGGTGGCTCACAACCATCCGTAACGAGATCTGGCGCCCTCTTCTGGAGTGTCTGAAGACAGCTACAGTGTACTTACATATAATAAATAAATCTTTAAAAAAAAAAAAAAAAGACTATCCACAAATCCCTTCCTTTTAAAGTCTACTTTTGTCTGACATTGCACTTTTGTTAAATCCTTACCACTTTGTATACTCACTTGTCTGGGATTAGAGTTAGTTCCTCTGATATTGTTCTGAAAGATGGGAAAGGAGGCCAAGGTTTCTGTAAAAGATTTTGGTTAAAAATAAAATACTCTAGTTGTCAAATTTATCTCTCTGAAAGAGAAGAAAGATCTGAAATCAAGGACCATAGTGCTTCTCAAGAAAGACTCATATTTGTGTACACAAAGAAGAGCCAAGACATTCTCTCTTGCTGGTTAGGGAGCAAAGTGGGATGTTTTATTGAATTTATAAATGTCAAATCTACTTCTAATGGTACAGCACAGAACAGAATCTGTCAGATGAGCATTGTCATTGTGTTTTTTATTTGGAATCTTTATAGATGTTAGGTAATCAGTACGAGGTCATGATGCAAGGGGTGATCTTTGGAGGAAGGGGAAATATAAAAAACAAACAAACAGAAAAAGAGAACAAAACAAAACAAAAAAACCTTCAATAAGTGGGAAACTGGAACAGGCAGAATTTAAATGTGTGATAATGAGAGGGCAGGGATGAGGAAGGAATGTGGGGAAAGGATATCTAAGACTAGTGGTGTTTCGAACAAAGCAGCATGGAAAGCCCCTGTTAGAGAAAGTTCCTGAAAGATATACTCCAACCAAAGTTGAGACTAGCAATAATCTGTGAATATAAACACACACTTAGAAGTGATCACTGTGATGTGATCATTTATCGAAATAACAATAGTATTTTCCCCCTAGAGACTATGACCTCTGAACCATGGGGTTATGGGCCGTGTTATACTACTAGGCATGAGTTCCCTCCTACGGGGTAGGCTTTAAATACAATCAGAAAGCCGTGATTATTTTGTAGAAGTCAGGCCACTACTGAGCACCCTTGGGCACATAATATTTGGAAGTTGAGTATTGTAGCATGCAGGGTCCAGCACAGATGAATAATATTGCTGTCCTTTCTTCCCCAGCAGGCTGCATAGGACCTTCCAGCACTATGAAAGCTAGCCAGCAAGGAGGACCCCCAGTCAGTTCAAGGTTGATTTCTCTATGTCATGCAGCAGTAGAATGTAGTGCCTTTAGCCACAGAATCTTACTATCTAGTTATACTGGGCAACCAGGAACAATGACAATAGCCTGTGTTGTTTTGGATAACTCTGGGGCCTCCCATAACAATAACTCCCATGCCTGACACTGAGGTTGTTGTTTAATGAATTTACTTAATTTCTCCAAAACTGGACTTATGCATGTAAAATCATAATGAGTGTTAATGTGATAAATTATTATAGTAAGGTTTTCTTTTTAGAACGTATAGGCAATACATTATCCAAAATATTTTCTTGTAACTGGAAGAATATTTAATGTGGGGTTAATGAGTCACAGGCTCCAGAGTCCCCTACACAATAGACTGCAGATCTAAGAAGAGAACAGGTGACATGATGTTACGTTTTAAATTGTGTTTAAAAAGTAAAACATTTTGAAGGCTGTCCTTCACCAAATACCTCTCAATTACAATCACCAGGTGATGGTGAAGTGGCCATAAACATGTTTTGGACCCGGCTAGGATGCATGGCTGAGTTGGCCGTATTCATGTGACCCGTGGTCTGTTCATTGTGCACATAGGTGCGGCCATCATGGTTTGTCAGCCTCTAGCTAACACTGCTTACATTGTGAGCACTTGCTTCCTGGTTCCTTAACTCAAATCAAGTTGGTTTATTTCCAGACAGTGTCAGGCTTTGGAATCTGTATCTCCCTTCCTCCCTGCTTCTAATAAGCTTTTCTGCTCTCACTGTTCACTGCTACCACACTGAGCTCTCTCTGATCTGCCTGAGGAGGACTCTGTCCTTTGTGTGCTGCCTTTCGCATAAAATTGCCTCAGAGAATGGACCTATTAAGGTCCTCAATGACCTTATTTTGATATTTTGATTGATAATATAGACACACACACACACACACACACACACACACACATGAAAGAGAGAGAGAGAGAGAGAGAGAGAGAGAGAGAGAGAGAGAGAGAGAGAGAGAGAGAAAGAAATTAACCCTCAAAATAACTGCTAGAGAGACTTGTGGTAGTGGATTTGGAAGATGACGCTCATATCTCCTGCCCCCTGGTGTCCGTGTCCATGCACTGCATAATCTCCTCCTGTGGGCAGGGCCTAGAATATGGCAGGTAACACTCCTGAATTATCTTGTAGTTTATAAGAAAAGCCAAGGGACTGAACAAGTAATCGAGGCTCTCATAAACTTGATTTCTGTTGGACTTTTATTTTGTTTTTTGTCTTTTTCTCCTTTTTCTTTTTTCTGTTAGTCTTTTGTGTTACCTCTTTTGAGAAATGTTAGCTTAGATGTGTTGTCCAATTTAAAATTTATTACTCCTATTTTCTTTCTTTTTTTTATTAGATATTTTCTTCCTTTACATTTCAAATGCTATCCCCAAAGCCCCTATACCCCCCCCCCCCCGCCCTGCTTCCCAGCGGAAGGAGGCTTGGTTTTTTGTTGTTGTTTTTGGCTTTTTTTAATGCACTTTCACAATGTTTATTCAAACCTATACTTTTTTTTTTCTTAAACACATCACATCTATGTTTTATTTAAATGAAAATACTAAAAAAATTCTCTTCTATGAATGAAATACCAAAACAAGGATACATAACTTTTATATAAAATTCAATGGCTCAATTGAATACGTTAAATGTGTATTGAACTACAAGAAATAAGATTTCTGATTAGCTAGAATATAAATCTAATTACTCTTGAAAGCAATGATAGGTTTTTCAACATAAACATTTTAAGAAATAGTTATATTTCTTAATATATACTGATATGGTAGATCCCACTTGGTATCCTAGTGCCTGGGAGGCCAAGGCAGGAGATCCCTGGGAGTTAAGACACACATGAGGTCCACAGTGAGCTCAAGATTAGCCTAGGATACAGAGAGAAACTGTGTTCTATAAAGCAAACAACAAAATTAAAAAACAGTAGCAAAAAATAAGAACAGAACAGGAGAAAAAAAAGCCAAACAAAAGAACAAAAGGAAGTTGCAAATAATTATACAATTTTTAATTTTAGGAGACTATGAAATCATTTAGTGTAATGGATGCTCCCATTTTTAAGCATTATTTCTGATAGCTACAGCACTGTTTCCAAATTTACAATTTAGGCTATATATTGTTTCATCTTAAATGCAGTAATAAAGTTCCTTCAGTCTATTTTCTGTCATCTTTAGAGAAAAATTTCCTGAGTAGTATCAGAACATTTTTTACGAGTTGATCTTAATCAATTTATCTGTAAGACTGCTGGATCAAGAAAGTTACTTAACAGCTATATCACTTGGTGATGGTGATGATATTTTAGTTAATGATAGATCATATTTTATTACCATAGTTGCAAAAGATGATACAGCCTAAATACCCTGTATTCCTGGTAGTTGTGTGTCTCTTGTAGCATGTTCACAGAATAAAGAAAGTACTTAAAAAGTACACTTATGTAAATTTATTCAAAAACCTATACTTCTTAGTTCACTCTTCGTAGTGTAATGCACCTGCAATATTCTCAGCAACATCAACCACGCCTTTTTCTCAGGCATTTTCATGGCATTGTGTAAACTCCAGTAACTGCTCAGTGTCTAAATTCTGTGATTCTGGCTCTTATTTCACAATGTGTAAAGATGCTGCAATTTTATCACTCTAAAATATCCTCCCCATTCCAGTTCATAACTGTATACTCTTCTTTTTAAAAACTCACAACTTTTGACTCTTAGCATAAACCTTTCTCTGCCCATGATCAGAAACCCTTGGAATTCACCCTGAGAAGGCAACAAGGACAGTGCAAAGCCCACTGCAGTTGTGAACTCCCTATGTCTCTATTGGGCCTCCAAATGACACCTTCTAAAACATAAATGGCTTTTTCACTGATTAGAATAAACTCACTCAAACCTCTGTCTTAGTCCTGCCCTGCCATCCTGCTCTGCTCTTCGATTACACAGCCCTCTCCATGCTCCCTTTGACATTAAACTATCTGCGTTCTACAATCCTATCTTGTACTCTTAACTTTCTTTTCCCCCCAATGCCCTATTTTCTAGTTTCCTGGCTTTGTCAGGGGGAGTGGTATATAGGGGGTTCTGAGAGGAGTTGTAGCAGGAGCAGGGTGGTGGTGGATTTGGTCTGAATACATTATGTTCTCATATGAATTTATTAAATTGTTTTTCAAAACCTCTTCCACTGCCTCAATATGTACTGACAGGACATATTTTACCCAGATGTCAGAGGCAGGCCAAGGGAGAGAAAGTGTCTCTTCCTCATTATCTCTCCAAATGTTCCTAGGATGAAGGTATCTAAACCTCCTTAAGGAGGCTTCATTTGCTTCCTGAAAATCTCTCAGGAAGGAGTGAGCTGCTTCTTGCTCATCTTGGAGACCTTGCTGTGTATCCTGAAGCTTGGACAGCTCTGTGAGTGTTACTCTGCTTCAGTCCATCTTCACAGAAAGAACACTGTGTGGCTTCACTCTGAACAAAGACCCTCTTGTGGCTGGGCTCCCCACACAGCACTGAGGCTACAGGAAGATGCAGAGCCCAGGGGTGCCCCATGATGGCTGCATCTATGCATGTGCAGCAGCTGCTCTGGAGCTGAGGGGCAGCTGTTCATCCCTGTCCCTCAGGGTCCATGTGTGACACCCTCACTTGGGTCCCCAGCAGCTCCTGAAGCTCCCACCAGGAAATCATCCTGTCTCTAGCATGTAGGACTTTCAGACTGAGTCAGGAAGGACGAAAATTGTCCCACCTGAGGATCCCCTGACAATGGGACTGAGGGAGCTGAGTGTTCCTCTGCCCCGAGTCACAAGTGCAGAGCTGGACACAACCTGAGGCTTGCAGAGTAAGAGACCAGGGTCCCAACCTCAGGCACTTTCAGGGAATCGGCATGTTTTACAAAGACAACAGTACAGAGAAAGTAGAATCTTGGCAAGTACTTCATTCCTATGGGATAGATCTTAGTTGCCAATTACTTGTTTATAATTGGAATGATCTGATTCTTGAGAAATAACACTTTTATCCAAGAGGGAAAGTTTACCCCAATTATGCTATAGGATTCTGATCAAAGTAGAAATCATTGATTGTTCTAATACTGTTTGAGACCGTGACAGACTCAGAGGGCATGAGGTGGGCTGTAAGCTATTTTGGATCAGATTATGTAGTTGGTTTTTTATCACTAGTCTCATTTCTCATCCAGTCTCTTTATGGTAAAGCTTTACAATGCAGTCCTCTGCATAGCACAGTGTTTCCTGCAGTCAGGACACCAGGGCTGCCTCCCTGTCACTCTGAAATGCAGCGCTCCTACATTAGTTTTCTTCAGTGCACTTCTTTCTTATGGAGTCCTAATTTTTATACAACATTTAGAACACATTGTGACTGTTGCAGGAGTGTCCGACACTTTAAAATGTATTGCAAAGCCAGGAAACCATTGCACTTGGCTATATCTTTATGTTCCTGGTTCTTTTTCTACTGCAATGATCTCACTTAAATTATTTCATAGGTGAAGACTTTTCTTTTTTGGTAATGCATATGAGTGTGAGTCTGTGTAAACATCTGGTACCCCTGTACAGGTTCTGAAGAGGACAGAAGACTGCATCTGATTCCCTGGACCTGGAGTGACAGGCTGCTGTGAGTCACCTGATGTGGATGCTAGCAAGGGAGCTAAGGCCTCTAGGAAAAAAAATACCCTTAACTGCTAAGCCATCTTTGAGGCTCCAATAAAAGGTCTTTAGTTTTTAGAACATACACCTGTTGTTTGTTGGTTTTTGTTTTTTTACTGAGATTTCCAGGCTCTGTACACAGCTGAGGCACATTGTCTTGGGATGATGTAGTCCTCTTTCTCTCATGGTTTCCTAACTCCATACAAACCAAGGGTCATCTCAGAATGCTCCTCTCCCCTCACTGTTCTCCACCCAGGCTCTGGGTAGGTCTGATTTGGGAGGAGCTTCAGGCTCTGAAGGCTGGGAGGGAACTCAGCAGGGTGTGGCCAGGCTGGGTTCCTGGGTGGAGCTGACTGGTTGCAGGAAGAGGAGACACTTCAACAGCCACCCTGACACCACAGCCCAGGGGCTGGTTACTTGTTTCTGTCTCCAGCAGCCACACAAGCACCATGAAGAGGCTGCTGTGCTCTCTGCTGGGCCTTCTGTGCATCCAGGTTTGCTGTGAGTCTGGCTGTCCGCATTCAGGGCACCTGAGAGGATCTGGCTCAGGACATGGAGGGGTAGGGAGAGCAGCTCAGGAGTCCTGCAGAGCTCCCACCTTCTCAGAGGACCTGGGTGTGTTCAGGGCTCTGTGGACACTGCAGTGACAGCCATCTGTGTCTCTTTCTCTGTTTCTAATCAGGGGTGAAAGGACAGCAAGTGCAGCAGAGTCCAGCGTCCTTGGTTCTGCAGGAGGGGGAGAACGCAGAGCTGCAGTGTAACTTTTCCACAACTTTGAACAGTGTGCAGTGGTTTTACCAACGTCCTGAAGGAAGCCTCATCAGCCTGTTCTACAATCCTTCTGGGACAAAGCAGAGTGGGAGACTGACATCCACAACAGTCATTAAAGAACGTCGCAGCTCTTTACACATTTCCTCCTCCCAGATCACAGACTCAGGCACTTATCTCTGTGCTATGGAACCACAGTGCTCCCCACACACCTGCAGCCTGCACACAAACCTTCAGCTGGGTGGGTGTGGCCCTTTGCAGTCACAAGACATCAGGAAGCCACAAAGACTATCTGTCTGGTTTAAATACACCTTTCCTGTATTGGTAGAGTTGTAACTTCAGGTGAGCTTTTGTCGTGGTAGGGTCAGGACATTGGTCTTTATCTTCATTGCTCCATGCACACACCCTCTCAAAGCATAAATGCCTGTTGCAACTAGCAGAGAAGCTGATGGGAGGATAGAATCAACAAGATCATTTAAGCCACAGCGTGCAGAACTCATAAATGTTGAGGAGAAAATGGAATGGAGGCAAAGGCAGGCTTCCAGGTAGAACTGCCGTGGACAGGGTCAGGGTTAGTGAGGAGAAATAAAACTGCAGCCACAGCAAAACATTGAACCGTGTAAGATACAGAATGCACAGATAGCTGCTTGCTCTCGTCGCCTTTCTGCTGCTGGGATAAAACACTGAGTAAAAGCAACCTAGAAGATGATCAGATTTATTTAGCTTTCACTTCCAGGTCATAGTTCAACCATTGGTGCTAATTAAGGCAGGAACTCAAACAAAAGATTCAAACAGAAACCATGCAGGAAGGCTGTTGGTAACTCACTCGCAGAATCATCCCTAATTAGCCTCCTTACACAACCCAGAATCACTTTCCCACAGAACAGTGTCACCCACAGTGATTTTTGAATCTTCTTATTCATTATTGAGGGTTAGCCTTCATTTATTAACTTTATGCATCATTACTTTGATTTTTTTTCAGTAGAGATCTGAACATCTTTAAGAAAATAGACCAGGGAGTATGAAAAGTATTCAAAACATATTGTTATTTAAACAATATGTACACATATTTCAAGTTACTTTAAATAGAATATCTAAAAAGTGTTCTTACAACTCAATAAAAGAGAATGATTAACTCCTATAATGAGCAAAATGTGCAGACTGTCTAAATGAACGTGTATGGGATAAGGACAAATACTTAGAATGCAGTTAGGGATTGTCTGGTTTAGTACAGTGGTGGTTGTAGGGTCTCCATGACTTTACTAGAAGATGGAGGCCAGTGCAGAAAGCCACAACAAATCAAGGTGCAGTGCTGTGGAGCCTAGTCATAGTGGGTGTGCCCATAGTACAACCCCTCCTCCTGATAAGGCTCAGGAAACACTGAAGAAGACAGGAGGAAAGATGGCAAGAGCCAGAGGGTCAGGGTGTTGCTGCTTAATTGTGTCTCCTGGGAATATTGGAAGCTGCACAGATGAAGACTCACCAACGTGAGCTGAAATGCAACAGCCACAGACATGCTAAAGTGGATGGGGAAAGCACAGTCTCTTGTTCTAGACAATGACCTACTGGAATCCAAGAATGCTGATGGTGGGGAAATTGTCTTTCTGTGAGACGAGCACACCAATTGGTTATCCAATACTGATTGATCAATCCTGACAACATACATAGAAGTAACATTATCTAGATTGAACTGATTGTATTTATTTATTTATTTAGGAATAAATATGTATATACATACATATATAACAATGATTAATGAAAGAAGCCATAACTTTTAGGACCAGCAAGGAGAAATATATGGAAGGTTTTGGACAGGTGACAGAAAGGATGGATTATGTGATTATGTCATAATCTCAAAAAATAAAAGATAAATATTTTAGTGAAAAAGAATGTTTGTGACTTAATAATCGCCATGTGTACCAGTGGTCTAAATAAGTGGTCAAAAAAGTATAACTCATGTCAAATGAAGCCATTTGCTTATTATATAAAATTCTATTGCACGTAGTGAACATTTTTAGTTTTTCATTTCTTATGAGTAGCTTCTCTCATTTTCAAGAAGGAAGTGGCTTTAGGCAAGATAGAAAGATAGAGACTCATGGTGGTACATGGAGAAAAGGCTGGAAGGGGAGGAAAGAAAACCATCCTATAGCTGACATTAGCATAGACAACATCTCTCTCCATCTCAACAATATTGTCCCTAGAAAAATATTTAATGCCTAAAGGCCTGGACCTTTAAGTTCAGGAAACTGTTGAGTGAGGACCCTCCTATGTGGCCACAGGAGGGCAGTGCTGCTTCAGAGCAGCTGAAGACTCTGGCTCATCCCACATACTTCTCAGTACACTAGGATTTAAAATTATTATAGAATTGTTTTCTACATTGCCTAAGTTTAATTAGAGAGGAAAGTCATACATCTATCTGTTATTTATCTATATTATATCTGTTTATTCTGGGCCCATAATGTTGACAGTTAGGAATTTGTAAGTGAACACCATGAGGATGTATGCTATCCTTCAAGGATAGAGCTATGTTTCTTCTTCCAGATTGAAGGTTGTTGGGATTCAAGTCATGAGGTTGTGAAGCTCGGAAATTGGTAGTTATTTGTGATCAGGAATTGGTGGGTTTTTCCTGCCTGAGGATTGGTGGCTTTTTTTTAACCCCCTTTCCCTGCATCAGGCCCGTGGGATAGGTTGGGAAGTTCTTCTTAGCCTTAGATGGCTTTGGCTGAGGTTCCATCTTTGTAGGTTGCAGTGAGCAGCTTTCATCCCTCTGTTTCCTGTCACTATTCCAGCTTGAATTCCTGACTTGACTTTCTTGCAAGGTGGACAATGATTAGAATATAAACAGAATAAATTTTTATACCCTCTCTCAGCAGCTTCTGGCCATTATATTTATCTTACTCATAGATAGAAAATATACTCAAACACCAAATGAGGTAACCATTACTGTCACTGCCTGTTTGTTCAATAGCTTGTGGAGTCTGGTAGGCCTGCTCATGCCCCATATATAATAACTCCATTGTAAGTTGTTTTATGTATGTGTGTGTGTGTAAACTTCTAGAATGGAGAAAATTTCATCCTTTCTTAATCATAAATATCCTAATTATTAGCATACATTAATTGTCAGACTAGTAGGTTTGTGGTAACAGTTTATTATATGCATTTGTAGTGATTTCCCCATATTCACCTTGCCGTCCCTTTCTGCTGTACTCTCCTTTTCCCCTCCAAGTGACCCCTCCTCCATACTCATTTGTCTAACTTCCATTTTCAGGTCATCTTTTCTTTCCTTTTCCCCTTCCTTCATTTTCTTTTTATTTTTACACTTGAGAACACATATGTGTTGTAGGCCTCTACATGTCTGCTTTGTTTTGCTTTTAACATCACGTCCTTCAATAACATTCATTTTTCTACAGATGGCGTAAGTTCATATTTCCTTCCGGCTGAGTATTACTCTGTTGTTTCAGATATAATGTTGTCCTCATTCATTGTCTGACTAGGTTACATCTACATCTTAGCAACAGTGAATGGTGCTATAATAAACATACATACACAGGTATGTGTTTATATGCCGACTCTCTTATATGATGACCTCAGTTCCCCTAAATGGTATTAGATTAGCTGGATCATTGGATCATTGGTACTTCTTTTCTCCTCCCTCCCTCCCTCCTTCCCTCCCTCCCTCCCTCCCTCCCTTCCTCCCTTCCTCCTCCTCCTCCTCCTCCTCCTTCTTCTTCTTCTCTCTCTCTTTCTCTTTCTCTCTTTCTCTCTTTCTTTCTCTCTTTCTTTCTTTCTTTCTTTCTTTCTTTCTTTCTTTCTTTCTTTCTTTCTTTCAGAGAATCCACACTGCTATATTTGGTGGCTATATCAACACAAAATTTTACCAACAATATGTGACGGCACAATTATAATGACAAGGTTTCTGATTCTGAGGACTCTGCTTTCAGCAATACTAAATTTGAACAGAGCAAAAAATGCTTCCTATGTCAGAAAGAGCTTCAGACGAAGCGTCTGTGAAGGGTGGAGCCTGCTCAAAGAGCTGAGGTGCCTGTGAAGTTGAAGTCAGTGTTCTGGGGGAGACAAAAGGTCACCTGAGTTCCCCTCAAGCTTCAGTCTAGGAGGAATGGACAAGATTCTGACAGCATCATTTTTACTCCTAGGCCTTCACCTAGCTGGTGAGTTATGAAGGAGAAACCCGAGGATATGGGATTAATGTGGAGGCATGAGAGAATTGGGGCACCAGGCAAGTCATGGTATCTAAGCAGGAAGTACATTCCTGGGAACCTAACAACAGTTGCTATTTCTCTACACAGGGGTGAGTGGCCAGCAGAAGGAGAAAAGTGACCAGCAGCAGGTGAGACAAAGTCCCCAGTCTCTGACAGTCTGGGAAGGAGGAATCACAGTTCTGAACTGCAGTTATGAGGACAGCACTTTTAACTACTTCCCATGGTACCAGCAGTTCCCTGGGGAAGGCCCTGAACTCCTGATAGCCATATTTTCAGTGTCCGATAAAAAGGAAGATGGACGATTCACAATCTTCTTCAATAAAAGAGAGAAAAAGCTCTCCTTGCACATCGCAGACTCTCAGCCCGGAGACTCAGCCACCTACTTCTGTGCAGCAAGTGCACAGTGCTCTCCAGGCACCTGCAGCCCATACCCAAACCTGCAGCTGAGGCTCCAGCAAAGCCCTGCTGTGGGCGGAGCCTGGCAGAGATTCAGGGGGAGTTTTCATTTGTAGGAACAGTGGATATAGGGGTTAGACTCATTCAGGCTGGTGACAGTCCAAGGTAAAGTCATGGCTTGCTTTTCTCCAGTCTCCTTGTTCCTCAAAACCAGCTGGACTTCTAGTTGTGTTTAACTAGTTTAAATGAATTGCTCTTCTGAGAGGTTGTACAAATAGTTCTTTGTGTGGTTGGTTTGTACCAGCTATGAATTATAAAGGCCCCATCTACCTACTCTCTTGTCAATAATGTTGTTAATGAGTAAACATTACAACCCAGGGTCAGGAGATCTTGACTTTGGCTTCTGGGGTAGAAATCACATAGAATTTTCTTTTATCTTAATTTCCTCTGATGACCAAGGAAGTTGTGATTTACATGACCACTGACTTCTTCTACTTCCTATTGTTTTGCCTCTTAAATTCACATCTACCTTCAAGAAATCCATGTAAACCAGGAGGCCTTCACAAGGAAGCAGATGTGTCTACAACACAAACGACATCATCGAGGAAAGAAGAATTCAATTTACTTATATAATGAAAATACAAAACCTTCACTAGAGAAGTGACTTTATATTTGTATATTATTGATGAAGAAAATATAATTTTGAATGTAAATTTTTTTTCAGATAAAATCAGCTACAGTCTTTATGGCTATGCACAGAACAACAAAAGGACCTCTCATTTTCCTCTTCCTTAGTGGGCTTTAAGTCCAATCAGAGATGTGTTGGTTACCATCAAGTTATGAGTGCCATCTAAAAACCATCCTCTCAAATCTGTTCCTCTCAAAGTAAATAACCTGGGTTGGCTAGGAGACCATGTAGTTTTTCAACCCTATCAGAAATCCAAGAACAACTGATATTAACTGAAAATATATAGGAAGCATAAGACAGCTTCCAAAACTTAGCCAATTTATAGAGACCGCTGATCACCTGGACAGTCCCTTACTTCAACATGTTGGAGCATCAGTCTTCAGCCGTCTGGCCCATGAACATCTGACAGAGTTTAGAGAAACAGGATATTAAGGACTAGCCTACTCTGTCTTGGCAGAATCAAGCTTCTTTCTTTAGGCAGTATTATGTCTGTAGATGAAATGAGGCAAGTCTTGCCTAGTGGTTGTCTCACCACAACAGGAGTAACTCATAGATGCTCAATTTCTTCTTTGAATCCAAGACAGGGAAATCTGTCAGGAGCAGACTTGTCTTAACAACAAGTGAATACATGACATCAAACATCACATTCTGTGAATTTCTCATGTTTTTTGAAAACCAACTATCTATGTAAATTAATACGAACTATTGTCCATTAACTACTCTCAGCTATTTCTAACTAAAATCTTGAAAACCCACTAACAATAAACTCAGAGTTATGAATTTACTATTTGGCCCTAAACTCACAGTCTTAAACATCTCAGATCAGATTAAGATAACAGTTATATAAGGACAGTGTCTAATCCTGTGACATAATGAGACACTAGGCATATGATTTGCCTCTTGACAAAATCGTGCTTGGACATAAGAATTATTGTTTTAAACTCTTTTTTTTTTTATGTCAAATCTCACCTGGTTACCTTCCTTGGAGGAAAGCAAGGAAGCAAAATGCTGATTTGTTTGTTTGATTTTTGTTTGTTTGTTTTAAACTCTTAATGAACCTGTGAGTTAGTGACAGAAAAATGGATGTTTAATTAGATAACTAGTCTTAATGGAAACACATGTAAACATCTCTGTCGTTCATTCTTATACAATTTATGATTTGAATTTATATTTGAACTTATGAACTTTTGAAAATAAGAGGATTAGGATACCATGGGATCACATATCCTGCAAATTTACAAGAACTGGGAATGATAGCAACAAGAGAAGAAGCAGAGGAGAAGCAGAGGAGAAGCAGAGCAGAGCAGAGCAGAGCAGAGCAGAGCAGAGCAGAGCAGAGCAGAGCAGAGCAGAGCAGAGCAGAGCAGAGCAGAGCAGAGCAGAGCAGAGCAGAGCAGAGCTGGGCAGCAGAATACAGCAGTGTGATCAGAGTGAGCAGAGAGAAGACAGGTTTCTTCTTACCATGAGACAGGTGTTTTTCCTTAACAGCAAGTTTCTTCTCACTGACAAACAGGGCTTTTTCACACTCAAAAAAATTTTTTTTCTTTCTTTAAGCAATAAAGGTTGAAGCTTATTTTTCATCCAGAATGAGTGAGTTCTTTCAAGTGCAACTGGCACTTGCTCTATGGAGCTTATTCATGGGGCTTTTGCTCTGTCCACTAAATAGATATATGCACATTTAAGGATAGGTGTGTGCATGTAAGTATGCATGAATACATGTGGAGTTGATGAGACAAGTGATCAGGCCCGACATGTTTGTTCGTGTATGAATGCATGTATGAATGTGTATGTATGTCCATGCATATTTGCTTATGTAAAAAACTTCTTTCTGTGAATATGACTTTCTTTTCCTGACTCAACTATAAGCTAATTGTTCCAAACCTCCCTCTAGCCTGGCTACCAAGGAGCTGGGCTTCCAGGTAAGAGAGAAAAGAACAAAGGGCATTTTTACTTAATCCTCCACTGCTATACAGCATATATTAATTGTCAGAGGATTATAAAATACGTTTATAAAGTAAGAGTTAAGTTTTCTTACATTTGTTTAAGCACAGAGAATTATAAAGTATAAAGTTAGAGTTAAGTTTTCCAGCACTTATGCAAGAACAGAGAATTATAAAGTAAATAATAAAGTATTAAGTTTCCTCAGTGCTTAATTAAGCACAAAACAGTAATAAAGATTTAAGTTTTTATCACAGAATAATAAGAGTTAAGTCTTCAGCACCTAATGAAGCACAGAACAGTAAGAAACTGTTAAGTGTCATGCAAGGCCAGGGACCACCAGTCTTTTGGTCGGCAACCAATGCTATGTTCTACTCAACCAATTCCAGCTGGGGCAGGCTCTCTGCATTTATTTTCTCTCCTCTCTTTCTTTATTGACCTACTTTCCCACTTCTAAATTAAGTGCACCATTATCCCAATTTTCCTGAATAACTGTTTGTTTTTATGATTCCTTAAATATTAAGCTTTATTGTTTTTAAAATATTTTATTTTTGTTTGTGTATGTATGTGTGAGTATACACAGACTTGTGTATAGGTACACATGTGTGCATGTGAAGGCCAGTAGGTTGTGTTTGAAAGACCCACAACGTGAGGACTCCCTCACGTTCTGACTCAGGAGAGGCGACACCCCAAAATCACCCACAAGAAACGATCTTGCTGCAACTTGCAAGAGGATTTTTATTCGAGAGCGTTCTCGGGCCCATGGTCATACACCACGCAGGGGTAGAGGACCATGGCGCCCCGAGTAGCTGAGTAAGGGGGAATTTAAAGGAAGAAACCACAATTCATGGAGGTGGGGAGGGCGTTGTTGGAAAATACCAAAAATACCAGTTAAGAGTCACAAGGAAGTGTAAAGTCACAGGTGTCAGGTTATCTCTCAAGACAGTTTCTAAGAGCCCCTAACAATCTAAGAGCCCCTAAAGATAGCACATTTGCATTGCAGGTTCCAGTAATGGTCAGGGTGCCATTCTTTGAATTGAACCCAGGAAGCTGGTAGGTGGAGGAATGTCGCTATCTGTTTTATGACCAGTACCTGGAACACTAAGCCACAAAGGCTACACTCCCAAGCCTGGGCCCAAAAGCCTCGAATTTTGTTTTTACTTTGCTATACTTTTTTAATACTTCTTCATGTTCAATCCCTCAAAGCTGGAGTTGCAGGTTTTGCAGGACACTTGCTTGTCAAATGGGTCCTGGGCACTGAGAGTGCTGCCTTTATCATTAGCAGCAAGTGCTTTTCACTGTTGAGCTATCTCTTCACCAACCTTAAGCTTTATTTCACTAGGAAGTATTGTCTGTCAATAAATCACAAGGAAAGACAAAGCAGCATTTAGAATGAGACTGATTGCCCAGCCCAGGATTCAAACCCAATGTACTCTAAAGTCACATCTCAGAGGCTGTGGCTATGTGGCAGGAGAGCATCCACCTGCTCTGTGGAGAAGGAGAGCAGGGGCAGAGATGTGCCATCCTGAGCTCCCCAGGCTGCTGTGGCTCCCATGGTCTCCTGCTAACTACAGTGGAGACCTTACTGTTGGAAGGGCAAGCCCTTCACTGCCTCCCACCCTAAAAAAGCCAATTGGCCTTGTACTACAGAGCCAGTCTGTCATCAAAATGTGGAGGAATACTAACTCAGTGTTATTCTTAATAGAGTGCATTTCAAATTTGTTCAGTCAGGGTTCCAACGCCCTACTTAAAATTCAACTAGGAAGTTACCTATCCAGCACTAATTAGCATTATAAAGTCAGAGCCAACTGCTCAGGGCTTTTCTGTTAGTTGTTTACTAGGATAGAAAGGACAGTCTTATCCAGATACAGTTTACCATAAGAAAAGTTAGGGAATCCCACGGAGACAGGTTTTTTTCTTTAGCCCTAAAAATTCAGGCAGAACTAGTGAGCATAGATAAATTTTTTGCCTCAGGCCAGCCTTTTCTTTTTTCTTTTTCTTTTTATTAACAACAGGGAGGAGATGTAGCCTCCCCTCCCCAGCCTTAATGGTTCCACTGTTTACACCTGGATGGAGCTTCCTGCTCAATCATTCTGCCACGCCCACTGCTGGAACCTGCTGCTTTGCTGTTCCAAAGCCATCACATGATCACCCTGCTACTGGACCCCAAGATTATTTGGTGGGAATTGGGCCCCTCCCACTTCCTTCATAACAGAGTGCCAGAATAGTAAAAATTAAACCTTAAACAGAGACCTTTGTCTTGGTTCCTTCCTTATCTCACACAGCCCAGTCCCTCTTCTCTTCCAGGTTTCCAAAATGCCTTTCCAGGCTAGAACCCAGGTTATGATCTACTGGCCAGACACAACATACAGAGACTGCAGTCCAGAGCATGTGCTCTCAGCTCTCAGCAGTGAAATGGACAGAGGAATATACCCCAGATACCAGATAATAGCCCCTGATGTGCTTGATTATAGGTCATTTGATCTCATAGAGAGACGTGCAGCTCTTTCAGAGACCTTGTTTGTATTTTCTCTTTTGATTCCCTTTTGAGTTATTTCATCCATTGGGAGAGCAAGTGAAAGATTATGAACTACATTCTAAATGACAATAAAAATCCAACCACCAACTCACATGGCATTAACATCGCCATAAGTGCAGGTTATTTGCATCATGCACATGTAATAGACTTGAATCAGAGAGAGACTTGGAAAGCTTATCAATGACCATTGTGTAAACTAAAAAGAAACAGAATTCAACAAGTGATAATTGGGGGAAATGGTATAGAAACTCAGGACATGTAACATGCAGAGTTCTCTATGTAAGTGAAAAAGTATAGCAAAATTCGAGGCTTTTGGGCCCAGGCTTGGGAGTGTGGCTTTTGTGGCTTAGTGCTCCAAGTGCTGGTCATAAAACAGATAGCGACATTCCTCACCCACCCGCTTCCTAGGTTCAAAGAGTGTTCATTCAAAGAATGGCACCCTGACCATTATTGGAACCTGCAATGCAAATGTTCTATCTTTAGGGGCTCTTAGATTGTTAGGGGCTCTTAAAAACTGTCTTGAGAGATAACCTGACACTTGTGACTTTGCAATTCCTTGTGACTCTTAACTGGTATTTTTGGTATTTTCCAACAACGCCCTCCCCACCTCCTTGAGTTGTGGTTTCTTCCTTTAAATACCCCCTTACTCAGCTACTCGGGGCACCATGGTCCTCTACCCCTGCGTGGTGTATGACCATGGGCCCGAGAGCGCTCTTGAATAAAAATCCTCTTGCAGTTGCAGCAAGATCGTTTCTTGTGGGTGATTTTGGGGTGTCGCCTCTCCTGAGTCAGAACGTGGGGGAGTCCTCACGTTGTGGGTCTTTCATAAGTACAAGAACCATCTTCTGAATGTATCCTAATGTTAGACTTTTAAAAGTTAATCCATGTTTGTAAAAATGGGGTTTTTAGTTATTGTCCTTTGTCTCTGTTTGTGTCTCTCTGTCTGTCTATCTCTGTGTCTCTGCTCTGTGTCCCTGTGTCTTCTGTCTGTCTGTCTCTGCATCTCTCTGTGTGTGTGTGTGTGTGTGTGTGTGTGTGTGTGTGTGTGTGAACCAGTGCTCATGGTTAACATTTGCTATCTTCTATTACTGTCCACCTCTTTATTTGGTGTGGGAATAGACACTCACTGAACCCGAATGTCACCGACTCAACTATACTGACCAACTTGTGAAACCCTTGACTATTTCTGCCTTTGCTTTCCATATCTGGAACTGCTGGTGCCCTCTACGACATCTAGATTCTCTTGTGGCCACTGGTGATCCACAGGTAGGTTCTCATGGTCTACAGAAGGGAACTGACACAATGAGTTTCTCCTAGACCTCCAAAGACTATTATTTTATTCCTGTTACAATGTTACATAACTTAAGCAGACAGGGATCTTCTGGAATTCTAATGGACTGCACTTTACTACACAGTTTAGAACTACCTTTGTTAATTGCAGAATTTAAACAAATCCTATCACTCTTTAAGGGAAGAAGACTATTCCAGATCCTGGTGTTTCCTGGGGGAGATGCATGGACTTGTGAGGACTTTTTCTTTGTTAACCTTTATTAGCAAATTGATGTAGAGACGAAAACATCTGAGAATGACCTGTAAGTACATTACTTATCTCACATGGTTCATGATGAATTTAACTTAGGGTCCTAACATTATCCCACTGAATAATACCCATGTGGGTAAAGCTGCTACGTCCTCAGCATGGTTTTTCCCATGCTCCCTTCTAAGTGCTGCCTCCTTTATCTAACAAGGAAGACAAGGAAGTAAGTAAAAGCTGTGGTAAGCTCCCCCTTTTCTCTCTCTACATAGAATTTGTGGCCTATGGTCTTAGAAAACCCCACTTCCTATTTGGGGTGCTACATAAGAATGCAGGCAGTGCATGTGTCAGGCACTTAGACACTGATCTCTGAGCTGAGGCAGAGCAGACACACGCATGCAGAGGACCGTGTGTCACATGTCTCCTCACAGCCTGCTCTGTGTGCTGGTGTCCTTGGCTTTCTCTGGTATGAATGCATCATGAATAACTAAGGATATAAACAGGAAGCATTGACAGGCATGTGGCAGTTCCTACAGACATGAGGGGGAAGAGGGACTGGAGAGAAACCAGCACAATGTGTATTTAGTCAGCTTTGTCTTTGGGTTTTAAAATGCCCAATTCCAAAAGTGTTTTGTTCACACTGTCACAGGCTAAGCTTTTAATTCTTTCTTTTGATTGCTCTACAGGATCTAATGTGGCCCAGAAAGTGATTCAGGTCTGGTCAACAGCAAGCAGGCAGGAGGGCGAAGAACTCACCCTGGACTGTTCATATGAGACAAGTCAGGTCTTATACCATCTTTTCTGGTACAAGCACCTTCTTAGTGGAGAGATGGTTTTCCTTATTCGACAAACGTCTTCTTCTACTGCAAAAGAGAGGAGCGGCCGCTATTCTGTAGTCTTCCAGAAATCACTCAACTCCATCAGCCTTGTCATTTCAGCCTTACAACCAGACGATTCGGGAACGTATTTCTGTGCTCTCTGGGAGTTGGCACAGTGTTTGAAGTGACAGCAGAAGCTGAACAAAAACTGGGGCTCCTTAAGCAGAGTCCCCTCCCCACTAAGGGAGGGAGCCCAGCTGAGAAACACACCTGCACATCCTGAACAAGAAGACCCCAACTGTGGATGCTGCCTCTGTGGTCTGCATCAGAACTGTGTTTCTAAGTAAAACCTCAGTCCATGCAATTCAGAAACAATTATGGTAAGCTGCTTTCTATAATGCTTTGTCTTGAAACAGTTAAAAATAGATCACAGAGACCATGTGTAGTATTTTCTACAGTTGGGAATCTTGCACCACAATAACATAAAGTATCAGTTTCTCGTTAAGTTGGGAAAAGCACATACCTCAGATGAGTTATCTGGAATAGCAAAAATAGCTTCCTGGTAAAATTCACACTCACAGAAAAAAAGATCCAGCAAGTGAAGTAGTCAGAGACAGATTATAAGGAGTTCACTCCATGAAATTGCTGGTGGTGACCAGGTTATCCCCACAAAACTTTGTCTTTGTATCTGGGACTGAGCCTGAAGTGCTGAAGGTCAGTTTGACCAGCCACTAGGAAGGCCAGCTGCATAAAATCATCTCATGTACTGAGATTTGTGAAAATACAGTGACTCAGAATGCAATTGGTGTCTAGAAGAACAAAACTTTCTTACCTCCCAAATCTCATATGTGTTTGTGGCAGGAGTGGAGGGTGGGAATGGGAGGAAAGGGATGGGACTTCAGAAGAAGCTGTGTCACTTACCAATGTGCTACACACATACTTGAATCACGATGAATATATGGTATTGGAAGTATGGGTTAAGGAGTCAATAATAAAGTCGTCAGGGACTAATTGACATCATATGTACCTTGGGCCTGAATCCTCAGAAGTGAACAAAACATAAATATCAAACCTGTTTCTCAAGTCATCTACAGTTGCCTTTTCCACGTCCACCATCTAACCTGAGCCACATGGAAAGTAAATTTTGGAAAATGTGTTTTCAGTTGTGTTTTAAAGATTTATTTTTTAATATCATTTGTGTAATTGTTTTGGCTGTGTGTGTGTGAACTGTGTGCTCTGGTGTTCATGGAGGCCAGAAGAGGATATTAGAGTCCCTTAAAGTAGAGTTATTGAAAGGTATGTGTTAACAGATGGGTGCAGGATCTGGGTCTTCTGCAAGAGCAGCAAGTACTCTTATCCACTGAGTCAAACCTCCTTCCCCTATTTTCAAGTAATTCAAGTTGAGACTACAGCGCTACCACGGGACATCTGGATAAACAGTCAGATAGCACTTGGGTTTCTGGGACAACATGGAAAACAGTTAAAGTAAAAGCACCATATGCCATTTAAGAGAAAGAACTAAAGCAAACAGAAGGGGCTCAGATGGTCCTTTCTTCACATAGAACCAGCCAGGCAACAGAGCTGCCGCACGCTGTCTCTGCCAGTTAGTGCTTGCTGTAGTTGGCAGTGAGTGTCCACCTGTATGAGGTCTGTGAGAGCCACAGAGAGAAAATTCAGCTGTGCTAATGTATTCTTTATCTCTGCTTCAGTTCCTGCCTCCAGGTTCCTGCCCTAAGTTCTGACTTCACTCCTCAATAATGAACTGTGTGGTAGAAGTAGCATCTGAAATAATCTCTTTCTTATCCAAATTGGTTTTTGTTAGTGTTTCATTATAGCAACCAAAACAATCCAAACAACAACAACACAACAGCAGCAGTAGCAGCAACAACAACAACAAGACTTCTGACAGAAAAAGTGGTCTTTGTCACAGAAATCCTCATCTGGAAGGACCCACTGATGACTTGGTTCAATTCATGAGACTAGCAGACCTTTCTACCTGTGGAAACTGATCTACAATCCACCCAATCAGAGAGACCATGTCATACTGAAGAGGAAGAAATAAAGACTCTATGCATGATACCTTCTACTTCATGCTATTGGATATTTTAAAGTTTTAAACTTATCGTTATTACATAATTATATACATATACATCATATATGTGTTTATGTATATATGTACTTTGATTGTATTGCCTCCATTATCCATATTTCATTTATGTCTTATATTTATGTCCTTCACTTGTGGCATACTGCACATAATTAGGACTTCTTCCACTAGGGTGGATGTGAATGAGGGAGTCATTGGAGGAATGATAAATACCTTATTTGTGCCTATATCATGGAGGAATATGTCTTTCCCTCCCCCAGCCAGCACCAACAGAATGTTGCTCCTCATATAGAGTTGGAGCCTCTTGGCAATCGTAGAATACTGAAAGGTCCAGTCTTGCACATGTATCCTTGGCTTTTGTGAATCAAGAATTCATCATGCATGTCCTTCCTAGAAGACTGCACAGTAATTATTACTATGTATAGTTTTATATTTTGTTATGTTGTTGTCTTCCATTTAATCTTATTGTCAAATGTTTTATGACTCTACTGCCCAAAACCTCATTCTGACTCTCATTCTTCCCATTTCATTTAAGTCCTTTTCCTTCTTTGTCTCTCCTTACTCATTTCATTAGTTAAACATTAGTTCAAAATCAGTACATTTTCATTCAATGTCATTAAACTCTACTGGGGATTTGGAAAAGTGCTCTAGTGTTTTCTACTGCAAGTCAGCACTGGAAATTTGGCTAAGTCATTATGTCTGGTAATGCAGATATGTTCCCTGCTAAACAGCCAGAGGTAACACAAATCAAAGGCAATTCACCAGGAGAAATCATATAAGACAAACGTAAAAATAAAAACAAAACAAAACAAACAAACAAAACCCTAGAAGACACATCCATCAGATGCGCAAAGCAAAATGAGTAAAACCAAAATACATGAGACAGCTGCCCACTGTGACATCCACCCATAGTTACAGCTCCTCAGTAATAGACATCCGAGAAAGGGAGACAGCCAACATGTCAGATAAAGCCTTTGTGATCTCCTTTGAAATAATAAAAATGACCATATATTGGAGAGTCAAATATATATAAGAACAATTTTGAAGAGTCAACTCAGGATCTGAAAAAAAAAAGTTTTAAAAGTGAATAAAATAGTCAGTAACTTTGCATAATAAAAAACCAAAACAAACAAAAATGTATGAAAATGTTAGCAAGAAAATTGAGACTCAAAAATGGACCAACCAGGGCTGAAGAGATGGCACAGTGGAGAAGAGCACTGACTGCTCTTCTGAAAGTCCTGAGTTCAAATTCCAGCAATCACATGGTGACTCACAACCATCTATAATGACATCTGATGCTCTTATAGAAAAATAACGAAGATATCCCAAACTTCCTAGAATGTGAGACACATCCAAAAGGCCAAACCTAAGAATCAGTGGGACAGAAGAAGAAGTTGAGAAAAGTCTGAAAACAGAATTTATTACATAAATGTTTGCTGGATAGTCTTCAAACCAAGTAAAAGATATGGAGATCTAAACTAGAGAGTATTTAAAACCTAAACAGACATGATCAAAGAAGAACCACTCCATGCCTTGTGAAGAAATGATGTTAAGGACAATAAGTGAAAAACACCAATCTACATTCAAACCAGAAACACCAGACAAGGCTACTCCCAAGAGCCAATTAAAAAGGGCTGACATATTTTAAGGCCTGAAAGTACTTAACTATCAGTCAACATACTTGGGAAGTGATCATTTCAATTCCATAGAAAAAATAATATTTTTTTTTCTTTTTAGAAAAGCACAAATTAAAATAATTCACAACCACTATACAACACTGTAGAAAATCCTTAGAGCAACTCTATAAATAGAAGGAGAAAGGCAGTGTCATCCATAAGAACACATACATAATAAAGTTCATGAAACGAAGGGATGAAAGGAGGAGAGCCAGGAAGGAATCTATCATGTCCAAGACAGCCAACCACAGACCCTTAATATGAACACGGAAGGAAGAAAAGACCACCAATGATCCATGCAACCAAAACATCAACACAAGCATGGTAGACAGCAAGCTGCTCTCAAAAGTAAAGCTGAAAGTAAATGGATTGTTATTAAATTAAGGTTGGGGGGGTGCAGCATGCTGGAATTGTCTGCACCAACTGCAGAAAAGAGTTGCTAGCACTGATTTGCAATTAATCCTTGGAAAAGGCTACTCAATTGGACACCGTGGCACCTGACTGTACCTTCCAAGTTTGCTCTGCCTCTGGGGTGTGGGAATGCTGCTGGGCAGACAGTATGTGGAGCACTAGTCTGCACTTACCCTGCCATCAGGTGCTAGGCTAGAATGAAGCCCCAATACACTGCTCAGGAAGTGGGAAAGCAGTCTAAGATGTGGGAGGCTAAAGCTGGGATTCCCTGACTCTCGGGTGTCCAGTTACTACTGAAAACTGCATAGAGGTTGGAACGGAGGGTAGGGGGTCCACAGGCCAAAGATGAGGAGCCTGAGGGCCAAGGCTCCCAAACTCCTGGACATCCAAATGCCACTGGGTTGTGGGTAGTTGGGAATGAAGTTGGACCAATGGGTTGAGGAGCCCGGGAATGGGAGGGGATGGGAGGATGGGGAACTTCAGCTTAGCTCAGCCTTCTCCATGCTCCCCCACAATGGTTTGTTTGTTTTTTGTTTTTGTGTTATGAAAGAGACAGTCCTTGGTTCTAAACTGTTTATTGGTTGTTCATTGTGGAAATTGGATGCATACCACCTTCTCAAGGTGGACGAGAAATTAAATACCTTTTGCAGGAAGGAATGTCCAGGAAGGGAAGCTTATTGGCTAAACCCTGCCTCTAGAAACCTCATTAGCATGGGGAATTCTGTTCTGATTATCATGACCTGTCAGATTCCTTTGCAGAGAGTGTGGTCATGTGACTGGGGCCTGGTCGGAAGCAGGTGAAGCTCTTACTGTCCCCTAAGAGGTCGCCAGGGCTTCCAATCTGTTTCACCTTACCAAGTTTCCTGGCACTATCCACTGCCTCACACCTGACTGCAGTTTTAAGAGACCTATACACCTGAGGCTGAGGCTTGCCAGTTTGAGTCCGTCAAGTACAACAGCTACAACCTCCCTAAAACATAACAACAAGGAGCTGGAAATGTCATCGGCACATTGGAAATTCATCTTTGCAATGCATAGCTTTTTGCTGTCTTTAAAGACATAGAGTTTTGCCCCGATGCCCTTTCTGATCACAAACTATTACTCTGTGCTCAAATGGTCCTCTTCCCTCAGCCTCTGGTATGCTATAGGCAAGAGTCACAGTGTCTCTTTGCCTCATTGCGTGTTTCTGAAATTAATTCAAATACTGAGTATATAAGAAGCTTATAAATCCAGGAAGAAAAGAATCAATAAAAATGGAAAAGTCTGGCCATTTCACAAATTATACCGCACCAGGCCTACCAGTGTGAAGTCGGACAGTCCACTGAGAGGGATGTGGGGATGATTATAGGAAAGATGGAAAAAAGACTCAGAGACCAAAGTTAGAAATTGGCAGGGCTGCAAGTATGTACCACACCAGCAGCAAATGTATTTCGCATCACCTTTATATACTTTACAGTAGAGTGGGAAACAAAGTCACAAGCTGGCAGAGACAATGGTTAATGCACATAGGATATCCATTGCCACCTGGAGGACCCCCTGTTCCTTCCACCAAGATTAATAGGATGTTCAACCCCTCACCTTGAGCCTTAAGTGTAGCTTCTCTTATTGGTCCAGGTGTCAGCAGGTCAGGAAATCTGCCAGCAGACCCTGAGCTGCCTTGACTTTGGCTGACAAACAGGTATTCACAGAAGCAGGCAAAATAGCTCCTGACATTGTACTCAATAAATAAGCATATAAAAATGACCCCTCCATTTTGTCCCTCCTGCTGCTGGCTCCCTGACTGTCCCTTTGAGTTCTTTCTGATTTCCTGTTGCCTGTTTTCCTGCTTCTCTTCCACTTTCAGGCCTCCATTAAGAGCTTGTTTTTGTTTTTGTCTTTTTTTTTTTCCCTCTCATATCTTCTTCTAGGCCAATAGTCAATCACATTTCTACACACACACACACACACACACACACACACACTAAAATTTAAGACCTGCATAGGAAAAAATAATGCAATATTTGTCTTTCTGAGACTCAAAGGGAAGTAGTTTTTGACTGAATAGGCCACCAGACATCTAACTGAAGTATTTGATATTTTAGCTGAGCTCCTGGCTGCCCTCTAGTGTTCAGGAGTCAAATTGGATTCCTAGTGGTTGAAGCAGCTATCCTTGATCTGAAGACCAAAGTGTGTATGCTTCGAGGCAAAGTGTGGAGCAGAAACTGAAGGAAAGGCCATCCAGAGAATGCCTCACCTGGGGATCCATCCCACATACAGTCATCAAACCCAGACGCTATTGAGGATGCAGGGAAGTGCTTGCTGACAGGAGCCTGATACAGAGGCTCTCTGAGAGCCTGACAAATACAAAGGCAGATGCTCACAGCCAACCATTGTACTGAGCATAGGGTACCAGATGGAGGAGTTGGAAAAGGGACTGAAGGAGCTGAAGGGATTTGCAGCCCAGTTGGGGGAGCAACAGTGTCAACTGGCCAGATCTCTTGGAGCTCCCGGGGACTGGACAACCAACCAAAGAGTACACATGGAGGGATCTATGTGGCAGAGGATGGCCTTGTTGGATATCAGTGGGAGGAGGGGCCCTTGGTCCTGTGGAAGTTCGATGCCCCTGTGTAGGGGAATGCCAGGGCAGAAGGTGGGAGTGGGTGGGTGGGTGGGGGAGCACCCTCATAGAGGCAGGGGGTGTGGGAAGGGATAGGAGGTTTCTGGAGGGAAAGGGGATAATATTTGAAATGTAAATAAAGAAAATATAAAAAAAAAAAAGGATAGAACTTTGATGGCAGGCAAGATTTAGTAAGAAGGTTGTGGTTTTGACCCACAGCTGTCAGATACGATGACGATTCATGCAGGAGTGCAAAATATGATTCATGGGTACTTTAAGATGGAGAACAGAAGATTGCTTAAGACGTGGAGCTTGTTAGAACATAGACTGAAGAATGACCTATGCCTTGGGAAACTGAAATAGGCTTCAGGCAAAAATGCAGAGGGCCTTTGACCTCAGGTGCATTTTTGTTCCCTGGATTGGTCTTGGACGTGATTTTGTGCCCTATGTGACAAACATTTCTGTTGCCTCCGATTCCTAACAGCAGAAAGGAACAATGACACTATGTTCTTCTCAAAGCAGTTTATTCAGGAACCTTTCATCATGCATGCAGGAATCTCTCTCTAGGAATAGTCTCTTGTGTATCTATCTCCACCCCCAATCACAATCCCTTATATAACCCCTCAACCACGCCCCATCAGCCCAGTCCATGTAACAGCAGTCCATTGGCCAGAATCATCACTCTTCATATGGTCCGATCTTGCATCATGGTGCACCTGCACAGTTCTCACAATGGTCGTGGCTTATTTTCAGGTATATGAGGAAGTCAGGTGCAAGTCATAAGACTTGGCTGCAGTCCCGGGCACCATCTTGGGACTGCTGCCACACCTGCTCCTCACACATTTACAGTCAACTTATAGGACATATTTATTCTAGTTGGTTGTCAGAACATATCTATAGAACCCTATCTGGTCAGTGTAACCTGAATCTGGATATGACCTTCTACCTTGCTTTCATTGCCTTCCCAGATATAACTTATACCACAAGCCAGGAAGTTGTGTTTAAATTGATCTGTCCTGAGAACATTCTGGAAAAGGTCTGTTCAGTTAAGATTTAGTCTGTGCTTACTGGTGCTTATGTACATGTTTTTCTGAACTCAAAAACAACCTTCCTTTCATCCTTGCTTTCTTTGCTATATTCATGTATGAACATGTATTGAAGCTATAATGATGTTGTATACAGTATTAGCCTGTAGTCCTCTACAACTTTTCAGGTCCTCAAAGCACAGGATTCAGCACAGGTTAACAAAAGTTCACAGAGCTTAGCTTTGTTGCCTAAGTTGGGATTCGTTTTCTTTGCTAGGTGAAATGTGTATCTATATTCTGACCCTTTTTGAACTACAGAAATATCCCGTTGTAGAAACAAGATATTGATGCAGAAGCCTCTATAGGTAGCATGACAGAGCCTTCTTGCTGTCTTCCACCCTCCCAACACAATGTATTCCCATTACCAGTAAGACGTGTGACAGAACACAGATGTCTGTGAGAAGCCGTGAGAGCAGTCAATAGGATGTATTGCCAAATGGACTTGAGAAGACTCTATGGACTTTATTTTGTGGGAGACACTACAACCGTAGAGTATGCCAACTAGACTTTATGGAATACATGGTAAGCAGATTTAGTTCATTGTGTGGGGTGGATTTCCATGTGTTTTCTTATTTAGTACTTAGTGGACATGCCAATGTTGTTTAATCTCCTCTTCTTGAACAACATAGCAGCATTGAATGCTGACCACTGCAACAACAAGTGTCTCTGACCAACACTGACATTGTCCCATATGCATGCCACTTACAATGTTAAATCAAGACGCAGTAAAAACATTTAAGCAGCTACACATTACAACCAACTAGATGAAAGCAGCAGTTAACAACCCACCAACTAAAAATGCCCAGGGCCAGACAGCTTTAGCACAGAGTTCTACCAGACTTCAAAGAACTAACACCAATACTTCTCAAATTGTTTTAAAAATAAAAAAGAAAAGGGCCATTTCCAAATTCTTTTCATGATGTCAGAATAACTGATATTAAAACTAGTCAAATATCCAACAAAAAGAAAGTATTTTAGACTAATTTTCATTATGCACATACATAAAAAATTCTTAATAAAGCACTTGCAAACTAAATTCAAGAACACTTCAAAGAGATCAAATTGACTGTGATGTAACCGGCTTTAACATAAAAAGATAACTAGATCCTTATCTTTCTCTCTGAACAGTGCTCAGTTCTAAGTATATGAAAGACACCAGCGTTAAGACCTGCCATTGGAGAAAAACATGGGGAATTTGTTTCAATGTAAAGTCACAAGAAAGGCCTCCTTAAGCATGACACTAAGACCTAAGCATAAGCACTAAGACCAACTATTGACAAATAGGATGAAACTACAAAAATAAATGACATCAAATGATGATATGGAGACAGGGGATTCTTATTCACTGTTGGTGTAAACTAGTGCAGCCGCTATGGGAACTAATGTGGGGGTTACTCAGAAAAGTCAAAGTAGGTCAAGCATCTGATCCAGCTATGCCACTTCTGGACAGATTCCCAAAGGGCATCATATCCCATTAGAGAGATACTTGCTCATGCGTGTTCATTGCCTCATTTGTCACAAGTTCTAGAAAATGGAGACAGCCTAAATGTCTGCCAGTGACTGAATGGATAAATGGCTGTGACTACATGTCCAAGATATACACAGTCAAGCCATCCAAAATTGCTGGATGGATGTGGGAAGGATTCATGAAGTTCCACCCCTAAATGAGAAGCGATTGACAGTTTTTGGCTGCTGGAGAAGGAGAGTCAGTTTTCTTTAGATGTGTAACCACTGAGGTCTAAGTGTGACCCAGTAGATGGTCTCACATCTATCCTAACACAGACAGCAGAGTAGACTCAGTAGTTATAAACAAACGAACAAACAAAGAATATGAGATTTGTGGGCATGGGTTATGAGAAGGGTAGGGGAGAATTTAGAGTTGAGGGAATAAGGTTTGAGTCTGATTATGAATGGGGTATTGGTGGTGTAATGGTAAGAACAGCTACCTTCCAAACATGAGTGGCTACTGCAGTCACCAAGTGTTAACCAAAGGGATCTCTCTCTGTCTCTCTGTCTCTCTGTCTCTCTGTCTCTCTGTCTCTCTGTCTCTCTGTCTCTCTGTCTCTCTGTCTCTCTCTCTCTGTGTGTGTGTGTGTGTGTGTATGCTCAGAGACCAGTTTCTCCAAAGCAGGACAGCCACTCTAAGAGATTCCCCTTTTTATGTACTGGGCTTTTCATTGATCCATATACGTTTTAAAATGTATTCGTTGGCTGAAGAAGGTTTCTAATTTGTACATGTTGGGATTGCCTAATGTTAAAATCAGGCATTGACTCTTGAGAATGTTGGGATTCTGGGGATGTAGAAGAACACTAAATTATGTTACTGGAGGACCGATCTCAATGTTTTCTAATTCTGCTCAGTAATACGTGCCCTGTAGGATAGATGCGGTTGTCAGGAATATCTCAGAAATATTTATTCTAAGATTGCATCAAACATATGAAACTGTGAGCTATATACGTAGGTAACATTCAATTAGTTCTCAAGTATGTATTCTTCATTCTTAAAGGCAAGTATTGACTAACAGAGGAAAATAAATACATTTTAAAACTATAAAAGTGTAATAGAGGATTGGAGCAGATTATTTAGCAGATAGGATTGGTCCACAAGGTGGCAGAGCATCTCTGCTCCTGCAAACTCACAAAGGGACTTTTGGGTGACCCACTGTTAAGAGCAGCCTGCAGTCAGCAGCCTTCTGTGCAAATCGTTAAAGACTCTCCAGTGCTGTGGAGGACAGAGGAGCTGAGCTGATAGCAGAAGCATCCTGCCTGGCTGAAGGCCACAGTCCTGAGGGAGAACAATGGCTGGGTGTTTATTCCTATGCTTGTGGCTTCAGCTGGAATGTGAGTGAAAGACTTTGGGAAATAAATCATTTGCTAGTGTCCATTATCAGTTTATGGAGCAGACTGGCCACCTCCAGTTTGCGAGATATAACTGTAGGAAGGAAAACAATGTCTGGCAACCATTTTTGCCAGATCGACCTCCTGTTGTTTCCTTTCGCACAGGTGTGAGCAGAGGAGAGCAGGTGGAGCATCGCCCTCCTCACTTCAGTGTCCAGGAAGGAGACAGCGCCATTATCATCTGCATCTACCATCCTTATTTCTTCTAGCACAAGCAATAGCCTGGGGCAGGTCTCCAGTTCCATATGGAGGTTTTGTTTTTTCAAATGTGTATGGAAAAGAAGAAAAAGGACTCACTGCACTACTGAATATGAAAGACAAATCTCTCGATCTGAACATCACAGCAGCCCATCCTGGACACTCAGCCATGTACTTCTGTGCAGTAAGTGCGCAGCATCCTTCAGGCACATCCTGCTTGCACACTGATCTGAAAACGGCCTGGGGACAAATATATTTTCCCCTGTTGAGACCAGGAGTTTCCTGTATTTTATGCTTACTAGACGGATGTTCTAAAACATCTTGAAATCCTCTTTCTAAAACATACAACGAGTGCTTGAGCATCTTAAATGAGGTCTCCTTGAGAATAACTAATTAGATGCCAAGACTCTAGAGTTGACTGCCAGGTGCTTTTTAGATTGTCTCCACTCCACAGACATCTCAGTGTAACTGGTAGAGCACACTCATAATGGGAAGATTCTTAACTTTTAATAATGGTACTTAGAATGTTCATTAGGTTGTTAATGCACGGGGCAGGAAACTCATTAAAATATAAACCAACATTTTCCTTATAATGTTACTAAATTTAGTTCAGTTTTGACTTCCATGTGTTCCCTGGCCTAAGCATTTCATAATTGCCAACCATAAAACCAATTCTTATGAGTTTTAGAAGACTTCTGATTGATTCTTTGTGAATTTCACATGATGTACCATAATCCTACGCATCCCCCTGTCCCTTCATATCTGCCCTCTGCCCTTGAAACCCCCCTGTCAAAACAAAGAAAATACCACAAAATCTCTATGTAGAAGCTTCCATGTGTCAAGATGGGTCACACAGTCTACCCTTCTGCCAAGCAGCTTTACTTGCAAGTGTTCATTACAACAAGCCACTGGTCTGCTTAGAGACTGCTGGTTTCGCCTACACTATCAATCCTGGATCCTCACCTGGACTTCTCTTGGATATCCCATTACTGTCCTGTCTCATGGAGATCTTGCTGCTTTGGTTCTGCAGGGCCTGCCCCTTCATGTTCTCCAGCAGTTCACAGATGGGGTAAATGTTGGAATGGTCTAACTCAGAGCCTTGGATCTGGGCTGGTGGGGTAGCTGAGTTAGCCCAACAGCTCTCCCACGCTCATGCCATAGGGACCAACTCTCTCATGCTGCCCCGGGGGAGGGGCAGGGCCAGCTTTCCAATACTCATACCCTCATGGTTGGCTAAATTATGCCTCTGCCAGATAGGCCAGCTCTACTGTGGGGTCCACTTCCCCTCAGTGCTCCAGTTGTGGGGAAGCACCAGCTCCTCTGCTCTCAGACACTTGGGGACAGCTCTCCCAGGCTGTCAAGGCAAGGGATAGGGACAGCTCATCCAAGTGCTGCAGCTGGTAGGTGTGGAGCCAGCTCTGCACAGCTCTGAGACATGGCCCTAGGTGGCAGCCCAGACCAGGGATGTCCCCATGGCCTTTGGTGGTAACATGGGTCACAGACATCAACAGAGACTCAGACATGGCCCTCTGTGACAACACAAGCCAGGACTTCAGCATGGGTGCAGGTGCCATCACAGGCTATTCATATCAGGCTCCTCACATCTCTAGCTCTGCCTCTCTTCACTGTACACACTCTGTACTGCTTCTCTCTGTATTCCATCTCTCTATCACTTATTGTTCCACACTGCTCTGCCTCATGGCACCTGATGGGGGCCATAACCTTCCTGCTCCTCCTTGCCCACCGATTTTTATGATTTTATGATGTATTTTATATATCACTCTTCTAGTTCTATAGTAGTAACCTTTCCTTTGTGATGAAAGATGGTGCTTGAAGTGTGGTGTTGCATTTCACACAGATAAATTGCTTCTTGATGTCACTGAAGTTTCTCTAGAGGAAGGTTTTTCCCAGGCTCTTCTGCTGCAATAGAGCTCTCTTGTTCATTGTGACCCCGAACACCCTCAATTTTTCCACATCATTTTATTACTGGGTATGCTCAGCTTATTACAGACATTCCAGATACTGACAAGAAGTACAGAGTGGTCTTTGTGATTAATTATCAAGAGAGAGTCTGTCATGTCTGTGTCTGGTAAGAATGGTCACTCAGCCATGTCTATACCACAGAAGGGCCTCCACCATACAGTCTCCCAAAGCGATCTACTGTATACCTGTGTAATGTGGGGTTGGCCAGCCTATGTTCAGTCGTCTCTGAATTGTGACCTGCTTGGGATCTTTGCAGTATCCCTCGCCTTCTGCAAGAAGAAGCTTCTCTAATGGTAAGGGTTGCAACCTATCTGGGGGCATATGGGAAGTTCTGAGAATTTAGTTATACAGGATACTGCTTGAGGAAAGGGGCAGTAGTAGGTTCTTCTCTGGGTTCCATGGCTTTACCAGTTCCAGGAAGTTGGCTGGGTTTACAGTGCTTTATATATGTTCTGGAGACTGAACTCAGAACCTCATGTTTGTACAACTAACTACTTTATGAACTGGGATATCTCTCCAGCCCTGAATAAATTATTACTACATGTTAATTTTTCCTTTAGAAATTAAATCTATTTTTTACAATAATTGGTTATTATATACAAAATTAAGTTAAATTATTATTTATTACTCTTTTAAAAACTGCTTATGTTTTCTAAGTCAGACACACACACACACACACACACACACACTAGTGGTGTCATAGTAGACGAATAGATAATATAACCAAGGGATGTATACAGGATAAAACTGAAGTAGGATGGAAATCCAGGAAAACTGTGGGGCCATGAAGAAAAGGAGGGTCTCCTCATCCTGGAGCTTGGTTAAAACTTCACACCACCTGAGAAGCAAGAATTCAAGCACAATAAATGTTCACTTCAAGGAATGCCAGTGTAGATTTACTATCTCCTTCCTACACTGATATTTCTGTAAGATGGCAGTGACTCAGGCTTACAGTCTGAGTACACATGACCTTGGCCAGAGCCCCATCAAGTCTGGTGTGAGCAGTTTCTACTCAAATGTGTTCCTAGTTATAGCCAGGTGTGGGAGTATAGGCTTTTATCTACCCTGAAGTGTTTTAAGTCCATGAGCAATAGTTCAAAGTGTGTCTTTTGAGTAAGTAGTGCAGGGTATTGAATTACACTATGTAAAAAAACAAAGACACATTTTAATGGTTCTGTGTGAAAGTATTAAGACACCTTTCTTTTTATGCAATACATAAAACCTAAGTCTAAATGGATACTAGATTAGAAAAGTAGTAACAAAGCTATAAAACATATGTGAATAAACATTGAAGTGTATGTTCATGTGAAATGGTTTGAGCAATCTTTCCTAGGTATTATACTCAGAAGGGAAGGGAAGATGAAAATAGAAAAATTATCTTTATGATTCAAAGGAGATCATCAATAGCATGAAAATGGCATCACAATGGGAAAATTATTTGCATATCTTTTATCTGATAACACCTTTCCAACCACAATGTATAATCACCTCCATACTTCAGTGGCAAACAGAGAAACAGGCTAAGTTAAAAGTGAGCAAACTTGTGGATAGACAGTTTCCGTGGATGATATGGAAACGCTCAATGAGCACAGGAAAGAATGTGGAACACTGCGCTTCTAGAAAAGGAAAAAAAAATACAACAAAGTTCCACACACTGCCACTAAATCAGGTGATATAAGTAGACATAGTAGCATAGGTTTTGTCTAAGTTTTGGGGAACATGTGATCCACAAGTGCTGCTCATGGGAAGGAAAATATTGAAGCTGCTTTGAGAAATGCCAATTCATTTCCTAATAATATACTAAAGACAAATGAAGATGTATGTATGAGTGCTCATATCTGCATATTCATATCATCCCAAAGTGGAATAAACCAGTGGTTATCATCAACTGATGAATGGAAAATGTAGCCGACCCATGGAATGCAATGCCATATAGCAATGGAAAGGAATGGCATACTGACTCCTGCTACAAAATGAAGTTTGAAATACACAAAAGCACAGGAGACCACATGGAACAAATGTCAATTTCTATGTAATAGTTAGTATACAAAACTCTATCAGTGGCAGGACTTAGTGGAAGGAGATGGGTAACTATTCCTAGGTGTGGAGTTTATTTTTGTGGTGAGTTTATTTTTGTGGTGATAAAATCTATTAGATGATGCTGAGATAGTTCTTTGAGTAAAACAATAATCTTCAAATTCCCTTTGGATGGTTGAATTGTATCTGAATGGTATTTCATTAGAACATTTACAATACAGATCTCTAACAAGTTGATAAACCTAAATTCTGAGAGTAAGTATCTGTGAAGTGAAAACAAAGCTTTTCCTTGCAAGCCCGTTAAGACTCCACAGGGCCCCCAATGGAGGAGCTGGAGAAAGTATCCAAGGAGCTAAAGAGATCTGCAACTCTGTAGGTGCAACAACATTATGAACTAACCAGTACCCCGGAGCTCTTGACGGAGCTGCATATGTATCAAAAGATGGCCTAGTCGGCCATCAGTGAAAAGAGAGGCCCATTGGACACACAAACTTTATATGCCCCAGTACAGGGGAACGCCAGGGCCAAAAAGTGGGAATGGGTGGGTAGGGGAGTGGGGGGGCGGTATGGGGGGACTTTTGGGATAGCATTGGAAATGTAATTGAGGAAAATACGTAATAAAAAAAATTTAAAAATTAAAAAAAAGACTCTGCCCATTCTGTTTCTGTATCTGAGCTGAAACACTCACTGCCTCCTGCCTAGAACTGTCACAGCCTGTTCACTAGACCAAAGCTTCCGTCCTTGCTGGAAGACTGTAGACGGCAGTGTTTTGCATACTGTCCTAGTTTTCCTTCTATGGCTGTAAAAAAAAAAAAATCTGACCAAAACCAACTTGGAGAGCAAAGAGTTTATTTGGCTCACAGGTTACAGGCCCTCATCAAGGGAAGCCAAGGCAGGAAGTCAAGGAAGAACCCAGATTTGGGATCTGAAACAGAACCGTGGAGGGGCGCTGCTAACTGACTTGGTCCTCGTGTTTCAGGAGACTTGTTATTTTTAAACAACACAGAACTACCAGACCAGGAGTCACACTGCCACTGTTAGCTTGACACTCTCACACTGATCACCAGGAAAACGCTCCATACATTTCCCTACATGCCAATTGATATGTTTTTTTTGTTTGTTTGTTTTTTATTCAGTTAAGGTTCCCTTTTTCCAGATTACTCTTGCTTGTGTCAAGTTGAGAAAAGCCAAACAAGCTTGCATATTTTCTTCTTGATACATAAACCACCACTACTGTCTTAGTCAGGGTTTCTATTCCTGCACAAACATCATGACCAAAAAGCAAGTTGGGGAGGAAAGGGTTTATTCAGCTTACACTTCCATACTGCTGTTCATCACCAAGGAAGTCAGGACTGGAACTCAAGCAGGTCAGAAAGCAGAAGCTGATGCAGAGGCCATGGAGGGATGTTCTTTACTGGCTTGCTTCCCCTGGCTTGCTCAGCCTGCTCTCTTATAGAAGCAAGACTACCAGCCCAGAGATGGTCCCACCCACAAGGGTCCCTCCCCCCTAGATCACTAATTGAGAAAATGCCTTACAGTTGGATCTCATGGAGGCATTTCCTCAACTGAAGCTCCTTTTTCTGTGATAATTCCAGCTGTGACAAGTTGACAAAAACTAGCCAGTACAACTACTAAAATCCTAACCTTTTGTGTCTTATTTGTCCCAAGATGTAATGGCAGCACTACAATCTGCTTTGTCAAAGTTTTCCATGTCTCTGAAATGGGAACACCACAGGAGGCAAGCTGTGGACCCTCAAGACATTTGTTTCCTCATGTGGCCTCCAGAGGGCGCTGCTGCACTCACTAGTGTTCCTTCTTCCTTTGAAGATCTCTACCTGCTCAGATCTCATCCTTCTTGCAGCTGGCTGAGTATTTAGCAAAGGCAAGTGACAAGAATCAGATATTCAAAACCTTCCAGGCTCGTGTTTGCAGCGTCAGTTTTTATGTGAGCGGGAGACTTCTCCAGAAGACTCTTCCCTACACCTGCTTTCAAGCTCTTGCTTTCCTCAGCCACTTTCCTGCCTGTCCTGTTCCAAAGTTTCTCCACAACAGAACTGCAGCCTTCCCAAGGCTCAGCCATGCTCCTGGCGCTCCTCCCAGTGCTGGGGATACACTTTCTCCTGAGTGAGTACAGCTTTGTTGTGGTCTCTGTAACCCCGGATTCTGACCGTCCTCAGTGAAGTCTGCACTACAGTTCCTGACCTAATATTCCTTTCCAGGAGATGCCCAAGCTCAGTCAGTGACGCAGCCCGATGCTCTTGTCACTGTCTCTGAAGGAGCCTCTCTGCAGCTGAGATGCAACTATTCCTACTCTGCAACACCTTATCTGTTCTGGTATGTCCAGTACCCGCGGCAGGGGCTGCAGCTGCTCCTCAAGTATTATTCAGGAGACCCAGTGGTTCAAGGAGTGAATGGCTTCGAGGCTGAGTTCAGCAAGAGTAACTCTTCCTTCCACCTGCGGAAAGCCTCTGTGCACTGGAGCGACTCGGCTGTGTACTTCTGTGCTGTGAGTGCACAGTGTGTGGGGCTGCAGGGGGAGCCGAACAAAAACACAGATGGCCATGGGTGCTCAGACTCAAGATCTCTCCTGTGGTCTCTGTGGCGTCTCTTTGGACTTGGAGAGGAAAGAAGGATAGTTTTGCAGTCTCAGCTGTCTTTCTGCAACTCATTTCCAACTATAACATCCACTATATCCAATGCTCAATTGTAGTTCTGTGGAATGAGGAGACTGTGATGTATCCTGAGTGTTATTGCCTTAGTGAACATTGCTTGGGCAGTGACTAGACTAAGTGGCTGATGGGGAAGCTGGACTTTCATTTTGTCACTGTGTGTCATCCACACAGAATGTGAAAGGTGTACTCTTCAGCTTCTGTCCTGGAATTTTCTTTCTCTTCTCAATCTTTCCTGCTAATTTCCCTATAAATTCTTCTTTTGCTGCTAAATGTAACTTATCAGAATTGGTCATAATATTTAAGTATTGCCATCTTGGTAATTTGATGCCTTGTTATTCAATATAGGACTTCGTCTATACCACAAAAGTTTTAAAATCTATCATAATTATGTAAGTTCTAGTAATCATTAAAAATAAAACAGAAGAATAAGGAATTCATTGGTATTTTTTCCAAAGAGTTCTTCACAGTTGTGAACATACTATCTTGTTTTTGTTGCCATCTTAAAATCTTCAAGTATCCTTGAGAATCCTCTGTCGGATTCCTTCTGCATCTTTTACAACGACTCATTGCTTTCACTCTGGTGTGGATGATTTTACTATGAGAATATCAATGATAGATTCTTTTTCCTAACATAGTCCTACCCTGCTGAAATACAGGTGAAATCACAGTGAAAAGTTAGTGCTCAGTAACTACAGTGTGGAATTTTAGTTTCTTCTACATCTGATTGGGAGACTTATAGAAGAAGATTTTGTACTCCCATGTATTCAGTAGAGGAGGATGAATACTAAGGATAGGAAGAAAAAGGAATGGAGAATTTTCTAGCTGCTGCTTGACTCAGAAATAGAAGTAGGTAGGCATCATGGACCCATGTTTGATTTCCAGCACACATAAAAATCTGGGTGTGGTGGCCGTGCTGGGAGGTGAGGACAGGCAGGTCCCTACAGCCTGCCATCCACCCAGCCTAGCCTAACCATGAGCTCTAGGTATCAGTGAGAGAACCTGTCTCCAATTAACAATTAGCAATTAGCAGATAGCTTCACAAAAATGACATCCAACATTGACTTCTGGCTTCCACATTCATGTATACATATGTGCACTTAAACACACATGCATACACACACAGTCCCACCCAAGCTCTTCAGAACATGAGGAAGAACACCCGAGGTTTTTCTCTAGTCTCTACATGTACACATACACATGGGTTTTTACGTGCCCCACTCAGTTGTACCTGCACACTATAAGCACATACACATGCGCAGATAAATATTTTAACATAGAACACAAACACAAGTTATCTGAAGATTCTAATATTAAGTAATCCATCTTACATATTTTTTTTATTTTTATTACATATTTTCCTCAATTACATTTCCAATGCTATCCCAAAAGTCCCCCATAGCGCCCCCCACTTCCCTACCCACCCATTCCCATTCTTTTGGCCCTGGCATTCCCCTATATTGGGGCATATAAAGTTTGCAAGTCCAATGGGCCTCTCTTTCCATTGATGGCCGACTAGGCCATCTTTCGATACATATGCAGCTAGAGACAAGAGCTCCGGGGTTCTGGTTAGTACATCATGTTGTTCCAACAATAGGGTTGCAGATCCCTTTAGCTCCTTGGGTACTTTCTCTAGCTTCTCCATTGGGAGCCCTGTGATACATCCAATAGCTGACTGTGAACATCCACTCCTGTGTTTGCTAGGCCCCGGCATCGTCTCACAAGAGACAGCTATATTTGGGTCCTTTCAGCAAAATCTTGCTAGTGTATGCAATGGTGTCAGCGTTTAGAAGCTGATTATGGGATGGATCCCTGGATACGGCAGTCTCTAAATGGTCCATCCTTTCATCACAGCTACGAACTTTGTCTCTGTAACTCCTTCCCTGGGTGTTTTGTTCCCAATTCTAAGAAGGTGCACAGTGTCCACACTTTGGTCTTCATTCTTCTTGAGTTTCATGCGTTTAGCAAATTGTATCTTATATCTTGGGTATCCTAAGTTTTGGGCTAATATCCACTTATCAGTGAATACATATTGTGTGAGTTCTTTTGTGATTGTGTTATTTCACTCAAGATGATGCCCTCCAGGTCCATCCATTTGGCTAGGAATTTCATAAATTCATTCTTTTTAATAGCTGAGTAGTACTCCATTGTGTAAATGTACCATAATCTCTGTATCCATTCCTCTGTTGAGGGACATCTGGGTTCTTTCCAGCTTCTGGCTATTATAAATAGGGCTGCTATGAACATAGTGGAGCATGTGTCCTTTTTACCGGTTGGGACATCTTCTGGATATATGCCCAGGAGAGGTATTGCTGGATCCTCCGGTAGTACTATGTCCAATTTTCTGAGGAACCGCCAGACTGATTTCCAGAGTGGTTGTACAAGCTTGCAATCCCACCAACAATGGAGGAGTGTTCCTCTTTCTCCACATCCTCGCCAGCATCTGCTGTCACCTGAATTTTTGATCTTAGCCATTCTGACTGGTGTGAGGTGGAATCTCAGGGTTGTTTTGATTTGCATTTCCCTGATGATTAAGGATGTTGAACATTTTTTCAGGTGTTTCTCTGCCATTCGGTATTCCTCAGGTGAGAATTCTTTGTTCAGTTCTGAGCCCCATTTTCTAATGGGGTTATTTGACTTTCTGGAGTCCACCTTCTTGAGTTCTTTATATATATTGGATATTAGTCCCTTATCTGATTTAGGATAGGTGAAGATCCTTTCCCAATCTGTTGGTGGTTTTTTTGTCTTATTGATGGCGTCTTTAGCCTTGCAGAAGCTTTGTAGTTTCATGAGGTCCCACTTGTCAATTCTCGATCTTACAGCACAAGCCATTACTGTTCTATTCAGGAATTTTTCTCCTGTGCCCATATCTTCAAGGCTTTTCCCCACTTTCTCCTCTATAAGTTTCAGTGTCTCTGGTTTTATGTGAAGTTCCTTGATCCACTTAGACTTGACCTTAGTACAAGGAGATAGGAATGGATCGATTCGCATTCTTCTACATGTTAACAACCAGTTGTGCCAGCACCATTTGTTGAAAATGCTGTCTTTCTTCCACTGGAATTTTTTAGCTCCCTTGTCGAAGATCAAGTGACCATAGGTGTGTGGGTTCATTTCTGAGTCTTCAATTCTATTCCATTGGTCTATTTGTCTGTCACTATACCAGTACCATGCAGTTTTTATCACAATTGCTCTGTAGTAGAGCTTTAGGTCCGGCATGGTGATTCCACCAGAGGTTCTTTTATCCTTGAGAAGAGTTTTTGCTATCCTAGGTTTTTTGTTATTCCAGATGAATTTGCAGATTGCACTTTCTAATTCGTTGAAGAATTGATTTGGAATTTTGATGGGGATTGCATTGAATCTGTAGATTGCTTTTGGCAAGATAGCCATTTTTACAATGTTGATCCTGCCAATCCATGAGCATGGGAGATCTTTCCATCTTCTGAGATCTTCTATAATTTCTTTCTTCAGAGACTTGAAGTTTTTATTATACAGATCTTTCACTTCCTTAGTTAGAGTCACGCCAAGATATTTTATATTATTTGTGACTATTGAGAAGGGTGTTGTTTCCCTAATTTCTTTCTCAGCCTGTTTATTCTTTGTGTAGAGAAAGGCCATTGATTTGTTTGAGTTAATTTTATATCCAGCTACTTCACCGAAGCTGTTTATCAGGCTTAGGAGTTCTCTGGTGGAATTTTTAGGGTCGCTTATATATACTATCATATCATCTGCAAAAAGTGATATTTTGACTTCATCTTTTCCGATTTGTATCCCTTTGATCTCCTTTTGTTGTTGAATTGCTCTGGCTAGGACTTCAAGTACAATGTTGAATAGGTATGGAGAAAGTGGACAGCCTTGTCTAGTCCCTGATTTTAGAGGGATTGCTTCAAGCTTCTGACCATTTACTTTGATGTTGGCTACTGGTTTGCTGTAGATTGCTTTTATCATGTTTAGGTATGGGCCTTGAATTCCTGATCTTTCCAAGACTTTTATCATGAATGGGTGTTGGATCTTGTCAAATGCTTTTTCTGCATCTAACGAGATGACCATGTGGTTTTTGTCTTTGAGTTTGTTTATATACTGGATTACGTTGATGGATTTCCGTATATTGAACCATCCCTGCATCCCTGGGATGAAACCTACTTGGTCAGGATGGATGATTGTTTTGATGTGTTCTTGGATTCGGTTAGCAAGAACTTTATTGAGGATTTTTGCATCAATATTCATAAGGGATATTGGTCTGAAGTTTTCTATCTTTGTTGGGTCTTTTTGTGGTTTAGGTATCAGAGTAATTGTGGCTTCATAGAATGAGTTGGGTAGAGTACCTTCTGTTTCTATTTTGTGGAATAGTTTGTGAAGAACTGGGATTAGATCTTCTCTGAAGGTCTGATAGAACTCTGCACTAAACCCATCTGGTCCTGGGCTTTTTTTAGTTGGGAGACTATTAATGACTGCTTCTATTTCTTTGGGGGATATAGGGCTGTTTAGATCATTAACCTGATCTTGATTCAACTTTGGTACCTGGTATCTGTCTAGGAACTTCTCCATTTCATCCAGGTTCTCCAGTTTTGTTGAGTATAGCCTTTGGTAGAAGGATCTGATGGTGTTTTGGATGTCTTCAGGATCTGTTGTTATGTCTCCTTTTTCATTTCTGATTTTGTTAATTAGGATGCTTTCCCTGTGCCCTCTAGTGAGTCTGGCTAAGGGTTTATCTATCTTGTTGATTTTCTCAAAGAACCAGATCCTTGATTGGTTGATTCTTTGAATAGTTTTTCTTGTTTCCACTTGGTTGATTTCACCCCTGAGTTTGATTATTTCCTGCCGTCTACTCCTCTTGGGTGAATTTGCTTCCTTTTGTTCTAGTGCTTTTAGGTATGTTGTCAAGCTGCTAATGTGTGCTCTCTCTAGTTTCCTTTTGGAGGCACTCAGAGCTATGAGTTTTCCTCTTAGAAATGCTTTCATTGCGTCCCATAAGTTTGGGTATGTTGTGGCTTCATTTTCATTGAACTCTAAAAAGTCCTTAATTTCTTTCATTATTCCTTCCTTGACCAAGGTATCATTGAGAAGAGTGTTGTTCAGTTTCCACGTGAAGGTTGGCTTTCTATTATTTATTTTGTTATTGAAGATCAGCCTTAGTCCATGGTGATCTGATAGGATGCATGGGACAATTTCAATATTTTTGTATCTGTTGAGGCCTGTTTTGTGACCAATTATGTGGTCAATTTTGGAGAAGGTACCATGAGGTGCTGAGAAGAAGGTATATCCTTTTGTTTTAGGATAGAATGTTCTGTAGATATCTGCCAGATCCATTTGATTCATAATTTCTCTTAGTTTCTCTGTGTCCCTGTTTAGTTTCTGTTTCCATGATCTGTCCATTGGTGAAAGTGGTGTGTTGAAGTCTCCCACTATTATTGTATGAGGTGCAATGTGTGCTTTGAGCTTTACTAAAGTTTCTTTAATGAATGTGGCTGCCTTTGTATTTGGAGCATAGATATTCAGGATTGATAGTTCCTCTTGGAGGATTTTACCTTTGATGAGTATGAAGTGTCCCTCCCTGTCTTTTTTAATGACTTTGGGTTGGAAGTCAATCTTATCAGATATTAGAATGGCTACTCCAGCTTGTTTCTTCATGCCATTTGCTTGGAAAATTGTTTTCCAGCCTTTCATTCTGAGGTAGTGTCTATCCTTTTCTCTGAGATGAGTTTCCTGTAAGCAGCAAAATGTTGGGTCTTGTTTGTGTAGCCAGTTTGTTAGTCTATGTCTTTTTATCGGGGAGTTGAGTCCATTGATATTAAGGAAAAGTAATTGTTGTTTCCTGTTATTTTTGTTGTTAATGTTGGCATTCTGTTCTTGTGGCTGTCTTCTTTTAGGTTTGTTGAGGGATTACCTTCTTGTTGTTTCTAGGGCGTGGTTCCTGTCCTTGTATTGGTTTTTTTCTGTTATTATCCTTTGAAGGGCTGGATTCGTGGAGAGATAATGTGTGAATTTGGTTTTGTCGTGGAATACTTTGGTTTCTCCATCTATGTTAATTGAGAGTTTGGCTGGGTATAGTAGCCTAGGCTGGAATTTGTGTTCTTTTAGTGTCTGTATAACATCTGTCCAGGATCTTCTGGCTTTCATAGTCTCTGGTGAAAAATCTGGTGTAATTCTGATAGGCTTGCCTTTATATGTTACTTGGCCTTTTTCTCTTACTGCTTTTAGTATTCTATCTTTATTTAGAGCATTTGTTGTTCTGATTATTATGTGTCGGGAGGTATTTCTTTTCTGGTCCAGTCTATTTGGAGTTCTGTAGGCTTCTTGTATGTTCATGGGCATCTCTTTCTTTAGATTTGGGAAGTTTTCTTCTTTAATTTTGTTGAAGATGTTTGCTGGTCCTTTGAGTTGAAAATCTTCATTCTCATCCACTCCTATTATCCGTAGGTTTGGTCTTCTCATTGTGTCCTGTATTTCTTGGATGTTTTGAGTTAGGATCTTTTTGCATTTTACATTTTCCTTGATTGTTGTGCCGATGTTCTCTATGGAATCTTCTGCACCTGAGATTCTCTCTTCCATCTCTTGTATTCTGTTGCTGATGCTGGTATCTATGGTTCCAGATTTCTTTCCTGGGGTTTCTATCTCCAGTGTTGCCTCATTTTGGGTTTTCTTTATTGTGTCTACTTCCCTTTTTAGGTCTAGTATGGTTTTGTTCATTTCCATCATCTGTTTGGATGTGTTTTCCTGTTTTTCTGTAAGGACTTCTACCTGTTTGATTATGTTATCCTGTTTTTCTTTAAGGATTTGTAACTCTTTAGCAGTGTTCTCCTGCAATTCTTTAAGGGATTTTTGTGCTTCCTCTTTAGTGTCTTCTGCCTGTTTAGCAGTGTTCTCCTGTATTTCTTTAAGTGTGTTATTAAAGTCCTTCTTGAAGTCCTCTACCATCATTATGAGATATGCTTTTAGATCCGTGTCTAGCTTTTCCGGTGTGTTGGGGTGCCCTGGACTGGGCGAAGTGGGGGTGCTGGGTTCTGATGATGGTGAGTGGTCTTGGTTTCTGTTAGTAAGATTATTACGTTTACCTTTCGCCATCTGGTAATCTCTGGGGTTAGTTGTTATCGTTGTCACTGTTTAAAGTTTGAAGCAGAAGCTGTGTTCCACTCACCAGCAGTCTCAAAATCCTGCGGCGGGAGTCGTGGGTAGCTGACGGTACCCCGGTGCTGGTCCAGCCGGAAGAGGCCTGTGGTCCTACTCAGGCCGGTTTTCTGCTTCTCTAACTAATGCAGTCCCTGGTCCCGCGTGCAATTGGATTGGAGCAGAAGCTGTGCTCCACTCACCAGAAGTCTTAAGATCCTGTGGCGGGTGTTGTGGGTAGCTGGCGAGTGTCAGCCGACCCTGCGCCCCAGTTGCCCCGGTGCTTTTCTGACCGGAAGAGGCTTGTGGCCCTATGTAGACCGGATTTCTCTCACCCCAACCAGAGCAGTCTCAGGTCCCGCGTGATTGGACTGGAGCAGAAGCTGTGTTCCACTCACCAGCAGTCCCAAAAACCTGCGGCGGGGGTCGTGGGTAGCTGGCGGGTGTCAGGCAACCCTGCGCTCCAGCTACCCTGGCGCTGATCCGGCCGAATGAGGCCTGTGGCCCTACTCAGGCAGGTTTCTGCTTCCCTAACTAATGCAGTCTCAGGTCTTGCGTGCAATTGGATTGGAGCAGAAGCTGTGTTCCACTCTCCAGAAGTCTTAAGATCCTGTGGCGGGTGTTGTGGGTAGCTGGCGAGTGTCAGCCGACCCTGCGCCCCAGCTGCCCCGGTGCTTTTCTGACCGGAAGAGGCTTGTGGCCCTATGTAGGCCGGATTTCTCTCTCCCCAACCAGAGCAGTCTCAGGTCCCGGGTGATTGGACTGGAGCAGAAGCTGTGTTCCACTCACCAGCAGTCCCAAAATCCTGCGGCGGGGGTCGTGGGTAGCTGGCGGGTGTCAGGCAACCCTGCGCTACAGCTACCCTGGCACTGATCCGGCCGGATGAGGCCTGTCCCATCTTACATATTACTCTGTTACTCTCTCAGTGTGGATTTTCTTTATAATGAGATGAGGAGGCAGGGATAGTGTAAACAATCGTAAGACACAGAACCTACATCAGCCCAGGAATGTTCACATATAACTTTGCAGTGCACTCACCTGCTGCAGGCGGTAGGGTTTCCCATTCTTGCCTCAGTATGCCTGGCCTGGCTGAAAACTTCAGGTCGCTGCAGTTCTATGGCAGAGCTTCCTGTGTTTCTCCGTCTGCTCATCTGCATGCAGTTGATGTATCCACATGTTCTTCTGTGCAGCCCCATCTTCCATCACTGTCACTCCAGTACAGTACCCCATATCCAAACACAGCGCACTCTGTTCCACCATGTCTCACAGTGGCTAGACAAGGAATCGTTAGAGATTAAATATTTGGTTGTTAGTGGGTCAAGGTACAGGCTAATATAGATTTTTATACCATGCTTATTTGAGAAAAGGTGTGTCTCTAACATACTTTAGTCAGATTACCAAGCTAAGAACCTCCATTAAAAGGTCTTTCTCTGTTTGGTTATACTATGCAACATGTGTCTTCTCTTGCTAGCATGTTCTTTCTTGTGCTTGCTTCAGCAAAACATACTTTCACTTGTGTCTGCTTCACCAAAATGTTCCTTCACAAGTCTGCCTTAGAATTTCACCTGTCTGCTTCAGTGAAACATTCCTTCATGTGTTTACCCCAGCAAAAGACCCTCCAACACAACTAACTGACTTTCCAAAAAACCCTTACCTTTCCACTTCAGTGTTCCGAGGATTAAAGTTTTAATTCACTCAGAAGATGGCCTTTTATATACAAATATGATAGCTTTTACATTTGGATACAGTTTTAATATTTTAGTGTTTTGGTTATCTTGATTTTTTCTTTTGTTGTTTTGACAAAGATTCATTGTTCTCTTTAACATCATGAACTGGAACATCAGCATAGAGAACTGTATTTCAGTTCTTATGATGAATTCCATTGTTGAAACTTATGTGTTCATATATTGTTACACATAAATATGTATTTCTCAAGCTATCTGAGGATGGGATGTATAATGAGATGTGTCCATAATACATTATAAGGCAATAGCAGAGGCTACAGCTAATGTGAGAAAGACTCATTTGTTTGTTGTGGTAGAGTTTCGGGTTTAGACTGACATCAAATAAATTCAATACTTGGCTGATAATGATGCTGAGCTTCTGATCTTCCTTCCTTGACCTCCCGGTTGCTGGGATCCCAGGCATACTCCAGCATCCCCAGCTAAGGCTTTTGAGATTGCAAAGAAAATTGCAAAGGATCAACACAAACTTGACATTTTATGTCAAACAGAAAATGAGACATGAAATACTCTGTATTTCCTGTTTCTCTGCACAAATAAAATATGATTATGGTTTTAAAATAAAACTCCAGGAAGCATCAGCTCCAAAATAACAAGATGAAGGAGAAATTTAGAATGCTGAGTGATAAAATCAACAGAATGAATCAGGATGTTCAGGGTGTATGTTTCTTAACTTGGATGTAATGTGCTTTTAGTCTTTTAAAATAATTTATATGTTCATGAGCTTATTCAAATATTAAAACTAATAAGTTATATAGGGTAAATTTTATAATAAGAAAAAGAGGTGTATAAATATATACACTATTCTCATTTGGACAGGGAGAGGGACAGGACAAGATGTAGCTACTCCTGTCTCCTGGGTTAGATGGAGAATCTGCCAGGATTCACCACTAGAGGATTTCAATTTAATATGGCTTATAAGATGAGGATTCTAGTTGATGTGCCCAGCAATTGAGTTACCATTGTTTCTGAACTAAGTTTGTATAGTGTTTTCCTTCACGCTTGACTGAGTTCCAGAGAGAGTTACAGCAGTAAAGTGTGGGTTTGCCTGATGTGCACCCCAAAAGGACGTGGGAGTTTTGAAGCATGGGACTGGCATGGTAGTGACCCCCACAGGAACTTAGCGAGCTGGGTAGAGATATTTTGGAGCTCTGAGAGAGTCTCCATGAGAAGAAAACAGGCTGGCCATTGCCTGCCAATGCTCACAGGTACATTCCAGGCAGTAGTGTGGATTCCTTACTTAATATTTCCTGCATACAATCTAAAGCCAGGACATGAGTCAGGTGCAGAATTATAAGTCTTTTAAATTAGGATAGATGTCAGAGTGTTCTATTTTATTGACAAAAATGATGGTCTGGGTGTTAGGTCTACCTTGTACTTTATAAATTACAGAATGGTAAAAAAGAAAAAAGAAGAAAAAATACACCTTTAAAAATTAATTAATTAATTAATTAAGTTTGCATCCTGACTGCAGTTTCCCCTCCCTCCTCTCCTCCCAGCCCTTTCTCCTTCCACCTCCATCCTCACTCCCACCCATTCCTCCTCTCGTTCTCTTCAAGAAAGTGGATGCCTCCCAGAGGTGTCAAACAGCCTTTGGCATATAGAGTTCCAGTAAGGCTAGGCTCATATTCTCCTGTTGAGGCTCAAGAAGGCCTCCCACTTAGGTGAAAGAACCCCAAAGGCAGGCAACAGAGCGAGAGATAGCCCCCTGCTCCTGCTGTTAGGAGTACCACTACATGAAGACCAAGCTACACAACAGTTCCGTAAGTGCAGAGGGCCTAGGTCAGTCCCACGAAAGCTCTCTGGTTGGTGGTACAGCCTTTATAAGCCACTATGGATCCAGGTTAGTTGATTCTGAAGGTTTTCTTGTTGTGTCCTTGACCTCTCTGGCCTCCACCATCCTTCCTGCTTTTGACCACCATGGCTCCTACTTTCCCACAGTAGTCCCCAAACTCCACCTAATGTTTGTCTGTTGATCTCTGCATCTGTTTCCACTAGTTGCTTCATCAAGCCTCTCTCATGATGGGTATGCGAGGCTCCTGTCTGCATAATGTGTCAGGGCAGACTCCCTCTCATGGCATAGCTATCAAGTTGGACCAGTAACTGGCTAGGAAATCCCTCATTTTCTGGTCCATCTTTACCCCTGCACATTTTATATGTAGAAAAATATTGTAGGTCGAAGGTTTTGTGGCTTGGTTGGTACCTCAATCCCTTCATTGGAAGTCTTACCTGGTTACAACAGAAGGCTAATTCAGGCTCCATAACTCTCCCACTAGGAGTCTTAACTAAGACCACCTCATAGATTTCTGGGAGATCCTGATAGAACCTAATGGGGAAATCCCCACTCAATTCCCGATTAGGCGTGCACCCAAAAAATCACGAAGGACCATCTTGATGTAATTACATGAGGTCGGTTAATGACGGAGCTCTGGACCGACATGCATCCCACACAGGAGATAACATATGTCGGCCACAAGGTTCGAAAGCTAGGGGTTTTTATGGGGTAAGGGGCTTAGGGGTGTGGAATTCAGCATAGCGACACACTATTGGCTTATTCAAACATCAGCAGAAAAATTACATGTACGTGCAGGGTGTCAGAGTTCTGTGAGTTGTTGACTCAGTTTAGATAGCCCTGTTATGTCCTCACATTCCTCTTTATCTTTAAGGTTAAGCTGTTCCCAGGAATGTTTTAACTATGGGGCATACCCAGGTTTGTTTTTCTTTTTTCTCAGTCCCAAGCAGCCTTTAAGCTCACAAACAACCAGCTATTTCTGAGTTCTTTATATGACTTACAGGTCTTGAAATTTCATCTTTCTTTCAATCCCATTGCTCCAGATTTCTAGATCATCCCAGACATGTCCCCCCAATTCCAACAGTCTGTCCCATTATGCTCTCCCTTTGTCCTTCCCCAACATGATCCCTCCTGTTCCCATTCCCACCCTCACTCCCATTGAATCTCAGCTCCACATCCACCACCCATGTCTATTATATTTCCCCCCTCAGTGAGAATCATGTGTCCCTCCATTGAACCCTCCTTGTTACTTAGCTTTATTGGGTCTGTGGATTGTAGCATGGTTATTCTTTCCTTTATGGTTAACATCCACTAGGAAGTGAGTTCATACCATGTTTGTCTTTCTGAGTCTGGATTACTTCGGTGTGAATGATTTTTTTTTTCTTGTTCCATCTATTTGCCTGCAAATTTCATGGTGCCATTGTTTTTCAAACTGAGGAAAACTCAATTGTGTACATGCACCACATTTTCTCTGTTGACCTCCTGTCCCGTCACAACTACCCCCTGTCCTTTTTTCCTATTTTTCCCACAAACTTATGCTTATCTTGCCCTTACTCTGGTACTTACTTCTCCCCAACTGCATGCTGTACCTTTCTGGCCTCTGTGGTTATACCACGTTATATCTTTCCACCTGAAAATGTGGAGCTAGGAGTCTTGACAATTTCCACTGGAGTTAGTTCAGTGGTGGAACATGTGGCCTTTGTTTTTCTGAGTCTCAGTCAACTCATTCAAAATAATAATTTCTAGTTGCATCTGTCTATCTATCTGCAAAGTTTATGTTGCCATTTTCCTTTACACTGAAAAATTCTCCAGAACTATAAGTGCCACATTTCTGTTAGGCATTCGCCAGTAGAAAGACATTAGGTTGTCTCCATTTCTTAGTTCCTGTGAGTGGAACAGTGATGAACACAGGCAAGTATCTATGGAGCAGGACGTAGAGTTCTTTGGACATACACTGTAGTCCAATAGCTGGATTATGTGGTACATCTGTCTTTAGTTTTTTGAAAATTTTCTACACTAATTTCCAGAGCAGCTCCACCAATTTCCATGCCCTGCCCCCGCCCAGTGAACAGTTTCCTTTCCCCATCACCCATGTCAGCATTTGTTGTCAGTTGATGTATTTTACATATTCTAACTGGTGTGAGAGGAAATCACAAATTACATTTAAATTGCAGTTTCCTAATTGCTAAGGTTGATGAACAATTCTGAGATTTTTCAAGCCATTTCTACTCCTTCTATTGAGAACTCCATCTAGACACTCTTGTGTTCTGACTTCTGCATTTTCTTTACCAGGAAGTGAAGGGTTGGTGTAATGAGGCTTGTGGAGATGGCCTGAAGTCACTTTTGTTGGTTGTGTGGGCTCACTAGGGGGCACTGCAGGAATCCTAGAAACTACAGTTTCTTAAGGTGCCCTGAGATGTGAAGAGCTGAGCTGAGACTAAGGACATAAGGCAATCCATTCACAGAGCCAGGAAGAGTGGTAATGGTGCAGAGTTAGACAGATCTTAAACTCTTGGTCATTTTATATAAACCCACAGCTATCCAGAGCCTGTTCACTGGATCTCATGTGCCTATAAATCTCTTTAAAGAGCAATTCTCTGAAGAGATGTAAACAAAACAGAATCGCCCTGAGGATGGACACACAAGAGAAACCATTTTCACTGCTATTTGCATTTTTTAGCTTTTCATCTAGAATTCTAAAAAAATCAAAGTATTAGACATTATTTCATTACCTTTTATATCACATGCAATCTATATGTATATATATATATACACATATATTCTAAACTAGAAAGAAAACGAATAACTTCATTTTTGAAAAGAAAACTGGAAAAATAAGGTATGAAAAACTAGAAGGGAGAGGGCCTCAGTGAACCTGAGCAGGCATCCTTAGTCTGATCTGGATCAGCTGTGTTTTCCTACAGCAAAACATCAGACCAGAAACCATGAAATAGAAAAAGAATCAGGGTTGAAATAGGGCATGTCTTATTTTTCCCATAACTATTAAAACTGTGTATATGGTCATCTTAATTGCAAGAAATTATTTTTATTCTGTGTAATAGATCATATGATAATTTGTCAAACAGTGTAATTTAAGAGTCCTGCCAGTACTTTCTTGTATATGTCTTATACATTGAACACACAGCAGAAGATGGCCACACAGAATGTCATATTGCTTATTTTGAACATGTTTTGTCTTACTCGCCCTTTGTCTGTATTTTAGTTATCTGTTGTGTGTGTGTTTCTTCTTTGTTAATTTTCATTTATTTCTGTTTTGGGGGCTGTTTATCTGTTTGTTTTCTAAAGAGAGAAAAAGAAAGGGCTGGACTTGAGTGGGTGAGGAGATGGGAAAGATGTTGGATGTGATGGAGAAGGGGAGACAAAGGTCAGAATATAGTGTATGAAAAAAACTTAGGACAAAAAGGGTCAGTCTTGCTAGGATTCTGCAAGGCTTTGCTTTACCCACTGGAGCCATTAGTTTTCCCATTGGCATTCTTCATTAATGTATTCCCCTTCCTCACACACTTCCTCCAAACTCCTTTATATTCCGTGTTATATTAGAAACACAGTGTTCTGGGCTCTACATCAATGTCCTCCATGGTCCTGGAGCAACCACAGTGCAGAGTCATAAGGTGGAGGTGGGTGGAGTTTCGCGTTCAGCTGAATGAGGAAGCTTGGTGATTCAGACAGAACCTGTAGTCTGTAAGCACAAGTGTGTCTGGGCACAAGACACCCTTCAGGGCTGGAGAGAAGACATCCCAGCGATTGCACAAGGGCCATGCAGAGGAACCTGGGAGCTGTGCTGGGGATTCTGTGGGTGCAGATTTGCTGTGAGTTGTGCTAAGTTCCTATTAGAGATTCTCCAGAAATGTCCGTGGTGGAGGGGGAGAAGTTGATGAAAATGTCCTCTGCATTCTTCGTCATGGGTGTCTGATGGTGTGAGTGAAAATCTCTCTTTGATTTTGGTTTGCTTTTCTGTTTTCAAGCAGGGGTGAGCGGAGATAAGGTGAAGCAAAGTCCTTCAGCCCTGAGCCTCCAAGAGGGAACCAATTCTGCTCTGAGATGCAATTTTTCTATCGCCGCGACAACTGTGCAATGGTTCCTACAGATTCCCAGGGGTAGCCTCATCAATCTTTTTTACCTGGTTCCAGGAACAAAGGAGAATGGGAGGTTAAAGTCAACATTCAATTCTAAGGAGAGCTACAGCACCCTGCACATCCGGGATGCCCAGCTGGAGGACTCAGGCACTTACTTCTGTGCTGCTGAGGCACAGTGCTCCCAGCAAGGCTGGAGCCTGGCCCCAAACTGCAACTGAGTATGCAGCTATAACCCCTGCCACAGGCAGACTCTGCAGGAGGCTTTGCACAGCTGTGGCCTTATCAGATCGCCACCAATTACAGAGAAGATGTGAGGAAACATAAGCTCGCTGCAGAAGTTCACACTTAATTTCAGATTTGCATGACACTGACTGCTAGTGTGTTAAATGCTCAGAGTCATCCTCGGCCCACAGAACTAAAACACACACTTCACTTTACCAAATGCTTGTGCTAATGTCACAAAATAAAAAACCCTCTTATATACTCCAGAATCATTTGGGTCATTTCTCACAATCAGAAACTGAGAGCAACTGTTTCTATCCTTTGTTTAGAGAGCACCTGACCAAATTTCCAGCTAATCTGTTAAATATGAAATTGATAAAAGAATTAATATTAACGATCTAAGAAATTCAGTTGTAGAAAAGCAAGGTAAACTAATCTTATTTAATGAAGACATTTCTACAATGTCTTTTTATTTAAAAATAGAATACATTTAATTATGCAATATGAAACAAATAATTCACATAAAAATTACAAGATCCAAAGATAAATGACTAACTAGAGAGATATATTTGCAATCTGTGTCACAATAGTACTTACAGCAATTGATTCTTCTGGCATATTTATACATTTGCAACACAATAGATATACTAAACTTCTCATTAAAACACTGTTTTCAAAAGAAAACTCAAAACCCCCTAAATATCACACAACAGGGGACTAAAGTCACTATATGATAATTAAATGTGAGCCAAAGAATTGCTTTTTCCTAAGTGTTGACTGATTTCATTTTGCAGTTGAAAAAACCCAGCTTGTCCTTGTCTCTGTAAGGAGCAGGAAAAGACCTGCCATTCTTTCATGTAATTTCTATCCATTGCTGTTTTCACTTAGAAATATCAGCTGAGTGGCTACAGCAGTGACCTGATCGATCGATTGATTTCTAGACCATCACAAACGAATATATCCCCTGGTGATTCACTCAGATTCCTCCCCATTGCAATTACATTCTGAAGTGAGAATTTCTGGTTCTTTGGAGACTCGGCTGTGACAAGTGATGCTTTTCTGGAAGCTGTCTCATGAGAGGATAGTTTGCTAGTGCAGACAAGTGAGAGGATGTTTTGCTGGACTGGACACTTAAGAGGGTTCATGATGTTTGGAAGAGTATCAATAGTACCCAATAAGCAGTAAGAGGACATTGGTACGCCTTGCAGCACTTCACTGGTCTTCACTGGCCAGTCTTCTTTTGGTGTGAAACGCTCTGCAGGACTTCAGTGGGCTTCGCTAAAGATACTCTTGCATTGGTATACCCTGTAACACTTCATTGGTCTGTGAACCCTTGCACTTGAAATTGATAATGCCCATTCTCTTGTTAAATCTGGTTTACAATAGTATCTGTGTGATGCACAATTAACTTCATCTTGTTATAACTGTGTGATACACAAATAACTTCATCTGTCATCTGCTCCATCTTCTAAGCAGACTCTATTAGATTTTTTTCTCATTTCTTGTTTATGAATTTCAATTTCTCATTAACTTCTGTTGAGGTCTGAATTTCAACCAGATATTGAACAATCTCACACTTCTTTTTAGACAGATGTGATTGGTTGTCACTGTCTTCTCTTCCTGATCAAAGTGATTACTTTTACGAATCTACTTATTTCTGTCCTCAGTAGTGTCCTGACAAAGCTGTGGATTATCTTCTTAATTAACTGTTTCCACTTTCTCTGCATTGTCAAAGAGCCAAGTTTTCATTAACTTTTATTTTATTATCCAACTTTTTTCCACATTCTATAAGTCTTTATCTTTTTATTGCAATTGTTTTTCATGTCAGCAAATTTCATCACATAAAACAAGTGCCACATCCCCCTGCAGACTGCTAAACCACCTCGATTCATTACTTTAGTCTTTAGTTCAGTTTCAAATTTTGCTTGTCCTTTATCATTTTCTTTTCTTTTCTTTTCTTTTCTTTTCTTTTCTTTTCTTTTCTTTTCTCCTTTCCTTTCCTTTCCTTTCCTTTCCTTTCCTTTCCTTTCCTTTCCTTTCCTTTCCTTTCCTTTCCTTTCCTTTCCTTTCCTTTCCTTCCCTTTCCTTTCTCTCCCTTCCCTTCCCTTCCCTTCCCTTCCCTTCCCTTCCCTTCCCTTCCCTTCCCTTCCCTTCCCTTCCCTTCCCTTCCCTTCCCTTCCCTTCCCTTCCCTTCCCTTCCCTTCCCTTCCCTTCCCTTCCCTTCCCTTCCCTTCCCTTCCCTTCCCTTCCCTTCCCTTCCCTTCCCTTCCCTTCCCTTCCCTTCCCTTCCCTTCCCTTCCCTTCCCTTCCCTTCCCTTCCCTTCCCTTCTTCCCTTCCCTTCCCTTCCCTTCCCTTCCCTTCCCTTTCCTTTCTTTTCTTTTCTTTTCTTTTCTTTTCTTTTCTTTTCTTTTCTTTTCTTTTGTTTTCTTTTCTTTTCTTCCCTTTTCTTTTTTTTCTTTTCTTTTTTTTGTCTTATTAGATATTTTCTTCATTTACATTTCAAATGCTATTCCCTTTTCTAGTTTCCTCTCCAAAAATCCCCTATCCCCTTCTCTCCCCCCCCCCCCTGCTCCCCTATCCACCCACTCCTGCTTCCTGGCCCTGGCATTCCCCTATAATAGGGCATACAATCTTTGCAAGACCAAGGGCCTCTCCTCCCAATGCTCACTGACTAGGCCATCTTCTGCTACATATGCAGCTAGAGACATGATCTCTGGGGGTACTGGTTAGTTAAGATTGTTGTTCCACCTATAGGGTGGCAGACCCCTTCCACTCCTTGGGTTCTTTCTCTAGCTCCTCCATTGAGGACCCTGTGTTCCATCCAATAGATGACTGTGAGCATCTACTTCTGTATTTGCCAGGTACTTGCAGAGCCTCACAGGAGACAGTTATATCAGGGTCCTGTCAGCAAAATCTTGTTGGCATATTCAATAGTGTCTGGATTTGGTAGTTGTTTATGGGATGGATCCTCGGGTGGGACAGTTTCTGGATGGTCCTTCCTTCTTGTCCTGTCACCTTTATTAATGTTGGAGTAATTCTGAATAGATATACCATGTTTGCCTCATCTTCATCTTTAGTTTATTTATTTCTACCTTTGTTGAAGTGATCAATAAATTATCTGCCAACTCTTCTTGAAGTGGCAGTTCACCTGGATCAAATCTGATTGTTTCCAATCTATATTAGGTAGCATCTTGAATCCTCTCACTGTCTTTCACCTCTTAAACCAAACCTTGCAAACGGTGGCAGTCACATATCAACAGCAATTACCACTTTAGGTTCATCCCTGGCTCAGTCTCTCTCTTCCTATAGAGCCTTCATCACACATGCATGTCCCACCAACTCTGGCTGAACAAGGCAACGAATGGTGGCTTGTAGGTAACACATATTCCTGCGTTGATATTTTTATATAAATTACAATGCTGAATATTCAATGTATAAGCTAATATTCCTAAATATAAACTCTGTTGGGTTTAAAATAATCTAGGCTTTGTTTTTAGCATTTGGAGAGAGAAATAATTTTCTGTTTTACATCTGGTGTCAAAAGTTTATCACTACCTCAGTTGATAATTCGACCCTCATAATTAACCCTGTGAAGCAGGTACTTCAAGATGAGACTGACAGTGTGACTTTTGCTTCATATATTATAAACCATCTTCCATTCTCAGTATCTTTTTTTAAAGATTTATTTATTATATGTAAGTACACTGTAGCTGTCTTCAGACACTCCAGAAGAGGAAGTTAGATCTCATTACGGATGGTTGTGAGCCACCATGTGGTTGCTGGGATTTGAACTCTGCACCTTCGGAAGAGCAGTCGGGTGCTCTTACCCACTGAGCCATCTCACCAGCCCCCATTCTCAGTATCTTAAGTTGCAGGGTAAATATATTTCTTACAAGAAAGGTTTGTTATATTTATGGATTAAAAACACCCTCATAAAGAAGCATTCTGACTCTCTCTGCCTAGGATACAGTGTCCACAATCACATCACACCACATATGATCACAGTTTTTGGGCAAATTATATTTTATTTCACTATAAATATAACCTCCCCATGATCCACTATCAATCCCTTTATGTTGTGGGAGGTTTAGAAATCTGAATAGGATCCTATCTAGTTTTTCAGGGGCCCAGAGTCATGTTAGTGAAATAGCAGGTTTGTTAGATGTTTAAGAAGGTGAATGGTCTAGGTTTTCATACTTTGAGACACATTCTCCCAGTCCCCTCATACTCTATGCCCGACACTGCTCTCTGCGGATATTTTCTATATTCAGTAGCATAAAAGAATTTCAAAGCCACAAAAAAATCATAGAAGTCCCTTATCCAATTCCCTTACAAAACAGAAATTATGTGTTATATATCATTGCTACTGATTTCCTCATTAGAATTATGTCTCCACTTCATTCCTGTAGGAACAATCACCCTATAGGAAATCCACCATTTCAACTCTGAATGCTGAATCTGGAAAGAACATGTCTAATATGTCTGACCACAAGAATCAACCATGCCAATCTGGGTAAAGAAGGGCACTTTGAGCAAGCAAGACTCAGGCTGCACACTACTCATCTTTTTGGCTTTAACTTGGAAATGGATTTTTTTCATGCAATACCTTCTGACCAGTGTTTCCCCTCCCTCATCTCCTTCCATATCTTCCCCACTTCCCCAAACAATCAATTCCATACCTTAGTTCTCTCTCTGTTTAGAAAACAAACAAATAATCAGAATAGAGCTTAGCAAATAGAAAAACAAAATAAAACAGGTGAAGCACGTACACATGAGAGACATGCACACATAGCAAATCCATGGAAACCAAAACTGAAAAATATAGTATATAAACAAATGACTCATACCATAAACAATGCCCAGATAAGGCATTATGATACAAAAAACCCAATGATCTTGAAAAATTGTCCATCTGCCACTGGGCATGACCTTCAGTGTGGTTTGTGTAAGTGAGTCTTAGGTGAGACTGTTGGCAAAACTTTTTTTTTCTTTGTGAGAAGTTGTTAATTGGAGATGGTTTCTTGATTTGGAAGAGGCATTATATCTACTTCCTATGATTAACACTGGAACCCTGTCTTTATTGGACCTCTTGGGACCCCCCTGTATGCTGCTGCCATCTCTGTTAGTTACTATGTGAACCAAACTCCTTTTTGAAGGGCATTATTCCCTTAGTGCCTTCCATCTCCACGAGCTCCTACAACCGTTCTGCTTCCCCTTCTACAGAATTACCTTGAGTCCTGAGTGGAAAATTCTATTTAAGACTGGGTGTTCCAAAGTCTCTTCCTGAAGAACCACTGCATATATTTTCATAATGGCTATAAAGTTGGCACTCTCTCCAGCAGTGGATGAATGTTGTCCTTAAGCTACAACCTCACCAGCATGAGCTGTCATTTGTTTTACTGGTTTTGGCTATTCTCAGGGGTATAAGATGAAATCTCATAGTGGTTTTAATTTACATTTTCCTGTTGACTAAGGATGTTGAACATTTCTTTAAGTGTTTCTCACCCATTTGTGTTTCATCTTTCAAGAACTCTCTGTTTACATCTGCCCACTTTTTAAAGTGTACCGTTCTCTCATATATTATATCTCAATCATAGATTCCCCTTCCTCTTCTCACTCCAATCCCTCTCCCCTACCTCCCTTCTCTCCTAGATCCACTCATCCTGCTTGTCCCTTCAAAAAAGGCAGTCCTCCCAGGAGCATCAACCAAATATAGTATATCAAGTTGCAGTAAGACTAGGCACATCCCTCATTTTAAGTCTGAAGGAGGCAACCCAGTAAGAGGGCAAGGGTTCCAATGCAGGCAAAAGAGTCAGAGGTAGACCCTGTTCCCACTGCTAGGTGTCCCACAAGAACACTAAGCTACATGACTGTAGCACACACGCAGAGGACCTAGGTCAGAACCATATAAGGTTCCCTGACTGTTGGTTCGGTCTCTGTGAGCCCTAGTGCCTTGGTTATTTGATTCTGTGGGCTGTTTTTAAGCACTCCATTGGTTTGTACAATCCTTGTTTTCTCTCTTCAGGGCAATTCCCTGCACTCTGCCTAACGTTTTTCTATGGGTCTCTGGACCTGCTCCCATCAGCTGCTGGTTGAAGCCTCTCTAATGACAATTATGCTGGACTCTGGTCTACAACTATAGCAGTGTCATTAAGAATCGTTACTTATTTTATTTATCATTCATTCATTTATTTTGCTGGTTGTTAGTGCGCATGCTTGTGTGTGTGCATGCGCGTACACACACACACACACACACACACACACACACGCACACACACACACAAACAGAGTCTCTGGGCTATACAGCTTTTAGGTCCTGTCCCTTCAGGTAGTGTCAGGTGTGGGCACCCTCCCATGGCCCAGGTCTCAACTTGGACCAGTCATTGGTTGACCACTCCTGCAATATCTGAGCTACCTTTACCCCAGCACATCTTGCAGGCAAAAAGGATAAAGTGTAGAGAGGAGGTTTTGTAGCTTGAATGGTGTTCCAATCCCTTCACTTGAAACTTTACCTGGTTAGAGAAAATGGCCATTTGGGTACTGTATCCCCCCATTAGAGTCCCCGTCGTAGATTCCTGAGAGTTTCTACTACACAAGGTTTCTACCTCTCTCTTCAAATGCCTATAATTCCAGTCATCTTTCCCAGTTCTTGCTCTCCCCACAGCCCCATCTGATTCCTCCTATTCCCATCCCTTCCTGCCCCCAGTCCACACATGAAATCTAGTCTATTTCCCTTTTCCAGGAAGATCCTTCTGGTCCCCTCTTAAGGCCTCCTTGTTACTTAGCCTTGTTTACTGAGTCTGTGGTTTGTAGCATTATTGCCCTTGACAGCTAATATCCACTTATAAGTGAGTACATACCATGCCATTCCGCGTCTGGATTTCCTTACCCAGGATCATCTTCTCTAGTTCCATCCATTTGCTGGCAAATTTCACGTCATTGTTTTTAACTCCACTGTGCAAATATATCACATTTTATTTAACCATTCTTTGATTTAGGGACATCTACTTTGTTTCCAGTTTCTGACTGTTTTGAATAAAGTCACTAAGAAAATAGTTGAACAAGTGTCCTTGTGGTATGGTGGAATACCTTTTGGATATGCCCAGGAGTGATATAGCTGGATCTTGAGGTAAAATAATTCTCAATTTTCTGAGAAACAACCATACTGATTTCCGTAGTGATTGTGTAAGTTTCCACTCCTTTCAGTAATGGAGGAGTCTCCCCCTTGCTCCATATCCTTGACAGCATGAGTTGTCAATTGTGTTTTTGATCTTAGCCACTCTGATAGATATAAGATTAAGTCTCAGAGACACTTTGATCTGCATTTCTCTGATTGTTAAGAATATTGAACATTTCTTTAAGTGTTTCTCAGCCATTTGTGATTCCTGTATTGAGAGTTCTGCTTTATCTGTACCCCATTTTAAAAGTTGGATTGTTTGATTTGTTCATGTCTAGTTTCTTGAGTTCTTTGTATAGTTTGCATATTAGCCCTCTCCAGATGTGAAGTTGGTGAAGACCTTTTCCCATTCTGTAGGCTGCTGTTTTGTCCTTTTGATGATGTCGTTTGTCTTACAGAGTTCCTTTCTTGTTCATGACTGTTTTAGCTATCCTGAGATTTTTGTGTTTCCATATGAAGCTGAAAAATTCTTTTCTACTTCTCTAAAGAACTATGTTGGAATTTTGACATGGATTGCACTGAATCTGTCAACTCCTTTGATAGAATGGCCACTCCTCCCAATTCACAAGAATGGGAAGCCTTTCATCGTCTGATACCTTCCTTTATAGCTTTCTTCTGTGCTTTAAATTTTTATTATACAAGGTTTTCACTTATATGGCTAGGGCTTCCAAACACATTTTATTATTTTGATGCTATTGTGAAAGGTGCTGTTTCCCTGATTTCTTTCTCAGTGTGTTGCCATTACTATATTGGAAGGCTACTGAATTTTGTATGTTAAATTTGTGTCCAGAAACTTTGCTGAAAGTATTATCAGCTGAAGGAGTTTCCAGTGGAGTTTTTAACAGATAAAATCATATCACCTACAAATAGCAATTCTTTGATGTATTCCTTTCCTATTTTTTATATTCTTGAGTTTCAGTTGACTTGTTACTCTAGCTAAGACTTCAAGCACTAAATTGAATAGGAAGAAAGTGGACAACCTTATCTGGTTTGTGATTTTAGTGGAAATGCTTTTAAAAAAAACTTTCTGTTTTGGTTAATGTTGGGTGTGGCATTGTGCTATACTCATCCTTTATTGTGTTGAGATATATATCTCTTCTACCTCTAGTTTCTTCAGGACAGTTACTATTAATGCATGTTGGATTATGCCAAAGACCTTTTCTGAATCTAATGAGATGATCATGTGGGTTGCTTTTTTTTTTTTTTTTTTTTTGTCTTTCAGGTTCTTTATGTGTTAGATTTAATTATTAATTTATATATGCTGAATTATACTTGTACTCTGAGATGAAGCCTACTTCATTATGGCTGATGTTTTTTGATGTGTCATGTATTCAGTTTGCAAGTATTTTGTTTAGAATTTTTGCATGTATGTTCATTATGGATATTGGTCTGTAATTTTGTTTTGTTGAGGTCTTGTATGGCTTAGATATCAGGGTAATTGTGTCCTCATAAAGATATTTAGAAAATCTGTCTCTGTTTTGTAGAAAAATTTGAAGTTAGGATTAGTAGAGTCTTGTTCAGTTTCTACGAATTTATACATGTTCTCTTGTTGGCTTGCAGGGATGCAGTGTTAGAATTTAATCTGTCAGTGTATTTCACTGGAGGAATTTAGATAATTAATGAGCAGTGTTCATTGCTCCCTATTACTTTGTTGGTATTGTGAGTGTTTCTGCTCCTGTTTTGATTTGCTGTCCTGAGATTATTTATTCTTTATGTTTTCTTGGGTGTGGTTAAATTCCTCAGATTTCCTTCTATCATCTTGTGTAGATCTGGGTTGGTAAATGGGTACTGCTTAAATTTGGTTTTACTGTGGAATGTCTTTGTTTCTGCATCAATTGTGATTGATAAAACTATCACTATCCTAGGTTTAGTAGTCAGGCTGGCTGGACCCATGGTCTCTCTAACTTTGAAGAGTATCTTTCCAGGTTCCTTTGGTTTTCGTAGTTTCCATGGAGTTGCAGGTTCCTTTGGCTTTTCTAGTCTCCATGGAGTCGTTGGTTATTTGTATAATATGTCTGCCTTCATGTGTTATGTTTCCCCTTCCATTTTAAAATATTCCTTTCTTGTTCTGTAAGATCAGATTTTTTTTTTTACTATTATTATGTGTCATTAGAGAATTTATTTTCTGGTCTAGTCTATTTGGTGTTCTGTATGCCTCTTATACTTTGACAGGTACCTTTGGCTTTAGGTTAGAGACATTTTCTTCTATGATTTTGTTGAAATTTTTTGTACTTTTGGTCTGAGTTTCATCTTTCTCCTTTATTTATATCATTCATAGATTGAATAGTCTCATATTTTCTGGATATTTTTCCAAGATGATTTCTATTAAATGTTTTCTTTGCAATGTCCGGTTCATGTTCCTTGTCTATGATATCTGAGTTTTCCTCTTCCATGACTTGTAATTTGTTGGTGTAGTTTACCTATGAGGCTTTGTTTGACTTCCTATATTTTTCATTTCCAGTTTTATCTCAGTTTTTGGGTTTTTTTCAGTGATTCTGTGTCTACTTTCGCATCTTGAACTGTTTTCTTCATTTTATTCCACTGTTTCTGTTTTCATGACTTCATCAAAGGGTTTAATCAAATTCTCCTTAGGTTCATTTTCATGGTCTATTTTAGTAGGGTTACTGGGTCCTTGTAGAGACAATAGGTACTTGCCTATTGATGATTAGGTTTATGTGCAGGTGTCTGGGATAGGATGATTATGTTTATATGTGTTGATATCTGAGTGTTTCCTTCCTTCATTTTGGTTGAACTCTTTGGTTGTTAGTAAAGTATGATTGTTGTTCATTGGTAGGGAGAGTTTCTATGGGTCAATGTGTGGTAGAAAAGAATAGACATGGGCTCAGAAAAAAGTCTGAGAGAGGCTTCCATAACAACCCAAGGGGATTGTGTTCATAAGTAAAGGTAGTATTCATAGGGAGTTGGGGACATGCTGTGAGGAAAGGATCTTACAAGCAGGTTGCAGTAAGGCAAATAATATATATATTTTTTTGCGGGGGGAGAGAGGTGAGCATGAAAGCGACCCTGGGTCTGAGTTTTGGTGTCCAGTGAATGACGTGGAGGAAGGGAACCTGTAAGCACATTGTGACCAGGTTAAGGATAAGAATGGAGAGATTGTAATGGGGGACAGAAAGGATAGTGTGAATAATCTCCTTACATCCCTGCTCGTGTGGTCACTCAGGGATAGAGAGTGTTCTTATGCACTGGAGAGTGACAGAATGGGAAGGGGTTTGTACCAGAGCAGGTGCTGTGAAGGTCCACAGGACAAAGGCAGCTGAGTTCTCTGCAAGGTTTGCTGGAGTCACTGGATAATGAAAGCAGAGAGGAAGCTCTGGCCCCTACAAGTGGTCTGATACAGAGGTGGGGATGAAACTGGAGAAATAACATTGTAGGACATGAAGGCCAATGAAGATGAGATACTTTTTTTTCCCAGGTGGTTGTGACCACAAGATTCCCAGGTAGAATGTCTCTATTGGCCTTTGACATAGAGGAATGGGGGTGAGAGAGGAAAGGAAATGCAGCAAGGTTTGTCTGAGTTCCTAGTAAATGGAGGAGGAGTGAGAGGACAGGCCCAGTAAGTAGTCTGTTACATATGAGATGGGGATGGTACTAGGGAAACTGAAGTGGAGGACAGGAAGGACAGTGAGGATGACCCACTTACTTCCCAAGCCAGTGTAGACACTGGGTTCCCAGATAGTGTCTGTAGATATTCACAGTTGACACAAAGAAAACAAAACCCATGAGAAAGGTTTGGGAACGTGCCGAGAAGGGTCTACAAGAATGAGGAAGGGTTTGTTGCAAGGTTTGGCAGATTCCACAGGGAATCCACAATGCTATTCTATCAGGAATTCAGCCTCCCACTCTGGATGCCGTGAGAGTGGGTGAAATGAATGGAGCCATCCTCAAGATCAAATAACTTCGCATAACTTTCCTAAGAGTAGTTATGTGTATTTGTGATTCCAGGATGACTTCTCTGAAAGGTGAGATGCAAGTACAAAAAGAGCATATCTGTATTGTCAATAAGAATTCACTGAAATAGGAACAACATTGCTGCCTTGCAACCAAAAGCCCATAAGAGACCTAAGGAAGGTCTTAAGTTCCATAACTCTCAAGAGCAAACAGACCTAAATATCTGTCCCCAAGAAAAGAGAGTTGTTTGATAAATGATCTGAACATTCTGCAGTATGGAAGGGGATTGGTAAATTCAGTTCTAGACAGAAGAAATTTTATATATATTACACACACACAAACACAACTTATATAAGAATATATAACATATATACCTTTATATATGAAAACACATATATACTTTGCATATGAAACATAATGAATATGATATGTGAGATTTAAAGATAAAAATGAACCTGACTAGTGAATAAATATACTATTCTTAATATCCAAGATCTAGATCCCATTTGATATGACATATTGTGTGTTATATATATGAGTACCTCATAGGATAAGAGCACCAGCCCTTGATGTTTAGGGATGCAACCAGAAGGTGGCAGTAGATCTCAACTGCTGGAGGCTATGCAGAGAATTCACTCTGGTGTGTGTTGATGGTGTAGGCTTGTGGCAGAAGCAAAGCTTTTTTGTCAGTGAGTGAGGAGAGATGATTCTAGAGCTAGAATTGTTACTAAGAAAGAACAATAGTCTGATAGCTGTAGTCACCATGATCTACATTGGATTTTAATTTAATTGGGCAGAACAATGAAGCCATATTTCCCACATTATTGATATTTCTGTGGCTGTATTTTGGATGGTGAGTTAATATTTTGGGCCACAGAATAGTCAATGTACCCATCTAGGGGTGTGCAATCTTACTCAGATTTTCTCTAGTTACTGTAAAAAAGGAGAAACTTGGAAAGTGATGGTCTCACAGCCTTTTTCCTTTCTTTCCAACTTTCTGAATAGAGATGAGCCAAGGCAAGCAGGTGGAGCAGCTTCCTTCCATCCTGAGATTCAAAGAAGGGACCAACACTCTCATCAACTGCATTTATGTAAACAATGCCTCGCTCTGCTTCCTTTGGTATAAGCAAGAACCTGGAAAACATCCTACATTCATTGAAATATGGAAAGAAAGCAGAGCCAAAGATTTATAGTTTTACTGAATAAGAAATCCAAACATGCTCTTCCGGTATGACCAGCACCTGGGTAGCTAGAGCACAGGGTCGGCTGACACCTGCCAGCTACCCACGACACCCACCACAGGATCTTGAGACTTCTGGTGAGTGGAACACAGCTTCTGCTCCAGTCCAATCACGCGGGACCTGAGACTGCTTTGGTTGGGGAGGCAGAAATCCTGCCTGAGTAGGGCCACAAGCCTCTTCGGGTCTTACCAGCACCTGGGTAGCTAGAGCGCAGGGTCGGCTGACACCTGCCAGCTACCCAGGACACCCCCACAGGATTTTGAGACTTCTGGTGAGTGGTACACAGCTTCTGCTCCAGTCCAATCTCGCGGGACCTGAGACTGCTTTGGTTGGGGAGGCAGAAATCTGGCCTGAGTAGGGCCACAAGCCTCTTCCTGTCAGACCAGCACCCAGGTAGCTAGGACGCAGGGTCTGTTGACACTCGCCAGCTACCCACAACACCCGCCACAGGATCTTAAGACTTCTGGTGAGTGGAACACAGAGTCTGCTCCAATATTTAAACAGTGACAACAATAACAACTAATCCCAGAGATTACCAGATGTCGAAAGGTAAACATAAGAATCTTACTTACAGAAACCGAGACCACTCACCATCATCAGAACCCAGCACTCCAACTTCGCCCAGTCCAGGGCACCCCAACACACCTGAAAAGCTAGACCCGGTTCTAAAAGCATATCTCATGATGATGGTAGAGGACATCAAGAAGGACTTTAATAACACACTTAAAGAAATACAAAAGAACACTGGTAAACAGGTAGAAGACATTAAAGAGGAAGCACAAAAATCCCTTAAAGAATTGCAGGAGAACACTGCTAAACAGGTAGAAGACATTAAAGAGGAAGTTAAAAAATCCCTTAAAGAATTGCAGGAGAACACTGCTAAACAGGTAGAAGACATTAAAGAGGAAGCACAAAAATCCCTTAAAGAATTGCAGGAGAACACTGCTAAACAGGTAGAAGACATTAAAGAGGAAGCACAAAAATCCATTAAAGAATTGCAGGAAAACCAGACCAAACAGGTGATGGAATTGAATAAAACCATCCAAGACCTAAAAAGGGAAGTAGAAACAATGAAGAAAACCCAAATTGAGGCAACACTGGAGATAGAAACACTAGGAAAGAAATCTGGAACCATAGATACGAGCATCAGCAACAGAATACAAGAGATGGAAGAGAGAATCTCAGGTGCAGAAGACTCCATAGAGAACATCGGCACGACAATCAAAGAAAATACAAAATCCAAAAAGATCCTAACTCAAAATATCCAGGAAATCCAGGACAAAATGAGAAGACCAAACCTACGGATAATAGGAGTAGATGAGAATGAAGATTTTCAACTCAAAGGACCAGCAAATATATTCAACAAAATTATAGAAGAAAACTTCCTAAACCTAAAGAAAGAGATGCCCATGAACATACAAGAAGCTTACAGAACTCCAAATAGACTGGACCAGAAAAGAAATTCCTTCCGACACATAATAATCAGAACAACAAATGCACTAAATAAAGATAGAATACTAAAAGCAGTAAGGGAAAAAGGTCAAGTAACACATAAAGGCAAGCCTATCAGAATTACACTGGATTTTTCACCAGAGACTATGAAAGCCAGAAGGGCCTGGACAGATGTTATACAGAAACTAAGAGAACACAATTTCCAGCCCAGGCTACTATACCCAGCCAAACTCTCAATTACCATAGATGGAGAAACCAAAGTATTCCATGATAAAACCAAATTCACACATTATCTTTCCACGAATCCAGCACTTCAAAGGATATTAACAGAAAAATACCAATACAAGGACGGAAACCACGTCATAGAAAAAGCAAGAAGGTAATCCCTCAACAAACCTAAAAGAAGACAGCCACAAAAACAGAACACCAACTCTAACAACAAAAATAAAAGGAAGCAACAATTACTTCTCCCTAATATCTCTTAATATCAATGGACTCAACTCCCCAATAAAAAGACATAGACTAACAGGCTGGCTACAGAAACAGGACCCAACATTTTGCTGCTTACAGGAAACTCATCTCAGAGAAAAAGATAGACACTACCTCAGAATGAAAGGCTGGAAAACAATTTTCCAAGCAAATGGTAGGAAGAAACAAGCTGGAGTAGCCATTATAATATCTGATAAGATTGACTTCCAACCCAAAGTCATCAAAAAAGACAAGGAAGGGCACTTCATTCTCATCAAAGGTAAAATCCTCCAAGAGGAACTATCAATTCTGAATATCTATGCTCCAAATACAAGGGCAGCCTCATTCATTAAAGATACTTTAGTAAAGCTCAAAGCACACATTGCACCTCACACAATAATAGTGGGAGACTTCAACACACCACTTTCACCAATGGACAGATGATGGAAACAGAAACTAAACAGGGACACAGTGAAACTAACAGAGGTTATGAAACAAATGGATCTGACAGGTATCTACAGAACATTTTATCCTAAAACGAAAGGATATACCTTCTTCTCAGCACCTCACGGTACCTTCTCCAAAATTGACCACATAATTGGTCACAAAACAAGCCTCAATATATACAAAAATATTGAAATTGTCCCATGCACCCTATCAGATCACCATGGACTAAGACTGATCTTCAATAACAAAATAAATAATAGAAAGCCAACACACACGTGGAAACTAAACAACACTCTTCTCAATGATACCTTGGTCAAGGAAGGAAGAAAGAAAGAAATTAAGGACTTTCCGGAGTTTGATGAAAATGAAGCCACAACATACCCAAACTTATGGGACACACTGAAAGCATTTCTAAGAGGAAAACTCATAGCTCTGAGTGCCTCCAAAAAGAAACTAGAGAGAGCACACATTAGCAGCTTGACAATACACCTAAAAGCTCTAGAACGAAAGGAAGCAAATTCACCCAAGAGGAGTAGACGGCAAGAAATAATCAAACTCAGGGGTGAAATCAACCAAGTGGAAACAAGAAGAACAATTCAAAGAATCAACCAATCAAGGAGCTGGTTCTTTGAGAAAATCAACAAGATAGATAAACCCTTAGCCAGACTCACTAGAGGGCATAGGGAAAGTACTCTAATTAACAAAATCAGAAATGAAAAGGGAGACATAACAACAGACCCTGAAGAAATCCAAAACACCATCAGATCATTCTACAAAAGGCTATACTCAACAAAACTGGAGAACCTGGATGAAATGGACAAGTTTCTAGACAGATACCAGGTACCAAAGTTAAATCAAGATCAGGTTAATGATCTAAACAGTCCCATATCCCCTAAAGAAATAGAAGCAGTCATTAATAGTCTCCCAACCAAGAAAAGCCCAAGACCAGATGGGTTTAGTGCAGAGTTCTATCAAACCTTCAAAGAAGATCGAATCCCAGTTCTTCACAAACTATTCCACAAAATAGAATCAGAAGGTACTCTACCCAACTCATTCTATGAAGCCACAATTACTCTGATACCTAAACCACATAAAGACCCAACAAAAACAGAGAACTTCAGACCAATTTCCCTTATGAATATTGATGCAAAAATCCTCAATAAAGTTCTCGCTAACCGAATTCAAGAACACATCAAAACAATCATCCATCCTGACCAAGTAGGATTCATCCCAGGGATGCAAGGATGGTTCAATATACGAAAATCCATCAATGTAATCCATTATATAAACAAACTCAAAGACAAAAACCACATGATCATCTCGTTAGATGCTGAAAAAGCATTTGACAAAATCCAACACCCATTCATGATAAAAGTCTTGGAAAGAGCAGGAATTCAAGGCACATACCTAAACATGATAAAAGCAATCTACAGCAAACCAGTAGCCAACATCAAAGTAAATGGTGAGAAGCTGGAAGCAATCCCACTAAAATCAGGGACTAGACAAGGCTGCCCACTCTCTCCCTACCTATTCAACATTGTACTTGAAGTCCTAGCCAGAGCAATTAGACAACAAAAGGAGATCAGGTGGATACAAATCAGAAAAGAAGAAGTCAAAATATCACTTTTTGCAGATGATATGATAGTATACATAAGTGACCCTAAAAATTCCACCAGAGAACTCCTAAGCCTGATAAATAGCTTTGGTGAAGTAGCTGGATATAAAATTAACTCAAGCAAGTCAATGGCCTTTCTGTACACAAAGGATAAACAAGCAGAGAAGGAAATTAGGGAAACAACACCCTTCTCAATAGTCACAAATAATATAAAATATCTTGGCGTGACTCTAACTAAGGAAGTGAAAGATCTGTATAATAAAAACTTCAAGTCTCTGAAGAAAGAAATTATAGAAGATCTCAGAAGATGGAAAGATCTCCCATGTTCATGGATTGGCAGGATCAACATTGTAAAAATGGCTATCTTGCCAAAAGCAATCTACAGATTCAATGCAATCCCCATCAAAATTCCAACTCAATTCTTCAACGAATTAGAAAGTGCAATCTGCAAATTCATCTGGAATAACAAAAAACCTAGGATAGCAAAAACTCTTCTCAAGGATAAAAGAACCTCTGGTGGAATCACCATGCTGGACCTAAAGCTCTACTACAGAGCAATTGTGATAAAAACTGCATGGTACTGGTATAGTGACAGACAAATAGACCAATGGAATAGAATTGAAGACCCAGAAATGAACCCACACACCTACGGTCACTTGATCTTTGACAAGAGAGCTAAAAACATCCAGTGGAAGAAAGACAGCATTTTCAACAAATGGTGCTGGCACAACTGGCGGTTATTATGTAGAAGAATGCGAATTGATCCATTCCTTTCTCCTTGTACCAAGGTCAAATCTAAGTGGATTAAGGAACTCCACATAAAACCAGAGACACTGAAACTTATAGAGGAGAAAGTAGGGAAAAGCCTCGAAGATATGGGTACAGGGGAAAAATTCCTGAATAGAACAGCAAAGGCTTGCGCTGTAAGATCGAGAATCGATAAATGGGACCTCATAAAGTTGCAAAGCTTCTGCAAGGCAAAAGACACCGTCAATAAGACAAAAAGACCACCAACAGATTGGGAAAGGATCTTTACCTATCCTAAATCAGATAGGGGACTAATATCCAATATATATAAGGAACTCAAGATGGTGGACTCCAGAAAATCAAATAACCCTGTTAAAAAATGGGGCTCAGAACTGAACAAAGAATTCTCACCTGAGGAATACCGAATGGCAGAGAAGCACCTGAAAAAATGTTCAACATCCTTAATCATCAGGGAAATGCAAATCAAAACAACCCTGAGATTCCACCTCACACCAGTCAGAATGGCTAAGATCAAAAATTCAGGTGACAGCAGATGCTGGCGAGGATGTGGAGAAAGAGGAACACTCCTTCATTGTTGGGATTGCAAGCTGGTACAACCACTCTGGAAATCATTTTGGCGGTTCCTCAGAAAATTGGACATAATACTACCAGAGGATCCAGCAATACCTCTCCTGGGCATATATCCAGAAGATGTTCCAACCGGTAAGAAGGACACATGCTCCACTATGTTCATAGCCTTATTTATAATAGCCAGAAGCTGGAAAGAACCCAGATGCCCCTCAACAGAGGAATGGATACACAAAATGTGGTACATTTACACAATGGAGTACTACTCAGTTATTAAAAGGAATGAATTTATGAAATTCCTAGGCAAATGGATGGATCTGGAGGGCATCATTCTGAGTGAGGTAACATATTCACAAAGGAACTCACACAATATGTACTCACTGATAAGTGGATATTAGCCCAAAAACTTAGGATACCCAAGATATAAGATACAATTTGTTAAATGCATGAAACTCAAGAAGAACAAAGACCAAAGTGTGGACACTGTGCCCCTTCTTGGAATTGGGAACAAAACATCCATGGAAAGAGTTACAGAGATAAAGGTTGGAGCTGTGAAGAAAGGATGGACCATCTAAAGACTGCCATATCCAGGGATCCATCCCATAATCAGCTTTCAAACGCTGACACCATTGCATACACTAGCAAGATTTTGCTGCAAGGACCCAGATATAGCTGTCTCTTGTGAGACTATGCCGGGGCCTAGCAAACACAGAAGTGGATGCTCACAGTCAGCTATTGGATGGATCACAGGGCCCCCAATGGAGGAGCTAGAGAAAGTACCCAAGGAGCTAAAGGGAACTGCAACCCCATAGGTGGATCATTATTATGAACTAACCAGTACCCCAGAGCTCTTGACTCTAGCTGCATTTGTATCAAAAGATGGCCTAGTAGGCCATCACTGGAAAGAGAGGCCCATTGGACTTGCCAACTTTATATGCCCCAGTACAGGGGAATGCCAGGGCCAATGGGTGGGGGTGGGTGGGTGGGGGACTGGGGGGGGGGAGTGTATTGGGGACTTTTTGGATAGCATTGGAAATGTAATTGAGGAAATTTCCTAATTAAAAAAAATCAAAAAAAAAAAAAAAAGAAATCCAATCATTTCTCCCTATACAACACAGACAGTCAGCCTCAATACTAAATCATGTACTTCTAAGCTTAAAGTGTACAGTGTTCCATGGCTCCAGTAGCCTGTCCTCAAACCTGTCATGAGGCTTGGATCCCCATCTACATCCTGTATCACAGGCCTTTCAGTGCAACATTTTTTTTTTTTTGGTTTTTCGAGACAGGGTTTCTCTGTATAGCCCTGGCTGTCCTGGAACTCACTTTGTAGACCAGGCTGGCCTGGAACTCAGAAATCCGCCTGCCTCTGCCTCCCAAGTGCTGGGATTAAAGGCGTGTGCCACCACACCCGGCTCTCAGTACAACATTTGACAGGGGTTAGTTTTAAGAGCCATCTATAATGTAGATATAAAAACACAAAATTAGAATGTTAGCTTCAACTCACTTCACTCCATTTAGGACAATTCTCTCTATCCTTTTTTTTTAAAATTTGTTTTAAAATTGAAATATAATTTTAATACTTTCCTTCTTGTAGCTCATGGAGGTTATGAGAGAACAGAACTCATTATGCTGCAAAGAAGAAAAGACTGTACTGACTCAGCCCCATATGGGACATCTGTAATCCACACCCTCCTCCCTAGTTATTCAGTGACTCAGAGGTCATTGAAGAAGAGAGCATGGAAAAATTATAAGATCTGTAGGTAGTGGATGACTACAAAGAAGCAGTGTTTTCTGGACACAGCAGAACAGCTGCACATGTGAACTCAGAGAGGTTGACAGTACACATAAATATTGCAAAGGATCAACCCAGAAAATTCCATCACAGAGAAGGAAGGTGGACATTCCCAACCTTTTTCTTTAAAGTTGAAGCTCATGGTACAAAGACTACCCTCCAATGAAGGTCACACATCCAAGAGTATATGTGCACTGCAACCTATAACACAAAACTTGACGAGTTTTATTTTAAACTGGGTTTGTATGAAAGACTGAATCTTTCAAGGACTGGAAAGAACCGATGAGTATAACCAAAATTCATTGCATAATATTCTGTAAAAGCTAAGAAAAATTTAAAAGTATATAAATTATATCAGAGGTCTATTTGTGTGTGTATATATTCTTTTATGTTCATTCAGCAAGCTAAATACCATAGGATACACATACTTCAGTAACACAAGTGATTTCAGGCATCCACTGGAGACTTGAGACCTGACTCCTTTGGGTGAGGTTCCAAATTTACATGCAATGTGCTGTGCAGACATCTGTGGTGCAGGTTGAAGGGAAACCAGCAGAGGGCACTGCCCCTTCAGATGTGGTTAACATCTCATTCAGGTGGTGACTTAATGTGACAGACTCACTGTGCAGACAGAGGTCCTTGTCTGTGAGTGAGGAGTGTGAGGAGATCCTGCAGGAGGACTGCCCTGTGAGAGTGGTACATTCAAGGACCAAGTGTCATTTCTTCCATGAACATGCGTCCTGACACCTGCTCAGTTCTTGTGCTCCTCCTAATGCTCAGTAAGTCACATTGTACTCTAAGGGTTAATGAGGTCATTTTCTTACAACTCTGATAGTTTTTAATGTTCCTCCTTGCATAAAAAGTAATTCCTTTGTATTCATTCATTCATTGATTGATTTTTTTAATTTTTAATATTTTTTATTACGTATTTTCCTCAATTACATTTCCAATGCTATCCCAAAAGTCATTGATTGATTTTTAAAATATATTTTCAGGAAGAAGCAATGGAGACTCCGTGACCCAGACAGAAGGTCTGGTCACTCTCACAGAGGGGTTGCCTGTGATGCTGAACTGCACCTATCAGACTACTTACCCACCTTTCCTTCTCTGGTATGTGCAACATCTCAACGAAGCCCCTAAACTACTCCTGAAGAGCTCCACCGACAACAAGAGGACCGAGCACCAAGGGTTCCACGCCACTCTCCATAAGAGCAGCAGCTCCTTCCATCTGCAGAAGTCCTCAGTGCAGCTGTCAGACTCTGCCCTGTACTACTGTGCTTTGAGTGACACAGTGAGGGAGACTGCAGGGGAAGCTGCACATGAACCAAGGGTGCTGGAGGGCTGAGGGGGAGGCCCTGTGAGGGAGGCTATGTGCTTTTGGTAAGCGGTTATTTTCCTAGCTTCCTGAAAAATGTGAACAAATGTGAGATCAGACACCTACAAATCTAGGAATTGATAAATATTCTAATGGGGTAGGATGAAAATCAGTGCCATAAAAACCCAACCCAAACCAAACCAAACCAAAATGAAACAGGATTTGGTTCCCTGACATTTTGTTCTCTCCCTAAATCAAGGACCTCTCTCACAGGAACTTTTCCAGGAAAACTCTGACATGGGATTTATCTCTCTACCAAGATGTCTTACAAAATTCAGTGATTTAAATTCTCCACAACTTTCTGTTATTACTCCACAAATTCATGACCTAAATGAGGACACAGACTCTAATCTTTAAAATTTTTATTCAGTCTCACTCCCTAAGTTATTTAGATTCTTCCTCACCTTGATCCATGAAACAGAGTTTAGTCCAACTTCTGGACTTAACTTACTTATCTATGGGTGTGAGGAGACCACGATCAAGACAATTAAGAAGAATTTAACTGGAGGCTTGATCAGAGGTTCATAGGGTTGACCAAAATGGTGGGAAGTGTAGCAGCAGCCAGCCAGGCATGGCCCTGGACCAGTAGCTGAGGCCTTACATCTTATCACAAGCAAGGGGTAAAGAGGGAGACATTGGTTTCAAAGTCCATCACCAGTGACATGGTTCCTCTGAAAAGACCACACCTCAGATGATTCCTACACAGACCACCAACTGGGAACCAAACACTCAAAAATATGAGCTTTTTGGGTTATATTTATTCAAACCACCACACTTTCTGACTGACTGCACTTGATAAAGCTACTCATGAAACAGCTGTTGGAGCTGTCAAGATGATGACATGAGAGGCAGGTCCTTCCCTGTCCCACACACTGTGTACAAACGAGGCTGGTGTTAATAGACCCTAAGCAGAAAGCCTTCCCCACTAATGACCACTCTCCTCTTCCACTGCACTTTGTTCATCTCTGCAGGACCTGATGTGGTCACTTACCTGTCATTAGAGTTAGGTTCTCCCACAATCCTGAAAAATGCAATGGAGACCAAAGCGTTGATTCATTTCAATTCTCTAAACAAATACTAGATTAAAATAAAATGTTCTAGCGCTGACATTTATTTCTTTGTAAGGAAGAAAGTTCTGAAATTAAAAAAAACTAGGGTGTGTCTTGAGAGAGATTCATATTTTTGTGCACATTATCTTACTAGCAAAATGGAATGTCAAATTGTATTTCTAAACTCCAAAATCTACTTTTAATGTCGCAGCATAGAATAGAATCTTTTAGATGTGAGCTTGTCAAACCTGGAATGAATGCCAAATCTAATAAAACTCCCAGTTCCAGGGATGGGAACCCTCTGTTCATGTTGTTGGTCAAGGGGTTTCAAGAGATTTTTCCAAATGAAATGGGCTTTCACCATCGCCCTTGATTGTCTCATAAAAGTTGAAGGCACCTAGTTGTGGTAGCTTAGGCTACCACATACTTTGGACATTGAATTGGAGAACTTGAGCTAGACCTGACCTGAAGACTCCTTCCTTTGGACAAGTTTTCATAGTGTACAGAGATGTTATGTAAAATTACAAGGGAGAAAAGCAATGAATAGTCAATTCAAGATGTGAATCCTCTGAACAAAAGCAATGACCACCATGTCAAGATATCCACAAGGGTGTAATAGTGTCACTTTCACATTGGGAGACACTAACACATGTCTTATTATGTCAAGTTGCTACAAGGGAAGCAACTTGGGCCTAAAGCTGTAAACCTACTTAACTCCCCGAGGATGGAGAGGTCATTGACCCTAGGGGAGAATTTACTACAGCCACATTTCTAAGTCATGAAGCTTCTAACTGTGTTCTGAATATTTATAATCAACACGGATATAAATGTAGTTCTCACCCCTCATCAAAGAACTTTCATTTTGAAGCAGTTGAAGCCTTTACAGCCATGACAACTGATCAGAAAGCAGAGAGTAAGTAGCTGTGAGGTCTCTAGTCCCAGTTGTGTCCCAGAGTCCCTTATCCAGATGGACTCCAGGTACAAGAAGAGCCCAGTGGTGTGATCACCTGATATTTCATGGTCTTGAATTTTAAACTGTATTCAAAAAGCAAAACGTTTTGAAAGCTGTTCTTCACCAAATATTCTTAGATTACAAATTCTGTAGTCCAGCTGATGGTAAAGTGGCCATAAACATGTTTTGGATATGGCAAGGATGGATGACTGAGCTGACTTATTTATGTGCTCATGGTCTGTGCACATAGGTATTGACCTCATGATTGCTCAGCCTTTAGCTAATGCTGGATTACATCATGAGCATTTGCTTCTTGGCTCCGTAATTCAGAGTCACATTGGTTTACCTCCAGTGTCTGCTGTTGGAATCTCTCCTCCCTACCTGTGTCTGAAGAGGATTCTGTCCTTTGTGTGCTGTATTTGGCACAAAATTGCCTCAATGAATGATAGCTGTTAAGGTCTCAATGACCTCATTTTGGTTGATCAACTTCTGTCTTAGGGTTTCCATTGCTGTGAAGAGACACTATGGCCAAGGTAATTCTTTTGTTTGTTTGTTTGTTTGTTTGGTTTGGTTTGGTTTGGTTTTGGTTTTTGGTTTTCTTCGAGTCAGTGTTTCTCTGTATAGCCCTGGCTGTCTTGGAACTCACTTTGTAGACCAAACTGGCCTCGAACTCAGAAATCTGCCTGCCTCTGCCTCCCAAGTGCTGGGATTAAAGGCGTGTGCCACCACTGCCCAGCTGGCCAAGGCAGTTCTTATAAGAACATTTAAGTTGGGGCTGGCTTACAGGTTCACAGGTTCAGTCCATTATCATCAAGTGGGAGCATGGCAGCATCCAGGTAGGCATGGCAACGAAGGAGCTGAGTTTCTACATCTTCATCTGTAGGCTGCTAAGAGAAAACTGACTTCCAGGTAGGTAGGATAAAGGTTGCAAAGCCCACTCCCACAGTGACACACTCCTCCAAGAAGGCCACACCTACTCCAACAAGGATATTCAAGCATATTCAATCCACCATAATCATACACATGCACACATCCATGCTGGGTTCTGCAAACTGCCACAGTAAACTGAAAGCCAGCATGAGTTGTTGGTCTTTGTTTTTACTGTGCTTCCTTCTTTCTGACTAAGCTTCAATATGACTCTAACTCCTTCCAGCTTCTGACTTCTTAGGTGATTGCCATTCTTCTTACACTTTTGGACTTTGGCTTATTGGGGGGAGGGGGCATTTGAAAGAAACAGAAAGACACACACACATTCCATAGGCTCGTCTATAAACTAAGCATTCACAAATTGCTGACATAGGTAACCCCCACCCCCAGGAAAGACAATCCCTACGAGAAAGAACAGATGAGAGAAGACCCTTGGGAAGAATTTCCTTTTTGTTCCTGGAATCAAAGAACATATGTATTAACACTGAGCCTTTGCATTCCATTGACCCAGAAAAAAAAACCCTAGAGTTATTAATCCTAAGTCTCTTTTCTGGAGGATAGTACTTTAGCCATGGGGGTCTCAGAGTTGTAGTTCTGCTAGCTTTAGCAGTCAAACCTTCCTATCTAGACTCCCAACTTGCCATAGATAGCAGAGTTAATGTAACTTCGAGTGTTTTCCAGTTGTCTCTGTGCTGCAAAGCATCCACCAAGGGTGATACCTGTACCATAAAGTATCTCCACCATGGCTGTGGTAGCCACTCATACTCAGCATGAGACAATCGCCTCTGAAGTGTGGGGTTTATTTCATAACCTGGTTTCATAAGGATTTTTAACAAGCCATCCACTTCCACTAGATGCTAGAACGAATACCTCATCAAAGATTAGGAAAGAAGCAATGTGCTTTGTGAAAGTTTTCAATGTCTGTGAAACAGGAACACAGCAGGAGGCAAGCTGTAGACCCAGAAGACATTTGTTTCCTCCTACGGCCTCCAGAGGGCGCTGCTGTACGCACTAGTGTTCCTTCTTCCTTTGAAGATCTCCACCTGCTCACATCTCATCCTTCTTGCAGCTGGCTGAGTATTTAGCAAAAGCAAGTGACAAGAATCAGATATTCAAAACCTTCCAGGCTCGTGTTTGCAGCGTCAGTTTTTATGTGAGCGGGAGACTTCTCCAGCAGACTCTTCCCTACACCTGCTTTCAAGCTCTTGCTTTCCTCAGCCACTTTCCTGCCTGTCCTGTTCCAGAGTTTCTCCACAACAGAACTGCAGCCTTCTCAAGGCTCAGCCATGCTCCTGGCGCTCCTCCCAGTGCTGGGGATACACTTTCTCCTGAGTGAGTACAGCTTTCTTGTGGTCTCTGTATCCCCGGATTCTGACTGTCCTCAGTGAAGTCTGCACTACAGTTACTGACCTAATATTCCTTTCCAGGAGATGCCCAAGCTCAGTCAGTGACGCAGCCTGATGCTCGTGTCACTGTCTCTGAAGGAGCCTCTCTGCAGCTGAGATGCAAGTATTCCTACTCTGGGACACCTTATCTGTTCTGGTATGTCCAGTACCCGCAGCAGGGGCTGAAGCTGCTCCTCAAGTACTATCCAGGAGACCCAGTGGTTCAAGGAGTGAATGGCTTTGAGGCTGAGTTCAGCAAGAGCGACTCTTCCTTCCACCTGCGGAAAGCCTCTGTGCACTGGAGCAACTCGGCTGTGTACTTCTGTGCTCTGAGAGCACAGTGTGTGGGGCTGCAGGGGGAGCTGAACAAAAACACCGATGGCCGTGGGTGCTCAGACTCAAGATCTCTCCTTGTGGTCTCTGGAACATCTCTTTCAACTTGGCGAGGAGAAATAGGAAATTGCGCAGTACCAGTTGCCTTTGCAAGCTAAACCATCCACTATATCCAATTCTCAATTGTAGTTTTTTGGAATGGAGAAGATACAGTGTCTTGGGCTGTACAGGGAGCTGAACACAAACACCCATTTCAGGGGGTACTCGGACCTGTGATTTCTCTCCTTATGTCTTTGAAGTGTCTTTTTGAACTTGGTGAGGAGAGAAGGACAGTTGAGCAGTTCCAGCTGTCATTCCACAACTCATTTCTACCTAAAATATCCACTGTCTGACTTCAGTTCAGGAGTCTTTTGCATATTTTCAAAATTATCTAATGCTCAGTCATAATTCTTTAGAACGGAGGGATAACAGTGTTTTTCTTGGAGAATAACAGTGTTATTATCCATGAGAACCATTTTCTGAGTGGACATTGCTTGGATAGTGACTAGACCAAATGGCTGATGATGAAATACCAGAAGCTGGACTTTCGTTTGTCATTTTATGTGTCATCTATACAGACATGAAACGACTGATCTTCAGTTTTTGCCCTGAAATTTGCCTTCTCTACTCAGTCTTTCATATTTAATTCCCTGTATTTTCTTCTTTTGGTTCTAAATGTACTGATAAGAATTGGTCATAATATTTAAGCACTTCCATTTAGGAACCAATTTGATACATCGTTAGTTAATATAGTAATTTACCAGAACCAGGAAATCTTAGAGATGTGTCATAATTATGTCAGTTCTCACAACCACTAAAAATAAAACAGAAGAATAAGGAATTTGAGCTCATTGGTATTTTTTCCAAAGAAATCTTGATGGTTATAAATGTATTATCCTATTTTGTTGCCATCTTAAATTCTTCAAATCTACTTGAGAAATTGTAGTATGATTCCTTCTGCATCTTTTATCTTAGACATATGCATATTTTATTTGCATTTTTTCCTGGTGTATATGATTGATTTTGCTATGGGAACATCATCTATAGATTCTTTTTTCCTAAGGTTTTCATGTCCTGCTGAAATACAAGCAAGAGTCATAGTGCTAGCACATTTGAGCTCACTGCCTCCAGTACAGAATTTTAGTTTCTTCTCCCTCAATTGGTGACAATTGTACAAGAAGATATTTTACTTCTGTGCATACAGCCTAGGAGGATGAATACTCAGAATTAAAAAAGAAAAGTAAGAGAGATTTTCCAGCTGGTTCATAAATGCACGTGAGTAGATGCCATGTAGCCATGAACACCTAAGTATGATTTCCAGCACACACATAAAAGCTGGGCATGGTGGCTGTGCTGAGAGCCGAGGACAGACAGATCTCTATAGCCTGATACCCAACCATCCTAGCCTAACAATGAACTCCAGGTATCAGTGAGGGAGCTTGTCTAAAATAAACAAAGTAGATAACTTCAGAAAAATGACACCCAAGATTGACCTCTTATCTCCACATGAATATGCACACATGGGTAGCTAAACACGCACATGCATGCACACACACAGTATTATTATATTAATAAATCCCAGCATGGGGTTGCCATTTTTAGTATGTTAATCCTACTGGTCCACGATTACAGGAGGTCTTTCTGTCTTCTGGTATTGTAGAAAGAATTGATAATCCTAACAAGCCTGTATAAAAGACAAACAATACAGTTATTTTAGTTACAAGCCATCAGACTAAATTGGGCAAATCTAGGACTATACTAACTTATTTCCCAGGTATAATTCCCTTGTTACTTGCTGTTTCTCCTGGCCATGCTGTTCTAGTCCATTGCAGCTTCTTCTTCCTTTCTCTTCTTTCTCCTCTCTCTACTGGCAACTGCTCCCCCACTTGGTCCTCCAGTCCCTCCTTTCTCTCTCCACTGCCCAATCACAGGCTCTAACCTTTTATTGACCAGTTAAATTGGCGAGAAGTTTCACATGGCATCACTTTGAGTACATGAGGATCTGCTAGTCCCAGAAAACCACATCTTGAAGAACCAGTATTTAGCATTAGAATACAATCAGCATCAGACCAATCCACTACATTTCATCTTCTTTAATTTCTTGCTCCAAATATTTGAAGTTCTTGTCATACATGTCTTTTTCTTGCTTAGTTTAAGTTACATCAAGATATTTTACATTATTTGTGGCTATTGTGAAGGATGTTGCTTTCCTAATTTCTTTCTCAGGATGTTTATCATTAATATAAACATTTTAATAAGAAAAATAATGAATTATTAATGTCCATGTGCATAGCTCGAATCCTATGCATATGTATGCAGAGGATACACAGAATTGGCAGGTCAGAGACTGTCATTCTTTCTTTCTTCCTTCAGTCTCTGCTCTATCTTCTTCATAATGTTTTACCCAAATTTCCATGTGTTGGTCTTTCATGTACCTGGAATTATCCCACTCACAAGGTCACTAGCTTATTCTTTGATTATATGTTAATATATGCATTTCTGTCTTCTTTAGATTGACAACTAATGCCTTGTACCACTTTTTGCTCTTTTTTAAAAAAACAAATGAAATTAAAATGTAAGCACTTTTCCCCTTTCCTTTTCTCACTTCAACCTCTCCAACATAGCCCCCACCCCCACCCCACCACCAATTCAAGGCCTCTGGCTACTTTTTTTTATAAATATTGTTATGTGTAGATTCCTAAATATATAGGTGGAAGGAAGGAAGGAAGGAAAGAAGGAAGGAAGGAAGGAAGGAAGGAAGGAAGGAAGGAAGGAAGGAAGGAAGGAAGGAAGGAAGAAAAAGCTCAAACTGAGTAATATGACAGCACCATTGGATTCATTCTGTATTGTTACCTACTGCTGAGCTAAGGGCCTTTCCTTAAGTGTGGTTATTGTTAAACCCAATTAGAAAGCCCTGATAGGACACTTAAATTACACAATGTAACAAATAAGCATGCACTGTGCTATACAGTCTAACTTGTGACTTCTGTTTAGTTCTTTTGCTGTGCTCAGCAGGAAAGCACAGCTGATTCAGAACAGGCTATGGATGCTTGGTCATATTAGGTAACGCCCTCTGCCTTCTTGTTTTTCATACGCTATATTGACCAGTATTCTGTTCAAGAAGTAGTTATTATTTTTCTTTCTAGTTAAGAATGTACATTGCATATATTAAATATGATATAAGGGATATTGCAATAATTTCTAGTTCTTTGATTTTATGAAATTTTAGGTATAAAATTAAAAAATAAAAAGCAGTGGAGATTTTTCTCTTGTGTGTCCATCCTCATAACAGAGGAGATTCTATTTTGTTTACATCTGTTCAGAAAATTGTGCTTTAAATAGATTTATAGACAAATGAGGTCCGGTGAACAGGCTCTAGCTATCTGTGCTTGAATACAGAATGAGTGAGTGCTAAAGAGCTGGGCAACTACACACCACCATTCCTACTCCTTACTTTGTGAATGGATTGCCTTATGTCTGTATGTCTCTTCTCAGCTCTTCAAACCTCAGGGAAACTTAAGAAAATGTAATTTCTAGGATGAGAAGCACATACACATGCAGAGACACATGCACAAACCAAAAAAAAAAAAATCCATAAGAACACATAATTCAAAACCATCATATACAAGAAAGTAAACAATGGCCAGATAGAGCATCATGAGAGAAGAACAATCTCTAAAAATACTTTTGAGTTTATTTGTGTTTGCCATCTGTTTCTGGGCATGAGGTTGTCTTCAAGTGTGGTTTGTATACACCGTCAAACTTTATTGGAGAAAGCTCAACTTTCCTTTATGAAACACTGTCAATTGAAGACCTCTTGTTTAGGTATGAGGACCATGCCCGTTTCCTCCTATTAGAAATGAAGCACTATGTGTATTAGGTCTGTGCACACCTTGTACATGTTGTCACTACTTCAATGAGTTCACATGTAAATCAGTCCTATTGGTTCTAAAAGACATTATTTCCTTACTGCCTTCCCTGTCCCCTGGCTCTTACAATCTTTCTACTTTCTCTTCTATAAAATTACTTGGGTCTTGAGGGAAGGAGTTCAATGGAAACATTCCATTTAGCACTAGGTGTACCAAAGTCTCTCATTTTCTGTGCATTTTCCAGTTGTGAAGTTGTAGGTCTCTCTGTTCCCGTCTACTTCAAGGGGATGCTTCCCTAGTGATGTCTGAACAAGACATTGATCTATGGCTATAGCACAAGGTCATTAGAAGTCATTATATTGATACATATCTTTAGAAGAACAATATTTGGTTTTTCCCTAGGTCTATGGCCTAGCTAGTCTCAGGTTTTTGACCACCAAAAGAAGTACCAGGCATAGGTTCCTCCTCATGGATTGGGTCTTAATTCCATTCAGAGATAGTCCAATATCATTTGTGGCATTATTGCACTAGTGTATCGTTTAGGCAGATCACCATTGTAGATCAAAGTATTAGAGCTATGTTTGTGTTTATGTCTCTCCTCTAGTAATGCTCAGAGGACCTTCTTCTATATGAACACTAGTCCAATAGGAGTGAAAACTCCAGTTAGGCAACAGCTTGACTTCTCCATTTTTAATACGATGTATAAGTATGGTCTTCAACAGCAGCATACTACCATCAGTTTGTGGAGAGCAATGAATAGCCTTGAAAACTAGGAAATTCTCTGAGTTATTTGAATATTTCCATGAGCACCTTGACCAACAACTCAGATAATACCTATTCTTGGAACTGGTGGTTTCATTTGTTGATAAGAGAGGTTAAGTTGGTGCTTTGTCTCCCTATATTTGATTTATTTACACTCACATGCACACACACACGTATGTATATATTAAGAAGCTAGTTCTGTAGTAGATTCCATATGATCTCTCAGTTGGAGCTTAGTTTATTTCCCTATATTCCTTTCCTCTCACCCCTCCCACCTTCTGTTTAATTTTCCTGTTCCACTCTCATCCTGTCTCTTTTACAATCTATTCTATTTTTCCCCATTCAAGAAAATTTCCCTCTACCCTAGTTCACTAACTTATTCTGAACTTCTGTAGGTGTAAAGATTGTGGGAAGCCTATTGAAGATTTAAAAGCTAATATCTCCATTTAAGAGAATACATACTATATTTGTTTTGGGGGGTCTGGGTTATCTCACTAAGGATGATTTTTTTACTTCCATCCATTTACTTGTAAATTTCATGGCTTAATAGTTGAGTGATATTTCATTGTGTATATGTACCACATTTTCATTACCTATCCTGGGATCTAGGGTAGGTTATTATATACATTTTTCATTTACATGGGTAGAGTTTATACAAGCTATTTTATTATTTTTGCGACAATTGTGATATGTGCTGTTTCCCTGAATTCTTTCTTAATGTGTTTGCCATGACTGTTTGGAAGTCTACTGAGTTTTGCATGTTACTTTTATAGCTTGCTGCTTTGATGAAAGTGTTATCAGCTGTGGGAGTTTCTGGTGGAGTCTTTATCATATAAAATCAAATCATCTTCAAATAAAGATACTTTGACTTCCTTTCTTATTTGTGTCTCCTGGATCTTTAGTTGTCTTATCACCCTAGCTAAGATTCAAGCACTAAAATATGGACAACTTTGTCAGGTTCCTGATTTTAGTGGAGATGCTCTGAAGTTTTTCTACTTAGGCTGAGTTTTGGTTGTGAGCTTGCTGTATGTTGATTATTTCGTTGAGGTCTATCCCTTGTGTCTCTAGCCTCTCCAGGACTTTTATTATGAAGTTATGTTTGTAAAAGTCTCTTATTCTCAGATGTAATTGTAGTCTCTGAAGTTTATTGCCTCTGTCTTCTAGCCTAGGCCTAGTCGTGGAACCTTCTAACCTCTGTCCAATCTTATCTTAGCCTAGAATCTATTTTAGCCTCTGAGACTTACTTCTGGATAAGATCATCCTTTCTAGCTCTGTCTGAACTCTGGCTGGCTGGTTCAACTCAGATGTTCTAGCTCAAACTCTTTTCCAAGCTGACTGACTCAATCTGGCTTCTCTCCATGAACTGCTCTGCTTGGCTCCAAATTAACTTGAGCAAATTGCCCTAATCTGGCTCCTTCTCATTTCTGTCTCAATCTGTCTTCACCTGTCTGTCTTGTTCTCTCAACCTGTCTCTCTTCCCTTTCCCATCTCTCCTAATAAGAGCTGGGCATATCCTATTCTGTCTAATCTTTCTCTGATTTGTCACCTTGCCACTCAATCAAACATCACTTTTAAAAATGGATGCTTTCACCTATAAATTAAATTTACTTTAATTGTTTGGGATTAAAGTAGTTATGTGTATTTGAGATTCTCTGGAAGGTAAGACACAAGTATAAAAATATCACATCTATATTGTCAAAAAGAATTCACTGAAATAGGTGGAACATTGACCCATTGCAACCGAAAGCCTATAAGAGACATGAAAAAAAGCAATTTATTGGGTGTCATAACTCTCATAACTCTCAAGAACAGAGACCTAAATATCATTTCCAAGAAAAGGGAGAGTTGCTTGGTAAATGATAAAAGTACTCTGTGATACGGGAGAGGATTAGTAAATACAGTACTAGATAGAAGTAATGTTACACACACACACACACATTATATAGGAATATATCACACATACATTTATATATGAAAATGTCCCATATATACACTTGCATGTGAAATGTAGTGTATATGATGCATTAGATTTAAAGCTAAGAAACAACCTCACTAGTGTGTACAAATACCATTATTGATCTTTCAATATTAGAACATATTTGATATGGCATATTGCTGTTTCATGTGTCTGAGTCACTCATAGGGTCAGAGAGCACTTAATTAGAGACCTGACTGGCTTGGAATGCAGCCACAAGGTGGTAGTAAGTCTCAACTGCTAAGGAATATGCAGAGAGCTCACTTCTGTGTATGCTGATGATGAAGGCTTGGGGCAGAAGCAAAGCCTTTTTCTCAGTGGCTGAGTGGACAACTACAGAGCTAGAATTGTTACTGAGAAAGAACCGCCCTCTGATAATTATAAGTCAACTGCCAGGCATCAAGATCTGGAAAGAACAATGAAGACATACGTTGCTAGTTTATGTTTTTGTGTCTGTATCTCATTAGTGAGTTAATATTCTAGGGTCACAGAATCATCAGTGGGCATTCCTGAGACACCTATGGGACTCGGGATTTCTTGAGTTACTGTAGACAAAGAGAATCCTGGAAGTGATGACATCACAGCCTTTCTCTTCTCTTTCCATCTTTCTGGATAGGGATGAGCCAAGGTCAGCATGTGGAAGAGCTTTCTTTCATCCTAAGAGGCCAGAAGAGTCCAGTGCCATCATCAACTGCACTTATGTAGACAGTGCCTCTCTCTACTTCCCTTGGTATAAGCAAGAACCTGGAAACCATCCTAAGCTCACCATTGGCATTTGTTCAGATCTGGAAAGAAAAGAGACCCTAAGAATTCTACTGGATAAGAAAGCCAAACCCTTCTCCCTACACATCATAAACAGCCTGTTGACTAAGCTATGTACTTCTGTGCCACAAGTGCACCCTACTACAGGGACCTTCAGTCCATCTGTCCTCAAATCTACCATAGGGACTGAAGCACCATCTGCATCCTGTACCACAGGCTTTCCAGTACAGCATTTCCCAGTTGCTAGTTTTCAAGTGCCAGCTATAACGTAGACATCAAAACACAAAATAAGAATGTTAGTTTCAAGTCACTCAAACAATTTAGAACAGTTTTCCGCATCCTCCATCATTTAAAACTTGAAATAAAACTTCACCATTTCCCTTGCTGCTGCACATAGATATTATTAGAGGACAGAACTCACTATGCGTTAGGGAAGAAGAGACTGTAGCTGACTCAGCCCCTGATTGGGCATCTATATCCCATACCCTCCTCCCTAGACTCAGAGGTTCCCTGGGCTCATTGAAGAAGAGGGAGTGGAAAACTATAAGAGCCATAAGTGGTGGATCACTACAAGGTAGCAGTGTTTTCTGGACATAGCAGGATAGCTGCTCATATGAACTCAGAGAGGTTGACAGTACAACTAAGACTTGCAAAGGAACAGACCAAACAGAATTCCATCAGGAAAAGGTAAGTGGCCATTCCCACCTGTTTCCTTCAAAAGTGCAGCTTCTGGTCCATAGACATCCTCCACTGAAGGCCGCATATCCCAGAGTAGATGGACAGCATAAGCTGTAACACAAAACCTGATGTATTTTGTTTTAGAAAGGGCTTGATGACACAGAACTGGGTTAGACTGGAAAGAACAGATGAATAAACTTAAACTTCATTGCACAACATTCTCTAAGAGCTAATAAAAAGAGAAAAAGTAGATAAATTTTATCAGAGGTATATTTGAGTGTGTATATTCTTTTATGTCCACTCACCACAGTAAATACGGTAGGATACAAATGAGTCAGTAACACTAGTGATTTCAGACATCCTCTGGAGGCTTGAGACCTGACTCCTTTGGGTGAGGTTCCAAGTTTATTTATAATGTGCTGTGCAGACATCTGTGGTGCAGGTTGAAGGGAAACCAGCAGAGGGCGCTGCCCCTTCAGATGTGGTTAACATCTCATTCGGGTGGTGACTTAATGTGACAGACTCACTGTGCAGACAGAGGTCCTTGTCTGTGAGTGAGGAGTGTGAGGAGATCCTGCAAGAGGACTGCCCTGTGAGATTGGTGCACTCAAGGACCAAGTATTATTTCTTCCATGAACATGCGTCCTGACACCTGCTCAGTTCTTGTGCTCCTCCTAATGCTCAGTAAGTTACATTGTACTCTAAGGTTTTATGACGTCATTTTCTTACAACTCTGGCAGACTTAGTGTTCCTCCTCACATAAAAAATTAATTCCTTCGTATTTACATGTTTATTTAGTTAATCATTCTTTTTTCATTATTTATTTTCAGGGAGGAGCAATGGAGATGGAGACTCAGTGACCCAGACAGAAGGCCTGGTCACTCTCACAGAGGGGTTGCCTGTGATGCTGAACTGCACCTATCAGAGTATTTACTCAAATCCTTTCCTTTTCTGGTATGTGCACTATCTCAATGAAACCCCTAAGCTACTCCTGAGGAGCTCCACAGACAACAAGAGGACCGAGCACCAAGGGTTCCACGCCACTCTCCATAAGAGCAGCAGCTCCTTCCATCTGCAGAAGTCCTCAGCGCAGTTGTCAGACTCTGCCCTGTACTACTGTGCTTTGAGTGACACAGTGAGGGAGACTGCAGGGGAAGCTACACATGAACCAAGGGTGCAGGAGGGCTGAGGGGGGAGGCCCTGAGAGGGAGGCTATTTGCTTTCATTAAAGTGGTGCTTCCCTTGCTTCCTGAAAACACCAACAAATCGCAGATCAAATTCTTACAAATGTAGGTATTCTGACAGGATAGGATGGATGTCAGTGCTAGAACCCAGGCTTTGACCCCCAGAAATAATGCCCTCTCTCTAAGTGCAGGTTCTCTGCCAGCAATCATCTCCAGGGAAATCCTAACATGGGATTAAGTTCGTCCAAGATTCTTACAAAATCAACTGATTTAAGTTTTCCAATAATCTTCTGATATTATCCTACAAATTTATAACACATGAAGAACATAGACTCTAGCTTTCAAAGTCTGCTTCAGTCTCACGCCTTAAGTTATTTACACTCTTCCTCTCCAAGGTCCATGTTCCAGTGAGTTCCACCTCATTTCCTGACTCAGTTTCTTGTCTATTGCTGTGAAGAGACAACATGATCAAGACAATTTACAAAAAGAGCATTGAATTGAGGGCTTGATCACAATATAAGAGGGTGAAAAAATTGTGGTGGGGAATGTAGCAATCAGTCAGTCAGGTAGGCAGGCAGGCAGGCAGGCAGGCAGGCAGGCAGGCAGGCAGGCAGGCAGGCAGGCAAACAGGCAAGCATGGATTTGAAACAGTAGCTAAGGGCTTACATTTTATCACAAACAAGCTGGGGGGGGGGGCAGGGAATGAGAGCGAGAACTGGGCCTGGTTTGGGCTTCAAGGTTCCAAAGCTCACCACTAATAACATGCCTCTTCTGACAAAACCACACCTCATGATCCTTCCTAAACAGTCTACCAACTGGGAACAAAACATTCAGATGTTTGAGCCTGTGAGGCCATTCTCTTTCAAACTACCATACTCCTGACAGTCTTCATTTAGTGAAGGTGCTCATGAACTACTGCTGTTGGAGCTTTCAGCATGATGCCCTGAGAGGGAGCCCCTTCCCTCCTTCCCTCCTTCCCTCCTTCCCTCCTTCCCTCCTTCCCTCCTTCCCTCCTTCCCTCCTTCCCTCCTTCCCTCCTTCCCTCCTTCCCTCCTTCCCTCCTTCCCTCCTTCCCTCCTTCCCTCCTTCCCTCCTTCCCTCCTTCCCTCCTTCCCTCCTTCCCTCCTTCCCTCCTTCCCTCCTTCCCCCCTTCCCCCCTTCCCCCCTTCCCTCCTTCCCCCCTTCCCCCCTTCCCTCCTTCCCTCCTTCCCTCCTTCCCTCCTTCCCTCCTTCCCTCCTTCCCTCCTGCCCAGTTCTACACATCATGCAGGAGGGAGCTTGGTCATAAAAGACTATCAAGAAAGCTCTCCCCATTAATGACCACTCTCTTCTTCCATTACACCTTGATTGAATCCTGACAACCTGGTGTAGTCACTCACCTGGGATTTGGATTCTCTAATAATTCTTAAGGATGGGAAAGGAGGCCAAGGTTTTGATTCTTCTCAATTTTCTAAACAAAATGCTAATTTAAACTAAAATGTTCTAGTATTCATATTTATCTCTTCCTAAAGGAAGAAAGACCTGAAATTTAAAAAATAAATAAATAAAACACAACCATTGTGTGTCTTAAGAGAGACTCAGTTCTAAATACAAAGATCAGCAAAGAAGTGTGTGCTATCTTACTGCTTAGGGAGCACAACGGAATGTCAAATTGCATTTCTAAACTCCAAAAGCTATTCCTAATGGCACAGCACAGAGCAGGATCTCTCAGATGACAGCTTGTTAAAACTGGAATAAATGCTAAATCTAATAAAAGCCCCAGAGTCAGGCAAGTGAACCCTCCTTTCAAGTTGTTGGCCAGGGGGGTTTCAAGAGCTTCTTCCAAATGAAATAGATGAAATGGGCTATCACCACTGCCGTTGACTGCCTCATAGAACTTGAAGGTAAGACCAATTTTCTTAGGACTCCTTGTACATCAGACATAGGACTTGGAGGAATTTAGCTAGAACTGACCTGAAGACTCTGCCATGAAGATGAGTTTTCATAGTGTACAGAGGTGCTCTATAAGACTCCATGGGAACCAAACAAATGACCACCATGTCATTATATCCACAAGGGTGTAATAGCAGCACTTCCATATTGGAAGAAACTAATACATGTCCTATTAGACTTAAGGCCTGCTCAATAACAAGGAACTCTGGCCCACTACTGTATATCCAGTTAAATACCCATAGCTGAGAAGGTCATATACCCTAGAGGAGAACCCACTACAGCTTCTTTCCTAAATCAGTGTAGCTTCTAACTGTGTTCTAAATATTTATAATTAACACAGAGATGAATATAGTTCTCACCCCTCATCAAAGAACTTTCATTTTGAAGCAGTTGAAGCCTCTACAGCGATGACAACTGATCAGAAAGCAGGGAGTAAGTGGCTGTGAGGTCTCTAGTCCCAGTTGTGTCCCAGAGTCCCTTATCCAGATGGACTCCAGGTATCTAGCCTAGAGGTGTGATCACATGGCAGATTCTTGAGTTTTAAATTGTGTTAACAAAAGTAAAACATTTTGAAGACTGTCCTTCACCAAATACCCCTCAATTCTGATTTCATTCACCAGGTGGTGGTGAAGTGGCCATAAACATGTTTTGGACCCAGCTAGGATGCATGGCTGAGTTGGCCATATTCATGTGACCCATGGTCTGTTCATTGTGCACATAGATGCGGCCATCATGGTTTGTCAGCCTCTAGCTAACACTGCTTACATTGTGAGTACTTGCTTCCTGGTTCCTTAACTCAAATCAAGTTGGTTTATTTCCAGGCAGTGTCAGGCTTTGGAATCTGTATCTCCTCTCCTCCCTGCCTCTAATAAGCTTTTCTGCTCTCACTGTTCACTGCTACCACACTGAGCACTCTGATCTGCCCAAGGAAGATTCTGTACTTTGTATGCTGCCTTTCACACAAAATTGCCTCTCTGGAGGTAACCCAATCACAAAAGAACATACATGATATACACTCACTGATAAGTTGATATTAGCCCAGAAGCTCAGAATACACAAGATACTATTTGCAAAAAACCATGAAACTCAAGAAGAAGGAAGACCAAAGTGTAGATACTTCATTCCTTCTTAGAAGGGGGAACTAAATGCCCATGGTAGGAGTTACAGAGACAATGTTTGGAGCAGAGACTGAAGGAATGACCATCCAGTGACTGCCCCACCTGGGGATCCATCCAATAAATAACCACCAAACCCAGATACTACTACAGATGCCAACAAGATTTTGCTGACAGGAGCCTGATATAACACTCTCCTGAGAGGCTCTGCCAGTGCCTGACAAATTCAGAAGTGGATGCACACAGTCATCCATTGGATGGAGCACAAGGTCCCCAGTGAAGGAACTAGAGAAAGTACCAAAGGTGGGGAAGAGGTTTGCAGCCCCATAGGAGGAACAACAATATGAACTAACCAGTACCCCTGGAACTCCCTGGGACTAAACCAACAATCAAAGACAATATATGATGGGACTTGTGGCTCTAGCTGCATATGTAGCAGAGGAGGTCCTAGTCATTCATCAATGGGAGGAGAGGCCCTTGGTCCTGTGAAGGTTCTATGCCCCAGTATAGGGGAATGCCAGGAAGCAGGAGTGGGTGGGTTAGGGAGCAGGGGCAGTGGGGAAGCAATAGGGGATTTTCAGAGAGGAAACGAGGAAAGGGAATAACATTTGAAATGTAAATAAAGAAAATATCTATAAAAAGTTTGCCTCTCTGACCCCTTGGTCTTGCAAACTTTATATACTCCAATACAGTGGAACGCCATGGCCAGGAAGGGGGAGTGAGTGGGTTGGGGAGCAGGGTGGGGGGAGTGTATAGGGGACTTTCAGGATAGCATTTGAAATGTAAATGAAGAAAATATCTAATAAAAAATTGTTTAAAAAATTTGCCTCTCTGAATGAAACCTGTTAAGGTTCTCATTGATCTCATTTTGATTGATCACATGCAGAAAAACACACACACACACACACACACACAAACACACACACACACACACACAACATACACACACAACTACACACACACGCACAGGAATAAGAGAGAGAGACAGACACACACACACACACACAGAGAGAGAGAGAGAGAGAGAGAGAGACAGAGAGAGAGACAGAGAGAGAGAGAGAGAGAGAGGAACATATTAACCCTTGCTAGAGTGAAAGTTGTGGTACTGGAATTAGAAGGCAATGTTCATAACTCCTGCCTCCTGGTGTCCATGTTCTGCATAGTCTCCTCTTGTGTGCAGGACTTACAATATAACAGGTGACAATCATAAATTAAATTGAATTTATTTATTTAATTTTTGTTAGATATTTACTTTTTTTTACATTTCAAATGTTGTCCCCTTTGCTGGTTTCCCCTCTGAAAACTCCCTATCCCCTCCACCCTCCCCCTGCTCACGAACCAACCCACACCCATTTCCTGATCCTGGCATTCCCCTACAATGGGGCATAGAGCCTTCACAGGACCAAGGGCCTCTCCTCCCATTGATGACCAACTAGGCCATTCTCTGCTACATGTGCAGCTAGAGCCATGAGTCCCACCATGTGTACTCTTCAGTTGGTGATTTAGTTCCTGGGAGCTCTGGGGGTATTGGTTAGTTCATACTGTTGTTCTTCCTATGGGGCTGCAAACCCCTTTAGTTCCTTAGGTCCATTCTCTAGCTCCCCCATTGGGGACCCTGTGCTCAGTCCGATGGTAGGCTGTGAGGACCCATTTCTGTATTTGTCAGGCACTGGTGGAGCATCTCTGGAGACACCTATAACTGGCTTCTGTCAGTAAGCACTTGTTGGCATCCACGAAAGTGTCTTTGTTTGGTGATTGTATATGGGATGGATCCCCAGGTGGGGCAGTCTCTGGATGGTCATTCCTTCAATCTCTGCTCCACACTTTGTCTCTGTAACTCCTTCCATGGGTATTTTTGTTCTCCATTCCAAGAAGGATTGAAGTATCCACACTTTGGTCTTCCTTCTTCTTGAGTTTCATGAGGTTTGTGAATTGTATCTTGTGTATTCCGAGCTTCTGGGCTAATATTCACTTATCAGTGAGTACATACCATGTGTACTCTTTTGTGATTGGGTTACCTCACTCAGGATGGTATTTTCTAGTTCCATATATTTGCCTAAAAATTTCATAAATTCATTGTTTTTAATAGCTGAGTTTTATGCCATTGTGAAAATGTACTACATTTTTTTTATCCACTCATCTGTTAGGGGGCATCTGAGTTTTTCAGGACCTGGCTGTTTTAAATAAGGCTGTGATGAACATAGTGGAGCATGTGTGCTTATCACATGTTGGAGCATATTCTGGGTATATGACCAGGAGTGGTATTAGTGGGTCCTCAGGTAGTATTAGGTCAATTTTCTGAGGAACTGCCAGACTGATTTCCACAGTGGTTGTACCAGTTTGCAATCCAACCAACAATGGAGGAGTGTTCCTCTTTCTCCACAACCTTGCTAGCATCTGCTGGCAATGGAATGGCTGAGTTTTTTATCTTAGCCAATCTGATTGGTGTGAGGTGGAATCTCAGGGTTGTTTTGCTTTGCATTTTACTGATGACTAAGGATGTTGAACATTTCTTTAGGTGTTCTCAACCATTTTGTATTCCTCAGTTGAGAATTCTTTGTTTAGCCCTGTACCCCATTTTTAAAATTGGGTTATTTGGGGTTTTTTTGGAGTCTAACTTCTTGAGTTCTTTGTACATCTTGGATACTAGCCCTCTATCAGATGTAGCACTAGTAATAATCTTTTCCCAATCTGTTGGTGGCCTTTTTGTCTTATTGACAGTGTCCTTTGCCTTACAGAAGCTTTGCAATTTCATGGGGTCCCATTTGTTGATTCTTGACCTTACAACATAAGCCATTGGTGTTCTGTTCAAGAATTTTCCCTTTATCAGTGAGTACATATTGTTTGAGTTCTTTTGTGACTGGGTTACCTCACTCAGGATCATGCCCTCCAGGTCCATCCATTTGCCTAGGAATTTCATAAATTCATTCTTTTTAACAGCTGAGTAGTACTCCATTGTATAAAAGTACCATATTTTCTGTATCCATTCCTCTGTTGAGGGGCATCTGGGTTCTTTCCAGCTTCTGGCTATCACAAATAAGGCTGCTATTTTCAGGAGAGGTATTGCAGGATCCTCCGGTAGTACTATGTCCAATTTTCTGAGGAACTGCCAGACTGATTTCCAGAGTGGTTGTACAAGCTTTCAATTCCACCAACAATGGAGGAGTGTTCCTCTTTCTCCACATCCTTGCCAGCATCTGCTGTCACCTGAATTTTTGATCTTAGCCATTCTGACTGGTGTGAGGTGGAATCTCAGGGTTGTTTTGAGTTGCATTTCCCTGATGATTAAGGATGCTGAACATTTTTTCAGGTGCTTCTCAGCCATTCGTTATTCCTCAGGTAAGAATTCTTTGTTTATCTCTGAGCCCCATTTTTAATAGGGTTATTTGATTTTCTGGAGTCCACCTTCTTGAGTTCTTTATGTATATATTGGATATTAGCCCCCTATCTGATTTAGGATAGGTAAAGATCCTTTCCCAATCTGTTGGTGGGCTTTTTGTCTTATTGACAGTGTCTTTTGCCTTACCGAAGCTTTGCAATTTTATGAGGTCCCATTTGTGGATTCTCGATCTTACAGCAATACCCAAGATACAAGATACAATTTGCAAAACACATGAAACTCCAGAATAACAAAGACCAAAGTGTGGACACTTTGCTCCTTTTAGAATTGGGAACAAAACACCCATGGAAGGAGTTACAGAGACAAAGATTGGAGCTGAGACGAAAGGATGGACCATCTAGAGACTGCCATACCTGGGGATCCATCCCATAATCAGCCTCCAAACGCTGACACCATTGCACACACTAGCAAGATTTTGCTGAAAGGACCCTGATATAGCTGTCTCTTGTGAGGTTATGCCGGAGCCTAGTAAACACAGAAGTGGATGCTCACAGTCAGCTATTGGATGGATCACAGGGCCCCCAATGGAGGAGCTAGAGAAAGTACCCAAGGAGCTAAAGGGATCTGCAACCCTATAGGTGACACAACAATATGAACTAACCAGTACCCCCCAGAACTTGTGTCTTCATATGTATCAGAAGATGACCTAGTCGGCCATCAGTGGAAAGAGAGGCCCATTGGTCTTGCAAACTTTATATGCCTCAGTACAGGGGAACTCCAGGGCCAAGAAGTGGAAGTGGGGGGGGGGGTTTGAGAGCGGAGCCTGTGGGGGACTTTTGGGGTAGCATTGGAAATATAAATGAAGAAAATACCTAATTTAAAAAAATAATTTTTCCCCTGTGCCTATATGTTCGAGGCTCATCTCAAAATGTCTCCCTCCCCTCACTGTTCTCTACCCAATCTCTCAGCCAGGTCTGCTGTGGGAGGAGCTTCAGGCTCTGAAAGCTGGGAGGGAACTCAGCAGGGTGTGGCCAGGCTGGGTTCCTGGGTGGAGCTGACTGGTTGCAGAAGAAGGAGGGGACACTTCAACAGCCACCCTGACACCACAGCCCAGGGGCTGGTTACTTGCTTCTGTCTCCAGCAGCCACACAAGCACCATGAAGAGGCTGCTGTGCTCTCTGCTGGGCCTTCTGTGCACCCAGGTTTGCTGTGAGTCTGGGTGTCCACATTCAGGGCACCTGAGAGGATCTGACTCAGCACATGGAGGGGTGGGGAGAGCAGCTCAGGAGTCCTGCAGAGCTCCCACCTTCTCAGAGGACATGGGGGTGCTCAGGGCTCTGTGGACACTGCAGTGACAGCCATCTGTGTCTCTTTCTCTGTTTCTAATCAGGGGTGAAAGGACAGCAAGTGCAGCAGAGTCCCACATCCTTGGTTCTGCAGGAGGGGGAGAATGCACTGCTGCAGTGCAACTTTTCCTCCACAGCAACCCAGCTGCAGTGGTTTTACCAACGTCCTGGGGGAAGCCTCGTCAGCCTGTTGTACAATCCTTCTGGAACAAAGCACACTGGAAGACTGACATCCACCACAGTCACTAAGGAACGTCGCAGCTCTTTGCACATTTCCTCCTCCCAGACAACAGACTCAGGCACTTATCTCTGTGCTATAGATGCACAGTGCTCCCTACACACCTGCAGCCTGTACACAAACCTTCAGCTGGGTGGGCGAGTCCCTTATAAGTCACAAGAAATCAGGAAGCCCCAAAGAACATCTGCCTGGCTTAATATCCCTTTCTTGTATTTGTAGAGTTTTAACTTCAGGTAAGCTTTGGCCTAGTAGGTTCAGGACTTGGGTCTTTATCTTCATTTCTCAATACATAGTTCTTCCTGAGGCATAAATGTCCATTCTAGAACTAGCAGAGAAACTGGCAGGAGGATTGAATCAATGTGATCATTTAAGCAGCCTGTGCAGAAATGGCTGCTGAGCTCTCTGCTTCAGGGCACCTGAGAGGATCTGGCTCAGCACATGGAGGGGTGGGGAGAGCAGCTCAGGAGTCCTGCAGAGCTCCCACCTTCTCAGAGGACATGCGGGTGTTCAGGGCACTGTGGACATTGCAGTGACAGCCATCTGTGTCTCTTTCTCTGTTTCTAATCAGGGGTGAAAGGGTAAGAAGTGGTGAGGAGAAAAGGAATGGAAAGCAAAGACAGGTGCCCAGGTAGAACTTCTGTGGATGGGGTCAGGGTTAGGGCGAAGAAACTGAATTGCAGCAACAAGATGAAGCCATGTGAGCCACAGGATGTACACATAGTTGGATGCTCTAGCGTTTTTTTCTGCTGCTGTGCTAAAACACTCTGAGAAAAAAAGCAGCCTAGAGGGTGAAAGTATGTATTAAGTTTTTACTTCCAGGTCATAGTTCATCAATGGTGGTAACCAAGGCCAGAACTCAAACAGGAGATTCAAACAGAAACCATGGAGGAAGTCTGTTGTTAGCTCACTCTCAGACTCTTCCTTAATTAGCTTCCTTACACAAACCTGGACCACTTTCTCACAGAACAGTGGCATGCACAGTGTGCTGGTCTCCATTTAATACACCAAAAATGCTGCTGGGAGATTTAGTGCTATTTTATTGAATTTATAGAAAACTTTGCGCTATACTGAAGCTATTGAATCTTCTAATTTATTATTTTGAGTTATCTTTTCATTCATTTAATTTTACTTGTCATTGCCTTGAGCTTTTCTTAGCAGACATCCGAACATCTTTAAAAAAAAAAATAAAGAGGCTATAAAGTATAAAAAACTACTCAAACAGATATTGTTATTTGAACAATATATATGTTAAATAACTTTAAATAGAATATTTTAAAAGCCTTTACAACTTGATAAAAGAGAATGACTGACTCCTTCTATAATAAGAAAAATGAGCAGACTCTCTAAATGAACGTGTATGGAATAAGGACAAATACTTAGAATGCAGTTAGGGATTGTCTGGTTTAGTACAGTGGTGGTTGTAGGGTCTCCATGACTTTACTAGAAGAGAGAGGCCATTGCAGAAAACCACAACAAATCAAGGTGCAGTGCTGCAGAGCCTAGTAACAGTAGATATGTCTACAGTACAACCCCTCCTCCTGCTAGGCTCAGGAAACACTGAAGAAGACAGGAGGAAAGATGGCAAGAGGCAGAGGATCAGGGTGTTGCTGCGTAATTGTGTCTCATAGGAATGTCGGAAGTTGCACAGATGAGGTCTCTCCAACATATCTCCTCAATGTGAGCTGAGACACAAGAGCAAAAGTAGATGGGGAAAGCACACGTTGTCCCAATCTTAGACAATGAACTACTGGAAACCAAAGATGGTGGGGAAATAGTCTTTCCCTAAGATAAGCACACCAAATGGTTTTCCAAAACTGATTGGTCAGTTCTGAGAACATGCATACTAGTAACACGATATAGACCGAACAAGTTGTTGTATTTATGACTTTATGAATAAATATGTATATGCATACATATGAAACAACAATCAATGAAAATGGAGGTCATAAGTTGGAAAGAGCAAGGATGAGTAGATGGGGAGCTTGGGGAAGAGGAAAAGGAAGGAGGGATTGATGTGATTGTATGTAATCCCAAACTAAGAGAAACATAAAAATTAGTGGAAAAAGTATGCTTATGGTTTAAAAATCATCATTTGTATAAGTGGTCTGTATAAGAGGTAAATAAAATAAAACTCATGTCCTTCAACCATTTATTTATTTTATAATGGTTTAATATAAGTAATATGCAATTTCATTTTTTTTCGTGTCTTATGAATGGCTACCCTCATTTTCCAGACGGAAGTGGCTTTATGCAAGATAGAAAGAAGGGGACGCATGATGGTACATGGAGAAAAGGCTGGAAGGGAAGGAAAGAAAACAATCCTATAGCTGACCTCAGATTTAAAATCTCTCTCAAAAAGCTGACCTCAAAATCTCTCTCCTTCTTAAAATACTGTCCCCAGGGAAAGATTCAATGCATTCCTTAAGGCCTGAGCCTTTAAGCTCAGGAAACTGCTGAGTGAAGACCTTCCAATGTGGCCACAGGGGGGCAGTGCTGCTTCAGACAGCTTAAGCCTCTGGCTCTTCTGCCTACTCCTCAGTAAGCTGTAGTTTAAATTGCCTAAAATAAGTCTTATCTCCTAAGTTGCCTAAATCAATTACAGATCAAATCCATGTCTCTATCTAGTCCTTTACCCATATTATATCTGCTAATCCTTGGCCGATAGTGTTGATAAATAGGAATTTACAAGTGAAAACCATGAAGATGCATGCTATCCTTCAAGGCCACATTAACTTCTCTAATGTACATTTCTAAGGTTGTCACCCACATGTGGTCCCTCTCCTGCCTCACTGATGTAACCTGTGCCTGGAATTATGTTACATGTCCTTCCCACTGGGAAATCTGCTCATCGCTGGAAGCCAGTTCAATCTTCTCCTCTATCAGGATCTGCTCTGCTCGGGAAGTAGTGGCGACACCCTTTCCGTCATCATTGTGTCTAGACACACAAGTGGCTTTGGTAGTCTTCAGTTTTCTGTTCCTGAGTGCTGAGACTAGCTTAAAGACTGGAACTGTGCCGGTCGGGAAAGACACTGAAACACAACCCACACAGTAGGAAGTTAAACACTCAATAAGTGCATACATAGCACTTCTTCCTCAACCTTGTTTGATGTTTTTTTTTCAGTTTTCAAGTCTCTATATTCAGTCACAGTCTTAAAATATCCAATGAAGACCTTAGAAATAGTCAGTAAATTTGTTTTAAATCACCCACTCTTTCTGGCAGTATCAGAGATCCCTGACCTATCCAGTAAGGACGAAGTTTCCCTGTCAATATTGGCTTAATTTATCCAAGTTCTATGATTCACTTATGTGATATCCTCAGCAACAAGAACTTTCCATCACATTCTGGAGGTAACCAAGAACATTTTTAATGTCCTATAATGTTTGATAGGGGTGGCCAATGGCTCTACACTCGCCAATAGCAGAGTTCTGGTTATTTTTGTCAAATTGATGCCAAGTAGAGATACTCAGAAAGAGATAACCCCAGTGAAGGAGTTGTTCCCCTTAGATTGGCCTGTGAACATGCTATGGAGGTATGTTCTTCATGCTTGATGTAGGAGGGGCCATTCCACTTGCAGCAGTGCCATCCTGGGCAGATGGGCCTGGGTTGTGTTAGAAATCAACCTGAGTGGGCCATGGACTGAAAGCCATTGCTCCTCCATTTTCTCTGCTTCAGATCCTGCCCTAACCATCCTCAGTGCTGGGTTGTAATGTAGGACTGGTGAGATGTAATAACTGCTTTGTTATTTTGGGTCAGAGTTTCATCACTGCAGCAGGAAGTAATTAATACAGAAATTGATCCCAGGGACATGAGGGCGTTGCTGTGATGAACCTGACCATGCTGCCTTTTGGGAAGATTATGGCAGTGTTTTGGAATTTGGACTTAGAAAGGCCATTAAGTACTCAGAATTTAATGAGCTCTTCTGCTGGGAGGTTAGAATATAAGAATGTTGTGAGACAATGTAGGCTTGGCTTGGGAAATATAAAAGAGAAGAAAAAACTCTACCAGAACTGTGGATTGGACACTTTGAATTAAGAATCTATGCAAATGAAACGTCTACTTTATTGGGATGATTGATCCTGATTAGCTGGGGCTGAGAGTCAGCTGTAATGAATTTGGGATTAGATTAATTGAAGCAAATCTTCTTGGAATTATATCCTAAGGTTCCACACGCAGAAACTGTGGTCTGGGGAGATGAGGGCTTCAACTGTAAAACCAACGTGACCATGTGTAAGAGGCTCACGTATGATACAGGTTTTGCAGAGCAGAAGCTGCAGGACTGAAGGGAACTTGGGAGAAGCTAAGGCTAGGCACCAGGGATTTGCTTTGTCTGATTTAAATGTACTCCGTTTCTTACCACTTGGAATAACATGTTTGTAACTTGTTTTGGATTTTACAGGAACACAGTAGTAGAGAACTTTAGATATTAAAAAGATTTTGAAAAAGTCTTTGAAATTTTTAAGACTGATTATTTAAAAGTTCTATTTTGTTTTATATTGTGATACAAAAGTGAGAACTTGGGGATCAGCAAGAAAGGAAAGATTATGGTTTAATAATGTTGTTTTTATTTATCAGATTGACAAGCAGTAAGTTGTGATGGATAAGTTTTGTCAACACTTATGTGTACCTCTATATGTGTGCTTTATTTATGATATCATGTCCTTCAATACCATCCATGCAATACCATCTGTGTTCCTAAAGATGTTGTGAGTTCATATTTCCTCGTGGATTAATATATTACTCTGTTGTTTTAGGTACAAGATTTTCTCCATTCATCAGTAGACAGGTGGCATGTTGGTTGCACCTACATTTTGGCAATGGTTAATTGTGCTAAAATAAATGTGCATATACAGATATCTCTCTTATATGATGACCTCGGCTCCCGTAGATAAATGCCCATATGTGGTATTAGGTGGATCATTGATCTTCCTCCCTCCCTCCCTCCCTCCCTCCCTCCCTCCCTCCTTCCCTTCCTTCCTTCCTTCCTTCCTTCCTTCCTTCCTTCCTTCCTTCCTTCCTTCCTTCCTTCCTTCCTTTCCCCTTCTTTCTTGCTTCTTTTCTTTCATTCATTTAAAAATTCATACTGCTCTTCTTGGTAGCTATATCAACACATATTTCTACCCACAGTGTATAATGATAAAATTATAAGGAAGGGATTTATGATTCTCATTTGCTATTTCAATGATACTAAGTTTGAACAGAGCAGGAAGTGCTTCCTATGTCAGAAAGAGCTTCAGACAAAGTGTCTGTGAAGGGTGGAGCCTGCTCAAAGAGCTGAGGTGCCTGTGAAGTTGGATTCAGTGTTCCGTGGGAGACAAAAGGCCACCTGAGTTCCCCCACAAACTTCAGTCTAGGAGGAATGGACAAGGTCCTGACAGCATCATGTTTACTCCTAGGCCTTCACCTAGCTGGTGAGTCACGAAGGAGAAACCCGAGGATGTGGGATTAATATAGAGGCATGAGAGACTTGGGGCACCAGGCAAGTCATGGTATCTAAGCAGGAAGTACATTCCTGGGAACCTAACAACAGTTGCTATTTCTCTACACAGGGGTGAGTGGCCAGCAGAAAGAGAAACGTGACCAGCAGCAGGTGAGACAAAGTTCCCAATCTCTGACAGTCTGGGAAGGAGAGACTGTAATTCTGAACTGCAGTTATGAGAACAGTAATTTTGACTACTTCCCATGGTACCAGCAGTTCCCTGGGGAAAGCCCTGTATTCCTGATAGCCATACGTTCAGTGTCCGATAAAAAGGAAGATGGACGATTCACAATCTTCTTCAGTAAAAGGGAGAAAAAGCTCTCCTTGCACATCACAGACTCTCAGCCTGGAGACTCAGCCACCTACTTCTGTGCAGCAAGTGCACAGTGCTCTCCAGGCACCTGCAGCCCATACCCAAACCTGCAGCTGAGACTCCAGCAAAGCCCTGCTATGGGTGAGCCTGGAAGAGATGCAGAGGAGTTTTCATTTGCAACAGCAGATGAAGGGGTCACTCCGTGAGTGTAAGGATTAGACCACTGGGCCAGAGACAGACCAAACTGGAGTCACAGCTTGCTTTCCCCAGTCTTTGCAGCTGGAGTTTTACATCTATTTCCTTAACTAGTTTAGATGAATTGCTTTCCAGAATGGTTGTAAAAATAGTTCTCTGTGCATTTGGTTTGTGGCAACTGTACATTAGAGGCTCTGTCTCCCTGAACTCTTGTCAACAGCATTATGAATGTGTGGTCGTTACAGCCCAGCATTAGGAGACCTTGACTTTGGCTTCTGGAATAGAAATCAAACAGATTTTTCTTTTACCTTAATTTCCTCTGATGACCAGGGAAGCAGTGATTCACATGACCACTGACCTCCTCTACTTCCTTTTGTTTTGCCTCTCACATCCTCCTCTGCCTTCAAGAAATTCAAGTATGTAAAGCAGGAGGTATTCACAAGGATACAGTCATGTGTACAATAAACAAATGACATCAGTGGACAAGGATGCAGTCACATGTACAATAGACAAATGACATCAGTGGACAAGGATACAGTCATGTCTACAATAGACAAATGACATCAGTGTACAAGGAAGAATTCAATTTTTCCATATAGTGAAAATACATAACCCTCACTTCACTTCACATGTGCATTTCATAGTTGAATAAAATATAAAATAGATGTAAAGAAATCACTTCACATGTGCATTTCATAGTTGAATAAAATATAAAATAGATGTAAAGAAATCACTTCACATGTGCATTTCATAGTTGAATAAAATATAAAATAGATGTAAAATTTCTATCATATAAAAGCAGCTGCCATCTTTATGGCCATACACAATGCACAGAATTGAAAAGGGACCTCTCGTCACGTAACACTTTGCAAGATTTACTCATTCAGTTGTATAGAAGCGCCAACCAGATTTCTAATGGAAAAACTTTAATTGTCTTATAAGTTTAAATATTTTCTTACTACAGAGCTGATGGTTGTGATAGCCCTAAACTACCTAGGAAGTCAAGTCATGATGAATGTTTGAGCCTAGACTTGGGGATCTAGCCTGAACAACATGGTGGAACTCTGTCTCAGGAAAACAAAATGAGCAAAAGCACTGTGGCAGATATTTAATTTAAGAATGGGAAGCCTATAAGCTCTTTCTTGTCCACAGTGAATAGATTTTTCAGTATCAAAAAGGGGAAGTCACAAAGGAAAATAAAGTCGGTTGGCTTCTAGCATAGGAGATATACCTCAAAATACCAGTAAGTGATCTCTCCATGTCCTTCAAAATATTCTATCCTTGTCACATTTTAAACTAGAGTCAGAAATTGGAAGTAGTATTTGTATCTGATTGGGATAGGATTCATTGAATGCAACCACTAAGCTTAGAAGTCAGCAGGAGAGTGAAGGCATATTTAAGGATGCAGAACAGAGAGTTTGGAAACTCTGGGTACCTCAAGACAGAACCCTGAGCTTCCTCGAAAATGAAAGGCTGGAAATTATTTAAAGAGAGCTGAGAGACAGTTATGACAGGGTGATGTACAATAACATAATAATCAACACTTTGGTGTCTTCCTGTGGTGGGCAAGCAGAAATCTGCTTTTGGAGTTTGAGGTTTGACATAAACTCCTTTGCCAGATACATTTTCAGCATGCATTCGGGGTTGGGGGAGGGGTGTCTCCATGCCTTCTGTGTCAGAAGACAGAAATGCTATTTTGGGCAATGCTCACAAAGTCATGGTTTTGTGAGAGAAAGATCATTTACAGGGGGGCTTTGTTTTTACTGAAAACTGTAGTAATAACTGTAGAACAGCATCAACTATGGCCATGCTCCCGTGACAATGAGTGGCATCACTGAACATCTGGATGCAGATGTTCCTCACTCTCCTGCCTCTCCTTCTCCAGACTCCTGCCAAGCTTACCACGGAGCTGTGCCATCGGATAAGCCTTTGTTGGAGCCACTGGCTCTCCAGGACCCAACCAGACAGTTCAGTCTCACAAATCTGTTTTGATTTTATTTTTCTGGGATGATGTTTTGTGGATGTGAATTCCCAGTGGTTTGAGGTAAGGAGGAAGGAAGGGTAAGGATTTCTGGTTTGTCTCTGCAGGGAAGCCAGGATTGGTGATCACCTTTCACCTTCAATCAGACTGCAGTCAGAACAGTTGAAAGTTGAGTGTGAAAAAGTTTAACATAAAAACATAAAAACTAGGCCTTTAGGCCCAGGCTTGAGAATGTGCCCTTTATGACTCAATGCTCCAAGGCATGCTAATCATAAAACTGATAGTGACATTCCTCCACCTCCCCTCTTCCTGGGTTCAGGGAGTGTTTGTTCAAAAGAAAAAAAAAAGTCACCCTGACAGCTCCTGGAACCTGCTATGCAAATGTGCTATTGTTAGAGGTTCACAGAAACTGTCTTGAGAAATAACCACACAATTACCAGGTATTGTTCCTTGTGACTCTTGTGACTTCCACTCCCTCGTGACTCTTAACTGGTATTTTTGGTATTTTCCAACAACGCCCTCCCCACTCCCTTGAGTTGTGGTTTTTACCTTTAAATACCCCCTTACCCAGTTACTCGCGGCGCCACGGTCCTCTAACCCGGTGTGGTGTACGAATGTGGGCCCCAGAGTGCACCTGGAATAAAAGTCCTCTTGTGGTTTGCAACAAGACTGTTTCTTGTGAGTGATTTGGGGTGTCGCCTCTCATGAGTCAGAACGTGGGGGAGTCCTCACACTGTGAGTCTTTCAAGTGAACATAAGCAATAGCATAGGAACTCATGCTCTCTTCCCAACTCCCCTTTCCAGACCACCACCTTCCTGTTCTCTCTCTCTCTCTCTCTCCCCCCATTTCAAAAAACAAAACAAAATAAAACATTACCCACCCCAAACAACAACAACAACAACAAAAACCCCACAAAATAAAAACCAAACCAACCAACCAAACACGCCAGTAAAATTTAAACATGCCAAAGAGTAAAACTGACCTGGCAGGAGTTACAGGAGGGGAAAACTTGAATAAATATACTGTATGAACAAAAGTGTTGATTAAAAGGAAGAAGTTATTGCAATTGGTTCCTGGTGCTGAAGAAAACCACTTTTCTTGATACAGTGACATTGAGTATGTCAACCATGACGACACTGAGGTCTCCTAACTCCATTTTGCTTTGGTTTTCACATTTCTCATTCACATCTGCCTTGGCAACACACTGGTAATCTCTTTAACCCTGACCTTGGTCCAGACATATTAATCAAAACAATTGATGTTTATTCTGACTAAATACGAACTAAAATAATTGAAGACATTGTAAGTCAAAATTAAATGTTATGTTGTGCCTGAAATACCTACTCTGTTCTGTCAAAATGAAAGTTACAAAGTTACTAAGAGGCTAAATGAGCATTGATATAACTTTGGTTTTTGTGCTTTTTACAAAAATGCTGTATGCCTGAACTCTGACACCAAGAGGCACTGAGGCATTACCATTTTATTGGTCAGTGGTCAAAAAAAAAAAAAAATGAAAGCACTCTTATAATCTTGATTGCCCTAATTAGCATGGTAGTATGCATTCCAACCACACTCCATGCTAGGACCCCTGCACAGGAGGAGTTCACTAACATGTAATAGAGCCCATGTACTCTCTCTGCTTTGTTTTGTTTGTCTGTCTTGTCTTGTTTTGTTGTGTTTTTGTTTTTTTACTGTTTTTTAATCTATTAGATTTTTTAGAAAAATAATTATTTTGAGAGAGATCTCATGATTTGGGTTAGGTAGGGGTGGGGAGGATTTGAGAGGTGTTGGGTTAGGGGAAAGAATATGACTAAAAATATTGCATGAAAAACTTGTCTTATGAAGCAATAAATAAAAATAAAAAGAATGACTACTGTTTTGTTCTGAGACGGCCCCTCAGGACTTATTATAGATCACAGGTTGATTTATTAATTTTGACATTAAGGTATTATTTTTATTTTAATTAAAACATATTTACCTCATTTTCACATTCTATTTCATCCCTGAAACACCTTTTGTGTCCTCCACCTCCAGCCTCACCTAAGCTTTCCAAAAATAACTTCAAATTCATGGCCACTTCTTCTATTATTCTTTTAGACACACACACACACACACACCTCGAGCGTGTGCACATGACTATATAGATATAACCTATTGAGTCTGGTGTTGCTTGTGTCCATCTGATTTCTGTGCTGACCACTTGGTACTGTAGCATTATTTATCAAGGGTTCTTCCCTGGGTGTGTCCATTTGTCCCTGTCAGCAGTACTTAGTCCTATGTAGTTCTTTGTCTATGGATGGTGCCCCATGACATTTACCATATCTATTGGCACCATCACTGTTCAGGACTTGTTATGTAGTCTGTTGTAGTATCAACCAAGAGCTTGCTCCTCTGTCATTTCTAGCAGACAGTCTTGCGCAAACTTCCTGGTCTTTTCTCTCTCACATTTTCTTGCTGCCTTCTTTTCTCTAGTGTTTTCTGAGCATTCAGTGCAGAAGTCTTGTTGCAGATGTATTCGAAGGGCTGACCATCCCATGATGGCTTGTTCTCTATATTTTGACCAGGGGTGGTTTCCTATAACAGTCTCCATCTGCTGCAAAGGAAAATTTCCTTGAGAGTCAGGAGAACTACAATTACTCATAGGCATAAGGAGGACTGTTTAGACTATAGTTTAAAAAGGTTTCTGGTTTAGTAAGTGGCAAGAGTAGGTTCTCCTTTAAGACCCATAATGGCATGAGGTCTGAATAGTCATCTACCTTTTAATGCCAAGTCTGATTGCCCTCTTTTGATTGGGCCATTAGTCCCACTAGAGAGGTGCTGGTTACAACTAAGTTATTACTGCCACCATTGCACCTTTGTAAGTACCTTGCAGGGTTGTTCACTATTGTGGTTCATACGGAGCACATCAAGATAGAACTATTGATGGCCTCCCCGCTTTGGCAACTGGAGTAGCACCTTCTGATATTATAAAAATTAGTGGTCAACAGTGAGATCTTCAGGTTAGATCCAGTTCAAGTCTTCCAAGTCCTATTACCAATGTGCATGGTACCTTCAATAAGGGCTTACCTGCAATCTCTGGGATCTAAGGGCAACAGGAATAGCCAGCACTCTTCCTAGAGCCTCTTGGATTCTCATGATCAACATATGGAAAGAAGTTTCTCATGCCTAGCATTTGGTTTCTTGTTAGATGATCTGTCTCTTGACACCTTGAGTGGGATAACTTCATTATACACACACACACACACACAGAGTAATCCAGGTAAACATGAAACAATAAGTATCTTTAAGAGCATTTTGAAAATCCTCATTGGTATTTATCCTCTCTCTCTCTCTCTCCTTCTGTATAGAACTTCTTCCCCACTTCTGAACTAAGAACATCATTATCCCAATTTTCTTGAATAAACTTTTTTAAAATTTTTCTTGAATATTAAGCTCTATTATTTTAAAAGATATTTATTTATTTATTTATTTATTTAATGTTAGTACCCACATCTGTGTGAGTATAAAAAGACTTGTGAATATACAGGGTTAATCACATCTGTGTGCATGCAAAGGCCTGTAGATTGTATTCAATACATCAAGGTTGGAGTTTGAGTTTTTGCAGGTCACTTAGCTTGTCAAATGGGTCCTGGGAGCTGAGCTTCTGCCTTTATCATTAGCAGCAAGTGCTTTTTCCTGTTGAGCTCTCTCTTCACCAACCTTAAGCTTTATTTTCACTAGGAAGTATTGTCTGTCAATAAATCACAAGGAAAGACAAAGCAGCATTTAGAATGAGACTGATTGTCCAGCCCAGGACTCAAACCCAATGTACTCCAAAGTCACATCTCAGAGGCTGTGGCTACACAGGAGAAGAGCAGACACCTGCTCTGTGGAGAAGGAGAGGAGGGGCAGAGCTCTGCCATTCTGAGACCCCAGGCTGCTGTAGCTCCCATGGTCTCCTGCTAACTACAGAGACTGCAGTCTAGGGCATGTGCTCTCAGCTCTCAGCAGTGAAATGGACAGAGGAGTATACCCCAGATAGCAGACAATAGTCCCTGATATACTTGCCTATAGGTCATTTGATCCCATAGAGAGGCCTGAAGCCCTTTCAGAGACCTTGTTTGTATTTATTCTTTCGATTGCCTCTTGCATTATTTTAATTCATTCACTCATTGGATTAACAACTGCAAGTGGAAGTTGAAGAGCTACATTCAAACTATGATACAGCAGTACACAAAAATTCAACCACCAACTCACTTGGCGTTAATATGTCCCTAAGTGTAGACAGTTTATGTGTGTCATGGACACGTAATAGACTTGAGTCACAGAGAGACCTGGCAAGGTTATTATGAGACCGTTTTGTAAATTGAAAGTACACAGAATTTAACAAATGAGACTGAATACTTCATAGCAGTGGGATAGAAACTTCAAGGACATGTAATAAGTATAGTGATTTGTGTGGACAGAACAGAGCATATCTTCTGAATAAAACTTGATGTTAGACTTTTAAAACCTAAACGGTTTTTGTAGCTGTGGGTTTTTAAATTGGTATAACATCTGACTGTTGATTCTCTCTCTCTCTCTCTCTCAATCTCTCTCTCTCTCTCTCTCTCTCTGTTTCTTTGTTTCTGTTCATCTGTCTCTTGTAAGTGTGTGTATGTATATATGTGTCTCAGTTCATCTGTCTATCTGTGTATATGTGTGTGTTTGTGTGTGTGTGTGTGTGTGTGTGTGTTCGAGAGCATGTGTGCATGTGCCTGTGTATAAACTAGTGGTCAACATTGGGTATCTACCTCTATTGCTTTCTACCTTTATTTATTGAATAATTGTTTGTTTGTTTGTTTGGTTGATTTATTGATTTCTTTGGTAGAGGCGTTTCCTGAGACTGAAGCCCACCAATTGTCTGACTAGTGAGATTCCAGGATTCTCTTATCTCTGTTTCTTGGTGCTTAGACTTCAGGTGCACCCATAGCAACTAGATTCAATGTGACTGCTGGAGATGACACTAAGCCCTCATGATTCATAGCAGACAACTGACACACTGAGCATCTAATTAGAATCTAAAGATTATTATTTCATTCCTCTTCCTGTTTCACAGAATGTAAACAAATGGGGATCTTCTGAAATTCTGATGGACTACCCGTTGTTTGTGATTTAAAAATAAATTTGTTCATTGGAGAATTTAGATAGACCATCCCTCACTAAGGGAGGAAGATTATTTCATATCTCAGTGTTTCGTGAGGAAATTCATGGGATCCGTGAGGAACTTATTATCTTTTATGAAGCTTAACTGGACAATAGAATAACACCCATGTGTGTTAAAGCAACTAAGCCCTCAGCAGGCATGGACTTTCTGAGGCTCCTTTTTAAGTGCAGACTCTTGACTATTAAGAAAGACAAGAAAGCAAGTCAAGGTCTGTGATGAGCTACACATTTGGTCTCTGCATATGGAACTTGTGGCCTATAATCTCTCTTTCTCTCTCTCTCTCTCTCTCTCTCTCTCTCTCACACACACACACACACACACACACACACACAAAACCATTTCCTGCTTGAGGTAATGTAATACACACAGACAGTACATATGCACACTGCCTGTCTCTCAGACACTGAGAGCTGAACTGAGGCAGAGCAGACACACGCATGCAGAGGACAGTGTGTCACATGCCTCCTCAGATCCTGCTCTGTGTGCTGGTAGCCTTGGCTTTCTCTGGTATGAATGCATCATGTATAACTAAGGATATAAACAGGAAGCATTGACAGGCATGTGGTAGTTCCTACAGACATGAGGGGGAAGAGGGGCTGGAGAGAAGCCAGCACGACGTATCTTAGTAAGGTTTCTCTTTGGGTCTTAAGGTACCCAATTCCAACAGTGTTTTGTTTATACTATAAGAGGATAAGCTTCTAATTCTTTCTTATTATTATTCTGCAGGATGCAATGTGGCCCAGAAAGTGACTCAGGTCCAGCCAACAGGCAGCAGTCAGTGGGGAGAAGAAGTCACCCTGGACTGTTCATATGAGACAAGTGAATACTTCTACCATATTCTTTGGTACAGGCAGCTTTTTAGTGGAGAGATGGTTTTCCTTATTTACCAATCTTCTTTTGATACTCAGAACCGGAGAAGGGGCCGCTACTCTGTAGTCTTCCAGAAATCATCCAAGTCCATCAGCCTTGTCATTTCAGCCTCTCAGCCGGAGGATTCAGGGAAGTACTTCTGTGCTCTCTCAGAACTGACACGGTGTTTGAAGTGATAGCACAAGCCTAACAAAAACTGGGCTCCTTAAGCAGAGCCCCTCTGACGGAGAGAGTCCAGCCAAGATGCACACCTGCACATCCTGAACAAGAAGACCCCAGCTGTGGATGCTGCCTCTGTGGTCTGCATCAGAACTGTGTTTCTAAGTAAAACCTCAGTCCATGCAGTTCAGAAACAGTTATGGTGAGCGGCTTTCTATAATACTTTGTCTTGAAACAGTGAAAAATAGACCACAGAGAACATGTGTAATGTTTTCTACAGTTGGGAACCTTGTACCACAATAATATAAAGTTTCTCTTTAATTTGGTAACAGCACATACCTCAGATGAGGTATTTGGAATAGCAAAGAACATAGTTGCCTGATAAAAGTCACACTCAGAGAAGGAGACCCAGCCTGAGTGAAGTAGTCAGAGACCGATTATAAGGATTTCACCCCATGAAATACTGGTGGTGACTGGGTTAACCCCACAAATCTTTATCTTTTCATCTAGTACTGATCCTGAGGTCAGCTTGACTAGCAGCTGGGAAGGACAGCTGTATGCGCACATCACCTGGCTGTATTGAGACTTGTAAGAATTCAGTGAAACTCAGAAAGCCAGTGGAATCTAGAAAGACAGACCTCCCCTAACTCCTCAGTCTCTGGTTTGGAGGAACATCAGAAGACGTCATTCCATTTGCCAAAACACTACACACAGACCTGGCCTGAGTAAAGAAAGGCTATAGAAGTGAGGAGTAGAGTGTTACTGGTAAAGTGAGCTGGAATCTCCTTGACATCAAATGTTTATAGGACCTGAATCTGCAGCGCTATATAAAAAATAATTAAATATATCACACCTGTTTCTTAAGTCTTCCACAGTTGCTTTTTCCATGCCCACCCCCAAAACAGAGCAACATGGAGAAGGAAGTTCTGAGAAATGTGTTTCCAGGTACATTTTTAAAGATTATTTTTTATATTATGTGTGTATCCTTTTTGCCAGCATGTGTATGTGTGTACTGGGTGTTAATCTGGTGCTCATGGAGGCCAGAAGGGGGTATTAGATTCTAGAAAGTAGAGTTACTGAAGGGAAGGATTTACCATGTGAATGTCAGGAACTGAATCTGAGTCCTCTGCAAAAGCAGTGACTCTTTTAACTACCAAGTCTATGGTCCCGCCCCTGTTTCTAGGTAATTTTCATAAACTGTGCATGATAAGAGGTAAATAGCTTCCATTCATCAACAAAAAGCCATAGGCTACCAGGTGCATTAACAATGAATACTATCTGTGTCTCCAAGAAACACCTCCTATAGCTAAGAACACCAAACAACAGAGATTAGCATGTGAAGTGGATGAACTCTGTAAACAAGTGGCACAGCAAGTCTCATATCTGAAAAAGGAGACTTCAGACCACAGCTAGTCAGGAGAGAGCTACTACAGAGCCACAAAGGGTAAGCCTTGTGCATGTGAGTGCATGGAGCTTTAGCGTCCAGTTCAACAAAATAAACTCTAATTGATAGAAAATGTCCCATGAGTCCCTAATTAGTAATGATCTTAAACTTCAGTGTCCCACTGTGACTTTAGCAAGCCTTCCTAAATTAAAAACCAACCAAAAATACCTTCAGAGCAAAGGGACCCTGCAAGTCCACCTCTCTGAATTTGGCAGGAGAATCCCAGGCAGGGCAGGGAAGGCAATATGCACTTAGAGAACTCACTAAATGCAAACAACAAAATATCGTTAACAGATGTAAAATTTATATTCTTTACTCTAAGAAGCAAAAGTTCTGATGCTTTATTAAAAAGCCTGATAAGTCAACAAGGGAAACAATTTTAAAGAACATTTTAATGAAAAACTGTAACATTCTAAGAACTTGTTTGTAGTTCTCCTTTTTAAGTTTCCTCAGTTGGACTTAAGAGCACCTGCCTGCAGTTTTAAGTTTCCTGTGTACCTGTGGCAGAGGATTGCCAGTTTGAAGTAACCCAATACAACAGCCACAACCTGCCTAAAACAAAACAATAACAAAGTTAAAAAGCTGGAGAGTTTATTGTAAAATTGGTTTTGCAATGTGTAGTTTGCTAGGAAGCATCTAGGTGATTCTAAAAACTAGCAGGTGATCTTTTCTGAGATGGTTTCACCATGGACTATAAAATCACAATGGATGATCCTGTCTAGATCAGGCCAAAGGGAGGACACTTTAGGAAAGATTCCTGCTAGTAATATGCTTTTCCTGTTAATATATATATATATACATATATATATAAAACAGTCACTGGGTATTAGCCCACCGTTTGGGCAGATTTCTGCAGCTCAACAAAGATGTACTGTCTTATGATGCTATATAGACAGATGATTTCTTAATTCTTAATGATGATTCTATAAGAATTCCTAAAATTAGACTAGTAATCATTAAACCTTTTATAATAGGGCTGCCATTTAAGCCCTCTCTGATACAAAAATTGCAATTAGAACTCTGCTCGTAATCCCTTGTTATAAGTTAGTAGCTTCTGAGATAGAAAGGAGGCACTGACAACTTAGAACACATTCTAAGAGGTTGTAAAACAGATAACCAAAAGTTGTAGAAAGGAACTAATGATTTATTATGGGTGCAAGGACATAAGATAAAATACTAGCTGAGTTTATCTATGCAAAACTGCAGTGTTGTCTTAGATACAAACATGATCTTTAACTCTTCGTCAACCTGTAGAGCCAGGTAATTACGCTTAATGAAAATATATACAAACATCTCTGTTATAAACTTCTTATTCAATTTATGATTTGAATTTATGTTTGAACTTTTAGTGAACTTTTATTTTTATTTTTGTTGTTGTTGTTGTTTGTTTTTTTAAAGGGTGCTTGGAAAACCAAGTGATTTATTCTCCTCGAAAAGGCACAAAAACTATTAACAATTACATTCCATGCCATTATTATATCAGAGCAGGAGAAGAAAGCAAGATTAAAAGGACAGCAGAGTAGAGTAACTTAGAAATTAAAAGGGAACTCAGAAATTAAGAGAGCAATACACAAAATGAAGAGAGAAGGAGGGCCAGAGAAGAAGCTGTAGAGAGAGCAGAAAGAGTGGACAGGCTTCAGCAAGGCAGGTTTAGTCTTACTAAAAATGACAAGGGTTTTTTCCTCATAGACTTGGGTTTAATTCATTTAGCAATAAAAGGGTAGACGCTTTTTCTTCTCTATGAAATAAAGATTGGAGGTCACTTTTCATCCAGCATGGATGAGTTCTTTCTGCACTAGAGCTTGGTCTTTTACTCCATATATATATATATGTAAATATGGATGTATGAGTGTGTGTGTGTGTGTGTGTGTGTGTGTGTGTGTAAATATGCAGTTATGAGGTAAGTATATAGCAATGCCCAACTGGAATGCATGAAGACACATGAGTTTGTATATGGTAGTATGTGAGTTTATGCATATTTGCTTGTGTAAAATTTTTCCTAAGTGACTCTCTTCTCCTGGTTCAGTAAAAGTTTATTGCTCCAAACCTCCCTCCTGCCTGACAAGGGAGAAGCCAGGCTTCTGGGCAAGAGAGAAAAAGGTTCTAGCAATGAATCCTTTACTTAATCCTGCTGTTAGGCTACCGGTGTTAATCATCCAAGCCAGCAGTTTTTAACTCATTCTTGCTCAGAACAAACAGGAAAGTTTTTAGGATATTTTCTAGAAGTTATCAGCAAGTATACAGTGTAGTCAGAGAGCTAGAAGGCCAGAGACTATGGGTCTTTAAATCTACCTCTATGTCCAGCTCTGTGTCCTGCTTCAGCCCATTCCAGCCAGGCAGTCTTCTGGCAATAGTTATTTCCTTTCTCTAAAGAAATAGTAACTTCAGTCTCTTACACTGTGTTGAAATGGTCCTCTTTCCTCAGCACAAAAACCACACAGGAACAGTTCCTAATGTGTGTGTTCCTACTTTTCTTTTTTTATTTTTGAGAACAGAGCAAGGTAGCTGGGTATCTCAGTAATGGTGACAACACTGGTTGTATCTGACCTACGAGAATGGAGAAAAAGATGCTAACTAAACACACATTACCCAAGGAACAACAGATCTAAAAATCATCAACTCACCTGTTAACAGTGTTGAATGCCTCAGCTAGGCTCTTCTGTAGTCCTGTGCTGTGAAGTATAAGGAGCCTGAGGGAAAGCTTAGCCCAGAAGCACACAGGCCATGTTTCCCCACGAGGACCTCTGTCCCTGGTAACTGTCCCATCAAATCCCAACGTGCTGGTGCTCTGCAATTCCTTGTGCAAGCACTTGTGAAGACTTTGTCTGACTCTTTATCATTTTCCTTCCTTGAAATATCATGCTTTAGCTTATTCCAAATATGGAAAAGTAAAATAGTTTTTAAAAAAACGTATTTATAGCTTAAATTCTTTCATTTTTTTAAAAAAAAAAACTAAGATACAAACTATTGTACTTCTGAAAGAATGAGGTAGAGGGATATGGGTGGACAGGAAAGCATAAGTAGCCCCCTGAGAGGTTCCTAGAAGACACACAAAGAAGAGTGGCTGGGAAGTAAGGGTATGGGTACCTAAACAGGACCGACAGAGGACAGAGGACTCAGAGGGCCATAAAAGGCTCAATTACATCCTTTTAGTAAACTCCCAGCCTTGGTGCATCTCCCATCCCTACCGGATAAAGTTTTACTTTCTCATCCTCTGAGGCTCGTGTTTCTTTTCCCTGACATTTAGTCCTTTTTCCCTGGCCCTCCTTCTAAGCCTCCTGGTTTTCTGTAGCCTGTATTCTGTCACTCTATTATTTTCTGTTTCCTTTTTTTCCTGCCCTCCCTTAAGATCTGTGTTTTCCCATTCCTGGTCCTTTTCTAGTTCATTGGCCAATGACATTGGTCCACTTAGGAGAAAAAAAACATGCAGTGTTTGTTCTGACAAAGAAAAAAATTTTTGACTGAATCTACCATCAGAGGTCTAAATGAAGTATTTGATATTTGAGCTGAGCTCCTGGCTGCCCTCTAGTGCTCAGGAGTTAATTTGGAAGAACACCTACTGGTAGCAATAGTTGTCATTGCTGATTTAAAGTTAGAATTTTGTGACAATCATGGCAGGGGAGGATCCAGGAAGAAGGTTGTGGTATTTGATCTACAGCTATCAGATACAATGGTGATTCACGTAGGAGTGCCACGCACGATTAATCCATCTATGTTCTGCGCTGGAGAGCAGAAGACTGCTTAAGATATGGGGCTTAGCCTTGTTGTCCAAGGTGGGCATTTTTCTTTGCTACGTGAAATTTATGCCTATATTTTGACTTTTTTTGTACTTCAGAAATATCCTGAGATCTAGGAACAAGTCACTGACAGAGAAGAAGCTGCTGTAGGTAACATGTCATAGTGAGCTCTTTTTTCCCTTTTATTAGATATTTTCTTTGTTTACATTTCAAATGTTATACACTTACCTCACTTCCCCTTCAACACCCCCCCATCCTCTCCTCCTCCCCCTGCTCATTAACCTACCCACTCCCACTTCCCTGTCCTGGTATTCCCCTATACTGGGGCACGAAGCCTTCACAAGGCCAAGGGCCTCTCCTCCCATTGATGACCGACTAGGCCATCCTCTGCTACATATGCGGCTGAAGCCTTGAGTTCCTCCTTGTGTACTCTTTTTTTTTTTTCCTTGCGGCTTTTTTTTAAAATTAGGTATTTATTTTATTTACATTTCCAACACTATCCCAAAAGTCTCCCACATATTCCCCCACCCACCCACTCCCACTTCTTGGCCCTGGCATTCCCCTGTACTGAGGAATATAAAGTTTGCACGACCAATGGGCCTCTCTTTCCACTGATGGCTGGCTAGGCCATCTTCTGATACATATGCAGCTAGAGACATGAGCTCCGGGGGGTACTGGTTAGTTCATATTGTTGTTCCACCTATAGGGTTGCAGATCCCTTTAGCTCCTTGGTTACTTTCTCTAGTTCCTCCATTGGGGGCCCTGTGATCTATCCAATAGCTGACTGTGAGCATCCACTTCTGTGTTGGTTAGGTCCCAGCATAGTCTCACACGAGACAGCTATATCTGGGTCCTTTCAGCAAAATCTTGCTAGTGTATGCAATGGTGTCAGCGTTTGGAGGCTGATTATGGGATGGATCCCCAGATATGGCAGTCTCTAGATGGTCCATCCTTTCGTCTCAGCTCCAAACTTTGTCTCTGTAACTCCTTCCATGGGTGTTTTGTTCCCAATTCTAAGAAGGGGCAAAGTGTCCACACTTTGGTCTTCGTTCTTCTTGAGTTTCATGCATTTAGCAAATTGTATCTTATATCTTGGGTATTCTAAGTTTCTGGGCTAATATCCACTTATCAGTGAGTACATATTGTATGAGTTCCTTTGTGATTGGGTTACCTCACTCAGGATGATGCCCTCCAGGTCCATCCATTTGCCTAAGAATTTCATAAATTCATTCTTTTTAGTAGTTGAGTATAATTCCATTGTGTAAATGTACCACATTTTCTGTATCCATTCCTCTGTTGAGCGGCATCTGGGTTCTTTCCAGCTTCTGACTATTATAAATAAGGCTGCTATGAACATAGTGGAGCATGTGTCCTTCTTACCGGTTGGAACATCTTCTGGATATATGCCCAAGAGAGGTATTGTGGGATCCTCCGGTAGTACTATGTCCAATTTTTTGAGGAACCGCCAGACTGATTTCCAGAGTGGTTGTACAAGCTTGCTATCCCACTAACAATGGAGGAGTGTTCCTCTTTCTCCACATCCTTGCCAGCATCTGCTGTCACCTGAATTTTTGATCTTAGCCATTCTGACTGGTGTGAGGTGGAATCTCAGGGTTGTTTTGATTTGCATTTCCCTGATGATTAAGGATGTTGAACATTTTTTCAGGTGCTTCTCTGCCATTCGGTATTCCTCAGGTGAGAATTCTTTGTTTAGCTCTGAGCTCCATTTTTTAATGGGGTTATTTGGTTTTCTGGAGGCCACCCTCTTGAGTTCTTTATATATATTGGATATTAGTCCCCTATCTGATTTAGGATAGGTAAAGATCCTTTCCCCAATCTGTTGGTGGCCTTTTTTGTCTTATTGACGGTGTCTTTTGCCTTGCAGAAGCTTTGCAACTTTATGAGGTCCCATTTATCGATTCTCGATCTTACAGCACAAGCCATTGCTGTTCTATTCAGGAATTTTTCCCCTGTACCCATATCTTCGAGGCTTTTTTGTTAGTGGTTTAGTCCCTTGGAACTCTAGGGGTACTGGTTGGTTCATATTGTTGTTCCTCCTATGGGGCTGCAAACCCCTTCAGCTTCTTGGCTACTTTCTCTAGCTCCTCCGTTGGGGACCCTGTGCTCTGTCCAATGGATGGCTGTGAGCCTCCACTTCTGTGTTTGTCAGGCACTGGCAGAGCCTATCAGTAGACAGCTATATCAGGCTCCTGACAGCAAGCACATAGTGAGCTCTTGTTGCCTTCTACTCTTCCATCTACCCTGCCAACTTAAAGAACATTTTCCCCATTGGTGGTAGAACAGGTGACGATCACAGATACCTATGAGAAGTCATGAAAGCTGTCATTAGGATGCACTGTCAAATAGACCTTAGAGGACTCTATGAGTTTGTCTTATGAGAGACACTGGAACTTGAGAGCATGCCAGTTACTCTTTATGCAGCACTTGGTAAGCAACTCCAGTTGAGCATCTGAAGTAGTGGAGCTCCTGTGCTGTGTGGTTTCCATGTGGCTTTTCTTTAGTACTTAGTAGCCATGCCAAAGTTGTTGAATCTTCTCTCCTGGAACAGCAGAGCAACATTCAGGAGACTAGGACTTGAGTTCAAGTTCTGGATCAACCACGTAGTAGCTGAGGGGAATGTAGCAGAGTGCTTCATGAATTTTGTGCTTGATTTCCTCATACCTGCATGAGATTATTGGTAATATCTACTGCAAAGTTCACGACGGTGGCTGCCAAGGCTTAGTAACCCATGTCCAAGGTGTACAAAGTTAATTACAGAAAGGGAAATTGCGGGTATGAGGAGATAAAGACCTTGTCAAGTGCCACAAATGCCCATCACAACATGGCTTTCCTCTGCTCTTATTGGAAACTAAGTATATTGTCCTAATGAATGACCCACAGGTGCTTAGCTGCATTCGTTTGTAATTAAATGTTTATTAGAGTTCTCACAGGGGAAGAAATTATAGTCACTAAGAAAATATTAATTTTTTAAGTCATTGTGCCCAACAATGTGTTCTTTATGAGATTCCCACGCAAATATATCACTGCTCATATTTACCTCAGCACCATCTCTTGTTCCATCCATAGTCCTGCAGTGTTATCTCCCTCCAAATGTTCCCAGTCTGCATTTCTCTCTTTCTTATATATATGCAACCTTACTGAATCCATTTTTGTGTTGTCCATATGTACATGTGTTTAGGCCTGATGAGGTACGGTTGAAAAACCTATGTGAGAGCTTGTTCCTGGAGGAAACTAATCCTACCTCTATCTGCAGCTTTTATCACCTTATTCTTTGTATTTTGATCAACTGTGGATATTTGTCCTATTTGAGGGGCGATGTTCATAACTTTGTCTTTGTAAATTGTCTTGATGGTTAATTATTGCAAGGAGGTCTAGTCCACTATGGGCCAGATCATCCTAGGCAGACGGTCCTAAATTGTATAAGAAATCTATGTGTATAAGGTAACCTGCAAGCCAGAGAGTAAACAACATCTCCTTTGTTCGTGTTGTATCTCTTTGGCTATAAAGTGCACTGCTTGGCCAGAGGTAATACTGGATAAAATAGCAGGCAAGGCTGCTTTCAAGTTTTTGCACTGACTTTCCTCAGTGATGGACTATCATCAGGAACTATATGCTAAAATAAAGCTTTTCCTTTCTCAAGTTGTTTTGTTTGTTTGTTTTGGGCACAATATTAGCCATAGCAACAGATACCAATTCCAATAAGTGTGATCAATACTTATATCAGTATGGGCGTGGGAAACCTACAAACATCTACACCTTCAAAAAAGAGTGATTTGTCATTTGCCATTCCCAGAAGTTATCAACTGACAATAGTCTCTGCATGGAGTGAGTGCTCCATGGGGCATTTCCCTATTTATGTGGCATATTTGGCTGGCTTAGTCTCATGTAAGAAATCACATATGCTATGAATTCATAACTGTAGCAGCCATGCCATGTCAGAAAACAGCAATCCATAGCAGTCCTTCTTATCTCCTAGTTCTGAGATCTCTGTCTTTCTGTCTGTCTGTCTGTCTGTCTGTCTGTCTGTCTGTCTCTCTCTCTCTCTCTCTCTCTCTCTCTCTCTGTCTGTCTCCCTCTCTCTCACAGTGTTTTTCTGTGTTGCCCTGGCTGTTTTGGAACTTACTTTGTAGATCAAGTTGACTTCAAACTCAGACTTGCCTGACTATGTCTCCCAGGTGCTGGAATTAAAGGTGTGTGCCACCACCACCCAGCTCTGATATCTGTTCTACCTCCTCTTCTTTAATGTTCTCTGAGCCTTGTCAGGGAGGCTGATAAAAATGTCCCATTTAGGGCTGAATACTCAGTTTTTATTTTTTATTTATTTTTTATTTTTTTATTTTTTAGTTCTTTTACCAGATAAGTATTTCTACACTGAATGCTGCCCACCACAAAAAGAAACTTCTCTGAACAACGTTGACACCACTGACAGCCTATGGACATAAACATAAACATTTTGTCCTAGTTTGTATCTCTGTTGCCATGTTAAAACATACTATCAGAAACCAAACTAGGGATGAAAGAGATTATTCTGTCTTGCCACTTATCGGCTGTCCTAGAAGGAATCTAAGGTAGAAACTCAAGGCAGGAATCTGGAGGCCAGAACTGAAGCTGAGATCACAGAGAAATTTTGCTTTCTGGCTAGATTTACTGGCCTACTCAGCATTCTTTTTTAGAGAAGCCAGGACCACCTGTCCAAGGGAGAATTCCCTGTAGTGGACTGGGCCTGCTCACAGACATTATTAATCGAGAAGGCGCTGCAAAGCTATGCTTGCATGCCCTTCTGAGTGAAGAGATTCCTCAGTTAAAGTTTCTTCTTCCCAAGTGACTGCAGATTGTGTCAAGGTGCCTAATGCAAATGTCACAGCTGAACACTTGTCAATTTGACACATGAACACATCAGTACTAACTCATAATCGTTCCTTTCTTGGTGATTTCTAGGATTTCATGTTAATATCACAATATAAAACATAGCATACCTTTAAAATGCTCAGTCTTTACCATTCACACTTTACATTTTCAGAGACCCTTTAAATATTCAAATTCTCCTAGGAATTCATCTTAGTATCTTAAGGATGGATTCTTGTACAATAAAAACAAATTAAAACCAGTAAACAGTTACAATCAGATTAAAGATAAACCCAGGCCCAGCAGCATAAATAAATAGTTCATTGTGTGGTGTCTGAAACTCACTCATGTTTTTCTGGGCTCCAAAGGGCTTGGATATCTCCACTTCTACAGGTTTGCCATCCTCAGCCCATGTAGCTTCTCTCATGGGCTCAAGGTGGTGCCACTCTAGAGCTGCCACTGTACTTGAAGACTGACCCACAGTCCTAAGTCCTAATGTCTTCAATGCACTGAAGCCTCCACTGCTGATGAGGCTGCACCTTCATTTAAGGCCTCTCCAGGATGCTCGCCACTGCCTCCTTTAATCCTGGATCTTCACGTAGATTGTCTATACTTATGTCTTCATCATGCTGTTTTAATCGTTATGGCTCAGTGGTAAATTTGAAACCCGTAACTCCCTCACTGTCCTCTTTGTTTTTGGTTGTTTTATCTCTCTTTGGTCTTTTGTACCTCCATATCAATTTTGTAGATTGGCTTTCTCTCTACATCTATGAAAAATGTCTTTGAAATTTTGTTTAAGGTTTATATGAATTACTCCCATAAAATTTGTTATCCTACCAAAACCCAGTATGTAGATATGATAACAACCATAATTAAAATCTCTGGTATATTCTTTTTTTCCCCGCATTGGCTCTAAATCACCAAGTATTTTTTTTATTAGCTATCTTAAAGTGATTTTCCTTTCTTTGTCTTTTCAGTATTAACATTGAAGGTCCTGACTGGAGGTTTGTTTTTGTTGTTTTTTTTCCCCCTTAATTTTGCACAGAGTGACAGACATCATTTTATTCTTCTACATAGAGTTATCTATTTTTCATCAGCACCATTTACTAAAGGAAGTGTGTTTTTACCATTGAATATGCTGTTGTGTTGCTTTACTTCTGAGTCCTCAAGTCTAATTCCATTGGTCTATGTGTTTCTTGGTATGTGTGTGTGTGTGTGTGTGTGTGTGTGTGTGTGCATGTGTGTGTGTGTATGTGTGTGGTGTGTCTGTGTGTGCATGTGTGTGTGTGTTATTATCTGTGTCTTATAGCAGGTAAAGCAGACCTCATAGGATATTTTAATAGAGTTCCTTCAGTTTCTACTCATGGAGCATTTTGAAGAACATGGCTACAGTTTGTTACAGGTCTGGGAGAATCTGACATTCAGTGTCCTGTCCTGACCATTTCTCTGCATGGAAACTCCACTGCTTCAATATCCCTGCCTACTGTGGATCTTTTTATGTGGTTTATATCTTCCTGGTGTATTTTTTTGCAATTCATATATATTCAGAAATTCATCTACTTCTATATTTTCATCTTCTTTTATATTTTCAGCCTCTTAGAGTATAGTTTCAAAATAAACAGCCTTAACAGCCCATGGGATTTATGTGTGACTCTTCTCGCACCCATTTTCACCTAGAGCTTTATGAATTTGTTGTAGTGCATCTCTGGGTTAATTAGGATAAGAATTTTCAATCTTTTAACAAGACACCTTTGTTTTATTTTTAATTTGTTTTTTTTTTTTGTCGTATACCTCCCATTCCATGTTCTGCACGATGCTTTGTTACTTCTACCCTTCTGTTGTGAGGTTTTGCTTTGTTCTTTTTCTAGGGCCTTGAGGTGCATCATCAACATTAGTTTATTTATTTGATGATTCTTCTGTTTTATTTTCACCTTGCCTATCTTTTTATTTGTTATTTGAGAATTTCATAATATATACACTATGTTTAATCAAATTCAGTCCTCATTCCCTTATTTCTAAATCCTCTCCTATTCAGTTCATTACACCCTCCCCACAAACCTCCTGTCCTTATTTTGTTTAGAGCTACTGAGTCTACCTAGATTGTTTTTCAGTATGTAGATGGATGTAGAACCATATAGTGGATCATGAGTAGACCTCCATGGCAACATGACTGAAGAATACTGACTCTCCTTCTCCAGCAGCTACTGACTGCCAATAGCTGGTCCATGAGAGGTGCAACTCCATGAGCCTTCCCCAATCTGTGTGGGAATTTTGGATGGCTTGATTGTATAGACCTGGTGCATGTAGTCATAGCCAATCGATTATCCATTCAATCACTAATGGACATTTAGACTGTTTCCATGTCCTAGTTGTTGTGACCAATGTAGCAATGAACATGAATAAAAAAGTATCTTTGTAGTAGCATATAGTGTCCTTTGGGAATCTGTCCAGAAGTGGCAGAGCTGGATTATATAATTAGTCTATTTTTCCTTTTCTGAGTAACACCCACATTAGTTCCCATAGTGGTGTCACTAATTTACACTATCGACAGTGAATAAGAATCCCCCTGTCTCCACATCATCATTTGTCAATTTTCTCTTTGCCATTTTGACTGGAATAAGACTAAATCTTAAAAATAGTTTTAATTTTCATTTCCCTGATGGGTAATGATTTTGACTATATAAAATTTTTTCTCAAATTTGTATTTCTTCCTTTAAAAACTCTAGTTATTTCAAATTCCAACTTTATGAGGTTGTGTCTGTCTTGCTATTCAGTACTTGCCTTCAGTGGTATATAGCTAAGCAAGGTGGTCCCCATCCTTAGGCTGCCTCTTCATTCAAGTGATGGTCTTCGTTGCTGTATGGAAGGTTTTAGTTCCACAAAGTCCTGGTCACTGATTGATGGTCTTAGTGCCTGTGCTACTGGAGCCCTGTTCAGAAAGTGCCTTTAAGTCGAAGCAAATTCTCTACAGTTCAAGACATCAGGTCTTATGCTGAGGCTCTTGACACATTTGAGATTGAGCTTTGTTCAGAGTGAAAGAGAAGGATCTAATTATATTTTGTAGGATGAAGCCTATCTACCATGGTTGATGTGGTCTTTTTGAAGTGTTCCTGAGTTTGATTTGCAAGTGCTTTACTGAGAATTTTTGCTTGTATGTGTGTTATGGAAATTGGTCTACAATTTTCTCTTTTGTTGGATTTTTGTATCAGGGTAATACTGCATTCATAAAAAGAATTTGGAAATATTCCTTCCTTGTGGATTTGAGGGATAATTTGAGGAATACCAGTGTTAGTTCTTTGAAGGTCTGGTAGATCTCTGGGCTGAATTCATCTGTCTCTTGTCTTTTTCTAGATGGATAAAGAGTTTGGGTTTTTTTGTTTGTTTGGTTGGTTGGTTGATTTTGGTTTTGTTTTGATTTTGACAGAGTCTCTCTGTGATGTAGCACTTGCTGTCCTAGAACATGCTATGTAGACAAGGCTGGCTTAGAACTCAGAGTTATTAAACTGCTTCTGCCTTCCTACTGCTAGGATTAACAGCATGTGCAGTTTTGCCTTCCAAGTTAGGGGATTTTAAATTACTGCTTTCATCTTATAGGTTGTAACATGTCTGGTTCAATATTTTTACTTCATTTTGATTTAACTTTGGTAAGTCTTATGAAATTGATCTGTATTTTTTAGATTTTCTAATTTACTTAAATATTAATGTTTATAGTACATTCTTCTGATTCTATGAATTTATTTTGTGTCTGTTACAATGTTTCCTTTTCATCTTTAACTTTATTAATGTTGGCTTTATCACTTTCTTTTGGTTAATTTGGGTAAAAGCATATTAGTCTTTTCAAAGACCAAGCCTGGGTTTAATAAATAAATTGCATTCTTTGCTTTTAATTAACTTCATCCCCGACTTGATGATCTTTTCCCACTTATTATTTTAGGGGTGTCACTCGTTCTTGCTTTTCTAAGGCTTTCCTGTACATATTTAGCTATGGAACTGGAGATTTCTTAATTTGTTTTGATGTAGGACCATACTGTTACAAATCTTCCTTATTATAGGTGTGGTAAACATGGCTTCAAATCCAACACTCAAAAGGCAGTGGCAGGTGGGTATATGGGATTTTGAGGCTAACCTGGTGAGAACTCACAACTACATAATGAATTCCAGGACAACCAGGATTACAAATAGAAAGGCTCTGTCTCAACACGCCCCCCCCAAAAAAAAACCCCAAAATACAAAACAACAACAACAAAAAACAAAACAAAAATTAAAAACAATTGATTAAGCTTTCATTGTGCCCCATAGATATTATGTTGTGTTTTCATTTTCTTTAAATTCTAGGGATTTAAAGTTTTCTGTCTTGACTCCAATAACAGTTAATAGTGTGATATTTAGTCTCCATGGGCTTGTGCTCTTTCTGTAGTTTCCACTGCTTTTAAGAGCTATCTTTATTCTATTGTTATGAGATATAATACAAGATGCTATTACAAATGACTCACATTTGTTGAGCCTTGCTCTCTGTCAATTTGTAAAAATTTTCATGACATATTGAGAAGTATGTGTATTCTTCAGTGCTTGGTGATCTATTCCATGGCTTTTCACTGAAGTTTCATTGTGTTGATTGTTTAATTTTCCGAAACATTTCAGTTTGGGTTTTCTTTAGTAATTTTATCTTGTTGTTAAACTGCATTTTCATATCTTGGATTGGCTTCCTTATTTTATTCATCTCTTTGCTTTGCTTTCCTTTGTTTTTGTTTTGTTTTTGCTTTTTTACTTTTCTGGACTGTATTCACATCTTCGCTGAATTATTTGGGGGGGGTGTCTATAGTAATTTTATTGAATGGCATGGGCAAGGTAGCCTACATTGCCAGAGGTGACCCCTGCCATGGAGATTCCGCCATCCCTTGTCATGTAGACCTAGAACTTCTTGGTCAGTCTCCATGTGCTCAGGCTTTAGGCCAGTGAAACAGAACATGCGGATCTGATCATGATGTGCTGCCAGTTGTGGGAAGAGCCCTCTTTCTTCAGGTTGGAGACCAGCTGGATTCTCATGCTGATGATGTGGTCAGCCATGCCTTTCATCTCTTGCAACCATTGCTTCCGCAAGTCTGGAGAAGTCAGGATGGTTGCTGCTATCCGAGCCCCATTGAGACGTGAGTTAGAATACAGGGGATGGATCAGGATCTTCAGCTGTGACTCCACCCTTTTGGCTTCGTTGGCATCTTTGCAGACCACCATGAAGGCTCCCACATGCTCACCGTATAGGTCCATGTTCTTGGCATACGATTGGCAGAGGCAGACATTGATGCCCTGCTCGATGAAGTGCCGCATGGTCCAGGCATCCTTATCACCATCACCGCTGGCAAAAGCCTTGGTAGGCAAGTCAAAGAATGCGAAGAGATTCTTTTTCTTCACCACAGTTGTCATTTCCTTCCACTGCTCTGGACACGGGTCCTCACCCATGAGGTTGTGAGCGCAAACTTGCAGGAGAACACTCTGCTTTGGGATTTTTGTTATGTCTTCTAGGGCTCCGAAGAAATCAAAGCCGCAAGTCTTGGGGTCATAGTAGCGATAACCTTGGAGATTCATGAAGATGGGCATATGATTTCCCCAGGATGGTTTGGGCAGAAAGACATCTCTGCTGAACTTAAAAAAAAAAATCTTTGCAGAAAACTGGCTCTGACCCTTAAGGCTCCAGTTCTGGAAATAGTCTGCACAGTGACAAACCGGCCGCTTTTCAACACTTCGTTGTTCTCGCCCAGGTCCAGTTCTGCAGAAGCCTTATAAAATTAACTCAGTCCCTCAATGGGCAGGTATTCTTTGTCCAAACTTTTTGCAGCAATCTGGGCCTCTGCCTTCCCAACACTGAGGAGCACGTATGGCTTTCTGTTATCATTCCCCAGGCACCAACTCCCAGGTTTCTCTTCTTGCTGTTGGTATCTCTCTTGAAGGTTTCTATAACTTCCAGGATGGGATCTGGAGGTCCCATTTCGACGGTGAAAGACAGCAGCCATCCCAGAGAGGACTCACTGGAGTGCAGGAGGGCCATGGTGGGAGGGTAAGACGGCAGTGGGTGGTAGTAGAGCTGAGATCAGGGAAGCCCTTCATTGAATTGTTTAAACATACTTATAATCACTCTTTTGAATTCTTTGTCTGGAATTTCTTCCAGGTAATGTGTATGTATGGGATTAGTAATTTGTGGAATAGATCTATATCTTGGTTTCACATCTGGTTTCTGTTTCTGTGTTGGAATTTCACATCTACAGTACATTGTTCGTTATGGTTCTTCCTTCTTCTTTTTCATCCTTTGCTACTTCCCCATCCCATCATCCTTGTTCAATCTATCTTTCTTCTTAGCAGAGATATTTCTAATGTACATGAGAAGACTAAGTGAGAGTAATTTTGAGGCTAGTACAGAAAGTTCCAGAGAGGCATATGTTGTCCTAAGCTGGAGCAGTCAGTAGCCTACTTGTTACCAAGGCTGCATGGCTGGGCTCCTGGAACAAAGTTCCTAGCGGTTTTAGATGGATCTAGTACATCAGGTTGGCCAGGAACTGGAGGATAGTTTCTGAATTGTGTACATCTAAGCAGGGGAAGACACGTCCTTTTCTGGCGGAGGCCCATGGATTGTGTTTGTTTACTAAGTTTCGGGGTGGAGTAGGCATGTCTAAGCATAGGAATCCAGCTTTCTTACTTGTTGGAGGCTCTGTTTGCTAGAATTCTGAAGCAAAATTCAAGGGATTCCTGGGGAGCTATAGGTGGGTCTGGTTTATATGCCCATGGACAGTCCTGAAGCTTAGTTCCCTGGGGGCATAAGTGGATCTCCCCAAAAAGAGGGTTCTCTCTGCTATTCCAATGAAGGTATAATTATAAATCTTTCTCTTAAAACTGCAAACTGAGGGCCCTTAATGAAGGACCTAAAGAAAGTACCCAAAAAGCTAAAGGGGTCTGCAACCCTATAGGAGGAACAACAATATGAACTAACCAGTAACCCCCCCCCCCCAGACCTGTGTCTCTAGTTGCATATGTAGCAGAGGATGGCCTAGTCAGCCATAAGTGGGAGAAGAGGCCCTTGGTCTTTTGAAGATTATTTGCCCCAATACAGGGGAATGCCAGGAAGCAAAAGTGGGTGAGTTGGGGAGCAGGGCGGGGAGGGGAGGGTATAGGGGACTTTCGGGATAGCATTTGAAATGTAAATGAAGAAAATATCTAATAAAAAACCTACAAACTGATTTTAAAACTTTTACCTAAAACTTATATTGAGAGAGAGAGAGAGACGGAGAGAGAGAGAGAAAAGAGAACCTATGAAATTTGCAAACATCTTTGAAAGGTAGCTATGCTCACCATTACATCATCAAAGCTCCATTCATCTTTACAAAGAATATGCTAACTAATAACGAGGAGAGAAATATCAGAATTAAAAGACACCATGAATCAAATGTGCTTAGCAGACATTCACAGAGCACTCCACACAAAGCTGGAGAGTACACATTCTTTTTTTTTCTTAATTTTATTTTTTTTTTAGGTTTTTTCCTCAATTACATTTCCAATGCTATCCAAAAAGTCCCCAATACACTCCCCCCCAGTCCCCCACCCACCCAACCCCACCCCTTGGCCCTGGCATTCCCCTGTACTGTGGAATATAAAGTTGGCAAGTCCAATGGGCCTCTCTTTCCAGTGATGGCCGACTAGGCCATCTTTTGATACAAATGCAGCTAGAGTCAAGAGCTCTGGGGTTCTGGTTAGTTCATAATAATGTTCCACCTATGGGGTTGCAGTTCCCTTTAGCTCCTTGGGTACTTTCTCTAGCTCCTCCATTGGGGGCCCTGTGATCCATCCAATAGCTGACTTTGAGCATCCACTTCTGTGTTTGCTAGGCCCCGGCATAGTCTCACAAGAGACAGCTATATCTGGGTCCTTTCAGCAAAATCTTGCTAGTGTATGCAAAGGTGTCAGCGTTTGGAAGCTGATTATGGGATGGATCCCTGGATATGGCAGTCTTTAGATGGTCCATCCTTTCTTCACAGCTCCAAACTTTATCTCTGTAACTCTTTCCATGGGTGTTTTGTTCCCAATTCCAAGAAGGGGTACAGTGTCCACACTTTGGTCTTCATTCTTCTTGAGTTTCATGCGTTTGACAAATTGTATCTTATCTCTTGGGTGTCCTAAGTTTTTGGGCTAATATCCACTTATCAGTGAGTACATATTGTGTGAGTTCCTTTGTGAATATGTTACCTCACTCAGGATGATGCCCTCCAAATCCATCCATTTGCCTAGGAATTTCATAAATTCATTCCTTTTAATAGCTGAGTAGTACTCCATTGTGTAAATGTACCACATTTTCTGTATCCATTCCTCTGTTGAGGGGCATCTGGGTTCTTTCCAGCTTCTGGCTATTATAAATAAGGCTGCTATGAACATAGTGGAGCATGTGTCCTTCTTACTGGTTGGAACATCTTCTGGATATATGCCCAGGAGAGGTATTGCTGGATCCTCTGGTAGTATTATGTCCAATTTTCTGAGGAACCGCCAAACTGATTTCCAGAGTGGTTGTGCCAGCTTTCAATCCCACCAACAATGAAGGAGTGTTCCTCTTTCTCCACATCCTTGCCAGCATCTGCTGTCACCTGAATTTTTGATCTTAGCCATTCTGACTGGTGTGAGGTGGAATCTCAGGGTTGTTTTGAGTTGCATTTCCCTGATGATTAAGGATGTTGAACATTTTTTCAGGTGCTTCTCTGCCATGCAGTATTCCTCAGGTGAGAATTCTTTGTTCAGTTCTGAGCCCCATTTTTTAACGGGGTTATTTGATTTTCTGGAGTCCACCTTCTTGAGTTCTTTATATATATTGGATATTAGTCCCTTATCTGATTTAGGATAGGTAAAGATCCTTTCCCAATCTGTTGGTTTTTTTTTTTTTTTTGTCTTATTGACGGTGTCTTTTGCCTTGCAGAAGCTTTGCAACTTTATGAGGTCCCATTTATCAATTCTCGATCTTACAGCACAAGCCATTACTGTTCTATTCAGGAATTTTTCCCCTGTACCCATATCTTCGAGGCTTTTCCGTACTTTCTCCTATATAAGTTTCAGTGTCTCTGGTTTTATGTGGAGTTCCTTAATCCACTTAGATTTGACCTTAGTACAAGGAGATAGGAATGGATCAATTCGCATTCTTCTACATGATAACCGCCAGTTGGGCCAGCATCATTTGTTGAAAATGCTGTCTTTTTTCCACTGGATGGTTTTTGCTCCCTTGTCAAAGATCAAGTGACCATAGGTATGTGGGTTGATCTCAGGGTCTTCAATTCTGTTCCATTGGTCTACTTGTCTGTCGTTATACCAGTACCATGCAGTTTTTATCACAATTGCTCTGTAGTACAGCATTAGGTCAGGCATGGTGATTCCACCAGAGGTTCTTTTTATCCTTGAGAAGAGTTTTTGCTATCCTAGGTTTTTTGTTGTTCCAGATGAATTTGCAGATTGCCCTTTCTCATTCGTTGAAGAATTGAGTTGGAATTTTGATGGGGATTGCATAGAATCTGTAGATTGCTTTTGGTAAGATAGCCATTTTTACAATGTTGATCCTGCCAATTCATGAGCATGGGAGGTTTTTCCATCTTCTGAGATCTTCTTTAATTTCTTTCTTCAGGGACTTGAAGTTCTTGTCATACAGATCTTTCACTTCCTTAGTTAGAGTCACGCCAAGGTATTTTATATTGTTTGTGATTATTGAGAAGGGTGTTGTTTCCCTAATTTCCTTTTCTGCCTGTTTATCCTTTGTGTACAGAAAGGCCATTGACTTGCTTGAGTTAATTTTCTATCCAGCTACTTCACCGAAGCTATTTATCAGGCTTAGGAGTTCTCTGGTGGAATTTTTAGGGTCACTTATGTATACTATCATATCATCTGCAAAAAGTGATATTTTGACTTCTTCTTTTCCGATTTGTATCCCCTTGATCTCCTTTTGTTGTCTAATTGCTCTGGCTAGGACTTCAAGTACAATGTTGAATAGGTAGGGAGAGAGTGGGCAGCCTTGTCTAGTCCCTGAGTTTAGTGGGATTGCTTCCACCTTCTCACCATTTACTTTGATGTTGGCTACTGGTTTGCTGTATATTGCTTTTATCATGGTTAGGTATGGGCCTTGAATTCCTGATCTTTCTAAGACTTTTATCATGAATGGGTGTTGGATTTTGTCAAATGCTTTTTCAGCATCTAACGAGATGATCATGTGGTTTTTGTCTTTGAGTTTGTTTATAGAATGGATTACATTGATGGATTTTTGTATATTGAACCATCCTTGCATCCCTGGGATGAAACCTTCTTGGTCAGGATGGATGATTGTTTTGATGTGTTCTTGAATTCAGTTAGCGAGAACTTTATTGAGGATTTTTGCATCAATATTCATAAGGGAAATTGGTCTGAAGTTCTCTATTTTTGTTGGGTATTTATGTGGTTTAGGTATCAGAGTAATTGTGGCTTCATAGAATGAGTTGGGTAGAGTACCTTCTGATTCTATTTTGTGGAATAGTTTGTGAGGAACTGGGATTAATTCTTCTTTGAAGGTTTGATAGAACTCTGCACTAAACCCATCTGGTCCTGGGCTTTTCTTGGTTGGGAGACTATTAATGACTGCTTCTATTTCTTTAGGGGATATGGGACTGTTTAGATCATTAATCTGATCTTGATTTAACTTTGGTACCTGGTATCTGTCTAGAAACTTGTCCATTTCATCCAGGTTCTCCAGTTTTGTTGAGTATAGCCTTTTGTAGAAGGATCTGATGGTGTTTTGGATTTCTTCAGGGTCTGTTGTTATGTCTCCCTTTTCATTTCTGATTTTGTTAATTAGAATACTTTCCCTATGCCCTCTAGTGGGTCTGGCTAAGGGTTTATCTATCTTGTTGATTTTCTCAAAGAACCAGCTCCTTGATTGGTTGATTCTTTGAATTGTTCTTGTTTCCACTTGGTTGATTTATCCCCTGAATTTGATTATTTCTTGCAGTCTACTCCTCTTGGGTGAATTTGCTTCCTTTTGTTCTAGAGCTTTTAGGTGTGTTGTCAAGCTGCTAATGTGTGCTCTCTCTAGTTTCTTTTTGGAGGCACTCAGAGCTATGAGTTTTCCTCTTAGAAATGCTTTTAATGTGTCCCATAAGTTTGGGTATGTTGTGGCTTCATTTTCATTAAACTCCAGAAAGTCCTTAATTTCTTTCTTTATTCCTTCCTTGACCAAGGTATCATTGAGAAGAGTGTTGTTTAGTTTCCACATGTGTGTTGACTTTCTATTATTTATTTTGTTATTGAAGATCAGTCTTAGTCCATGGTGATCTGATAGGTTGCATGGGACAATTTCAATATTTTTGTATATGTTGAGGCTTGTTTTGTGACCAATTATGTGGTCAATTTTGGAGAAGGTACCGTGAGGTGCTGAGAAGAAGGTATATCCTTTTGTTTTAGGATAAAATGTTCTGTAGATATATGTCAGATCCATTTGTTTCATAACCTCTGTTAGTTTCACTGTGTCCCTGTTTAGTTTCTGTTTCCATGGTCTGTCCATTGGTGAAAGTGGTGTGTTGAAGTCTCCCACTATTATTGTGTGAGGTGCAATGTGTGCTTTGAGCTTTACTAAAGTATCTTTAATGAATGAGGCTGCCCTTGTATTTGGAGCATAGATATTCAGAATTGATAGTTCCTCTTGGAGGATTTTACCTTTGATGAGAATGAAGTGCCCTTCCTTGTCTTTTTTGATGACTTTGGGTTGGAAGTCAATCTTATCAGATATTATAATGGCTACTCCAGCTTGTTTCTTCCTACCATTTGCTTGAAAAATTGTTTTCCAGCCTTTCATTCTGAGGTAGTGTCTATCTTTTTCTCTGAGATGAGTTTCCTGTAAGCAGCAAAATGTTGGGTCCTGTTTTTGTAGCCAGCCTGTTAGTCTATGTCTTTTTATTGGGGAGTTGAGTCCATTGATATTAAGAGATATTAGGGAGAAGTAATTGTTGCTTCCTTTTATTTTTGTTGTTAGAGTTGGTGTTCTGTTTTTGTGGCTGTCTTCTTTTAGGTTTGTTGAGGGATTACCTTCTTGCTTTTTCTAGGACGTGGTTTCCGTCCTTGTATTGGTTTTTTTCTGTTATTATCCTTTGAAGTGCTGGATTCGTGGAAAGATAATGTGTGAATTTGGTTTTGTCGTGGAATACTTTGGTTTCTCCATCTATGGTAATTGAGAGTTTGGTTGGGTATAGTAGCCTGGGCTGGAAATTGTGTTCTCTTAGTTTCTGTATAACATCTGTTCAGGCCCTCTGGCTTTCATAGTCTCTGGTGAAAAATTCGGTGTAATTCTGATAGGCTTGCCTTTATATGTTACTTGACCTTTTTCCCTTACTGCTTTTAGTATTCTATCTTTATTTAATGCATTTGTTGTTCTGATTATTATGTGTCGGAAGGAATTTCTTTTCTGGTCCAGTCTATTTGGAGTTCTGTAAGCTTCTTGTATGTTCATGGGCATCTCTTTCTTTAGGTTTGGGAAGTTTTCTTCTATAATTTTGTTGAAGATATTTGCTGGTCCTTTGAGTTGAAAATCTTCATTCTCATCTACTCCTATTATCCGTATGTTTGGTCTTCTCATTGTGTCCTGTATTTCTTGGATGTTTTGAGTTAGGATCTTTTTGCATTTTACATTTTCCTTGATTGTTGTGCTGATGTTCTCTATGGAATCTTCTGCACCTGAGATTCTCTCTTCCATCTCTTGTATTCTGTTGCTGATGCTGGTATCTATGGTTCCAGATTTCTTTCCTAGTGTTTCTATCTCCAGTGTTGCCTCAATTTGGGTTTTCTTCATTGTCTCTAATTCCCTTTTTAGGTCTTGGATGGTTTTATTCAATTCCATCACCTGTTGGTCTGGTTTTCCTGCATTTCTTTAATGGATTTTTGTGCTTCCTCTTTAATGTCTTCTACCTGTTTAGCAGTGTTCTCCTGCAATTCTTTAAGGCATTTTTGTGCTTCCTCTTTAATGTCTTCTACCTGTTTAGCAGTTTTCTCCTGTATTTCTTTAAATGTGTTATTAAAGTCCTTCTTCATGTCCTCTACCATCATCATGAGATATGCTTTTAGATCCGGGTCTAGCTTTTCCGGTGTGTTGGGGTGCCCTGGACTGGGTGAAGTGGGAGTGCTGGGTTCTGATGTTGGTGAGTGATCTTGGTTTCTGTTACTAAGATTATTACGTTTACCTTTCGCCATCTGGTAATCTCTGGGGTTAGTTGTTATCGTTGTCACTGTTTAAAGATTGGAGCAGACTCTGTGTTCCACTCACCAGAAGTCTCAAAATCCTGTGGCGGGTGTCGTGGGTAGCTGTTGGGTGTCAGCCGACCCTGCGCTCTAGCTACCTCGTGCTGTTCAGACTGGAAGAGGCTTGTGGCCCTACTCAGGCTGGATTTCTGCCTCCCCAACCAAAGCAGTCTCAGGTCCCGCGCGATTGGACTGGAGCAGAAGATGTGTTCCACTCACCAGAAGTCTCAAAATTCTGTGGTGGGTGTCATGGGCAGCTGGCGGGTGTCAGCCGACCCTGCGCTCCAGCTACCCCGGTGCTGGTCAGACCCGAAGAGGCTTGTGGCTCTACTCAGGCTGGATTTCTGCCTCCCCAACCAAAGCAGTCTCAGGTCCCGCGCGATTGGACTGGAGCAGAAGCTGTGTTCCACTCACCAGAAGTCTCAAGATCCTGTGGCGGGTGTCATGGGTAGCTGGCGGGTGTCAGCAGACCCTGCGCTCTAGCTACCCGGGTGCTGGTCAGACCAGAAGAGTGAGAGTACACATTCTTCTCACTAGCACATGGAAGTTTTCTAGAATAGATCACATTGCTGGTCATGCTTGTTTCTTATAAGAGTGTGGTGGGATAGGATGAGAAGTTAATAGCAAGAGAAACTGCACAATTACATGAAGATGGGAAAAGGGCCAATGATTCATTGAAAACAGGCATAAAAGAATTTTTAAATTCCTAGAATAAAATGAAAAAGAAGTCACAAATTATAAAAATCTTTTAGATACATTAAAAGCAGTTATACAGACAGGAATATGGTTTAGTGTATAAATTTTCTGCCTCTTCTCTCTCCCTTCTGTCTATTCTCTCTCTCTCTCTCTCTCTCTCTCTCTCTCTCTCTCTCTCTCTCTCTCTCTCTCTGTGTGTGTGTGTGTGTTTTCAAGCGTCAGTGGCTCAAAAGTGTTGCATTCACTTCAGGTTCGTCCCTTTTCTGTGTATTTGTCTTTTCTGATCACTATCAATTTTAAAATCTTTTCACTGTGCAGTTTCTCACTGCTTCCATAAATTCCAAATTTGTACATTTTGGGGTGACTAATGTCTAAACAGGCATTGTATCCTGAGCATGTTGGGTGTTGGGGAAACAGGAGAACAGTGAAATCCACTAATGGAGTACTTGTCTCAATGTTTTCTAGTTTTACTTAGTGTTAAATATTCTATATGGTGGATGAGGTTGTCAAGAATGTCTCAAAAATATTTATTCTAAGAGTATAGAAATATTTGAAACTCTATGCTATAGGTCGATAACATTCAAACAGTTCTCAGCTCTGCATTCTATAACTGTAAGACAAATTTTGAATAAAAGAAAAAAAGAAATAGATTTTAAAAAGTAATGTTATAAAGAGGACTGGAGCAGCTGGTGCAGCAGGAAGAAGCTGTCCACAAGGGGGCAGAGCATCTCTGCTCCTGCAAACTCGCAAAGAGACTTTGCTTGCCTGTTGTAAAAGCAGCCTGCCATCAGAAGCCCTCTGTGCAGAAAGCTGAAGATGCCTCAGTGCTGTGGAGGACAGAGGAGGTGAGCTAATCACAGAAGCATCTTGTCTGGCTGAAGGCCACAGTCCAGAGGGAAAGCAATGAATAGAGTGACTGGTCCTTTGTTCCTGTGCTTCTGGCTGCAGCTGAACTGTGAGTGAGAGCTTTTGGGGAACAACGTGTTTGTCAGTGTTCATTATCAGTCTGTGGAGCAGACTGGACTTCTCCAGAATGTCTGAAATCACTGTAGAGGGGAAAGCAAAGTCTGGAGAATGGCAGCCTGATGGTCTTCTGCTGTTTCCTTTTGCACAGGTGTGAGCAGAGGAGAGCAGGTGGAGCAACGCCCTTCTCACCTGAGTGTCCGGGAGGGAGACAGCGCAGTTATCATCTGCACCTACACAGACCCTAACAATTATTACTTCTTCTGGTACAAGCAAGAGCCTGGGGCAGGTCTTCAGTTGCTTATGAAGATTTTCTCAAGTACAGAAATAAATGAAGGACAAGGATTCACTGTCCTACTGAACAAGAAAGACAAACGACTCTCTCTAAACCTCACAGCTGCCCATCCTGGGGACTCAGCCGCATACTTCTGCGCAGTCAGTGCACAGTGCTCCCCAGGCACATCCTGTCTGCACATAAACCTGAGACCAGGGCTGGAGACAGATGTGTTTTCCTCTGTTGAGACCAGGAGCTTCCTATATTTTATGCTTCAGAGACAGATATTCTAAAGCATCTTGAAATCCTGTTTCTAAAACATACAATGAGGGCTACAGCATGGTGAATGATGTCTTTGTGAGAGTAACTAATTAGATGTCAAGACTCTAGAGTTGACTGCCAGGTGCCATTTAGATTGCCTCTCAGTGCAACTGGTAGAGAATACTCATAACGGAAAGATTCTTATCTTTTAATAATGGTACTTAGTTTGTTTACTAGGATATTAATGCACAGTACAGAAAGTCATTAAAATAGAAAGCAATTTTACTTTTTTATTAAATATTTTCTTAATTTACATTTCAAATGTTATCCCCTTTCCTGGTTTCTCCTCCATAAACCCCCTGTCCCCTCCTCCCTCCCCCTGCTCAACAATCCACCCATTCCTGCTTCCTGGCCCTGGCATTCCCTACATTGGGGCTTAGCGGCTTCACAGGACCAAGGCCCTTTCCTCCCATTGATGACCGACTAGGCCATCCTCTGCTACATATGCAGCTAGAGCCATGAGTCTCACCATGTGTACTCTTTGCTTGATGGTTTAGTCCCTGGGAGCTCTGGGGGTACTGGTTAATTCATATTGTTGTTCCTCCTATGGGGCTGCAAACCCCTTCAGCTCCTTGGGTACTTTCTCTAGCACCTTCATTGTGTACCTTGTGCTCCGCACAAAGGATGGCTATGAGCATCCACCTCTGTATTTTTCAGGCACTGGTGGAGCCTCTCAGGAGACATCTATAACAAGTTTCTGTCAGCTAGCACTTGTTGGCATCCACAATAGTGTACTGAGTTTGGTGACTGTAAATGGGATGGATCCCCAGATGGGGCAGTCTCTAGATGATCTTTCCTTCAGTCTCTGCTCCACACTTTGTCTCTGTAACTCCTTCCATGGGTATTTTGTTCCCCCTTCTAAGAAGGATTGAAGTACGCACACTTTGGTCTTCCTTCTTAACCTTCATGTGGTTTGTGAATTATATCTAGGGTATTCCAAGCTTCTGGGCTAATATCCACCTATCAGTGAGTGCATATTATGTGTGTTCTTTTGTGAATGGGTTACCTCGCTCACGATGATATTTTCTAGTTCCATCCATTTGCCTAAGAATTTTATAAAATCATTGTTTTTAATAGCTGTGTAGTACTTCATTGTTTAAATGTACCACATTTTCTTTTTTAAGGCATTTTTATTAGATATTTTCTTCATTTACATTTCAAATGCCCCATTCAAGCATGGGCAATTTTTACTCAAATATGTTCCTAGTTATATCCAGGTATGAGAGTAAAGAATTTGATCTTCCCCAAACAGTTTTAAGTTCCTGGACAATAGAGCAAAGTGTGTCTTGTGAATTTCACAACACTAAAAACAGAAGAAATGATAATGATGATGATGACAATGGTGATGATTTATAATGGATTTATTTATTTATTCACTTTGCATCCCAATATCAGCTCCCCCTCTCAGAATACCCTCTCATACAAATTTTACCCCTATACCCCTCTTACCTTCTCCTCTGAGAAGGGTGAGCCTCTCTGAGTATAAACCCTCCCCAAACACCCCATGCATGCACATCAAGTCACTGCAGGAGTAGATACATCCTCTCCTCCTGAGACCAGACAAGACAGCCTAGTTAGGGGAACATGATCCATAGGTAGGCAACAGGTTCATGAACAGCTGCCACTCTAGTTGTTGGGGGACCTGCATGAAGACTAAGCTGCACTTCTGCTACCTATGTGCAGGGGGCCTAGGTCCAACCCATGTGTACTCTTTGGTTGATGCTTCAGTCTCTGAAATCCCTGACAAGGGTTCAGGTTAGTTGACTCTGTTGCTCTTTCTGTGGAGTTCCTGTGTTCATTGGGTCCCCCAGTCCTTCTCCCTAACTCTTCCACAAGACTCCCTGAGTTCCATCTGATGTTTGGCTGTGGGTCTTTGTATTTGTTTCCATTGGCTGCTGGGTGGATCCCCTCAGAGGACAGTTATACTAGGATCCTGTCTGCAAGCATAACAGTATCATTAGTAGTGTTTTGGATTGTTTTGGCCCATGGGATGGGTCTCAACTTGGGGCTGTCCTTGTGACCACTCCCTTTGTCTCTGTTCTATCTTTGTTCCTGAATATCTTGGAGGTAGGACAAATTTTGGTCAAAGTTTTTGTGGGTGGGTTGCTGTCCTTATTCCCCTCTGGGAGTCCTGTTTGGTTACAAAAAGTGGCCACTTCAGGATCCATATCCCCATTGCTAGGAGTCTCCATTAGAGTTACACACATAGACACCTTGCTCCCCTCCCAGTTCAGGTCTCTGCCACACCCTAGAGATACCTCCCTTCTCTCTCCCCACACGCAATCTCCCATTCTGCCTCCTTTCACTCAGTGCCCTCTATCCATTCACCTTCAATTTATATTTTATTTCCTCTTCTGATAAAGATCAAATCCTCATCCCTTGCATCCTCCTTGTTATTTTGGGTTCCTTGAGTCTGTGGATCATAGTAGGGTTACCCTGAACGTTATAGCTACTATCCAGGCAAAGGTGAGTACACAGCATGCATTCCCTTTGGGGTCTGCGTAACCTCACTCAGAATGATGCTTTAGCTCCTTCCATTTGCCTGCAAACTTTGTGATGTCCTTGATTTTAATAGCTGACTAGTATTCCATTGTTTAAATGGACCACATTTTCTTTATCTACTCTTCAGTTGAGGGACATCTAGGTTGTTTCCAGTTTCTGGGTATTACAAATAAAGCTGCTTGAACACAGTTGAGCAAGTGTCCTTGTGGGATGATGGAGAATCTTTTGTATTTATGCCCAGGAGTGGTATAGCTGGATCTTGAGGTAGAACTATTCCCGGTTTTGTTTTGTTTTGTTTTTCTGAGGAAGAGCCACATTGATTTGCAGAGTGTTTTCTTTTTTACAAGTTTCCACTCCACGTAGCAATGGAGGAGTGTTTCCTTCGCTCCACATCCTCCACAGCATGTGCCATTCCTTGAGTTTTTGATGTTAGCCATTCTCATGGGTCTAGGGTGGAATTTCAAGGTCATTTTGATTGGCAAGAGATTTCTCTGTTGAGAATTCTGTTTAGCTCTGTACTTCTCTCTCTTCTCTTTTTTATACTTTGTTGCTTTAGTTTATTTCTGAGAATGTAATTTAATTACAGCATTCCTTCCTTTCCTCTGCTTCCCACAAACCCTCTCATTAGCCCCTCCCTATTCTCCTTTCAACCCATGGCCTGTTGTCATTAATTGTTATTGCAGAACTATATTTCTTGATGAGTTAAGGCAATGCTTTTTCATGAAAGGTTACTTTAGCTCTAGCCTACATGATTAGTATGCAGTATTTTCATTGCTGCTCAGCTCTAAATGTTTCTCTTTTTTTAATTAGGTATTTTTTTCATTTACATTTCAAATACTATCCCAAAAGTCCCCCAGACCCTCACCCCCTCCTACTCCCCTACCCACCCACTCCCACTTCTTGGTCCTGGCGTTCCCCCGTACTGAGGCAAATCTTCTTTGGGGGGCGAGGGTTTTGAGACAGGTTTTCTCTGTATAGCCCTGGCTGTCCTGGAACTCACTTTGTAGACTAGGTTGGCCTCTAACTCAGACATCTGCCTGCCTCTGCCTCCCGAGTGCTGGGATTAAAGGCGTGCACCACCACACCCAGCTCTAAATGTTTCTTAATTTCCAGCGTGAATTCCTCTATATCCCGTGGGTCCCTCAAGAGTTTTTTTTTTAATATTTTTTATTTACATTTCAAATGTTATCCCCTTTCCTAGTTTCCACTCCAAAAATCCCCTATTCCTTCCCCACTGCCTCTGCTCTTCAACCCACCCACTCCTGCTTCCTGGACTCGGCATTCCCCTATACTGGGACATAGAACAGTCACAGAACCAAGGGCCTATCCTCCCATTGATGACCGAGGCTGTCCTCTGCTACATATTCAGCTAGATCCATGAGTCCCACCATGTATTTTCTTTGATTGGTGATTTAGTCCCAGGGAGCTCTGGGGGTACTGGTTAATTCATATTGTTGTTCCTCCTTCGGGGCTGCAAACCTCTTCAGCTCCTAGGGTCCTTTCTGTAGCTCCTTCATTGGGGACCCTGTGCTTCATCCAATAGATGACTGTGAGTATCCACTTCTGTATTTGACAGGCACTGGCATAGCCTCTCAGGAGACAGCTTTATCAGGCTTGTGCTTCTTTTATAATTGGGTTATTGGTGTTGGTGTCTACCTTCTTGAGTCCCTTATATAATTTAGATATTAATCCTTTGTTAGATGACAGGTTGGTGAAGATCTTTTTCCAATATGTAGGCTGTTGTTTTGTCCTATTGAATGAGTCCTTTGACTTACTGAAGATTTTCAGTTTTATGAGGTCCCATTTATTAATTGTTGATCTTAGTGCCTGAGTCATTTGGTGGTGTGTTCAGGAAGTCATCTCTCGTTCCAATGAGTTCAAGCTTATTCTCCACTTTCTGTTCTATTAGATTTAGTATATCTGGTTTTATGTTGTGGTCTTAGGTCAACTTGGATTTGAGTTTTGTAGGAATTGTTTGCACTCTTCTACATGCTGACAGCCAGTTAGATCATCACTATTTTTTGAAGATGCTCTCTTTTTTCCATTGTATCAATTTGGCTTCTTTTTCAAAAATCAAGTGTCCGTATGTATGTGCCTTTGTTTCTGGGTCTTCTATTTGATTCCGTTGATCAACCTGTCTGTTTCTATACCAAAACCATGTAACTTTTACTACTATTGCTATGCAGTACAGCCTGAAGTCAGGGACAGTGAAAGCTCCAGAAGTTTGTGGGTTTTTTCAGGGTTGTTTTATCTATCCTGGTATTTTTGGGTTCTTTTATTTGTTTTTTTTGTTTGTTTGTTTTTTGTTTTGTTTTTATATATGAAGTTGAGAATTTGGGAACACATTTTGATGTTCCTGTGTGAAACTATGATGATACCTTTATTTTATTCAATACATAAAACCTAAGTCTAAATGGATCCTAGATTAAAAATAAAATAGCAAAGTTATAAACCATATATCAATAAACATGGTATAAATTCTTGTGAATGTTGTAGGCACATCTTTCTTAGATATTTTATTGAAGTGGCAAGGAAAAATGAAAACAGATAAAATGATCTTTATGGTTCAAAGTACATTATTAATAACATGAGAATGGCCCCACAATGGGAAAAAAGTATTTACAATTCATTTATCTGATAGCACACCTCCAAACACAATTCATAAGCCTCTCCTCACCTTAGTGATAAACAGAGAAATAACCTAGGTTTAAAAATGAGCAAAAAGGTGCATAGATGGTCTTCTAAGAATTTTATGGAAATGCTTGATAAGCACATGAAAGAATGTTAAACACTGTGAGATTATAGAAAACACAAAACTCTAACAGTATATGACACAGGTGGTGGCTTGAATAGGTCCCCCCACCCCCATAGATTCCTGTGTTTGGTTACTGTCTGTACATAGTGGCACTGTTAGTAGGCATGGCCTTGTTTGGAGGAAGTGTTGCCTTCTTAGTGCAAGTGTGATACTGTGGAGACAGGGCTTTGAGATCTTAAATACATCCAGTCTGGTTTTGCTGCCTGAGGATCAAGAGGCAGAACTTCAGGCTCCTTCAGCTCTGTGTCTGACTGAACATTACCAGGCTTCCCACCGTGATGATAGTGGGCTAAACTTGTCCATTATCTGTAATATCTATTAACTGTAAGGTATCCCCAATTACATGTTTACTTGATAACAGTTGCCTTGGCCATACTGTCTTTTCACAGCAATAAAACACTAAGACAACATCACTCCCATGAAAACTGAAAATATAAAATAAAGATAATAGAACAAGTTTTGTCTAAAGCATGGAGAACTTGAAATCAGCATGCACTGTTCATGGGAAGGGAAAATATTGAAGCTACTTTGAAAAATAGTAATTAATTTCCTAGTAATATACCAAAGAGAAATGAAAGTGTGTATCACATAAAAAGTAGTATACAAGTGCTCATATCTGCATATCTATAACTTCACAAAGTAGAAATAACCCAGTGTTTGACAATAGATGACTGGAAAAATGTACCCAACCCATGGAAAACAATGTCACAACAATGGAAAAAAAATGACATACTGACTTTTGCTACAAAATGAAGTTTGAAATATACAAAAGCATGTGATAGGCACCAACTACAATAGACCACATAGGACAAATGTCTATTTCCACGTAATAGCTATTAACAAAACTCTATCATAGAATACACTTTGAATGACTGAGTTATACAGTGTGTGAATGGTCTTTCAATGGAATATTGACAATACAAAACTGTAACAAGCTGAAAAACATTAACTCTAAGAACAGGCGTTTTGAATTAAAAACAAAGCTATACTATCCAAGGCTATTGAGACTGCCCATTTAGATTCTGTGATCTGAACTGAAACACCCACTGCCTCCCGCCTGGAGCTTTTGACATACCAAAGCTTCTGTCCTTGCTGGAAGTCTGTCTTGGCGCAGCAGTTTTTACATACTGTCCTGTTCTATGGGTGTAGTAAAATCTGACCAAAACCAAGTTGGAGAGTAAAAAGCTTATTTGGCTCACAGGTTACAGTCCATCCATCAAGGGAACCCAAGGCAGGAAGTCAAGGAAGAACCCAGAGTCAGGATCTGAAACAGAACCGTGGAGGGATGCTGCTAACTGACTTGATTCTCATGTTTCAGGAAGAATTGCTATTTTTACACAACACAAAACTACCAGAATGGGAGTTCCATTGCCCACAGTGAGTTTGGGACTTTCACGTTGATCATTAGCCAAGAAAATGCTCCAGAGATTTGGCTAAATGCCAATTGATATGCATTTTTCCAGTCTAGGTTCCCTCTTTCTAGATGGCTATTGCTTGTGTCAAGTTGACCAAAACTACTACAAATTGATGCCTTTACTTCTCAACACAGTAAAACCATAACCTTCCATTTCTTGTTTGTACCCAAAGATGTAATGCTAACACTACAATGTAAAATATAGTATAACTTTAAAAGATTAAAGCTTATTTAAAATGTCTTTTTAAAAATCTGTTTTTCTAAGAGTGGAGCAGAGACTGAAGGAAAGGCCATCCAGAGACTGCCCACGTGGAGATCCATCCCATATGCAGACAGCAAACCCAGACACTATTGCTGATGTCAACAAGTGCTTGCTGACTGGAGCCTGATATAGCAGTCTCCTGATAGGCTATGCCAGAGCCTGACTAATACAGATGTGGATGCTTGTAGCCAACCATTGGACTGAGCCCAAGGACCCTAATGGAGGAGTTAGAGGAAGGACTGAAGGAGCTGAAGGGGATTGGAACACCATAGGAAGAACAACAATATCAACCAACAACCCTCTCCCCCCAGAGCTCCCAAGGACTAAATCACCAACCAAAGAGTACACATGAAGGGACCCATGGCTCCAGCTGCATATGTAGCAGAGGAATGCCTTATTTAGCATAAGTGGGAAGGGAGGCCTTTTGTCCTGTGAAGGCTTGATGCCCCATTGTAGGGGAATGCTAGTGTGGTGAGGCAGGAGTGGGTGGGGGACTGGGGGAGCACCCTCATAGAAGCAGGAGGAGGGGGGTGGGCTAGAGGGGTTGCGGGGCAGAAACAGGAAAGTGGAAACATTTGAAATGTAAATAAATAAAATAACCAATAAAAATGTTTTAAAATTTTTTAAATCCATTTTCAATTGTGGGCTCCTCTAAAAATTTATATATTTTTATATATTTATATATCATAATGTAAATATATCACATCATATATAATATTATGATTATATTATTATATCTTATATGTCACATTATATATCATAATATGTAATAAGTAATGACATTTTAATATAAATATATTATATATAATAACATTATATATGTTATATAGGGTGAAATTTTTATAGGAATCCACAATTAAGAAGCTATACTTTTAAAGAGACATTGGATATTTTAAATAAACTTTGAACTTTTTTTTCTTTTTTTTTTTTTTTTTTTTTTTGGTGTTTTGAGACAGAGTTTCTCTGTATAGCCTTGGCTGTCCTGGAACTCACTCTGTAGACCAGGCTGGCCTTGAACTCAGAAATTTGCCTGCCTCTGCCTCCCAAGTGCTGGGATTAAAGGTGTGTGCCACCACTCCCGACAGCATTAAACTTTTAAAGTTAAAATAATGTATAATATATATTTACCACATTGATTTTTTTCTGTGTGCTTGTGGTGCTGTGTGTCTACGTATGTATGTATGTATGTATGTATGTATGTATGTATGTATGTGTGTATGTATGTATGTTGTGTGTTTGATATGTATGTTAGTATTTGTGTGTGCATGTGAAGTGTTTGTGCCTGTGTGGTGTTGTTGATGTGTATGGCAAATATTCAATAGGTGTCAGTGCTATGTATGGTGTGTGTGTGTATCTAATTTGTGTCTGTGGTGTGTACAGTGTATGTGTATGTTCATCTGTGTGACTGAGGGCATTCATGTGCCTTGGTGCATATAAGTTGGTCAGAGGACAACCTGAGGTCATCACATTCTACCTTGTTTGAGACAGGTCTCGTCTTCAGCACTGCAGGCTAGCTGCTCCCAAGTGCTTCCTGGGAGTCCATTCTGTCTTTACCTCCCATCTTGCTCTGGAAACAATGGTTCTCAACCTTCCCAATGCTGCTGCAGTTCCTATGTTGGGGTGACCTTCAACCGTAAAATCATTTTCATTACTACTATATAACCCGAGTTTTGCTGCTGTTATGAATGGTGGTGTAAATATCTGAAGTTTCTGAAAGTCTTCGGAGACTCCTATGAGAGGGTCCTCTGATCCACCGAACGGTCTTCACCCTTGGACTTAGAAGTGCTACTCTAAAAGAAATAAAACTGTGGACTTATGCTGCCCTGTCCAGCCTTGCACAGCTCTGGAAATCTGACCACAGGCCTTCCTATTTGAGTGCCAAGTGATTTTAAGTACTGAGCCATCTCCTAGCTGACTTATTAACATTCTTAAATAAGAATCTGAGGTTAGTAATTCAAGTGGTTTTCTGATGTTCTTCAGCTATGGGAGCTGAATTCTGTCATCATAGACAGTAGAGAGTCCTGCTGTATAATAGCACTGACAGGAAAGCTGTGCTGCCCTGGGCAATATGGTGCCCTTGGATTTTACACACGCTGGACTCAGTAAATTGACACAGTAAATTGAAAGCCAGCATGAGTTTCTGGTCTTTGTTTTTGCTGTGCTTCTTTCTTTGTGACCAACCTTCAACATGACTCTAACTCCTTCCGTTTTATGGAAGTACTTGTAAGTCTGAATTCATAGAGGATTGTGACTCTTCTAACACTTGTGGATTTGGCTTTACTTTTTATATACTGTTGTTCTTTAAGTTAGGGGGGAATTTGAAAGAAACACACACATGCACACACAGCCTCTACAGTCTCATTCATAGGCTAAACATTCACAAATTGCTAGCATAGGTAACCCTTCCCCAGGAAAGACAATCCCTTTGGGAAGGAACAGATGAGAGAAGACCCCATCTTCCTTCTTCTTCCTGAGAGCAAAGAAATACACACTGTGAATTAATCAATGCATTCCAATGGCCCAGAAAGCTGAAGTGTCTAATCACAAGTTTCTTTACTGGAGGACAGTATTGTCACCAGCCATGGAAGTCTCTATGTTGTTTCTCTAGTAAGAAGACCTTCTCATCTGGAGTCCCAACTTGTCAAAGAGAGCAGAGGCAATCTAATTTTGTGCATTTTCCTGTTGCCTCTGCAACATGCTGCAGAGCATCTACCAATGGCAATATCTCTGTCATATAGCATCACCACCATGGCTGTGGTGGTCATTCACACTCAGCCTAAGACAATTGCATCTGAAGTCTGGGGTACACTGCATAACCTGGCTTCCTAGGGAGTATTAACAAGCCATTCATTTTCACTAAATGCTAAAACCAATATATACTAAATTAGGAAAAGATACAATGTGCTTTGTGGGAGTTTTACTTTGTAAAACAGGAGCATTGCAGGAGGCAGGCTGTGGACCCTCAAGACATTTGGTTCCTCTTATGGCCTCCAGGGGGCGCTGCTGCACTCACTAGTTTTCATTCTCTTGAAGATCTCCACCTGCTCACATCTCATCCTTCTTGCAGTTGGCTGAGTATTTAGCAAAGGCAAGTGACAAGAATTAGATATTCAAAACCTTCCAGGCTCGTGTATGCAGGGTCAGTTTTTATGTGAGCGGGAGATTTCTCCAGCAGACTCTTCGCTACATCTGCTTTCAAGCTCTTGCTTTCCTCAGCTGCTTTCTTGCCTGTCCTATTCCAGAGTTCCTCCACAACAGAACTGCAGCCTTCCCAAGGCTCAGCCATGCTCCTGGCGCTCCTCCCAGTGCTGGGGATACACTTTGTCCTGAGTGAGTACAGCTTTGTTGTGGTCTCTGTATCCCTGGATTCTGACTGTCCTCAGTGAAGTCTGCACTACAGTTCCTGACCTAATATTCCTTTCCAGGAGATGCCCAAGCTCAGTCAGTGACGCAGCCTGATGTTCGTGTCACTGTCTCTGAAGGAGCCTCTCTGCAGCTGAGATGCAACTATTCCTCCTCTGGGACACCTTATCTGTTCTGGTATGTCCAGTACCTGCGGCAGGGGCTGCAGCTGCTCCTCAAGTACTATTCAGGAGACCCAGTGGTTCAAGGAGTGAATGGTTTTGAGGCTGAATTCAGCAAGAGCGACTCTTCCTTCCACCTGAGGAAAGCCTCTGTGCACTGGAGCGACTCGGCTGTGTACTTCTGTGCTCTGAGCGCACAGTGTGTGGGGCTGCAGGGGGAGCTGAACACAAACACTGATGGCTGTGGGTGCTTAGACTCAAGATCTCTCCTTGTGGTCTCTGTGGCATCTCTTTTGACTTGACGAGGAGAATGGGGCAAGTTGCGCAGTACCCGCTGCCTTTGCGCAGCTCATTTCCAGCTGAAATATCCACGATCTGACTTTGTCTTAGAAGCTCTTTGCATATTTTCAAAATTATATAATGCTCATAATTCTTTAGGATGGAGGAGACTATCGTTTTTCCACGAGAACCATTTCCTGAGTGGGCATTGCTTAGCTAGTGACTACACTAAGCAGCTCTTTGTGTCTGTGAGGAAAGACCAGAAGCTTTCATTTGTCATTTCATGTTTCAGAAAGTGAAAGGTGCGCTCGCTCTTCAGCTTTTGTCCTGAAGTTTGCCTTCACTGCTGCCTTTCATGCTGATTTTCCTATGCATTCTTCTTCTGGTGCTAATTACACTGATCAGAATTGGTCACAATAATTAAGTACATACATTAAGGAAAGAATTTGATACATTGTTAGGTGATATAGAAGTTTACCAGAAACAGGAAAGCTTAGAGATTTGTCATAATTATATCATTTCTAGCAACCATTAAAAATAAAACAGAAGAATAAGGAATTCAAGCTCATTGGTATTTTTCCCAAAGAACTCTTCATGGTTATAAATACAGCATCCTATTTTTGTTGCCATCTTAAATTCGTCAAATGTACTTGAGAATTTGTAGCATGATTCCTTCTGCAGCTTTTATTAGTATGCATTGCTTCCCCCTTTCCTTCCATGATTTTACTACAGTAGTGTTAAACATAGATTCTTTTATCTGATATTGTCATGTCCTGCTGAAATAGAGGCAAGCGTCACAGTGGACATTAGTGCTCACTGGCTCCCGGGTGGGATTTTAGTTTCTTCTTCCTCTATTTGAGTCAAGGTAGAAGAAGATATTTTTCCTCTGTTCATTCCGTATAGGAGGATGAATACTCAGAACAAGAAGAGAAAGGAAGGGAGAATTTTCTAGCTCCTGCTTGGCTCAGAAATGGAAGTAGGTAGACACCATGGACCCATGAACACCTGAGTATGGTTTCTAGCACACACATAAAAAGCTGGGTGTGGTGGCCGTGCTGGGAGGTGAGGGCAGGCAGGTCCCTACAGCCTGCCATCCATCCAGCCCAGCCTAACCATGAACTGCAGGTATTAGTGAGAGACCCTGTATTCAACAAGCAAGGCATGTAGCTTCAGAAAAATGACATCCAAGATTGACTTCTAGCCTCCACATGCATATGCACATATATGCACTTAAACACACACACACACACACACATGCTTACACATGTGCTTGTAGATGCCACCAGGCACTTGCACCCACACACCATGAGCACATTCACATACACATACCTCATATATTTTTTAACATTGAACAGAAACACACGCTCAGCTAGATCTCCCAGGACCTCTGTGACCTGATCTCCCAGCCCCCAGAAATCAGTGTGGGGGGCATCTCTAGGAGGTGCCAGAGACATGAGATGGAGGGGGGTTCAGGGAGTCTATGTGGTTACTCTAGCTGAGATTCCTAGTAGTGGGAGATATGGAGCCTGATGTGGCTACCTCCTGTAGCCATGCAGGACTCCCAGTGAAGGGATAAGGACACCAACCCACCCACAAAACCTTCAACCCAAAGTGTATTCTTCCTACAAGAAGTGCAGGGACAAAGATGGAGCAGAGACTGAGGGAACAGCCAACAAGTGGCTCAACTTGAGACCCATCCCATGGACAAGAACCAATCCCTGACACTATTAATAATACCCTGTTGTGCTTGCAGACAGGAGCCTAACATAACTGTCTTCTAAGAGACTCCACATAGTAGCTGACCAAAACAGGTGCAGAGACCCACAGCCAAACATTAAACAGAGCTCTGAGAGTCTTATGTAAGAGTTGGGGGTGGGGGTGGGGGGAATTGAGGAACCTAGAGGGATAGGGACTCCACAAAAAGACCAACAGAATAAATTAACCTGTACCCTTGGGGGCTGTCAGAAACTGAACCACCAACCAGAGAGCATAAGTGGACTGGACCTAGGTCCCCTGCACATACATAGCAGATGTATGGCTTGATCTTCATGCAAGTTCTCTGAGAACTGGAGCTGTGGCTTTTGTTGCCTGTGTGTGGATCCTGTTCTTTTAACTGGGCTGCCTTGTCAGGCCTCAGTGGGAGAGAATGTGCCTAGTCCCGCAGTGACTTGAGGTGCTAGGGTAGGTTGGTACCCGGGGAGGGGGATCTCCCCTTCTCAGTGGAGAAGGGTTGGGGGAGGGGAGGGGTGGTGTGAGGAGAGGAATGAAGGGCGAGCGAGCTGTGATTGGAATGTAAAGCAAATAAATACATCAATTAATGAACAAAAAATGAACAGAAGCACAATTTCTCTGAAGATACTAATACCAAGTGATTTATCCTATATATTACTCCATTAATCTCTTAGTTTTTTTATTTTAATTTAATTTAATTTTATTTTTTTATGAAATGAGAAGAACGTGATATTTGTCCTGTCTTACATATTACTCTGTTACTCTCTCAGTGTGGATTTTCTTTATAATGAGATGAGGAGGCAGGGGTAGCGTAAACAATCATAAGACACAGAATCTACATCAGCCCAGGAATATTCACTGATAACTTTGCAGCGCACTCACCTGCTGTAGGCGGTAGGGTTTCCCATTCTTGCCTCAGTATGTCTGGCCTGGCTGAGAGCTTCAGGTCCATGGAGTTCTATGGCAGAGCTTCCTGTGTTTCTCTGTCTGCTCATCTGCATGCAGTTGATGTATCCACGTGTTCTTCTGTGCAGCCACAGCATCTGACACTGTCACTACAGTACAGTACCTCATATCCAAACACAGCTCACTCTGTTCCACCATGTCTCACATTGGCTAGACAAGGAATCGTTAGGGATTAAATATTTGGTTGTTAGTGGGTCAAGGTACAGGCTAATATAGATTTTATACCATCTTTATTTGCAAAAGTGTGTCTCTAATGCACTTTAGTCAAATCACCAAGCTAAGCAACTTCATGTAAAAAGGTCTTTTTAAAAATCAATCAATCAAACAAACAAACAAACAAAAAGGGGTCTTTTTCTGTTTGGTTCTGTTTGGTCATACTATGTAACAAGGAAATGTTCTGTTAATGAAGCCTGCTGTATGACGCCCCTCCGCCTCCCCGTGAGAGAGATGTGATGAGACTTTATGCATTACTCACATTGTTGCAATAGACTTTCAGTTTCCCCTGCTATGGTCTTCATGTAAAATGGCAGCTGGCCACCCCTGAAGGGTGCATTCTTACACATACATACTTATACCTGTACACCATTTCTGGTAGTAGTTCATATGTACATGCTACAAAAAAGTTTTAGAAATGATCCCTGTGACTGCAGCACCGGCTTTCCTGGCCCGGGGAGTCTCTGGACACCCGCAAGGACCCACACAGGATCCCCCACGGGATCCTAAGACCTCTGGTGAGTGGAACACAGTGCCTGCTCCATCCAATCCAATTGTGCAGGACCTGAGACTGCATTAATTAAGGAAGCAGATAACCTGGCCTGATCAGGGGCACAAGTCTCCTCCGGTCCACTGCAGCACCGGGGTTCCTGACCCGGGGAGTCTCCAGACACCTGCAAGGACCCACACAGGATCCCCCACGGGATTCTAAGACCTCTGGTGAGTGGAACACAGCGCCTGCTCCATCCAATCACAGAGGACCTAAGACTGCATTAATTAAAGAAGCAGATAACCTGGCCTGATCAGGGGCACAAGTCCCTTCCAGTTCACTCCAGCAGCGGGGTTCCTTGTGTGCAGAGTTTCTGGACACCCCCAAGGTCCTCACAGGACCCTCCACGTGATCTTAAGACCTCTGGTGAGTGGAACACAACTACTGGCAGGAGGCAGGTTCAAACACCAGATATCTGGGCACCTTCCCTGCAAGAGGAGAGCTTGCCTGCAGAGAGTACTCTGACCACTGAAACTAATGATAGAGCTAGTCTCCCAGGTCTGCTGATAGAGGTTAACATTATCACCTGAGGAACAAGCTCTAACCAGATACAACTATAACAACTAGCTCCAGAGAACACCAGATGGCGAAAGGCAAACATAAGAATCCTACTAACAGAAATCAAGACCACTCACCATCATCAGAACGCAGCACTCCCACCCCAACTAGTCCTGAGCACCACAACACAACCGAAAAGCTAGACCCGGATTTAAAAACATATCTCATGATGATGGTAGAGGACATCAAGAAGGACTTTAATAACTCACTTAAAGAAATACAGGAGAGCACTGCTAAAGAGTTACAAGTCCTTAAAGAAAAACAGGAAAACACAACCAAACAGGTAGAAGTCCTTAAAGAAAAACAGGAAAACACATCCAAACAGGTGATGGAAATAAACAAAACCATACTAGACCTAAAAAGGGAAGTAGACACAATAAAGAAAACTCAAAGTGAGGCAACGCTAGAGATAGAAACCCTAGGAAAGAAATCTGGAACCATAGATGCAAGCATCAGCAACAGAATACAAGAGATGGAAGAGAGAATATCAGGTGCAGAAGATTCCATAGAGAACATCGGCACAACAATCAAAGAAAATACAAAACACAAAAGGTTCCTAACTCAAAACATCCAGGAAATACAGGACACAATGAGAAGGCCAAACCTACGGATAATAGGAGTGGATGAGAATGAAGATTTTCAACTTAAAGGGCCAGCAAATATCTTCAACAAAATTATAGAAGAAAACTTCCCAAACCTAAAGAAAGACATGCCCATGATCATACAAGAAGCCTACAGAACTCCAAATAGACTGCACCAGAAAAGAAATTCCTCCTGGCACATAATAATCAGAACAACAAATGCACTAAATAAAGATAGAATATTAAAAGCAGTAAGGGAGAAAGGTCAAGTAACATATAAAGGCAGGCCTATCAGAATTACACCAAACTTTTTACCAGAGACTATGAAAGCCAGAAGAGCCTGGAAAGATGTTATACAGACACTAAGAGGACACAAATGCCAGCACAGGCTACTATACCCGGCCAAACTCTCAATTACCATAGATGGAGAAACCAAAGTATTCCACGACAAAACCAAATTCACACATTATCTTTCCACGAATCCAGCCCTTCAAAGGATAAAAACAGAAAAAAAAAAAACAAAACAAGGACAGAAATCACACCATAGAAAAAGCAAGAAAGTAATCCCTCAACAAACCAAAAAGAAGACAGCCACAAGAACAGAATGCCAACTCTAACAACAAAAATAAAAGGAAGCAACAACAACTTTTCCTTAATATCTCTTAATATCAATGGACTCAATTCCCCAATAAAAAGACATAGACTAACAGACTGGCTACACAAACAGGACCCAACATTATGCTGCTTACAGGAAACCCATCTCAGGGTAAAAGACAGACACTACCTCAGAGTGAAAGGCTGGAAAAGAATTTTCCAAGCAAATGGTCTGAAGAAACAAGCTGGAGTGGCCATTCTAATAATGAATAAAATCGACTTCCAACCCAAAGTTATCAAAAAAGACAAGAAGGGACACTTCATACTCATCAAAGGTAAAATCCTCCAAGAGGAACTCTCAATTCTGAATATCTATGCTCCAATGCAAGGGCAGCCACATTCATTAAAGACACTTTAGTAAAGCTCAAAGCACACATTGCACCTCACACAATAATAGTGGGAGACTTCAACACACAACTTTCATCAATGGACTGGATCCTGGAAACAGAAACTAAACAGGGGCACAGTGAAACTAACAGAGGTTATGAAACAAATGGGGTTAACAGATATCTACAGAACATTTTATCCTAAAACAAAAGGCTATACCTTGTTCTCAGCACCTCATGGGACCTTCTCCAAAATTGACCATATAATTGGTCACAAAAAAGGCCTCAACAGATACAAAAATATTGAAATTATCCCATGCATCCTATCAGACCACCATGGCCTAAGGCTGATCTTCAATAACAACATAAATAATGGAAAGCCAACATTCACGTGGAAAATGAACCATACTCTTCTCAATGATACCTTGGTCAAGGAAGGAATAAAGAAAGAAATTAAAGACTTTTTAGAGTTTAATGAAAATGTAGCCACAACATACCCAAACGTATGTGACACAATGACAGCATTTCAAAGAGAGAAAATAACTCATAGCTCTGAGTGCCTCCAAAAAGAAACTAGAGAGAGCACATATTAGCAGCTTGACAACACATCTAAAAGCTCTAGAAAAAAAGGAAGAAAATTCACCCAAGAGGAGTATATGGCAGGAAATAATCAAACTCAGGGGCGAAATCAACCAAGTGGAAACAAGAAGAACTATTCAAAGAATTAATCAAAGGAGGAGTTGGTTCTTTGAGAAAATCAACAAGATAGATAAACCCTTAGCCAGACTCACTATGCGCACAGGGACAGCATCCCAATTAACAAAATCAGAAATGAAAAGGGAGACATAACAACAGATCCTGAAGAAATCCAAAACACCATCAGATCCTTCTACAAAAGGCTATACTCAACAAAACTGGAGAACCTGGATGAAATGGACAAGTTTCTAGACAGATACCAGGTACCAAAGTTAGATCAGGATCAAGTTAACGATCTAAACAGTCCCATATCCCCTAAAGAAATAGAAGCAGTCATTAATAGTCTCCCAGCCAAAAAAAAGCCCAGGACCAGATGGAGAGTTCTACTAGACCTTCAAAGAAGATCTAATTCCAGTTCTGGACAAACTCTTCCACAAAATAGAAGTAGAGGGAGCTCTACCCAACTCATTCTATGAAGCCACAATTACTCTGATACCTAAACCACAGAAAGATCCAACAAAGATAGAGAACTTCAGACCAATTTTCCTTATGAATATAGATGCAAAAATACTCAATAAAATTCTAGCTAACCGAATCCAAAAACACATTAAAGCAATCATCCATCCTGACCAAGTAGGTTTTATTCCAGGGATGCAGGGATGGTTTAATATACGGAAATCCATCAATGTAATCCATTATATAAACAATCTCAAAGACAAAAACCACATGATCATCTCGTTAGAGCAGAAAAATCATTCGACAAGATCCAACACCCATTCATGATAAAAGTCTTGGAAAGATCAGGAATTCAAGGCCCATACCTAAACAGGATAAAAGCAATCTACAGCAAACCAGTAGCCAACATCAAAGTAAATGGTGAGAAACGTGAAGCAATCCCACTAAAATCAGGGACTAGACAAGGCTGCCCACTTTCTCCCTACCTATTCAACATAGTACTTGAAGTCCTGGCCAGAGCAATTTGACAACAAAAGGAGATCACGGGGATACAAATTGGAAAAGATGAAGTCAAAATATCACTTTTTGAAGATGATATGATAGTATATATATATGTGACCCTAAAAATTCCACCAGAGAACTCCTAAACCTGATAAACAGCTTCGGTGAAGTAGCTGGATATAAAATTAACTCAAACAAGTCAATGGCCTTTCTTTACACAAAGAATACACAGGCTGAGAAATAAATTAGGGAAACAACCCCCTTCTCAATAGTCACAAATAATATAAAACATCTCGGGGTGACTCTAACTAAGGAAGTGAAAGATCTGTATGATTAAAAACTTCAAGTCCCTGAAGAAAGAAATTAAAGAAGATCTCAGAAGATGGAAAGATCTTCCATGCTCATGGATTAGCAGGATCAACATTGTAAAAATGGCTATCTTGCCAAAAGCAATCTACAGATTCAATGCAATCCCCATCAAATTCCAACTCAATTCTTCAACAAATTAGAAGGAGCAATCTGCAAATTCACCTGGAATAACAAAAAACCTAGGATAGCAAAAACTCTTCTCAAGGATAAAAGAACCTCTGGTGGAATCACCATGCCTGACCTAAAGCTTTACTACAGAGCAATTGTGATAAAAACTGCATGGTACTGGTATTTTGACAGATAAGTAGACCAATGGAATAGAATTGAAGACCCAGAAATGAACCCACACACCTATGGTCACTTGATCTTTGACAAGGGAGCTAAAACCATCCAGTGAAAGAAAGACAGCATTTTCAACAAATAGTGCTGGCACAACTGGTTGTTATCATGTAGAAGAATGCAAATTGATCCATTCCTATCTCCTTGTACTAAGGTTAAATCTAAGTGGATCAAGGAACTTCACATAAAACCAGAGACGCTGAAACTTATAGAGGAGAAAGTGGGGAAAAGCCTAGAAGAGATGGGCACAGGGGAAAAATTCCTGAATAGAACAGCAATGGCTTGTGCTGTAAGATCGAGGATTGACAAATGGGACCTCATGAAACTGCAAAGTTTCTGCAAGGCAAAAGACACCGTCAATACAACAAAAAGGCCACCAACAGATTGGGAAAGGATCTTTACCTATCTTAAATCAGATAAGGGACTAATATCCAAAGAACGCAAGAGGGTGGACTCCCGAAAATCAAATAACCCCATTAAAAAATGGGGCTCAGAGCTAAACAAAGAATTCTCCCCTGAGGAATCCGAATGGCTGAGAAGCACCTGAAAAAATGTTCAACATCCCTAATCATCAGAGAAATGCAAACCAAAACAACCCTGAGATTCCATCTCACACCAGTCAGAATGGCTAAGGTCAAAAATTCAGGTGATAGCAGATGCTGGCCAGGATGTGGAGAAAGAGGAACACTCCTCCATTGTTGGTGGGACTGCAAGCGTGTACAACCACTCTGGAAATCAGTCTGGCAGTTCCTCAGGAAATTGGACATAGTACTACCGGAGGATCCCGCAATACCTCTCCTGGGCATATATCCAGAAGATGTCCCAACTGGTAAGAAGGACACATGCTCCACTATGTTCATAGCAGCCTTATTTATAATAGCCAGAAGCTGGAAAGAACCCAGATGCCCCTCATCAGAGGAATGGATACAAAAAATGTGGTACATTTACACAATGGAGTACTACTCAGCCATTAAAAAGAATGAATTTATGAAATTCCTAGGCAAATGGATGGACCTGGAGGGCATCATCCTGAGTGAAGTAACACAAACACAAAAGAACTCAAATGATATGTACTCACTGATAAGTGGATATTTGCCCAGAAACTTAGTATAGTGAGATAGAGGAGACAATTTGCAAAACACATGAAACTGAAGAAGAACGAAGACCAAAGTGTGGACACTGTGCCCCTTCTTAGAATTGGAAACAATCACCCATGGAAGGATTACAGAGACAAAGTTTGGAGCAGAGACAAAAGGATGGACCATGTGGAGACTGCCATATCCAGGGATCCATCCCATAATCAGCTTCCAAATGCTGACACCATTGCATACACTAGCAAGCGTTTGCTGCAAGGACCCTGATATAGCTGTCTGTTTTGAGACTAGGCTGGGGCCTAGCAAACAGATAAATGGATGCTCACAGTCAGCTATTGGATTAATCACAGGGCCCCCTATGGAGGAGCTAGAGAAAGTATCCAAGTAGCTAAAGAGACCTGCAACCCTGTAGGTGCAACATTATGAACTAACCAGTACCCCAGAGCTCTTGACTCTAGCTGCATATGTATCAAAAGATGGCCTAGTTGGCCATCATTGGAAAGAGAGGCCCATTGGACACGCAAACTTTATATGTCCCAGTACAGGGGAATGCCAGTGCCAAAAAAATGGGAATGGGTGGGTAGGGAAGTGGCGGAGAGGGTGTGGGGGACTTTTTGGATAGCATTGGAAATGTAATTGAGGAAAATATGTAATAAAGATAAATTAAAAAAAAAAAGAAATGATCCCTGCAAACTATAAAGGTCCATGCTATGGTATTTTGCCCTTTTCTGTAGTTGTTCTAAGCAAACTTAAGATGTAGGGATGCTTGGTTACAAGTGCTGAACCTGAAAACACTTACAGCCTTGCTAAGAAACGACAGTAGGATTTTACTCACTTTTCACTGGCACTGGGTGCACCGTACATTAGATGCAGACTCCACTCTTCCCAGCATCTTGGCAAAATTATTAAGATCATCAGATCTTTAGGTATGATTCTCATCAATATTCTGGTAAGAATATGTAACTTTCCTATGGGAGACAGCTGCTCTAAAAGAAAGGCTAAAAGTAGAATGATTAAACGTTGGGTACTTTCATCTGTACAGTTATGCCTTGCTGCATCTTGCTGTATCTGTGCGGTTTGGCTTGCTTCATACAGTAGCATTTAAAAATGGACTACTACACATTCATTTTCTGATTTCACAGCACAGTACAGGGTGTGACTGAGACAACACGAAGTTCTTTTCTCAAAGTCTTAGAGGTGTGAGCAGGACCCTCTTTTACAGAGATCTTTCTGTGGCCATAGATGGCTGCTTTTAGTGAGTCCTCATAGGGTCCTTCTCAGATGATGTGAGGGTCCGTGGTCATCATCAGTCTGATGGTCCAGCCCTCCTTGTCAATTTATTTATTTTACGTTAGTTTACCATTTAATGCCCTATATTCAGGTGTCATCACACTGAAGTCCTTAGTGTGAGGGCCCCACCATAAATATTTTGGAAGGGGCACAGTTCAGTCCTTAACAACCTTGTAAGATTAATGTTCATATACAAAGAATATTGAGTCCTCCTTATTCTAATATTTATGGATTTCTGCTAGATATATGAACACACACACACCAGAAAGAATTGTATACTAAATGTTGAAATTTTGGGTTGTCTCATTGCAGATTTTCCTAAAGGAGTATGTAGCAAGACTTAATATGATTTGGCAAAACTGTTGCTTTTTATGTGGTTTTATTACATGCAAGTGAATAAATGTGTGTATGTGTTTTAGTGTAGGTATGTGTGTGAGTGTGTAAGTATAATTGTGTACGTACATGTGTACATGTGAGTATGTATGCATGTATGTATGAGTGCATTATGTGTGTGCATGCACAAAACTGAGTCCACTGGGGATCATGCCTAAGTTTAATGGTTGCCTTTTCTTTCATTGCCTGCACGTTTCTAGTATTGGAAACAAAAATAAAAACAATTCACAAAGAAGCTAATTATGAATGAATGGAAGTACAGGGACCCGTGGTAATAACTGAATCTGAAGGAGTATCATCCAGATGGGCTGTGTAGTAATCCAGCCACCATTTCAGTATATGAAAATTTTAGATTTATCTTCATTCTTTTCTGCTTCATTTATTCTTGGGGTTTCCCTCTGCCTATTTCCCATCTCGCTTTCAAGCTTATCATTCTCCTCACAGGCTTCCTCTCCACCCAACTGCACAGTAGGCCTGCGTTAGGGAAGGCTGTGGTGCTTGTGAGGGCTTAGTGGGTTAGAAAGGAGACTTCAATCTGTTCAGCACTCACAGGAGGACAAAGCCCTACACTGTCTGCTCGGCATTCTTGGTTTGGGTTACATTTTTCCAAAGAAGTATGTGCCGAGAATTAAAGTTTTGACTCACCCAGAAGATTGCTTGCTATATATAATTTGTTAATTTTTATATTTGAGTAGTTTTAATATTTTAGTGGTTTTGAAAATCTTGATTTTTTTTCCTTCTTCTGTTGTTTTGATAAAGCTTTCATTGTTCTCTATTACAACACATGACCTGGAAGATCTCAGCATACAGAACTGTATTTCAGTTCTTATGGTGAGTTCCACAATGCCTTAATAAAATGGCTGCCTAAATGAGACCTAAATAAAGATGGCACCAATAGACAACAAATACACATACTATTTTTGAAGGGGAAAATCTCACAGAGCCCCAACTCTACACAAAATACTACAGTCTACTAAGAAATGCTGAGAACAGGAGAAATAGACTTACCCAAGGAAAAACCTCCCAATTTATTATTGAATACCATGTAGTCTGTCCTGAAATCATATTCATACAAATTACATTATATAGTCTGAGCAGGTGGTATCTGTACATTTCAGACTCCATATCTAACAACGATTAAAGAAAAAGCAACAAGACAACATAAGTTGGGGGAGGGGCTATGTGGAGTGGCAGAACATGTGGTTTTGTTTTTCTGGGTCTCTGTGAGCACATTTAAACTAATCTTTTCTGGTTCCATTCATATAACTGCGAAGTCTATAGTGCTGTTTTTCTCTACATTGAAGAATATTCCATCATATATAGGTACCACAGTTTAATTAACCATTCATCAGTTTAAGGACATTTATGTTGTCTTCGTTTCCTACTGTGAGTAGAACAGCAATGTACATAGTTAAGCAAGCTCTGTGGAGTGGGACATATACCAAGAAGAGGTGTAGCTGGCCTGTGTTGTAGATTGACCTTTAGCTTTTGAAGAGTCTGCACACGTATTTCCAGAGGAGTTGAATCCCAGTTGTTACTCCACTGAGAGTGAGTGCAGGTTCCTTTACTCCCTACACTGCCTCCCCAGCATTTATTGTGAGGTGTTTTTTAGATTTTACATATTCTAACTGGTGTGAAGTGAAATCTCAAAGTTGTTTTAATTTGCATTTTCCTCATTGCTAAGGCTGATGAGAAATTTTGAGGTGTTTTTCTTTAGCCATTTTAATTTCTCCTTTTGAGAATTCCATCTAGACAGTCTTGTCTTCTGACCATCTGCATTTCCTTCATCAGGAAGTGAAGGGCTGGTTTAATGAGGCTTGTGGAGATGACCTGAAGTCACTATTGTTGGTGGTGTCAGTCCACTAGGGGGCACTGCAGGGTTCCTAAAATTACTTTTTCTTAAGTGGCTCTGAGGTTTGAAGAGCTGAGAAGAGATGTAAGGACATAAGGCAATCCATTCCCAAAGCAAGAAGAACAAGCGATGATGTGGAGTTCACCTGGATCTCTAGCTCTCAATCATTCTGCAGAAAACCATAGATAACTAGAGCCTGTTCACTGGAGCCCAGGAGTCTATAAATCTATTTTAAGAATAACTCTCTGAACAGATAAAAACAAAATAGAATTACTGGGCATTATGACAATGGACGCTCAAGAGAAAACATCTTTACTGTTTTTATTTCTTTTATATTTACATCTAAAATTCCACAAACTCAAAGAACTGGAATTATTCCAATACCATTCGTTCCTCTCTCTCTCTCTCTCTCTCTCTCTCTCTCTCTCTCTCTCTCTCTCTCTCTCTCTCAAGTGGTTGGTTTTTCTAACAGCATTCTGTATTTATGTATTCCCCTTCTCAAACATCCTTACCCCTGCCCCGCCCACAAACTCCTTTATATTACGTGATACATTAGAAACACAGTGTCCTGGGCTCTACATCAATGTCCTCCACGGTCCTGGAGCAATTACAGTGCAGAGTCATGAGGTGGAGGTGGGTGGAGTTTCCCGTTCAGCTGAATGAGGAAGCTTGGTGATTCAGACAGAACCTGTAGTCTGTAAGCACAAGTGTGTCTGGGCACAAGACACCCTTCAGGACTGGAGAGAAGACATCCCAGCGATTGGACAAGGGTCATGGAGAGGAACCTGGGGGCTGTGCTGGGGATTCTGTGGGTGCAGATTTGCTGTGAGTTGTGCTCAGCCAAGTTCCTATTAAGGATTCTCCAGAAATGTCAGAGGTGGAGAGGAAGAGAGCTCAAGCAAAGCTCATGCGCATTCACCCTCACTGGGAGGGCTATTTGACCTGTGTGGATGAAAACCTCTCTGACTCTGGTTTGCTTTTCTGTTTCCAAGCAGGGGTGAGAGGAGATCAGGTGGAGCAGAGTCCTTCAGCCCTGAGCCTCCAGGAGGGAACCAGTTCTGCTCTGAGATGCAATTTTACTACCACCATGAGGGCTGTGCAGTGGTTCCGACAGAATTCCAGGGGCAGCCTCATCAGTCCGTTCTTCTTGGCTTCAGGAACAAAGGAGAATGGGAGACTAAAGTCAGCATTTGATTCTAAGGAGCGCTACAGCACCCTGCACATCAGGGATGCCCAGCTGGAGGACTCAGGCACTTACTTCTGTGCTGCTGAGGCACAGTGCTCCCAGCAAGGCTGGAGCCTGGCCCCAAACTGCAACTGAGTGTGCAGCTCCAGCCCCCACCTTGCACAGCTGGGGCTTCATCAGATCTCTACCAGTTACAGAGAAGATGTGAGAAAACATAAAAATACCATGGCAGTGCACAAGTACATTCTGGCTGACGAGACACCGACTTCTAGAATGTCAAGTGCTCAGAAACACCACCCCACATGACTAAAATATGCATGTCATAGGACATAAACTCTCTTACATATTCAAGAATCATTTGGGTCATTTTTTTAGAATTTGAAACTGAGAGCAACTGTTTTCATCCTTTGTTTAAAGAGCAACGAGACAGCACTTTTAGCTAATCTGCTCAATAGGAAGTTGATAAAATAATCAATTTAATATATCTAATAAGTTAAATTGTAGAAAGGCTAGAGAAATCTTATTATTAGATCAAGACATTACAGAAATGTCTTGATATTTCAAATATATAATACATTTAATTATGCAATGTAAAACAAATAGTTCACATAATAATTATGAGCCAAAAGATACGTTACCAACTAGAGAGATACATTTGCTATTTATGTCACAATAATACTTGTAGCAGTTGATTCTACCAAATTTTTGTATGTAAAATTTCTCATTAAAACACTGCTTTCAAAAGAAAACACCGTGGAAACCACCTAAATATCATCCAATATGGGACTGGCTCTTTATATAATAATTAAATGTGAACCAAATAACTGTTCCTGCCCTCCCCCGACCCCCGTAAGGATTGGCAAGTTATTTTATTCCACAGATGAAAACTCTGGCTTGTCTTTGTCTCTGTGAGGGATTGGAAAGCAGCCATGCCATTTATTCATGCATGCATTGTCTGTCCGTTGCTGTTTTCACTCAGGAACAGCAGCTGAGTGGCTACAACTGTGAGTGGACTGACTGCCTTCCATTTTCATAGGTTAGTTGACCCCTTGTGATTCATCAGCCCCACCCCCAGTGTAACTACACTTCTTTAAAATATAGATTATCTGAGCTTCCCAGACAGTAATAAGTCATCCCCAAGTGTCAGTGAGATTTATGTGAACATGGCTAGAAGTGGTGTCACTAGAGTGACAACATTTGGCTGAGAATTATTGATTCAGTCTTTTCAGAAAGTTTCCAAACAGCAACCATCCTAATTCTTGCTTCTTGGTAGGGTACAGCCATGGAGTCAGGTGACATTGGAAAGTGGCAATTACAGACAGGTTACTCTGAAAAGGCCTCCTAACTGATCTTGATAGAGCTTCTTCCTAATCCCATTCCAGTTTAATCCTGATTTGAAAGCGTTTGTTAAGTAAACAAATGATCTTGAGAACTACAGATAGCAGTTTTAGAGGTTTATTTATTTTTTAGACAAGACAAACAATATAGGTTTTTTTTTAAAAAAAGAAATGCAATATAAATGTTATTGTCTGCTGCAAATTCTTAATATCAAAATTAAAAATTAAATAACAAAAGCAAAATTAGAAAACTCTGTATTAATTGCAAAAAGCACTTTCCATTCTTTTATACTTTCATCAACAGCCCTCATATCTGGATCCCCTTCATCCCATGCTTTCACACTTGTAGATGATAATACCCATTCTCTTTTTAAATCTGGTCTCCAATAGTATCTGTGTGATGCACAATTAACTTCACCCTGTGACAGCCGTCTGTCATCTGCTCCATTCCCTGGACTGACTCTTCTAGATTTTTTTCTCATTTCTTCATTTTGAACTTGAATTTTCTCATTAACTTTTACTAAGTTCTCAATTCCATCCCCATGTCGAACACGTTCACAGTACGCTTTAGACATCTGGGATTGGCTGCCCCTGCCTTCTCCACTGACTGATCAAAATGATGACTTTTGTGAATCTGTTGGTTTCTGGCCATCAGCAATGTCCTTAGTAAGCTGTTCATTCTTCCTAATTGATGTTTTCGTTCTCTGCATCCTCATTTCAAAAAAAATCAGTTTCATTAACTTTCTTCTCTTTATCTGACTCTTGTTTTCACATTCTTTAATTCTCTAAATTTTTATTCCAGTTGATTTCAAGCTGGTGGATTTTATCATACAAAAACACGGTATCCTGTCCCCTGCAGACTACTGAACCAAATGCAGTTTCATTACTTTTTTTTTTCAGTTGATTTTCAAATTTTGCTTGCCCTTCTCCAGTCTTTTCAACTTCTCCGAAGCCAGGGCTGCCTCTTGAACTGTCACTTTCATTAATGACTGAGCAAGGCTGAATAGATTATCATCTTTGCCCCGTTTTCATCGTTTAGTTCATTTATTTCTACCTTTGATGAAAAAGAATGATAAATTATCTGACAACTCTTCTTGAAGTGGCAGATCATCTAGATCAATTCTGATTTGTTATTTCTGGTTTAATATAGACAGAATCTTGAATTCTTCCACTGTCTTTTCTCTCCTAAACCAAGCCTTCCAACCAAGGGCATTCGCTCATCCACAGCAACTGTCACTCCTCAGGGTTCATCCATGGTTCAGCCTCTCTCTTGCTAGAGCCTTCCTCACACACTTTTCCCACCAACACTTCCTGCAGAAGCCAAAGAATGTTGGCTTCTAGATAACACCACACTCTGCCTCGCTGTTTTTATATAAGTTACAACCACTTTTCAGTATGTAAGCTAATTTTACCTCAGTATAAACCCTATTGTGTTTTATAACAATATAAGCCCACTTCTCTGTATCTAGAGAGAGAAACAATTTTCTGTTTTATATCAAGTCTCACAAACTTAGTCACTACCTATGTTGAGAATTTGTGCCTTCAGTTACCCCTGGAAAGTGGATACTTAACTCCAGACAGCCATCAAGATGAGGCCGTCAGTGTGACTTTTGCTTCATATATTATTAAACCACCTACCATTCTCAGGTTCTTCAAGTTGCAGGGAGTGTGTGTTTCTTACAAGAAAAGTGTGTTAGATTTAATGATAATCCCAGATCCTCATTAAGGATCGTCATGTTTATCTCTGCCCCAGCTATCCTGTCCACCACCTTATCATACTATATATGATCACAGCAGTTAGCAAAGTTTAGTTTTATTTTATTTTATTTGGCTAGAAATTTCACCTCCCCGTGACCCAATATCAATCCATGTATCATGGGAGGTATGGAAACCCAGATAGAATCATATCTAACTTTCAGGAACCACTCAAGGAAATGTAGACTTCAGGTTTCCATATGACCTCTTAGCTTTAGCTATCTCTCTCCATATCCTCTCCCTTACCATCTTTTACCTCCTCTTTTCTGTTTAACCTTCCTGTTTCACCACCACCTGCCCTGTCTCTTTTACTATTTATTCCATTTTTCACCTTTTCAGGATTCCATCCTTCTCCCCTAGCTCCAGATTTATTCCTAACTTCTGTAGACTTCAGCTGAGGCCTCAGAACAGCCTGTGTATGCTCCTGGTTAGTGGTTCCTTTTCTGGGAGCTCCTTGGAGTCTGGGTTAGTTGAGACTGCTGGTCTTCCTGTTGGGTTGCTCTCCCTTTCAGCTTCTCTGTCCTTCCTCTAATTCAACCAAAGGGGTCCCCGACTTCAGTTCAATGGCTCGGTGTAAGTATCTGCTTCTGTCTCGGGTATTGGTAGGGCCTCTCAGAGGACAGCCATACCAGGCTCTGGTCTATAACCACTTCATAGCATAGTGGTGACGGGCCTTGGTGACCCAACCCCGTGAGATGGATCCCAAGTTGGGCCAGTCATTGAACCTCCTTTCCTTCAGTCTTCTCCATTTTTGTCCCTGCAGTTCTTTTAGACTGGAGCAATTCTGGGTCAGGAATTTTGACTGTGGGTTAGTAGCCCTGTCCCTCCACTTGAGACCCTGTCTATCTACTGAGGGATGGACTCTTTGAGTTCCCTTTCCCCAATGTTGGACATTTTGGCTAAGGTCACCCACAGAGAGTGTCTCACCTCCTTAGTCTCTGGTACTTTCTAGAGGGTCCCCCTACCTCTCACTCCCTGAGGCTGCTTTATTTCCATACATTCTCTTGGCCCTCTAAGCTTCTCTCCTGTCCCCTCCCCCCAGATCTGATCCTGTTCCCCTCCTCCTCCCTCCCTCCCTCTGCCTCTTGTGATGATTTCCTTCCCCCTTCTAAGTGCATTTGAAACCTCCTCTGCTTGTTTCACTTCTTATGGTCTGTCGGTTGTATCCTAAGTATTCTGTACTTTTTGGCTAATATCCATTTATCAGTGAGTAGATACCATGCATGTCCTTTTGGGTCTGAGTTACCTCACTCAGGATGATATTATTTTCTAGTTACATCCATTTGCCTGCAAAATTCATGATGTCCTCATTTTTGATAGCTGATGAGTATTCCAATGTGTTAATGAACCACATTTTCTGCATCCATTCTTTGTTTGAGGGACATCTGAGTTGTTTCCAGCTTCTGGCTATTATATATAAGGCTACTATGAACATGGTGGAGCACGTGTCCTTGTGGTGTAGCGTCTTTTGGATATATGCCCGTTAGTGGTATAGCTGGGTCTACAGATAGAACTATTTCCAGTTTTCTGAGAAACCACCAGATTGATTTCAAAGAAACAAAAATTCCAAAATCATCACTAGAGAACAGCAATAAACATCGCTGAGCAAGTGCCTCTGTAGTATGGGATAGAGTCCTCTGAGTCCCAATACAGTATATTCAGTAAAGCTAAATGTTGAGGTAGCACTATTCCCATTTTCCTAAAGAAACACCACACTTATTTCCATAGTGGCTATTAAAGTTTGCATTCTTATAGCAATTGATGAGTGTTCCTCTTATACTATATCTTTACCAGAATAAGATGCCATTTGTCTTATTGATTTTGGCCATTCTGAAGGGTTAAAGATGAAATCTCATAGTTTAAGTTGCATCATCCAGATAACTAAGGATATTGGACATTGCTTTCAGTGTTTCTCAACCATTTATGTTTCATCTTTCAAGAACTCTCTGTTTACATTTGTACCTATTTTTAATTGTTTTATTTCTTTTCTTGATGTTTACAGTCTCTTTAGTTCTTTATACATTTTGGATATTAGCCCTATATCAGATGCATAACTCGTAACAATATGTCCCATTTCTAAAATAACTACTCTGTTCAAATGATGGTGACTTTTGCCAAGACATAAACATTTCAGTTTTATGAAGATCCACTTATCAATTATTCTTTTAGTGATTATGCTATTGGTTGGTGTCCTGCTCAGAAAGTCTTTTCCTGTGCCAATTAGTTCAAGATTATTCTACATTTTCCTTATTCTAGATTCAGAGTATTTGAATGTATGTTGAGGTCCTTGATCCACTTGGACTTGAGTTTTATACGGGGTAATACAAATTATTCTATGCATGTTCTTTTACATGTTACCATTCAATCTGAGCAGCACCATTCATTGAAGGTGGTGTCTTTTTGCTGCTGTGTGTTTCCGGCTTCTTTATCAAATGAGGGGTTCATAGGTATGTGGACTCATGTCTGGGTACTCAATACTGATTAGCATGTCTATTTTGCATGCATATCTGATGCTGTTCTTTAAACTCTGCTGTGTAACTTGAAATCCGGGGTGATGGTGCCTCCAGAGTTCTTTTATTACTAATGGTTGTCTGAGCTATCCCAAGTTTCAGTGATCCCATGTGAATCAGAAATAGTTTGGGTTTTGTTTTTCTTTTTAATTGCTGTGAAAAATTGATTTGGAAATTTAAGAGTTTGTACTGGGTCTTTACATTGCTTTTGGTAGGAAGGCTACTTTCATTATATTAATTTTACCAGTCCATGAGCATGAGAGGACTTTTCATTGTCTGACATCTTCTATTTCTTTCTTTTTGTTTTAAAACTTTTATTATACAAGATTTTTTACTTGCATGGTTAAGGTTTTTCAAAGACATTGTATTATTTTTGAAGCTATTTTGATAGGTGCTATTTCCATGATTTCTTTCTCAGTGTGTTTATCATTACAATATAGAAAGTCTACTGAATTTTGCATGTTAATTTTTTTATTCTGCTACTTTGCTGAAAGTGTTTTCAGCTCTAGGAGTTTCCAGTGGAGTCTTTAACATATAAAATTGTATCATCTTCAAATAAAGATACTTTGACTTCTTCCTTTCCTATTTGTATCACTTCATCATGGTGGATGTGTTTTTATGATGTGTCTTGTATTCAGTTTGCAGTCTTTAAAGAATTTTTGCATCTATGTTGATAACAGATACTGGCCTGTAATTTTCTTTCTCTGTTGGAACTTCGTGTGGTTTAGATATCAGGGCAGTTGTGTATCATAAAAAGAATAGACAATGGTCCCTATTTCTATTTTGTGGAATGATTTGAAGTTGGGGTAGTAATGATTCATTCAGCTTCCATGAAATTGCAATATTTTGTATTGTCTTTGATATTTATATATCCTGTTTTTAATCTGATCTCTTAGTCTTTGTCTTTCTTTTTGAAAATTGAGACAATTAATATTGAAAGTTATCAATGAGCAGTGTTCATAACTCCTGTTATTTTGTTGCTGTGGTGTGTGTTTCTCCCACTCTTATGATTTGCTGACTGGGATTATTTATTCCTTGTGCTTTCTTGGGTGTAGCTTTCCTTTCAGATTTTCCTCTATGTTCTTCTATAGAGCTGGATTGGTAGATGGTCATTGCTTAAATTTGCCTTTTATCATGGAATGGTTTTGCTTCTTCATCAATTGATAGTTTCACTGGTTTTGTTAGTATGGAATAGCATCTTTCTCTCAACATTTGTATAACATCTGTCCAGATTCTTCTGGCTTTTGTAGTTTCCATTGAGTTATTAGTCATTATTATAATATGTCTGATTTATGTCTTACTGCCCTTGCAGTTTTTAATATTCTTTCTTTGTTCTATTAGGTCATTGTTTTGATAATTATGTGTCATCAAATAATTTATTTTCTGGTCCAGTCTATTTGGTGTTTGTTGTATTTCTTGTATCTTGGTAGTTACCACCTTTTTAGGTTAGAGAAGTTTTCTTCTATGATTTTGTTGAGAATATTTTTCTGTGCCTTTGCCCTGAATTTCTTCTTCCTCCTAAATCTATATTATTTCTAAATTCAGTCTTTTCATGATGTCCCAGATTTACTGGATATTTTGTTCCATGATTTTTTATATTTAACATTTTTGTTGACTGTGGTCTCCATTTCTTGCACCTTGCCTTTAATGCCAGAGATTCCCTCTTCTGTGCCTTGTTCTGAGGCTTTGGTTTGACTTCTTAGATTTTTAATTTACATATTTTTCATTTTGTCTGTGCTTTTTCTAGTTATTCTATTTCTGCTTGCATGTCTTGAACTAATTTTTTTCATTTATTCAACTGTTTGTGTTTTCACAGACCTCATTAAGGGATTTATTCATACCCTCTTTAGAGTCCTTGGGAAAAATCATAATATCTATTTTGGTGTCTTTGTATTAGTGTTCAGCTATATTGCATTATTATGGTCTACTGGAGTAGGGTTCCTGGGTTCTGGTGAGGACATATTTTCTTGGCTATTAATGATTGTATATTTGTACTACTGTCTGGGCCTGGATTGATTTTGTTTCCAAGTATTGATATATGGTATTTTCTTTGTAAAGTGTATGTTTCCTTCCTTGGTTTCTGATGATTTCTGTGAATCTTGGTGAAGTGATTTTCTGGTATAAAGTGCTTCTATGGGCCAATGTGTGGCAGAAAGAATAGATGTGGGCTAGGAGAAAGGGCTGATAGACACTTCTGCTTATATTTATAGGTGGGATACATAAAGATTGAGAGTGTTGTGCAAAGAAAAGATCCTGCAACTAGGTTATGGTAAGGCAAAGAATTATATGGAAAGATGGGGGATTAAAGGGCTAGGAACCCAGTGTCTGAACTATAAGTTGTAGTGTCCAGTGAATGAAGTACAAAAATGGGAGTTGTAAGAAGGTTGTTAGCAGGCTGAGGATAGAATGGAGAAATTGTAATAGAAGGCAGGAAGCATAGAGTGAATAATCTACTTGAGTCCCTGCTAATATGGTCACCGCAGGAAGGAAGGATGTGTATGCTTTGGATGGTAACAAGAATGAAAGGGGATGGACGAGAGTCATTTCGTAAAGGTTCACAGTAACTGTGGCACTGCATTATCTGTAAGGTTTGTTTTAGTCCCTGGGAACTGGAAGTAGAAAGAACAGGAGCCCGCAAGTGGTTTGCTGCAGGGCTGGGGTAAAACTGCAGAAATTTCAGTGTGGGACATGAAGATGAGTTAAGATGGATTACCTGATTTCTAGACAGCTGTGGTGGAGTGTCTTTATTGGCCTTTGAAACAAAGGAATGATGGTGAGGAGAGGCAATGTAGCAACGTGAATGCAGGAACAATGCGAGAAGAGCTCCCTGCAGGCTATGGGGTTGAGAATAGTACCAGGAGAAATGATAGGGAGAGCAGTGAAGATGGTCCACCTGCTTCCCAAGCCTGCGTGAACACTGAGTTTCCAGATAGACAGTGTTTGTAGGTATTCACAGTTGACACGAAGGAAAGCAAATGGGCTAGAATGTGAGTGTTTGAGGAGGGTCCACAGGAAGAAGGAAAGCTGGGTTTGTTGCAAGGTTTGGCAGATTCCACAGGGAATCCACACTTCCATTCTATCAGTAATTCAGCCTCCCAACACTGGATGCAGTAGGAGTGAGTGAAATGGATGGTGCCATCCTCAAGGTCAAATGACTTCTCAGAATTTTCCTAAGAGTAGCTCTGTGTATTTGTGATTCTAGGCAGACTTCTCTGGAAAGTGGGATGCAAGTACAAACATCATATCTGTATTGTCAACAAGAATTCACTGAAATAGGACGAACATTATCCCAGGCCTGGAGGGCCTTGGCAGTAATGGAGAGGAGAGATGAAGGGTCCTTACCAAAGAGGAGATAAGGAGTCAGCAAGGGGAGGGAGGGAGCCAAGAAATCTCATAGCTGACTTGATAAGCCGCTAATAAAAAGAAACCTTAAATCTGTAACCTATTCTCCTGGCCAGTCTGTTTGTCAATTGTCTCTATTTTCCCAGCACCAATTATACCATTTGAGATAGTTCAGGGCAGATACTTGAAGAAGATTCCTAGAGCAATCTCATCTAGATATGTGCTTATCTGTGTATAATGATCTGCGGGGAATAGAGAAGACTTCCAAATAGTGGCTACATAAAGTTAATTTAGGATTTTCCTAAAATGACTTAGACATATATTTTCTTAGGAAAAGATATAAAATGAATCATAATGCAGAAAGTTCCCAATAATGCAACATGCAGAGACCAAAATGCAAAAGTTAGAGATAGAAGGACAGCGATTACAGCAAGCCATTCAGCTTTGCTGGGACTGTGTCAAGCAGGGGTGCTGGATTCATGGCTCTCATCACTTTTAGTGGAAATGGGTATGCCAGGTTTGATTAGTAAATACAGTTCTAGTGAGAAGAAATGTTAACACACCTATGAACATACAGCATATATACATTTATATATGAAAACATCACACATATGAAACATAATATTTACAATGTGTTATTTGCAAAGAACAAACAGCCTCACTGGTGTGTACCAAGACCATTCTTGAGCTCTCAATACTAAGACCCTATTGAGATGAATTATTAGTGTTTTGTGTGTCTGAGTCCCTCCTAGGTTCAGAGAGCGCTTAGCCTGAGGCCTCAGTAGTTAGGAATGCAACCACAAGGTGTCAGTAGATCTTAACTGCTGAGGAATGTGTAGAGAATTCACTTCCTTGTGTGCTGATTCTGAAGGCTTGTGACAGAAGCAAAGCCTGTTTCTCAGTGGCTGAGGTGACTCCAGAGGTAGAATTGTCACTGAGAAAGAACAACATCCTGAGAGTTATAGCTGACCTCCTAGTCACCACAGTCTCTACTGGATTTTAATTTAATTGGGCAGAGCAATGAAAACATATGCTCCTACATTATTCATGTTTCTCTGGCTGCAGCTGGATGGTGAGTTAATATCTGAAGGCCATAGAACAATCAGGGGGCATTTCTGAGACACCCAGGGGGAACTCTATTCAGGTTTATTTTAGTTACTCTAGAAAAAGAGACTCCTGGAAAGGGGTGACCTCACAGCCTTTCTCCTTTTTTCTTTCCATCTTTCTGCATAGGGATGAGCCAAGGCGAGCAGGTGGAGCAGCTTCCTCCCATCCTGAGAGTCCAGGAGGGATCCAGTGCGGGCATCAACTGCACTTATGAAAACAGTGTCTCCAACTACTTCCCTTGGTATAAGCAAGAACCTGGAGAGAATCCTAAGCTCATCATTGACATTCGTTCAAATATGGAAAGAAAGCAGACCCAAAGACTTGTCTTAGTACTGGATAAGAAAGCCAAACGCTTCTCCCTGCACATCACAGACACCCAGCCGGGAGACTCAGCCATGTACTTCTGTGCTGCAAGTGCACACTGCTCCACGGGCACCTGCAGCCTGTCCTCAAACCTGCCATGGGGCCTGGAGCCTCATCTACATCCTGTGTCACAGGCCTTCCAGAGCAGCATTTGCCAGTTGTTAGTTCAAGGTGCCAACAAATATAGACATTAAAAATACAAAATAAGCTCTTCAACGAGGCGGCCGAGCGGCAGACGCCAACATGCAGATCTTCGTGAAGACCCTGATGGGCAAGACCATCACTCTTGAGGTCGAGCCCAGTGACACTATCGAGAATGTCAAGGCCAAGATCCAAGACAAGAAAGGCATCCCACCTAACCAGCAGAGGCTGATATTCGCGGGCAAACAGCTGGAGGATGGCCGCACCCTGTCCAACTACAAAATCCAGAAAGAGTCCACCTTGCACCGGTGCTGCGTCTGCGCGGTGGCATCATTGAGCTGTCCCTTCGTCAGCTTGCCCAGAAGTACAACTGTGACAAGATGATCTGCCACAAGTGCTACGCACGCCTGCACCCTTGTGCAGTCAACTGCTGCACGAAGTGCGGCCATACCAACAACCTGCGCCCCAAGAAGAAGGTCAAATAAAGCTGGGGTCATACCTGACCTGTGACCCCGGGACCAAATAAAGTCCCCTTCCATCGACTGGAACAGTAAAAAAAAAAAAACAAAAAAACAAAATAAGAATGTTAATTTCAAGTCACTCAAAACAATTTAGGACAATTTTCTCCATTAAAAAATTATTTTAAAAATTAAAATATAATTTTGTTGCAAGTAGTTACCATACTTTCCCCAGGACAGTGGTTGTACTACCAACCCACTCCTGACTCCCTTTTGTTTCACTTTGCTTAGCTGGATTGATGCCACCGGCGCTGATCTGGCTTCTCTTTCTTACCCACCTTTGCTCCGGCTTGGCTCTGGGATCGGCTGCCATCAGCCACAGTCCTACCTTTCTCTCTATCCACCTTTGTTTGGGGAGTCGACCACTCCACCAGACCACTCCCAAGACCCTTGAAGCCTCGGATAAAGGACACACACTCAGTTTGTCACTTTACAGTTTGCCTTTCATGGCACAATTGCTGGGCACAGATACCTCCTGCCTGGAAATGTGAGCTCTTACCAAACCACCATCTCCATCTCTCCTTCCACCCCAAACTCCAATCAGCTCCTGCCAAACATCTCTGGTAACCTGGCAGCAGCAGAGCCACAGGCCATGGCTGCCCCAAGATTTTACATGATGGCTGTGAGCTTGTAGTCTCAAAGCATGACAGAAAAGCCCCTCTCCTTCCTTGTGTCTCCTTTTTTTCTCCTGGGATCCAGAATCTCACTTGTACCTGCCACCCAGTAATTGGCTCTCTGCCTTCTTTATTGACAAATCAAGAACATATTAGGGAACTAGACCTTAGCATCAGAGCCTCTCCTTACATAATTTTATTAATTCCCCTTTCTCTTTCCTCCCTCCATCCTCCTATCTATTCCTTTCCTCATTCCCTCACAAACCCTTGTCTTTCCTTTATAACTATTAAGATTACATATATGTACAAATACAATCAGTTGTGTCTCATTAGCATTGGTTGTACGCATATGATTTTAGGGCTGAGTACCTACTATTAGATAGCTAATTAGGGAGATTATCCTCAGGGATAAATACTTCTCCCTCTCTCCCTTAATTGTTTGTAGTTATTTGACATGGATATCAAAGGGATACAAACATGAAACAAAATAAATCAGGTTATCAGATGATGTGGTATTATACATAAGAGATTTCCAAGACCCTACCAGAAAAATTCTAGAAATTATCAATAAGTTCAGCAACATGGTAGGATACAAAATATACTTACAAACATCAGTAGCCTGTCTACATACCAACAGCAAACATGCTGATATTGAGGTCATGCACACATTCCCATTCACTATAGTTTCCAAAAACATATATGGGAATAAACCTAACTAAGGAAGTTAAATTCTTCTTCTTCAGAAAAAATGATAAATCTCCGAAGAAACAGGTAGAGGAAGACACTAGAAAAATGGAATATCCTCTTATGCTCATTGATCAATAGAATTAATATTGTGAAAATTACCATTGTACTAAAAGTTATTAAAAGATTCAGTGCAATCCCAACCAAAACCCCATACCAGTCTTCACAGAAATAGAAAACAAAACATCTAAAAATTTATATAGCAGCACTCAGAACACTGAATAAACAAGACCAAAAATGATAATGTCCAATGGCATATCATAGTTAAAATACTACATATACCCAGAGAAGAAATTGTATTGAAACTAAAGGAGAAAAAAATCACAGGTCTCAAACGAAAGAAAGCCTATCATAATAAGAGTTTACTTCAAAACGAAAATTGTAAAGCCTGAAGACCTTGGGGCACACATTCCAAATCTTAAAAGACTATAACAACCATCCTAAGATAACAATGTGAAGCAAAACTATCTGCCATGATTGATTGATGGAGGAAGAAAGATTATATATCCAACAAAGCAAACCTAAAGAAAATGTGAGAAGCATTATTTGCGACCAAAGAGAGAAAGGAGGATAGTAGAGAGGCTTTGGACAGAAATACAAAGCTTTAATTATAAAAACATACAATACCGCTGACAACACAGACAACTGCAAACATCAGCAACATGATGACCTCATCTAACGCACGCATTTCAGTAATAACTTTACATATCACTAGGCTCAGTTAGTCACTCAAAATGACTAAATGGATGAAGAGACAAAATCCATCTATCTGTGCCAGCAAGAGACACATCTTAGTTTTAAAGATAGGCACTACCTTAGAGTAAAAGAATAGTCAAAAGAATTAGTCAAATGGGACATGGAAGCAAGCAGCCATTTCCATGCTAAAATCTGACAAAAGTAAAAACCCCTCTAGCAATACACAGACTCATGAAGATTAAATAACTCATTCCTAAATGATGAACGGGTGAAAGAAGAAATCAAGAAGCAAATAAAAGAATTCCTGGAGCTAAATAAAAATGAAAACATAATAAACAAAACCCTTTAGGACACATTGACAGCAATCCTATGAAAGAATTTTATGGCTCTAAGTACCTACATTCTTTTAAAAGAATTAAAGCACAAATAAACGGCTTAATGATGCAACTCCAAAATTGGGCAAGGGCAAGTAAAATCCAAAAACAAGAAATAGAAATAGACCATAAATCACTGAAATAAAAACAAAGCAAACATATTTTTTTTTTTTAAAAATCAATTAATCTAAAAGATGGTTCTTTGAGTAGAGTAAGAAGATTGGCAGATCTTTGGCCCAACTAAATAACAGAAAGAAAGAGACGACTCAAATTATCAGAATTAGAAGTGAACAGGAAATCAATACAACAGATACCAACGAAATTCAGAATAGTTTAAGAGGATATTTTTTAAATGTATAGCTGGAAAATATAAAAGAAATACATGAATTTCTAGATGCAGCCAAATGAACAAACTTAAACCAGAAGAAACCAACAACCTAAACAGACCCATAACAGATGAGGAATTTGAATAGTAATGAAAAGCCTCCAACCTTAAAAAAATTCCTGGAACAGATGTATTGATAGCAGAACTCTACTAGACATTCAAAGAAGATCTACAGACAGTTTCGTTTCAACAATTAAAGAAAAGAGAAAGAGGGGTATTCCCGAAGTCCTCCAAAGCCACTATAATCATGTCCAAACCAGGCAAAGATACAGCAACAAAAAATAAAACTATAAGTCAATATCCCTGATGAACATAGGCTCAAAAATACACAATAAAATACTTGTGAAGAGAATACAGAAATACATCTAAAAAGGTTATATACCAGGACCACAATGGCTTTATTCTTGAAATGCAGGAATAGTTTAAAAAAAAAAACCACAAGGCAATTAATGTAATATAGCACATAAATGGACTTAAAAGCAAAAATCACATGATCATCTCAATAGATTCAGAAAGGGCCTTTGACAAAATCCAACATGCCTTCTTCATACAAGTCCTAGAGAATGTAGGGCTAGAAGAAACATACCCCAACACAAAAGCTATAGAGGAGAAACACACAGCCAACACCATCCTAAATCAGCATCCTAAATCTCAACCTATGGGATGCTGCCTCTTTGGAATCAAACAACCTTTTCACAGGGATCACTTAAAATCATCGGAAAACACAGATATTACATCATGATCCACAACAGTATCAACATTACAGTTATGGAGTACCAACGAAATCCTTTGATGATTTGATGACTGGTGGGTCACCACAGTAGGAGAAACTGTATTAAAGAGTTGCTACAGTGGGAAGGTTGGGAATTACTGTGATAAATAAAGAAAACCTTGAACCAATCCCACCAAAGTCAGAAATGAAGCAGGGGTGGCCACTGGCCCTATTCCTTTTCAACATTGTGCTTGAAGCACTAGTTGAAGCAGTAAGCCAAGAGAAGGAAATTAAAGGATACAAACAGGAAAAGAAGAAGTCAAAATATCCCTATCTGCAAATGATAGAATACTACAGAGATCTCCAACTCTTATTAGAAAGCTTCTAAAAATAATTTAAAAATTCAACAGCTATTAAAAACAATGACTTCATGAAATTCACAGGCAAATTGATGGAACTAGAAAATATCATCCTGAATGAGGTAACCCAGACACAAATGAACACACATGGTATATACTCTCTGATAAGTGGATATTAGCCCAAAAGCTCAGAATGACCACGATACAACTCACAGACCATATGAAGTTTAAGAAGAAGGAAGATCAAAGTGTGAATGCTTCAGTCCTACTTAGAAAGGGGAACAAAATAATCACAGGAGGTAGAGGGATGAAAGGATCTAGGAGGAAGAGAGGAGGGCAGGGAAGAAGTGGGGGCAGGATCAGGTATAGGAAGAGATAGGAGAGAAATACAGATGGTCAGGAAATTGAACAGAAACATGTAGCAGTGGGAAATGGGGAAGTAGGACTGGAAACTGCCAGACTTCAGGGAAGTGAGAGGTTCCTAGGACCCAACAGAGATGGCTGTAGCCAAATAGTCACTAAAGGGGAGATAGAACCTGTAGAGACCACTTCCAGTAGATAGCCATGGTCCCCAACTGAGGGATGGGGCCACCCACTCATCTCAAAAAATTTCACCCAGAATTGTTCCTATCTAAAGGAAATTCAGGAACAAAAAATGAATAAGAGACTGAAGGAAAGGCAATTCCATCAGCAGACACCAAACCTAGACACTATTGCTGGTGCCAAAAAGTGCTTGCTGACAGGAGCTTGGTATAGCTGTCCCCTTATAGGCTATGCCAGCACCTGACCAATACAGATGCAGATACTCACAGCCAACCATCTGACAGAGCCCACGGAACCAAATGGAAGAGTTATGGGAAGGACTGAAGAAGCTGAAGGGGATTGCAACTTCCAAGGAAGAACAAAATATCAACTAACTGGACCACCCAGGGCTCCTAGGGACTAAACCACCAACCAAAGAGTATGTACTCATTGATAAGTGGATATTAGCCCAAAATCTCAGAATACCCAAGATACAATTCACAGATCATATGAAGTTTAAGAAGAAGGAAGATCAAAGTGTGAGTGCTTCAGGATACATGGAGGGACCCATGGCTCCAGCTACATATGTAGCACAGAATTGTTTTATCTGACATCAATGGTAGGGGAGGCCCTTGGTGCTGTGCAGGCTCGATACCCCAGTGTAGGGGAATGCCAGGGCCAGGAAGTGGGAGTGGGTGGGTGGGTGGGTGGGTTGGTGGGGGGGAGGGGAAGAGGGGCTAGGAAGTTTTTGGAGGGGAAACCAGGAAAGGGGATAACATTTGAAATGTAAATAAAGAAAATATCTAATAAAAGAAAAAAAAATACAATAGAAACACCACACCTCATTTTGAGTGTGTGTGTGTATATGTATAATAAACACTACACATTTCATATATATTTATGTATATCAGATGAACCCTCTGGTGTAATTTGTATTAAATTGGAGAAGTAGATACAAATATCTGTGAGAGCAGTTCAATTCAATGATAGATGCTCAAGCCAGAAGGTAACACCTATTTTACTCTCATATCTAACATTATAACTAACAGAGTGCATGTATTTGTCAATAATGTTAGAGATATTAAAACAATTCATTTTTGTTAAAAAGGAATTAGAAAAAAGATATGAAGGAGGGGCACATGGGAGAGTTTGGAGGAAAGAAATGGAAGATATTGTGATTAAATAATAATTTCAAAAAATAGCAATAAAAAATAAAACCTGGGCTAGAGCAATCAGGGTGGTCGCTCAAGCTACAGCTTCTGCTTCCTATTCCCCCAGGGTACCATGTACCCCTTCCTAGAGAGGAAAGTCCATCATACATGGTCCACTTCTCCCACATGAGAGAGAAACATGGCTTACTTCTCAAATGTATTTCTCTACTGAAACAGAGCGGTTGTAATTATCATGAGCTACTGGTATATCTCATGATGCTGGTTTTTCCTATAGAAGAAAAAATGTAAGTGGTGCATAAACAAAGTGGCCACAGATTTTGTTATTTGGATCTTGTCTTAGGACATAAAATGACCCATAAAGTCAATTAAAACAATGACCACGAATAACATCTAAACAATTATATGCAAACAGTTGTGAACATGGTAACAATAAACTAGAAGAATTTCTATCATTATTACATTTAATCTCAGAATTTTCTTAGTAGAAGCAAGAAAAGAAATTTATATTTTAAATACATAGAGTGTAATGTAAACACCGAGAGAAGCTGAGTGCAGATGAAGGCAGAAAGTCAAGTCTGTTGTGTAGACTTAGCTCACTGAGCAAGCTGGTTTATGTTAGCAAGACATGTTTCAAGGGAGAAGGGGAACCTTTTCCAAAAATTTAGGTCACTCCATGGAATTCAATAACTTGTGTATCTTCACCTTTTCTGAAATTTAGGAATATTGAGTACTTTTTATAGAGTGTGGTGTCTCTCCTTTAATAAAAAATTCCATAAAATTGATATTCTCTTAGAAGAGAGAGAGAGAGAGAGAGAGAGAGAGAGAGAGAGAGAGAGAGAGAGAGAGAGAGAGAGAGAGAGAGAGAACAAACATGACAAACATGACCTTTGAAGTACAAGAGATCCCTCGACTCTAACCAAGAGTTCATTGCATGGGTCTTTTAGCAAATATTGCTACACTTAACTTGGTTTACTCTCTGGTCACTAGAGGGCGCAGTATCCCAACGCTATAGCATTTCCTCTACACATTCAAGTTTAGACTAATTGCTTCTCTCTGTGTTTTCCACATGCTAAGAATCATGAACACTGTCGAGATGGGTCTAAAGATGAACTCTTCTCCAGGCTTCATGACTGTGATGCTCCTCATATTCAGTAAGTAGAGTGACCTTAAACTTCTCACGTTTTTATGGCAGAAAAATGTTGAGCCCTAACTTCATCTAAGAGCTTGGTCTTTAATGACATTCATATCAGTTTTTGTTTTGTTTTGTTTTGTTTTTATTCCCCAGCAAGGGTCCATGGAGACTCAGTGACTCAGACGAAAGGTCAAGTGGCCCTCTCAGAAGAGGACTTTCTTACTATACACTGCAACTACTCAGCCTCAGGGTACCCAACTCTGTTCTGGTATGTGCAGTATCCCGGAGAAGGTCCACAGCTCCTCTTTAGAGCCTCAAGGGACAAAGAGAAAGGAAGCAGCAGAGGTTTTGAAGCTACATATGATAAAGGGACCACCTCCTTCCACTTGCGGAAAGCCTCAGTGCAAGAGTCAGACTCGGCTGTGTACTACTGTGCTCTGAGTGACACAGTGACACAAACCACAGGGGGAACTGAGCACAAACTCTGAATAGCAGGGGGCTGGCTGCTGAACATCTGGGATTGCTTTGGTTCCTCCTCTATGTGCTATGTGACTCTCGTCTTCTCTCATGGGCACAAAATTCATATGAACAGCCACAGCAGAAAGAACAAGAGGCAGACTCTTCCATACTTGTCTTGACAGGGACTAAACCAAAATCTTATGCAAAAATACCTCATGCAGAGCTAAAGGAGCCTCACAGTAAAGCTCTGTGAGTAAGGAAGTGGTCTGACTGCTTGTCGAAGCAGATGAAGTCTGTCCTCCACATTTTCTTCTACAGCTCTGGTAGAACTAGCTGTATTTTATATTTGCAGGGAACAAGATGTGCCAGGAAAGGGGCTTCTGCATAATGACTTCTGCAAGTCTGGAGGGAGAAGTCACAGGATGTAGTGCAGGCATCACCCGAACAAGGCCTTAGATTCCTCTGAAGGACTGAGCACCTCCCTGGCAGCTGACCAAAGCTATTTATTTTCTTTTTTAAAAGTAAATATAATTACATCACTCTATTTACTGTAGTAACCAATTAGGAGGCTCAATTCTGTGGAGGATTGTTTGTCACTCTTGGCCCTGTGATTGTTTGCTTATGGGTGGAGCCTCATGAGATTTCCCCTCTCCGTGTTACCAAGTCTATTAGTGTTGAGTTTCTTCAGGACTTATTTAGATGCAGAGAACAAGTGAGGTGCCCAACCCCAAATTGATACATTTACGACACAACTCCTTCCCTTAAGGGAAGAACATGGAAGAGGGAATGGAAAGATTGTAGGAGCCAGAGGACAAGGAAAGTTGATATGAAGTTATGTTCCCTACAAATGACATGGAAACCTCACTCAAGAGATAGGCTTTTAAAAGTGTATGGTTAGAGGTTACTATGGTAACTGGTTAAACCTCTCTTACCTTTACTTTCTCTTCTGTGACTATTAGGTTCTTCCCAAGCTCACTCTTCGTCTGGATGTCCTAATTTTGCAGAAGCTCAGACTACTGAAGAAAATTGTAGATATGTTCATGTGTATTAATACAAACGGTAATAAAGGTCCATGGATTAACGTATTTTCTAATCTTCATGAAAAGGCCAAGCAGACCACTTTGGGGAATGCTACCTCTTTTCAGCAGTAATTCAAACTTCCTGCTGTGTCTTTCTGGCCATGCCATGGGTCATCTCTGCCAGGGTCCCAGCCCACTGGGTTGGACTCAGTATGAGAGAGCCAGACCCCACACAAGTTTATCACCTTGTTTAGACTCCACCCCTAAACAACCAACCATAGTGCTGAGAAGGAGAAGCAATCCTCCATTGGTGTCTGCAAGATCTAGAGCCAGCTCCATGTGGCTCTGCCCCTTCTGAACCTTCATAGAGGAAAAGGAGGGTGAAGTGGGATGATCTTATTTCAACCACGGATGTATTTTTAAAAACTGAACTGAAGCTAGAGGTGAAAAACTCAATAAACTGAAAAAAATTCAGAGGATTTATTCATAGATAGCATTTAAAATGTTTAATTGTTTTAATACTTTTAATACAAAAGTTGATTGTCAGCAAAAACTCAGAATTTTATCAAACCATTAAAAGACAAAGTATAAGAGCCACATCGTGCTATCAAGGAAACAGATGAATATAAAACCCCTTGAACTGAATATCCAGGAACTTTGGTACACTTTGAAATGATAAAATCTGTGAATTATGAGCACAGAAGGAAAAGAACCCAAGTTCAAAGATCTAGAACATATCTTAAGTGAATCATAGAGGAAAAGAGCCCCCAAACCAAGGAAAGAAATGTCTATCTGGGCATAAGGGGTACAGAGAACACCAGATAGATAACAGCAGAGAAGAAATTCCCCGAGAATTACAGGGAACAAAGCAAAACATAGAAAACAAAATGGTTATTGGAATCTTCAGGAGAGAAGCCACAAATCACAAACAAAAGGAAGAACATCATAATAGCAGCTGACTCCTGTGAAAATTTTAAAAGACAGAAGAAATTTGAGCAGTATATCAAGTCCTAAAAAGACTATGAATGCCAACCCATAATCTCTGGGATACATTGAAATAGTCCTAAGGGAGAAATTTATAGCATTAAATGTTTTCCCATATCTGTGTATGTTAGCTCTGAATTTAGACATGTGTGTTTCATTTGGAATTCCCATAAAGGACCTGAAATTACAAAGGGGCCGAGGTGGGTTGGTGGGAAAAGGGGTTGTTTCAAGGAAAGGTTGAAAGAAGCATCAATATAAAATGTTTTAAAAGGAATGGTAAAACAGAATGGATTAATAATTAAATGGAGAAAGAGGGTGATAGGATAGAGGAGTGGTTACTGGGAGGGAAATTATCACTAAAGACTGAAAAAGTTACATGAAAACCCACTACTGTAGAAGCCTCCTTCCCAAAGGATCCATAGACCCTAAGAAAGGAACATCTGAAATTTAAATAAAGTGGTTATTAATTCTTTGAGAATTTCATACAATTTTATTCATAGTTTAATTGTATTCATCCTCCTTCTTCAACTCCCCCCAAATCCACTCCACCTCCCTACCTGCCCAACTCCTCTCTCTCTCCCTCTCCTTCTTCCTCCCCCTTCCTCCCCCCTCTCTCTCACAGTTTCTTTTATTCTCACTCTCATTCTCTCTCTCTCTCTCTCTCTCTCCCTCTCCCTCTCCCTCTCCCTCTCCCTCTCTCCCTCTCTCCCTCCCTATCCCTATCCCTATCCCTATCCCTATCTCTATCTATCTCTATCTATCTCTATCTCTATCTTGTATAAAGTGTGGTTTGCATTGGCAACTACTGTTGCATGTGGAGTCTGCCCTGCTGTGTGGTCCGTATACCAGGAATCGCACCTTTATAAATGTACTGGCTAGTTTTGTGTCAACTTGACACAGCTGGAGTTATCACAGAGAAAGGAGCTTCAGTTGAGGAAATGCCTCCATGAGATCCAACTGTAAGGCATTTTCTCAATTAGTGATCAAGGGGGAAAGGCTCCTTGTGGGTGGGACCATCTCTGGGCTGATAGTCTTGGTTCTATAAGAGAACAGGCTGAGCAAGCCAGGGGAAGCAAGCCAGTTAGAAACATCCCTCCATGACCTCTGCAACAGCTCCTGCTTCCTGACCTGCTTGAGTTCCAGTCCTGACTTCCTTTGGTGATGAACAGCAGTATGGAAGTGTAAGCCGAATAAACCCTTTCCTCCCCAACTTGCTTCTTGGTCATGATGTTTGTGCAGGAATAGAAACCCTGACAAAGACAAATTGGTACCAGCTCATTGGATAAACACTTTTTTGTGGGGAGAGCATAGAGAGGAGGCATCTAGATCCCTCAGTAGCATAAAGAACTCCAGTTTATTATGCTATGTGTACTGGCTAGTTTTGTGTCAACTTGACACAGCTGGAGTTATCACAGTTGGAGCTTCAGTTGAGGAAATGCCTCCATGAGATCCAACTGAAGGCATTTTCTCAATTAGTGATCAAGGGGGAAAGGCCCCTTGTGGGTGGGACCATTCTTGGTCATGATGTTTGTGCAGGAATAGAAACCCTGACTAAGACAATAAAGAATCTAACTCGCCTCCCACCAGCTATTATGCTAGTTTCTCTCAGCTAAGGATGGAATTTTTGATCCCTCCCATCTTCCATACAAGAATTATGTCAGTATTGAGCTTGCACAGGTCATATGCATGCTGTCACAACACACACACACACACATATATATATATATATATATATATATATATATATATATATATATATATATATATGCCTCATTGGTTTTGTTTTGAAAACAGTCTCCTTGAACTCATCCACCACCCCTGGCTCTTTCAATTCTTCCATTCCCTTTTCTGTAAAGAACCTTGAGTCTTTATGGACGTGATAGGATATAGATGCCCTATTTAGGACTGAGCACTCTCTGCACACTGACTAGTTGTGGGTCTCTACGTTAATTGCCACCTACTATTAAAAGAAGCTTCCCTAATGAGGGTTGTGTGACATCATGACTTGGGGATATAACAACATGGCATTACCAGTCATTTTAAAGGCTAAGTCCACTTAATAATATACTAGGTTCTAGGTCCCATGACCTATCTAGTTACATGTCATTTAAAACCTGATAATGGGATAATGTAGGGGTGTATGAACTAACACCGAGCATAGATAAAAACATAAACTGTGATTTGATTGTAAGAGCTTTAGAAACATTACAAAAATGTGACTAGGGAAATAAATAAGTTGCCATTTGGTGGAAAATGTAAGCATAAGTACACACGTACATAACATGAGCAAATGGCTTAAATTTCTCACCTGACTAAACCATCACCTGTTTTAATAGTTCACATAAGAAGAATCTGTGCTTGAAGTATTTCTTTGACACTAAGGTGAATCCACAGGATGGCAGTATCTTCTCAAAGACCCAGAGGCACTTTCTCATATGGTCCTAACACTCTGTGTGTGTGTGTGTGTGTGTGTGTGTGTGTGTGTGTGTGTGTGTGTGTGTGTGTGTGTTGGGGAGTGGTTTAGAGGAAGGTGGAAGGCTTTTGATGTAGTAGTGAAAATTAGGACCTTCTTTCTAATTGGATGAACAGTTGGTTTTTTTTTTCTTTCTTTCTTTTTATGCATCTTCAAGCAGAAGAACTGAAACTGCCTAAATACCACTCCTTTTCCTGGCTTGAAGTGTGAATCTTCAGTGAAAAGAGTAATGCATTCCTTACATGTTTCACTAGTGTTCGTCTGGCTTCAACTAGGTGGTGAGTTTGGTCATTTCTACAGGAATATAAAAATACAATATATAAGGGTATTGCCTATTTTAGGCTGGAGGGTAAAAATGCTAATATTCTCATGCTGCAACAAAATTGGGTGGGAGGCATATGGAAAAGCAATTCTAGAATGTTAACATCCAAATGCATCCAGTCTTGACCGTCTGACCTTTGTCTTTCTGCACAGGGGTGAGCAGCCAGGAGAAGGTGCAGCAGAGCCCAGAATCTCTCATTGTCCCAGAGGGAGCCATGAATTCCCTCAACTGCACTTTCAGCAACAGTGCTTCTCAGTCCATCTGGTGGTACCAACAGCATCCTGGGAAAGGCCCCAAAGCACTAATATCCATATTCTCTAATGGCAACAAGAAAGAAGGCAGATTGGCAGTTTACCTCAATAGAGCCAGCCTGCATGTTTTCCTGCACATCAGAGACTCCCAGCCCAGTGACTCCGCTGTCTACTTCTGTGCAGTGAGCACACAGTGCTCCCCAGGCACCTGCAGCCTGCACCCAAACATAGTTGGCTTCTGCAGGTCTGAGCTAGAGTTCAGAACATCAGGGGGAGAAATCCTGCTTATTCTCTTTGTCCTCCACATGTAATGGGAGTTGAGAGCCACACAAGAGAGGGTTTGACTTATGGGGATACAACTTTATTATTCTGAGAATGCATAGTACACATATTGGTATGGCTGAAATATTTTTCATTTTATTTTAATTGAAAAAATGCATATACTATATCCTGATCATGATTTGTACTCCTCCAATTCCTTCCATATTCTCCCCCACCTCCCCATACAACAAATACTATACCTACTTTCTCTATATATCTTTAGAAAACTATCAGGCAAATAAAATAATTGAAAGAAAGAAAAGGCACAGGCTACACACATATGATGTGGAGGATCCAGCAATACCTCTCCTGGGCATATATCCAGAAGATGTCCCAACCGGTAAGAAGGACACATGCTCCACTATGTTCATAGCAGCCTTATTTATAATAGCCAGAAGCTGGAAAGAACCCAGATGCCCCTCAACAGAGGAATGGATACAGAAAATGTGGTATATTTACACAATGTAGTACTACTCAGCTATTTAAAAGAATGAATATATGAAATTCCTAGCCAAATGGATGGACCTGGAGGGCAACATCCTGAGTGAGGTAACACAATCACAAAGGAACTTACACAATATGTACTCACTGATAAGTGGATATTAGCCCAGAAACTTAGGATACCCAAGATATAAGATACAATTTGCTAAACACATGAAACTCAAGAAGAATGAAGACCAAAGTGTGGACACTGTGCCCCTTCTTAGAATTGGGAACAAAACACCCATGGAAGGAGTTACAGAGACAAAGTTTGGAGCTGTGACAAAAGGATGGACCATCTAGAGACTGCCATATCCAGGGATCCATCCCATAATCAGCTTCCAAACGCTGACACCATTGCATACACTAGCAAGATTTTGCTGAAAGGACCCAGATATAGCTGTCTCTTTTAAGACTATGCCGGGGCCTAGCAAAAACAGAAGTGGATGCTCACAGTCAGCTAGTGGATGGATCACAGGGCCCCCAATGGAGGAGCTAGAGAAAGTATCCAAGGAGCTAAAGGGATCTGCAACCCTATAGGTGGAACAACATTATGAACTAACCAGTACCCCGAGCTCTTGACTCTAGCTGCATATGTATCAAAAGATGGCCTAGTCAGCCATCACTGGAAAGAGAGGCCCATTGGAAATGCAAACTTTATATGCCCCAGTACAGGGGAACGCCAGGGCCAAAAGAATGGGAATGGGTGGGTAGGGAAGTGGGGGGAGGGCATGGGAGACTTTTGGGATAGCATTGGAAATGTAATTGAGGAAAATACGTAATAAAAAATATTAAAAATCAAAAAAAAAGAGTAAAAGAAAAATGCAAAAAAGTCCCTCAAAGGTAAAGCAAGTATCAAGGTTGCTTTTGCTTCAAGTTAGTCTAAAATAATTACATTAAATATAAGCAGCAAAACATTCCAATCAAAAGAACCGCAAAGTGAGTCTCATGCTCTGCCATGCAGTACACATCATTCTTTTTAAAAAAATCTTCTCTTTTTTTAACTGATAAAAACAGACTGAAAAATGAAAATGAAAGTATGGAAAAAGTTATATGCCATGCTGATACCCAGCATAAGAAAATAATAACCTGAATTAATATCTGACAACTTTCTGTTCCATGTAACTTCTTCCACATATTTAATTCAATAATTGGGAATAAAGGGAGAATCCCTTTTCTTCATGGGTGTTGGTTCTAAGAAGTTACACACCAGATGATTCCACACCATGCATATACAGGCCTCACTAGGTGGGCTCACTCGGGATTGATTTAAAACAAGCAAGCCAATGAACACACACACACACACACAGTTGGAAGGGAGAAGTTGAGGGGTATATGAAGCATTGGAGGACAGGGAATGGTAATGGGTGGGATTCAAACACATGATATGAATGAGTGGATATTAAATAAAACATCTAATTAAAAATGAGGAAAAGTTGGAGAGTGGGGAAGAATGATGCAGCATGAGTCTCACGGTAGATGCTCATTGATGGTCTGAACTTTTCCTTCTCTACTGAGACTTTACACTTCTCCCCCTGTATATGTGTGAGCTAAACCTAAAGCATTTCCACAGGCCGAGCTTTACCTCTACTTAGTTCAAAATAGCTTCTAACTCCCCCTTTAACTTCTATCCTTATCTGTGTGTTACTTACGAAAAATATGTTATCTAATTTCCAAATACTTGGTGGTATTTTGACATTTGTTGAGTGAGTGAACTCTACATAATTTTGTGGTCGGTAAACACATGTCATGTAACTTCAGTCCTTAAGGTTCACTGGTGTATTTTGAACTGTCTGAGTGTATGGTCTGTCTAAGAGAACATTGTTTGTACACTGGTAAACGTACCCTGCATTGACAAGTGGAATGGTCAGTACAGGTGTCAGTTTGGTCTAATTGCTTGCTCTGTCTAGTGCCAGTTCTTACTGTGTCTTATTAGCTACTTCGAAGGGAGTGTTAATGGCCTCACTACTCCAATCATAGATTTATCTTATTCTAATTCTCTCAACGTTTGCTTATGATTCTCTTAGTAAGTGTATAGATGGAGAATATCACTTCTTCTTGAGCAAGGACCCTTTACTCAATGTAAAATGATTCCTTTATCTCACAGAACTACTCAGAACTACTCATTTTGACTCTTTCTTTCTTTCTTTCTTTCTTTCTTTCTTTCTTTCTTTCTTTCTTTCTTTCTTTCTTTCTTTCTTTCTTTGGCTCCAGATATCTTAAAGGTGAAGTGAGAAGAAAAAAATTCTCTTTCAGAAGAATGGCATGGCTATTGGCCACAATCAACACTACCTTCATTAGACTGCCCAACTTCCACCCACTTAAAACTGCTGAATACTTGTGTGTAAATTAAGTTGCTCCCATGGCTTCTGTATCTCTGGGCTGTGCTTCATTGGTGCTCCCCCAAGGAGTCCATGGTAAAATTTCTTTTACTCTTTACTTCAGCCTTAAACTTTTCAAGGAGTGTGTGTGTGTGTGTGTGTGTGTGTGTGTGTGTGTGTGTGTGTGTGTGGTGTATGTGTGTGTGTGTACATGTGTGAGTGTGTGTGTTTGTATGGGTGTGCACGTGTGTATGTGTGTGTGTGTAAGTACCTTCATCAGTCATCCTACCTTCCTCTGCAGATGCTCCAGTCTATTGTTTGATGGCCAATCAACACGGACTATCCAGACCAAATGATAATGACATTTTGCTGTCTTTTCTCAGTATTGTATTGTCACTATTGCTTTTCTAAAGTCACTAAATATTTAAAATTCTAATTAAAATTGATAAATTTGCTTCATTTTTTTAAATGGCAAGGATTCATATTTTAGACTACTATTCTATGTCTGTATTTCTCTCCCCCCACCCCTCCATTTTACCAAAGTAACTTTCCTGTATTCTACCAGAACTTCCCTTGATTGAATGCTCACTGCCAGCAAAGGCTTCTAAAGGCCAGCCCAGGGAGACTCACTGAGTGTGTCTGCATAAGTAATGGCTATGACAGGGGCACACACAGTGAGAGGGCATTGCATCTGAATTGTAAGAGCATATGTGGAGTTCATTCTATAAGAAAGAATATGCAGGCAAACACCATTAATGAACTGGTTGGTCTGAGTTAAATGAGGGGTGGGGGTAGAGAGGTGAGAAACAAGTGGGGAAGAGAGGGAGAGAGAATTAGAGTTGAGAAGCCTTGCAAGACTCTATTGGCCCATTGGCCCTGGTGTCCACAAATCCTCCCTAATAAAGTGAGAATTGGGAGATACACACACACACACACACACACACACACACACACACACACAGAGAGAGAGAGAGAGAGAGAGAGAGAGAGAGAGAGAGAGAGAGAGAGAGAGATGGAGAGTAAATCTCAGATCAAATAGCTATCTGGCCAGAAGGATAAGACTGAATTTCAAATTGATTTCTTTTGTTCTGGTTCTTTATAAAAACACTGATGAGAAAATAATGGTAAAGGCAGATTATTTCCTGGCTTCACAGATTGAAATGAAAACACTTTTAAATTATTTTAATATGCTTTCAATAGCAAAATTGCTGAGCCATTTCTTAAGCTTCAGAACAAACTTTAAAGACTCAATTTCTGGGTTTTGACAGGCATCAGAATTGTTTGCAGCTTGCAATTTCCTGCTTTTATACCCAAGTGGTGACAGGACAAAAATTTAATGTTTTATCATATAATAATTTTTCTAAAGAAAACAGCCTATTTTTTAATTAGGTTAGAATTCGACACAGCACAGATTAACTTAGAAAAATGAAGTGAGCTCTAGACAGAACACACTAATTTGCTGCAGTCTTCATTCTCCACTGGCCGCCAGAGGGCGACATTGCACAGGCTAGCTGCCTCCATGCACTTGGTCCCCACCCTCAACTCAGTCCCTCCCTGAACCAGTCTGAGTTCTTAGATGATCTGACAGCTGAAGACAACCAGAGGCCAGAAAGTTCCCAGGGCCAGGACCACTTCTACAGGGCTTTTTTTTTTTTCTTTAGAATTTTACCTAAAACAGGAAGGTGTCTAGTAAACCTTGTGCCAACTGTTTCCAAGAACTGGGAACGGCAGCCACTTTCCTGGACGAGCCAGGTTTTTCCAGAAAGGCACAAGAGCTGTTTCCAGTGCGCAGCCATGTTCCTGGTCCTCATCTCGTTCCTCGGGATACATTTCTTCCTGGGTGAGTCAAATATCTGGATAGTTGTAGGTGCACACAATTCACTGTTTCTCTCACTGAATTTTAGTAAGAATAGTTTGCATCATGAAGCCTGCATCACAATCACAAATTTATCATTGATTCTGCAGGTGTCCAAACACAGACAGTTTCCCAGTCTGATGCCCATGTCACTGTCTTCGAAGGAGACTCGGTGGAGCTGAGATGCAACTATTCCTATGGTGGATCCACTTACCTCTCCTGGTATATCCAGCACCATGGCTGTGGCCTCCAGTTTCTCCTCAAGTACTATTCAGGAAACCCAGTGGTTCAAGGAGTGAATGGCTTTGAGGCTGAGTTCAGCAAGAGCGACTCTTCCTTCCACCTGCGGAAAGCCTCTGTGCACTGGAGTGACTCGGCTGTGTACTTCTGTGCTGTGAGTGCACAGTGTGTGGGGCTGCAGGGAGAGCTGAGCACAAACCTGTAAGATGCTGAGGAGGAAACCGCAGCTGAGTGACTCTCAGTCACTCATGCTTGTCATCCATGGAAGAAACCTAAATAAACTCACTGGTTCTCCAATTCGGCATTATTTTGCTCTATCCTTGGAACCCTATGTAGAGTGTATAGACATTTGACCATGGTTCCCAGGAAAAGTGACATAGCAGGATTAAAAAGCATAAAGTGGTCCTTGAGACACAATCGCCTTCTTAATGTTTGTTTTGTAGACTGCATTTCTACTGATTATGTCCATGAGATTTAAGACACAACTCAGTTCTTCTATAACCAGTAACTGCAGTGGGTGCTTACATAGTGTGCACTAGAGGGAGAAAAGGCTTCCTTCAGCTCCAGACTGAAGGTCAGTGCTGAGGAAGGATACTTACTGCTTGCACGCAACACCTCCAGGACCTCAGAAGCACTCTCCATCTGTGATCGTTAGCTTAGATCACTTGCCTCAGTGTAGAATCATCCAGACGAGAATTTCAGTAAGGAGTTATGTGGATCCGATTGTCTTGTGAGCATGTCTGTGGCAGAGTACATTAATCACTGTGGGAAGACTCAGCCTGCACATGGGAAGCACCGTGCCCAGAGTTTGGGTCCTGAACACTGCATGAAATGGGCAAGAGTTAGTGGAGCATGACATGCAAGCATTCTGTGCTCTTTGTTCCTGACGATGGATGCGGTGTGACATGTTGGCCAAGGCCTCTGCTGCTGTGGCATGCACACAGTCTGTGCTATGATGGACTATAACCTGGAACGGTGAGGTCAAAGAAGTCTTCTTCCTTCTAAGCTACTTATGTCAAGCTGTTTTGTCACAGCAATGGATAGGGAAGTAGAATGCTCTCCTTACTTCAGCAGACATGAGAGCACAAAGTAAAGACACAGAGGGTAGGAAAGAGACCGGGGTCTGACCTCAGCAGATCAGATGATTCCAAACAGCAAAGAGCAGAAACTCTTTTGCAGGAAATGGGCATCTTCAAAGAAGAAGGGGGACTATTTAGATTTTTTTAGAGAAGATTGGGATAAGGAGTCTTGTGCCATTTCAAGGGGATATATACAAGTCTGCCATCTCTCATTCCTAGTATTTTCTGCTCATTTGAGACTGACTGTCATGGGAAACAGGCTATTTTACCAAAACCATTTCCTTTCTGGGACTCACTGATAATGGATGGAGCAAGGACAGCTGTAGCCTCATGAGGATTCTGTTTGTACAACTGAGGTACACTGTCCTGTGTGAGCAGGGCAGTGTTAGTTATTCCTCTGCAGGAAATCGATGGTAGAGTGACACTTTGCCTCTTTTATTTTGACTAAGACACCTGGCGGTTATTGCACGGTATAGCTGCCATTCTGAATAGTAGTTGTCATAGGCTTATTTTCACCTTGTCCATTGTCTTACCTGGGAACACCATCCCGTGCCATTTCTAAGTGTCTTATGCAGCCAGTTTTGTACCTGTGGTAGTCCACTGGAAAAATGACACAAGCACGGAATGTATTTATGAACACAAATGAGAACACAAATAAACACAAAGATTTAGACAGTTATAGTTGTTATTTGAACAAATTATAGCACCCTTTAGGTATATGTATCTAAGTCAGTGTAGTTTTACTCAATATAAAGTTTTGACCAACTTTAAAACCAATAGAATTGTCATTGTTCTTGGTTTTTCTTCTCAGTGTTATTCCCTTTCATTCTCCAACAACAAAACTTGTAAACTTTATTTCTCAAGTTCGTGTTTTGCATTTCTAATGTATATGTGTGTGTGTGTTTGTTAACAGTGTGTAGGTCTGAGTTTTAAAAATATATGCCAATAATAAAACATTGTAAGCATGATCTTAAGCTTGTTGTTTTCACTAAAATAATTTGGAGACATGGACAATTTGCCATAATTCATTTCAATTGTTTTAACAGCTGTGCATCATCTCACTTTAGGAATATGTGACAGTCACTGTGATGGTCATTAGGGCACATGGTGGTGGCAGAAGTAGTGGGAGTCTAAGCCAGAAGTCTGGTTCACAAAGGTCAACAGGCCACCACCAGCCATGTTCCCAAGGTGGTGCTTCAGCCTTCTGTACAGTTCAGTCTGAGAATATAGGTCAGCAATCCTCTGAGGTTAGTAAATTGCCCATGGGTGTGGGGGTGGGGTGTGTGTCTATCCAACACATACACATTTCCTGTTTTATTCTGAGCTCATATTCATCTTTTTACTACGAAGTAACCATTTCTATCTCAAGATATTTGTATTCACACACTCCAGTGGCTCAGAAAATGAACCTTTGTCCTGAACTGGTGATTGCACTCTTCTTAATGTTTGGTAAGTGGGACGACACATTCTGTCTTGTTTCCTGATATTGATGTAAATTTTAACAAAAATTTCTCTTATGAGACAGAATACAGATAATCACTGCACTGAATCGCCACTAATTTCATTTTTTTTTTTTTTTAGGAGAAAGCAATGGAGACTCGGTGACTCAGACAGAAGGCCCAGTGACACTGTCTGAAGGGACTTCTCTGACTGTGAACTGTTCCTATGAAACCAAACAGTACCCAACCCTGTTCTGGTATGTGCAGTATCCCAGAGAAGGTCCACAGCTCCTCTTTAAAGTCCCAAAGGCCAACGAGAAGGGAAGCAACAGAGGTTTTGAAGCTACATATGATAAAGAAACCAACTCCTTCCACTTGCAGAAAGCCTCAGTGCAAGAGTCAGACTCGGCTGTGTACTACTGTGCTCTAAGTGACACAGTGGCAGAAACTGCAGGGGGAGCTGAGCACAAACTGAGAAGCAGGGGGCTGGCTGCTGAGTGTGTCTGAGATCACTCATTTAGGGACCAAGAGCAGGGCTGCTATTGTTGATACCACACACGAAAGCATCCAAATTAACATGAAGAAGGTATTAGGAGAGCAGGAAGGAAGCATGCCACACTCTAGGCTTAATCCAAGAGAATGAAGGCTGTCACACATCACAGTGATTTCCTTTTTTGTTTTTGTTTTATGAGATGGAACTTTATGTAGCCCAGGCTGGCCTTGAATAACTTGTGAACCTGAGGTTGGCTTTGAACACTTCTTCCTGCCTAAATCTACAGTGGGCTGGAGTTACATGCATGAACCACCATACTAGGCTGAATTTGTGATTTCTTAAATACAAAATCCTTTTTTTTGAATGAAACTATGTGTTCATGGAGTTATCACATGTGATACAACAAGATGTGGCTTATGAGGTTGAATGTGTTCCATATCTCCCTGGCAACGTGCAGTAAGAAAGGGGTATTTCTTTTTTCCCTTTTCAAGATCTGATAATTTATTTGTTGCTTATAAAGATTTTTATGTTTGACTGAATTTATAAGTAGAAGCTTTTGGTGGAGACAGTCCACGTCTTGTGAAAATATATTCCTGCCATTTTTATTTGGCTTCTTTCATTCTTTTGGCCAAAGATATCTAGCATATTCTACAGCATCTTCCTTATGTTTATTCCTTATGTCTAGTGTGTTCCTTTTTTCAGTGAAATCTTTCAGCAAATGTGATACACATGTAGTAAAAACATGCTGAATGTTGGATGCTTTGGCCCCGGGGGAAAAAGTGAATTAAGATGAAGAGACTCAATTCTGTTTATAGGTCAAGTAGAGGAAAATGAATTAAGCATTGGGAAAGCTGGAAGTGACATTGTTGGGAGGAAGAAACTTGGATTGTGGACTTAGGAGATAAGAGAGGTTAAGAATTAGGTAGAGTGGCATAGACAAGTATCTCAAAGAGATCCAAAGACCTTGAAGAAAACTAGGCAGCTATGCATAGATCATCACATGTTAATGGAAGATGTATTCCTTCTTTCTGTAGTATATTACCAAAAAATGAAATGAATCATAGACCCAAAATGTAGCATCCAAGTATGAATCATTACATATCAAAAATATATTACATTTGGATGGTGGGTCCTACCTACTATGGAAGAGTTAAAGGAAGGACTGAAGGAGTTAAAGGTGATTGCAGCCCCATAGGAAGAGCAACAATGTCAACTAACTCAGACCTCTCAGAGCTCCCAGAGTCTAAGCTAAAAACCAAGGAGCACTCTTGGTATGGTTTGTGGCCCTGGGCACATGTGTAGCAGAGGACTGCCTTGTATGGCCTCAATGGGAGAGAATGCACTTAATCCTGTGGAAGCTTGATGCCCCACAGAAGAGGGATGTTGGTGGAGGTGAGGTGGAGGGTGGGTGGCCAGGTGAAGGAGCACCCTCTCAGAGTCAAAGGGAGAGGGGGTGAAGTACTCAGGAAGGGGCACTGGGAAGGGGGGCAACTTTTGGAATGTAAATAAATCAGATATCTTAATAAAAATTAAAAAGGAAAAAATTTGGATGGTGTGTGTGTGTTCATGTGCATGCGTGTGAGACTGCAACTGTCTGCAGAGGCAAGTAGAGGACATCAAATGCTCTAGAGCTGAAGTTATAGGCAACTCACAGCTGGAAACCAAACTTGGGCTCTGCAAGTACAGTTAGTGCTCTGAAGCATTGAGCCATCTCTTCAGGCCAAGTGAAGCATGCTTAAGTAAACAGGATTATCATGAATCCAGTAAAGACTTCTAGGTTATGACAAAAAAGGGAAAGAAACAAAGTGAAAATGAAATTGGTGATTCCTATTGGAGTGAAAAACATTAACTTTTTACTGTTTTCAGTGATAGGAATTAGATTTAGGCCTCATGAATGCTAGGTAAGTGCTCCACAGAGATCCAGCTATGCCTCTAAGATGTTAATGCTTTAAAGCATAGCATGGATAAATAGAAAAAGAATCCCAAAGGTACAGGAAATGTTTGCTAATCATGTATCTGCTTAGTCAGTGCCAAACAGAATGCATTAGCACAACATTTAAAAATTACTCTATGATAGCATAATGGGAAACTCAAAGTGAATAAATGATTGAATGCATGCCCCGCCAATAAACATTCATGGTGGCATGTGTCTGCAATTACAACACTCAGCTTGATGAGGCAGAAGGACTGTGAATTTGAAGCTAGCCTGGGCTACACATAACTATTTTAAACATAGCCAAAAGCACAAGGAAAAATAACAAACACAAACATTGTTTAGAGTAATGTAACTTCACACAACAAAATAGACAATATGAAATGAATATGAAATAGCGATTATTGGCATAGATCTAGTCTTCATACATTGCAGGTAGCAATGTAAAATGCTGTGGTCAATAGTAGCTCTACTCCCACTTATATTCTGAAGAGAATTGAAAACATGCCCACACAGAAAGCTGAACCAAATGTCCAGGCTAGAATGTTCATGGTAACCCCAAAGTAGAATAATTTAATGCCTATCACTAGTTGAATGCGAAGACATCATATATGTTCAATGGGATATTGTGCAACAATAAAACGGATAGCATACAGATACATAATAAAATATGATGTCCCCTAAAATCTAACAATAAGTGAAGATGCTGTGATGATTCTTCTTGGTTGGTTATCAGCTTGGCTGTTAGTCTAGAATTAGAGAGTCCAGATATCAGGGAAATGAGTGTGATGGCCAGTGATGATGGGATGGTCATACAAATGTATGAACAAAATATCAATTATTGATATATTAATGCATATACAAAATATCCATTTTAAATGCCCCAAATTATACAGCATATAAAGAATACTGCTGGGAGTGGTGGCTCACGCCTTTAATCCCAGTTCTCAGGAGGCAGAGGCAGGCAGATTTATGAGTTTGGGCCAGCCTGGTCTTCAAAGTGAGTTCCAGGACAGCCAGGGCTATAGAGAGAAAAACAAAAACAAAAACAAAACAACAACAAAAAAAGAATACCTCAGAAGATCTATTTAAGAAGTAAAGCTCTAGAAAGATGAAAAATCATATTATATAAATATAGCATTAAAAATCATACAAACAAAAGAAAATATAGTGGGTTAACTTTTTAATTTGATCCAGAGTCTGTCTCCTTTTCACAAAGACTTATCCTTCTGTCTCATTAGAGTATCTGGTGGGCCCTAAAGACTTCAAGTCCTGCACATTGGATTTCCTGCATCTCTACTTGATAAAGGACACTTTCTTTTATAAAAAGCAGCCATATCAATTCTTTTTTAAAAATAAGGAATCTTAACTATCAAAACAAACCAACAACAAAACAACCTTTCCCCTACCCAATTATTTCCTAGTTGACTCATGAGAAACCCAAAAGTTTTACTAACTTAATCATTTACTAACTTAAGTTCTATGTCTTACTGCAAGCTCTAAGAAAAAGTACTAAGAGAATCTCTTCACACTTTCTTTTAAAATCATCCCTTTGAATATGTTTATAATTTCCAAGTTTTTTGTTCAAATCTACTTCAGTGAAGTATTCTCTAAGTACCACATATAGAAGGTTAACTCTTGGTGTGCCATTCAGACTAGTTTATCTACATGGATACGTAATCTCTCTCTCTCTCTCTCTCTCTCTCTCTCTCTCTCTCTCTCTCTCTCTCTCTCTCTCTCTCTCTCTCTCTCTCTCTTTCTTTCTCTCTTTTTCTCCCTCTCCCTCCAGGTTGGAATTCCAAGATCAAAATGTTGACTGTAGTTTTCTCCAAGATCTCCCACTTGACTTGTATGTAGATGACCCCTTCCCCCTAAGTCCTCGCATGCTTTTGCTTTGAGGATGTTCATCTATTCTCATATGAACATCAGCCTCATCTAATCAGAGTTGTCCTCATTTTGCCTTGATAATTTTTAAAGTTCCTGTCTTTGAATACAGTCACATTCTGAGGTTCTTAGTGTCTTAGCTTTAATGTAAACATTTTGGAGAGGGTGCAATTCAGGGTTTACCAGACCTGACATTAGATAAATACTAAATGCATGACCCGGTGCCCTTGGGGTTTCTGGTGACACAGACATCATATATACCCTGGATAAAAAGGCTTCTCCAACTTCTCCTAAATGCATTTCTATAGGAACAAGAAACATTCAGTCACAAACAACCCATCAGAAATCATGATTCAAACCATAAAGAATGGAGCTAAATGGACCAGTGATAGAAATTAAACGTGTTTGTTTATTCAGTGCAAGTGCTTTTTCCTCTGTGAAAAGTAGATAAGGATACGGGATTCTCTTAACTTTAGTTTTATTCTTTGTGTAGCTAATTCTTCATTTTTTATTAATATTTTATCTTTGCTCATTGTCCCATTTTCTAATTATCTTCCTGTCTGAACATAAATTCTGCTTTGTTTTAGCTTTATCATCTTCCCCACCTCCCTCCAGATCTCATCTTCTTAGGAACAATTTTAGTTGAGTAATTTGCACTTCTCCTTTATCACCACAGTTATGAAGCCTCTGAGGATTTTATTTTGGTGGATGTAGTGGGGTAATATGTGTGGGAGAGGGCTGTGGTCCCTTTCTAATACAATCCAGGACCATCTATCCATGAGTGGTACTGCTCACAATTTGTTGGGCCCTTCCACACCAATCATTAATCAAGCAGACATCCCATAGACATGCCCACAGGCTAATCTGATGGAGGCAAATCCTTAGTTGAGATTCTCTGGTCCCAGGTGATGCTAGCTGGTTTTTTGTTTTTGTTTTTGTTTTGATTTTTGTTTTTTTTTTTTTCAAGACAGGGTTTCTCTGTGTAGTCCTGGATGTCCTGGCACTCACTTTGTAGACCAGGCTGGTCTCGAATTCAGAAATCTGCCTGCCTCTGCCTCCCAAGTGCTGGGATTAAAGGTGTGCACCACCACCGCCCGGAGCTAGCTTGTTTTAAATTGACAGAAACTACCCAGTAAAGTTTACCCCTTGACAACTTGACACACAAATGCATCACTATTACATGGTAAACTTTATTATCCTCCCAATATCTGATGCTAATATAAGAATTTAAAATTTTTAAAGTCTCACAGTCTTTAAAAAATTTAAACATTTTAAAAGTTCAGTCTGTTCAAAAAAAAATATCTAACCTGGGCTGAAGCTCAGATGTTAAAAGCTAAGGCTCAAAGAAGAAGATAAAATATCAAAAGTCTTTTTAAAATCCTGAAGTGTGTCAATTGTCCTGAAAGACTCCAAAACTCCCAAAGGGAGGCACTTACTCAAGCCTCGGGTCAGCCGCGCACCCAAGAAGACACTGAGACCGGTACTTAAGATGTATAGAGAGTAAGATTTAATACAGCAACGACAAGAAAGCACATAAAAGCACATAAACCAGAGCCCTATAAAGCAACAGCAAGCAAATACATGAACTAGAGCTCTGGGGTCGAAACCCACACACCCCGCATGGTGTAGAGGGGATTCGACAATTAGCCCAAACTTTTCACAAGCTTTTATAGGAAGGAGGCAAGGGGGGAGCAGGGCAGGGAAAATACAGGTTTTACGTCACTAAGTGATTCAGCCAAGGGTTTTTCCAAAGTGCTTTTGCAACCGCGTCCCACACTTTGGCCATGTACTTGATTCATTGGAACTGAGGTTTTTACTCACACCCTTATCTCAAAAATGTCCCTGGCACAGTCCTTAGTTGGGAGGGGTTGGACTGGGTTCGTTCCAGGAGACCCTTATCTCAGAAATGTCCCCGGAACAGTTCTCATTTGAGAGGGGGTCTGACTCTGGTGTGAGAGTTCAGAATGTACTCTGGGGTGAGAAGTTCAGGAGGGTTCCGGGAACAATCTCCAGATGGGAGGGGTAGGACTCTGGGGTGAGAGTTCTGGTGGTCAGTAATTTTCCTCTTTCAGTCCTTATTCTAACAGGGAAGAATCAGACACATTTGCAATTAGATAAATGCAAAAACAAAACCCAACAGTGCAAAGAGCTCAGGGTTTCAGGGTCTGGAACTCACTTTTAGTTTTTTGGGCTCCACGGGGCTTGGGCAGTTCTACCATCTTCAGCATAAGCAGCTAATCTCATGGGTTCAGTCTGGCTACAATCTATACCTGCCAGCGTTCTTGGTCATTTCATGGTCCTGGGATCTTCGATGTCATGGTTTCCACTACAATTGAGATTGCACCTTCACCAATAGCCTCTCTTCAGGCAGATTCTGATCCTGCTACCAAGCATTGAGCCCTAATAATATTTTTACGTCCCTTTCACATTTTCAAAATCAGTTCCATGTGGGAAGCACACAACAGCCAAGTTCTGCTGTAGTTTTATATACAGAATCCATGTCATGACCTTGAGAAAACGTGGGGCAGCGCTCCTGGGGAAATAAAGGGGGTGGGCGAACCCGAATTCCACCAGAGTTCTGGTGCTCTGGATGGGCAGACTGGAGGATTGCCACGCTCTCTCCATGTGGCCCCAGGTGGGCATCTGGCTGTGGAAAGCCATGGAACTCCAGTCTGTGGGAGATGGAGAGGGAGAATTCCGAGGTCTCTGGTCCTCATGGAGGCCAGAGATGACACGTGCTCAGTCTCAGACATCCGAGATATCGCTGTATATCTCAGAAGAGCTGAGAATGAAGTGGGGGCCCTGGAGGCAGCGGACAGGGGGAGAGGGGGCGCTTGGTGGTTCCCACGTGGGAGAGAGTCCTTGATCCAGTGGTGGCAGTTGGAAACGCTGGAAGGCCTTCCCAAAGGATATTAGACGTGTCTCTTTAGGGAAGGCCCATGCCATCGTTCAAGCACAGGGGTCTTGGTAAGCAGAGACAGTCCATGGTTTTAGAGCTTTATTGCAGAAAGGCAGAGAAAAAGAGAGAAGGTAGAGAAAGCAGGATCAGCCATTGCCACATTTAGGGAGGGAGAAGGAGAGCTAGAGATGAGAATAAAAGAGGTGAGAGCTTAAGAGAGAGAGATGGGCCAAGCAGCCCTTTATATAGTGGGCTGGGCTATCTTGCAGTTGCAGGGTAGCTGTGGGGAGGAGCATACCTGGCTATTGTCAGGTAACTGTGAGGGTGGAGTCTAGCCTGAATGCCAGGAGCTTGGGACATTGTCTATGAGACTGATAGTCACAGGATTATGGAGTTGGGGGATCCATGGTGTCAGGCTCAGAGCATGTTTCTCTGGGAGCATGGATTACTGCTCTGTCCTGTGTAGAGTTTCTACTGGGTCTCTGGGGTAAGTCTTGCTCGACCAGAAGACAGGCTACCTTTCACAGTCCCACAAGAAAATTCTTCCCAGAAGAGTTTGACTCAGCCATGCTATTTTCTTATTAAGGACAGTAGATGTTTAGCTCTATATAACTAGCATCAATTGTCCCTGCAAAGTGAAGAACGTTTCACTTCTACAGATTCTTAATTCAAATATGTAACACAAATGGTCTTTCTTCCATCTTTATTCCCTCTGATACTTCGTATGCCAGACTTTCAGTATCTGCATTTTTCAGCATCCTTATCTTCCATCCTTCAATAAGAGCCCCCTAGCTTCTGATGGTAAATGGCTTTTCCAGACCAAGACTCCAAAACCTTTCTACAATACTCAACAAGAGCAACATAATCACTCTCCTCACAGCAACATAAAGCATCTGGTACCAATTTCTGTCCTTGCTTTCTTTCTATTATTGTGATGAACACTATGTCCAAAAGCAATTTGGGCAGAAAAAGGTTTACTCAATCTTAGAGCTTACAGTTCATCATGGAGCCAGGGAGTGAAGATAGAACATTGTTTACTGGCTTACTTCTCCTGCTTTCTTATGTAAGTCAGGGTGACCTGCCTAGAGGTGGTGCCACCCACAGTGGACATCAAGCAACTGTCAGAAGAATTCTCTAGAGACACGCCTATGGGCCTGTCCAGTGGAGCCATTTTCTTACTCTAGGTTCTCTTTTTCCAGGTGATTCGATTTTATGCCGAGTTGACAAGCAGTAACTACTAAAAATCTCATTCAGTGTGTTCAGTTTACCTTTTTTGTTTTCACAAATAGCAGACAAGGTTTAAAATTTTTATTAAAGATAATTTATATATGCTTCTTTTACTTACATAAATATGTGGTACTTAATCCTAAAGTTCTAGTGTTCTTTATACCCTTGATGACTTGGTTTCCTGTTCAGCCATCTTCTATTGCATTGCAAGATATCATATTTCCATTGAACATTGAAGGAAATACTTGTTCTTAGAAGGATACCCATAAGTTATGTGTGTCTGTGTGTGTTGTGCCTTTTACATTTCCACATAATTATTCTAAAAGGTCCCATATATTTTTCACTTCTGTTGGTGGTGTTTCTTCTTTTGTTGAGTTACTATTTTTTATATCAATCTCAGTGGCTTGTTGAAAGATACTGAATACCAACTGTATATCTGATAGACTATCACTGCAATGCACAAATGAGAAACAATAAAATCAATATTGATAAATGATTCCTCCCTGCATAATCAACTTCCCTTTTTTACCTGCTTGCTCTATGGAGTTTGAAATTCTTATGTTTTTAAGTAAAATATCTCAAATTTTGCAGACCAGGAAAGTATCTCAGTTCCACAGATGGCCAGCCTTTTTAAAGAGAGTGAAAGGAAAAAGTATGCAGATAAGAAGAAAACTAGAAAAATAAGATACAGAAGGAGAAATAGATATAGAAGATACTACTGTGTGTGACCAGTAATGCATGGCCTGATCAATCTCTATGCATGAATTTTTGTCTGACTTGGACTTGCACAGGTCTCATGCATTTATCACAACCATCATAGGTCCATATGTACAACTGTTCTGCTATGTTTGGATAGACTTTGTTGTCACCAACTAACTCTGCTCTTACAATTTTTCCACTTTCTCTTCTGCAAAATTTCCTGAGATGTCCCATTTTTGGCTGGTCATTGTGCAGTCTCTTATATCTGTATCTTGCTGGTTGTGGGTCTCTGTGTTCATTTCCATTGACTTCAAATAAAAGCTTCTCTTATGAGATTTGAGAAAGGCATTCACTTACAGGTATGGCAGTATGCCATTAAGAATTGATTTAATGCTATATCCAGTTATCAGACTAATATAGTAGGTTCTCCTTTGTTTCAGGTATAGATTTCATCTCAGAGATCAAGCCTTAAATCCAACCAGAAGATGAGTGGTTATTCCCATTCTATCCATGCCTCTATTGAGTCAGTGTTCATGACTTTCCAGGGCAGTTATTATTATGGCACTCAGAATTCACAGCTGGGTAAGACTGATGGCTATTTTTCTCCTCTGGTGGGGTACATAGCATCTTCCAGTCCTATGAAAACTGACCAGTAGAGATGAAGCATCTAAGTGAGTACAAGCTTGATGTCTTCACGATCATGACTTAAATGTATGGAATCTCTGTGATAAGTTCTTACCATCAAGTGTTGTAGTGAAACTAAGAGCACTGGCACTAGTCTGTAATGTTTGAGGAGTAGGGTCTATGGGACATCATTGGCCAACAATTCTGAAGAAGTAACCCATTATTTGCTCTGGACTTGTTAGCCTATCATGCCTAGTAGGAGCATATTTTCCTGGTTATAGGATAACTTCATTAAAATCTTTTTATTTCTGTGATTGTATATCTTTTAGGAAACTTCTAGAGACCTCCATTTGACTTTGCTAAAAACTCTTCAGGGTTGGCTATCCTTTCCTTATGCAATAGCATAAAAGGATAAAAGGAAAGAGTAAAAACAGTAACCAATTCTCAATTGGTTCTTTGAAGTCAGTTTCCTTTTGTACAACCTCTGCAGCAGACCCAGGCAATGTCTCAATATCCCAAGAATTACTCTTATAGTATTATGTCCAGTGTTCTGAGGAGCTGCTAAACTGATTTCTAGAGTGGTTGTACCAGCTTGCAATCCCACCAGCAATGGAAGAGTGTTCCTCTTTCTCCACATCCTCACCAGCCTCGTCTGTCACCTGAGTTTTTGATCTTAGGCATTCTGACTGGTGTGAGGTGGGATCTCAGGGTCGTTTTGATTTGCATTTCCCTGATGACTAAGAATTTAAACATTTCTTTAGGTGCTTCTCAGCTATTCAGTATTCCTCAGTTAAGAATTCTTTCTTAGCTCTGTACACCCTTTTTAATAGGGTTGTTTGGTTTTCTGGAGTCTAACTTCTTGAGCCCTTTGCATATATTGGATCAGATGTAGGGTTGGTAAAGATCTTTTCCCAATCTGTTGGTTGCCATTTTGTCCTATTGACAGTGTCCTTTGCCCTACAGAAGCTTTGCAATTTTATGAGGTCCAATTTGTTGATTCTTGATCTTAGAGCACCTGAGAACCTAGCAATACCACTCCTGGGCATATAACTAGAAGATGCTCCAATGTGTAATAAAGACACATGATCCACTATGTTCATAGCAGCCTTATTTATAATAGCCAGAAGCTGGAAAGAACCCAGATGTCCCTCAACAGAGAAATGGATACAGAAAATGTGGTACATTTACACAATGGAGTATTATTCAGCTATTAAAAATGATGAATTCATGAAATTCTTAGGCAAATGGATGGAACTAGAAAATGTCATCGTGAGTGAGGTAACTTAATCACAAAAGAACACCCATGGTATGCACTCACTGGTAAGTGGATATTAGTCCAGAAGTTCGGAATACCCAAGATACGATTCACAGACCACATGAAGCTCAAGAAGAAGGAAGACCACAGCGTGGATACTTTGGTCCTTCTTAGAAGGGGAATCAAAATACCCATGGGAGCAGAAACTGAAGAAAAGGTCATCCATGGACTGTCCCACAGGGGATCCATCCCATATACAGTTACCAAATAGTTACCACTATTGTGGATGCCAACAAGTACTTGCTGACAGGAGCCTGATATAGCTGTCTCCTGAGAGGCTCTCCCAGTGTGTGACAAATACAGAAGTGGAGGCTTACAGCCATCCATTAGACTGAGCACAGGGTCCCCAGTGGAGGAGCTAGAGAAAGTACTGAAGGAGCTGAAGGGGTTTGCAGCCCCATAGGAGGAACAACAATATGAACCAACCAGTATCCCCAGAGCTCTCAGGGACTAAGCCATCAACCAAATAGTACACAAGGAGGGACTCAAGTCTTCAGCTGCATATGTAGCAGAGGGTGACCTTGTGGGACATCAATGAGAGGAGAGGCCCTTGGCCTTGTGAAGGCTCGAAGCCCCAGTGTAGGGGAATGCCTGGGCAGGGAAGTGGGAGGGGGTGGGTTAGTGACCGGGGATGGGGGGAGGGATGGGATAGTGGGTTTTCAGAGGGGAAATGAGGAAAGGGGATAACATTTGAAATGTAAATAAAGAAAATATCTAGAAAAGAATTATTCTTATATAAGAAATAAAAGTATAAGAAAATTAAAGTTGATCAAGATGGTTTTTAGACAGAAGAAAACAATGTTGGGAATATAGAGCTGAAAGATTTTCTTTCAGTGCTTTGTGGAAAGCACACTATTGTGCAGTTTGAGAGAAAAGTGAGTGATCAAGGCAGTCAATGATCATGTTTAGAGGCTTGGCTCCCAGGCTAGAGGAAATACCAGCAATGACATGCCAGTCACTGCATTTAAGGATAACATCCATTTTAACACCAGAAAATAAAGCCTAGTCAAAAATAAAATTTTAATGGTAGAATACTTGCCTAGCATGCATGGAAGTCTGTATTTGATCTCCATCACAATGGAAAATAAATATATGAACAGAGAACAAGTTTGCACAGGTTTACCTTTAACAAATGAGTAGCATGATGATTTTTGAGATGATATTTTCTCCTTTTCCACTCAGCCACAAGGAAAAATTTCTCAAAGCAAGTCAGATTTCTCCTTGTAATTGCTGAGTCCATTTCTTTTTTAATTTTGGAGTAGAAACAATTCAAGGATTTTTCACAAAGCAAGTCAAACATTTCTCCAAGCAAGTCAGCTTTCTCATTGCAGTCTCTGCCTCAAAATGGTTTCTAATTTTAGAGCAGAAACAGTTCAAGGACTCATTACCCTGCCTCTTTCTCATAGAGATAGAATCTGTTCATTTTATTATAGTCATCTGTATGATGAAGACATGATTGCTCGGTTATAATAATGCCTCAAGTGAGGTCTCTAGCAAGAGTATTCTTGAAGAGCAAAGTTTGAGATAATATATGATTTTCAAATATCCAGCTCATTTCTCTTTCACATTCCTTTTAAGAAATATTTTTATAAGGAAATCAGAATAGGGGTTCTTCAAAAGATTGAATTAAAAAAAACCACCAAAAAAACAAACTAAAACTAGATATATTATAAAGCCCAGCTATAGCTCTTGGAATTTCTTCCCAAGATTCCAAGTCAATAAACTTCAGAGAAACAGGAATAGGGGAGAAATAGTGGCATTCTTACACAAAGGAATTATTTCCCCCACAGAGCAGAATGGAGTTATATTATTTGCAGGAAAATGGCTGTAATGAAGATTATCATATAAAACGAATGAGGTCAGTTTCAGAAAGACACACGCCAGTGTCACATGATTCTCTTGTTTCTGGATGCTAGGCATTGCATGTGCATCATATAATGTAGTATGTATGACATGAAAATAGAGGAAGGCTGTCTAAGAAATAAAAGGCACTAATGGAATGTGTGAGAGAAGAGAATTAGGGCATTGGGGAGGGGAGATAAAAAGTATAATACGTGTGTGTGTGTGTGTGTGTGTGTGAAAATGGTCTTATGTAAAATAAAACAAAAATTAAAAGAAACAGTAGTATAACCACTTGTGAGTCTATGTAATTCCCACCATCTGCTGCACAAAAGATTATTTCTCTAATTAGGATTGACTGTCACACTAATCTATTGATACTGTAAACTTAGAGGGAAGTTTGACACTATATCCATTTAGCAAAAATAATAGTAATAGTTACCCCCCACCTCCCTGGGCCAATAATCTCCAGTCACTGACTCCTGGACTGTTTACAGTACCAGTCATGTGTTTTCTTCTACCATGAAGTGGACCTGAAATTTAATTAGAAAGTGGCTCATCACTCCCATAACATTCCTGCTGCTCCTGTGCCTATGGGCATATCTGTATCTTGCCATGGTGGTCACTATTGTAGCTCTCATGGCTCACAGTAGCCTAAGACTGTTGTTAAATTTCCTCCCCTAGCAGCCTGAGTCACACTTCTGATACTATAACATGTAGTCAGCAAGGAGGAAGTTTCCTGATTAGTCCTGGCTTGATTGCTCTCAGTCCTGTGACCAAAATATGTGCGGTCTTCAGCAATGTTGTCCTGCCAGAAAGTTCTGGTGGGTAACCAAGAGCAACGGCAATAGGTGACATTATTTCAGGAGTCTCTATGACTGCTCCAGATCCACACTCTAGGGGATGTGCCCCATAGCTGGCTCTGAGCTTTTTATTTGGCATGCTATTGCTTCTGGAAGAAGTATTATACTAATTCTCTCTGTATCTCTGTGTCTGTGTCTGTGTCTGTCTGTCTGTCTGTCTGTCTGTCTCTCTCTCTCTCTCTCTCTCTCTGTGTCTGTTCCTGCATGCACACACACACACACACACACACACACACACAATTTCCAAACATCCTTAGTGTTAGTTGTCCCTCTATCCACCTATCCTTTCTGCCATACCCTCTCCCTCCCTACGTTACTCTCTATTGTCCAGAAAAATGATATTGACTGAAAATTAACCATTTTCTTGCCTCCATTCATAAGGATGAATCATAGTGACATATTGATTTCAAATGTTTATCCCAGCTCATTACTCAGTGGCACCAAATGTGTGTACCTCTTTCCAGTTTACTAATAATGACTTTGTTGTATGAAAAAAAAAATTCACCCCCAGTCTCTCTATATTTAATCACAGCATTCAGCAGTTCGAGAAGTGGCCACAAGATGGCAGTAACGCAGCTGATGAAAAGCATAGCCAGCTCATTTCATTGCATGCTGAAGCAATGTGTGAGAACAGAGGCATTTGTTTTCTTATTGGCTGGTAAGATAACCTAGGAAGCTACGATAACTGTTAGAGAAAAGGGACAACCTGGAAATACAAACAGCTTGCTTGGCAAGAGATTGCAAGTCTGCATTGATCCCAGGCAGGAAGAATGATGAAGACATCCCTTCACACTGTATTCCTATTCTTGTGGCTGTGGATGGACTGTGAGTTGGAAGATTTGGGTCAAGAGAAAAAAATATTGGTGGATGTTAGACATCTATGGGCAATCGATTTTATACAGTTCCTTCTAGTTGTGGACAAAGAGATTTAGCAGAGTACTGCCTGACTGCTCCTCTCCTTTCTGTTTTTCTTTCTGTGTAGGGGAGAGCCATGGAGAGCAGGTCCAGCAGCACCATTCTACACTGAGTGTTCGAGAGGGAGACAGCGCTGTCATCAACTGCACTTACACAGATACTGCTTCATCCTACTTCCCGTGGTACAAGCAAGAAGCTGGAAAGAGTCTCCACTTTATGATAGACATTCGTTCAAATGTGGACAGAAAACAGAGCCAAAGACTTATAGTTTTATTGGATAAGAAAACCAAACGATTCTCCCTGCACATCACAGCCACACAGCCTGAAGATTCAGCCATCTACTTCTGTGCAGCAAGCACACACTGTTTCCTAGGCACCTGCAGCCTATCCTCAAACTTGCTATGGGGGCTGGAGCCCCATCCACATCCTGTGTCTTGTAGTAAAGCATTTGTTGTATTGTTTATTTGCAATGGAAACTATAACATACAGATATTTAAAACATAAATGAGAAAGTTTGGCTCTGTGTGTGTGTGTGTGTGTGTGTGTGTGTGAGAGAGAGAGAGAGAGAGAGAGAGAGAGAGAGAGAGAGAGAGAGAGAGAGAGAGAGAGAGAAGTGGTTCATACCTTTAATCTCCGAACCCAGGAGGCAGAGGAGGAGGTGGAGGCAGTGGCAGGTGGATTTGAGTTCAAGGCCATCCAGGGTTACACAGAGAAACCTTATTTTGAGAAACAACTCCAAAATAGTTTTTTTTTTAAATTTAAAATTCCTAACAAAATTTTTGCATACCCATATGTCTGAGTTACTTTTGAAGTGCTGTGAAGAGACACCATGACCAAGGTAATTTATAAAAAGAAATCCTTTAAATGGGGAGTCGGCTCACAGTTTCAGAGGATGAGTCTATAATCATCATGATAGGGAGCATGGTAACAATCAGGTAGGTGTGATGCCAGATGAGTTTTTGAGGGCTTACATGTAGAGATGACAGCCACAAAGCAGGATAGGAGAGAGAGAGAGAGAGAGAGAGAGAGAGAGAGAGAGAGAGAGAGAGAGAGAGAGAGAGAGAGAGATTCCCAGTGACACTCCTACAACAAGACTACATCCAAGACCTAATTTCTTCCAAACATCTACCAAATGGGGACAAAACATCCAAAAATATGATCCTATGGGGTTCTTCTCATTCCAACTGTCACAAGGTATGGGAGCTACACTATCTTTGGGTATATGGTTCCCATATTTAGAATACAATTAAAAATAATTCTGTTTTAGGGAAGTGGCATTAATAGTTCCTCATCCAGGGTTCATCGATTAATCAGACAAGTATAGTGGGACAGGCCTAGAGTACTAGACACAGATTCCATCATGTTGAGTGGGCCTTGTGCTGACTAGTTTTATGTCAATTTTACACAAGCTGAAGTCTTCTTTGGATAATGGCAATAGACTCTATAGTTTGGGAGGGTTCATGGACTCCCTTGATCAACAATTCAAAAGGAGATATGCCTGGAACTAGGGTGTTTTGGAGGGCGGGGTTGTTTTTGTTGGGAATAATTATCACATCAAAATGTCATAATTTCTTTAAAATATGTGCATGTATATATACAGATGCACTTACATATGTAATTTTAAGTAAACATAAGTTAGTATGATCCTCTATGACTCTTTCAAACCTGCCTAATGTTTATCCCTCGCTCCCTCGCTCCCTCACTCCCTCGCTCCCTCCCTCCCTCCGTCCCTCCCTCCCTCCCTCCCTCGCTCCCTCCCTCCCAATGTATGTTGCTTTCTGCTCATCAGGTAAGTGTTCCTCCATGTCACCTATGTCTCCTTAATAGCTCCAGCCTGTACTATTCTCCTTTGAAGACCCCGATGGTTTCTTTTAACTTTCCTGTTGTCTGCAGTTACTCCAGGTGATACATTCAGAGCTGAAGATTCAGAGATGGGTTCTGGAAACAAGTGAGTATATGTAGCATTTGTCTTTCTGGGCCTGGGATACTTTACTCAGTATAATATTTTCTAGATCCATCCACTTACTTCCAAATTCTACAATGTTAATTTTCTTTTCAGCCAAATGGTATTCCAATATGTACTGTGCCACACTTTCCCTATCTGAGAATCTGTTGAAGGACATTTAGTTTATTTCTGTTTTCTAGCTACCATGAATAGAGCAGCAATGAATATGGCTGAGCAAGGATCTGTGGAGTAGGATGTCAAGTCTCTTGGGCATGTGCCAAGGAGAGGTATAGATGAGTCATGTGGCAGATCTACTTTTAGCTTTTAGAAGATTAACCACATTGATTTCCACAAATGCAAACGTTTGCAGTAACACCAGTGTGAATGAGTGTTCTTCTTTCCCCATGTCCTCATAAACACATTCACTGTCAGGTGGGTTTTGTTTGTTGTTTGTTTGTTTGTTTTATTTTTTTATCTTGAGCATTCTTCCCCAGGTAAAATGAAATCTCAAAGTAGTAGAAAAATGAAGTTGGACCCATACTTACCACCTTCACAAAAATTAACTTGAAATGGATCAAGGACCTCTATATAAAGCCTACAGTGTTGAAACTGCTGTGAGCAAACACGTGCACCATTTGAATTGCATTTCCCTAATTGCCAAAGGCATTGAACAGTCCTTCTGATATTCCTTAGATATTCTTATTTTTTCTTTTGGAAACAGTCTGTTCAGATCCATGGTCCATTTTTAAATTGTGTCATTTGCTTTGACTTGTTTGTATATTCTGGATATTAATCCTCTATCAGCTGTATAGCTGGAAAAGATTCTCTCCAGCTCTGTGGTGAGTCTGTTCTCCTCTCTGTTGCTTCCTTTTCCGTTCAGAAGATTTTGGTATCAGAGGTCTTTTTGGTCAACCTTTGACATTAATTCTGGGGTAAATGGGTTCCTGTTTAGAAAGTTCTTTCCTAAGCCCACACCTGGGATTGCCTGTTCTTCCAGCAGATTCATTGTTTCAGGCTTCACTTCCCTCTCTCACTGCTGGGATCACATCTGGATTAAATCTGTGTAACTCTTGTGCATATTGGCACACTCTCTGAGTTCTGCTCTAGCTGTGTCTGGAAGATAATGTTTGCTTGGAATCACTCATCACCTATGGCACTAGCAGTCTTTCTGCCTCCTCTTCCACATAGATCCCTTGAAGGGGAGAGCTTTGATGAAAAACTTTTATTTACTACTGAGTGCTCCAAAGTCACATTCTATACAATGACCCGCTGAGGGACATTATGTTAATTCCCATACACGGCTTGAAAAAGCTTCTCTGGTGAAGTTTGAGCAACACACTGATTTATGTACATAACAGAATGCCACTAGAAATAATTTTAGTGCTATGTTCCTTTAGCAAAAAAAACCAAAAAACAAAAAACAAAAAACCCCCAAAAAACAGTAGTAGGTTTCCTTCTACGTCATTGCTGTACCTAATCTCAGGTTCTTAGCCACTGCAGCAGTGTCAGGAATGGGCTACAGCTCATGGAGTGGGCCTTAAGTACAGTAGAAACGTGGTTGCTTACTTCTGTAACTTTTGTGCTGTTATTTCAGCAGTATATCTTGCAGGCAGGCCACTGTTACAGTTCTCAGGGTTTGCAGCTGGAAGACATGGATTATTGCCTTTCTTCTGATAGTGTGGAAAGTACCTTCCAATGACATCAGTGCTCATCAGCTGCCTACACCAGCTCAGCGTCTCCACATTTGATGCCATACGTAAGTGTTGTCGTCTTCAGCAATGGGATCTAACTATCAGGTTGTGTAGAGTAACACATAGCCTTGCCAATAGCCTGTGATGTCTAGGGGTTTTCATGGGGCCTCTTCAGTTAATGACTCAGCAAGATGTAAACTGGCCCTGGCACTGTAGGTTTTAACTTGATGATGTAAGATGTCTAGTTGGAGCGTTTTATGCCCTATTATTTAGTGACTCCGTTTAGATTCATTTTTATATATGTATATATTTTAGGAGCTTCTACAATAGTAGGCTTTCATGAGGACTTATTTTAATGGCCTTTAGTGTTAGTTGTCCCTTCCCACATTCCCTCCGTTACCGTTCTATCCCACCCCCTTCCTATTTAATCCTTCTACTCTCCCTTTCTCTTTAACTCTCTAAATTCTATCTCCTCTTTCTTGGGAAATCCTCTCCTCCCTCTAAGTCCCTCATCTGGCATTTGATTTTTTAAAAAAAATTTTGGATTGTAGCATGTCTATCAAAGGCTTAAAAGTGAATGTCCTCTTATAAGAGAGAACACATAATATTTGTTTTATTTGGAGAGGGGGATCTAGGTTGTCTCAGGTTACTTTTTTCTAGCTCTGTCAAGTTATTTTCAAATTTTATAATTTCAGTTTTAACAGCAGAATAATATTCCATTGTGAAAGTGTATCACACCATCATCATTATCCATTCATCAGTTGATAAATATCTAGGATTGTTCCCCGTTTCTATCTCCTGTGAATAAGGTAGCAATGAACATGGGTAAGTTGCATGTGTCTCTACTAGTGGAGTCCTTTGGGTACCAAGAGTGGTAAAGCTGGAACTTGAAGTAGGTCTATTTCTAGCTTCTTGGGAAATTGACACCTTGATTTCAATGGTAGCTGTACAAATTTTCACAACCACCAAATAATAAATAACTGTTTCCCGTTCCTCGTATCCTCACCAACACATCCTACCATTAACATTATTGATTTTGACCATTTTGACTCTGATAAAAAAATCCTCCGGAACCCCCCTATCCTATTCTCCCTCCCCCTGCCTCTATGAGAGTGCTCCCCTCCCCCACCACCTACTTCTACCTTCCTGTCCTGGTATTCCTCTACACTAGGTCATCTAACCCTCTCAGGCCCAAGGGCCATTCCTCCCACTGATGTCCAACAAGGCCATCCTATGCCACATATGTGGCCAGAGTCAAGGGTCACTCCATGTCTACTCTTTGTTTGGTGGTTCAGTCCCTGGGAGCTCCAGGGGTTCTGGCCAGTTGACACTGTTGCTCCCCCCACAGGGCTTCAAACCCCCTCAGCTCCTTCAGTCCCTTCTCCAGCTCCTCCATCTGGGACCCCATGCTCAGTCCAATGTTTGGCTGTGATCATCTACCTCTGTATTTGTCAGGCTCTGGCAAAGCCTCTCAAGAGACAGCCATTTAAGGCTCTTCCTGGCAATTGCAATAGCGTCCGGGCTTGGCAACTGTATATGGGATGGATCCACAGGTAGGGAAGTCTCTGAATGGCTTTTTCTTCAGTCTCTGCTCCACACTTTGTCTCCAAATTTCCTCCTGTGAGTATTGTTTTCACCCTTCTAAGAAACACTGAAGCATCCATACATTGGTCTTCTTTCTTCTTGAGCTTCATATGGTCTGTGAATTGTATGTTGGGTATTCTAAACTTTTGGGTGAATATCCACTTACCAATGATTGCATAATGTGTGTGTTCTTTTGTGACTGGGTTACCTCACTCAGGATGATATTTTCAAGTTCCATCCATTTTCCTGTGAATTTCATGAACTCATTGTTTTTAATAGCTAAGTAGTACACCATTGTGTAAATGTACCATATTTTCTGTATCCATTCCTCTGTTGAGGGACATTTGAATTGTTTCTAGCTTCTGTCTATTATAAATATGGATGCTATGAACAAAGTGGAGCATGTGTACTTATTACATGTTGGAGCATCTTCTGGGTATATTCCCAGGAGTGGTGTCACTGGGTCCTCAGGTGGTACTATGCCTAATTTTCTGAGGAACAGCAGACTGATTTCCAGAGTGGTTGTACCAGCTTGCAATTCCACCATCAATGGAGGAGTGTTCCTCTTGACAGCTTTTTAACTTGCATTTCTGTAATGGCTACATATATTGAACAATTCCTAATGTGTTTTTTTTTAGCCATTTGTGTTTTATCTTTTGAGAACACTCTGCTCAGTTATGTATCTAGGTTTTTCTTTGAGCAATTGTTCTCTTGATCTTCCATTTTAAAATGTATATGATTAAGTATTAGCCCTCTATCAGATGTGTAATTGGTAAAGCTCTCTTCCCATTCTGTAGGCTGCCACTTTATCTGAATGATGTGCCAAAAAATCTGGTGTTCCTAGGTGTGTGAAATTATGTCTGAAACTTCAAATCGATTCCAGCGATGAACGTGTCTGTTTTTATGCCAATGCCGTGGGGGTTTTATTATCATAACTCTGCAGACTAACTCGATACTTGGGATGGTGATTTCTCTGGCTGTTCTTTTGTAATTCACGATTGTTTTAGATGTCCTGGATTTTTTGTGTGTGTTTCCATGTGAATTTGAGAATTGCTTTTTAAAAAAATTTCTGTGAAAAAATGTGTTGGGATTTTGATGGGGATTGCATTTACTCGGTTGATCACTTTCAGCAGAATGGCAGGTTCACAATATTAATTCTACGGATCTTTGACCTTTCTATCCTCTTTTATCTTCTTCAGTTTCTTTCTTTAATATTTTTGAAGTTTTATCAGACAAGCCTTTTATTGCTAGGTTAGAGTTAACCCAAGATATAACCCAAGATATTTTATTTGTTGAGGTTATTGTGAAATATACTCATCCCGATTTCTTTCTTAGTCTGTTTGTCATTTCTTTATATTTTTGGTTTTGTGAATTTTGTATCCCACTACTTTCCTGTATTTATCAGGTGTAGGAGTTTCATGTGGAACTTTTACGCTCACACATGTATATAATCACATGTACAAATAAAGATACTCTGACTTCTCCCTTTTCTATTTATGTTCTCCCGATCGCTCACTTGTCCCATTGCTCTAGTCGAGACCTCAAGTACTGTGTGGGATAGATATGGATAGAATGGCTATCTTTATCTTGTTCCTGATTTTAGTGGAAGTGATTAAATCCAGCACCATGGCTGCTTTGGCAAGGGATCACATCCAAAGACCTTCAAGGTCTATATGATCTGGCCAGAATGTAGACATACCCTGGATTACAGTATGATCTGGCTGGAATACAGACATGCCCTTAGTATGCACCTTTAATCCTCAGCAATGAAGGTAAAGTTATTTTGTAGAAAGAAGGAGCCATGTTTGAAAGTGACATCTAATTAAGGGGCAGACAAAATGATGATTCAGAGAAAGATTTGACAGAATGAGTCAGAGCTAGGCTTTTAAAGTGTCCATTGAGATATCACTTGTTAACGTTATATATTTTTTAAATGTAGCTTGTGGTTTTTCCATCACTTCCTTTAGTACCCCTTCCTTGTTTGTTTTCTTGATATTTAATATTTTATCAGCAATATGCTGTGGGGAGTTTTTTGTGTGCTTTATATTTTGTATTCTCTGTGCTTTTGTTTTTTTATCTGTTTGGGTGTGTTTTGCCTTAATATAGATGGTCTGTAATACATTCACACTAAGTGTACTAGTAAATTTTATTATGGAGTTAGTCATAGCTAACCTTAGCCCAACAGCTAAAATATGGCACATAAAAGTTTTCAATCTTAATAGAAATTAATATTTATGTCAAGAAATATTATTGCAGTTCTACACCAAAACACAGCAAGAATGAAAAACTATACTCTTATGTTCAAGAAATTCAAGAAATTATTGACTGTCTACTGTGCAACATATTTTATGATGGAAATCTATTCTATTTTATAGCCCTCCACAGTTCTAGCATAAAAAGTCCCATTTTATGTACCTAAGTTTATCTGCTATGTGCTAATCCATGGTCTTATCAATAAGCCAATCATAATTAGTCCTTAGAAGTCCACTGGAAACAAATGACAGATTGTGAGTTCCTTTTGTCCAGCCTCACCCTTTACATAGTTCTAAATTAGCACCCACTGCTGCCATGTGGAGATTTTTATACAACCCCAGGATTGCTACCATCAACATGTTCTTGCTGTCCCAAAATCGCATTCTCTGACTCCTTCTTCCACATCTCACCTTAAGTTGCTATATGTGCCCAAGGTTAGAATGGTGGAGCTTGGCCAATAAACTATCTTGTATTGTAACTTACCCTTTCCTTGCAAGAGGAACATCAAGGTGGTGCTTAGGAGCCTTAAAAAGGCAGCGACTCTGCAATCCTTGTAAGTTATAAGTAAGGTGAGCTGCATGCTCAGATAGAAAGTTTACCACCTCCAACATGTCATAGTGGGGGCTTGACTGAAGTTGAAGGAAAACACATATGGGGTTGTGAAGAAAAAAAAATGTTATGTACATGAATAAAATTCTCAACCAATGAGTTGAAAAGTGGTAGTAAAATTTTAAGTAATAGTAAGTGCATTCATAGTTGTTGAATCTATAGAACTCTCCGTTCTGTGAAAATAAAACTCCATACTTTTCAAAAAACCTAGTTTCATCCAGTCCTTACGTTGTTGTCATGTATAGGAATAAATTTTATAACTGATGTTTTCCAAGTTTCATAGCGTGGTTCTGTACAGAAGTTCTGCTGAGGTGACTTGTGAAGTGGAAGAGAAGAAGGTACACACGAACTCAAAGAATAGCAGGCAAAGTAACGGAACTGGTCATTTGTGTCTGTATCTGAGGTATTACCACAGCTTGATTCTGCATGGATGGCCTTCTTTATCCATGGAAAGTGGGTGTCAGCCAAGCCCACGTGCTGATTAATGTGGAAAGTATCCCTTGTGCTGGACCACCATAAAGCACAGCATGAGCACCTGCCTAACGGTTGGTAATCCCGTGTTGAAGACAAAGAAGTTAGGAGTAAATAAGACCTCGATATCAGATCATAGGGATTTAATTATTTCTGTTATGGAGCTTGTTCTGTCTAGAATTCATACTTTCGACTTTTCAGTAACTCTGAAGTATTAATAGGTAATAGGGGGCTGGAGAGATGGCTCAGTGGGTAAGAGCACCCGACTGCTCTTCCGAAGGTCCAGAGTTCAAATCCCAGCAACCACATGGTGGCTCACAACCATCCATAACGAGATCTGGCGCCCTCTTCTGGAGTGTCTGAAGACAGCTACAGTGTACTTACATATAATAAATAAATAAATTAAAAAAATAGGTAATTGTATGTGGATTATAGAACACGAAAAACTTTTGTTGAAAGATGGCAATCTTAAAATATAGTTATTAGAGAACAGAGCAAATATGGCTGTTCAAGTAGTGACTTTGCACTCAAACCCTGGTATTCTTTATTTTTATTTTCTTTGACAAATATAAATTGTTATTTTGTATATGTCAATAACTCCTTTACATGTTCTGAAAAATAGAATCAATCAGCATGAATTGACTTCTTATTGCTTTCTGTGATTTAAACCTGAAGCACTTTTATGGGATTTCCGTGGACTGCAGGCTGGCTCACAATAGATGCCCGGACATGTAAAGGTCTGTGTAATTTCTATGTATGTGCTTAGAGCTGTAATCTGAAGGAAAACAACCTTGAGATGCTTTCCGTTTAAAGTGGAGACAGTCTCTCTCTATGTTGGAACTCTATTTGTAAAGCAGGATAGTTCCAAAATCACGGAGCTATACCCTGATAGCTGTCTTTGGACATAAAGGACTGAAAGACTGACATACCCTTTATTGGTAAGATCAGGGAGAGAGCTCACGGTAATATCCATCCTCAGTTCAGCTCCTGTCCACCAGGGGGCGCAGATGCCTAACACCGGCTTGTTTCCTGGGTGGTTTATGTCTAAGATGACTCACAGTTTCTCCCAGTTGACACTTCTTCATGCTAAGCATCAAGACCACTTTCTAGATGACACTAAAGATGGACTCTTCTCCAGGCTTCGTGGCTGTGATACTTCTCATACTCGGTAAGTAAACAGAGAAGTCTTTAGCGGTAAGTTATCTTCAAGGCAACACAGAGCTCATCTCCCTCTCCCTTTCTTGCTTCCCTTTGCACTGCAGGAAGGACCCACGGAGATTCCGTGACTCAAACAGAAGGCCAAGTGACCGTCTCAGAAAGCAAGTCCCTGATAATAAATTGCACGTATTCAGCCACAAGCATAGGTTACCCTAATCTTTTCTGGTATGTTCGATATCCTGGAGAAGGTCTACAGCTCCTCCTGAAAGTCATTACGGCTGGCCAGAAGGGAAGCAGCAGAGGGTTTGAAGCCACATACAATAAAGAAGCCACCTCCTTCCACTTGCAGAAAGCCTCAGTGCAAGAGTCAGACTCGGCTGTGTACTACTGTGCTCTGGGTGACACAGTGACAGAAACTGCAGGGGGAGCTGAGCACAAACCGAGAGGCGACAGGTGGTCTGGCTGCTGAGCAGCTGCCTCTGAAATCACCCTGACTTCCGCACAGCTTTCTGTGTGTGGCTGTGATTGGTGAAATTCATACAAGTGTCCTCATGCCAGGCCACATTAACTTCACACATCATTAGATGGATGAACAAGTCTCAGGGGTCATTGTGGTATCCCATTTAAGTTATTTGCCTGCAGTGCTGGGCATCAAACCCAGAGCCCCATGCAAGCAAGGCAAATGGTCTGCTACTGAGCCACATTTAAAACCTCATCTATGTTTAGATAATCAAATGTGCTGGAGTAAGTGGCGTCTGTGTGATGTGACCTAACAGAATCTGGAAGGAAACAAGTCAGAGAGCAGCAATTGTTCCCTAACAAAGCCCTGTGGACATCTGTTTTTAAAAGTTATTATTCTCTCATATATTACAGCACAATCACAGTTTTCCCTCCCTCCCCTATCCTCAGTCTCTCACGCTAACTTCCTACTCCCCCAGATCCACACTCCCACCTCCCCTCAGAAAAGAGCTGGGCTTCTGTGACATTAAGCAAACACAGTTGTAACAAGACCAGACACATACCATCACACCAAGACTGGACAAAGCAACCCAGTAGGAGGAAAGGGTCTTACAAGTAGACAAATGAGTCAAGGACAGTCCCTGCTGTCACTGTTAGGATTCCCAAAGAATACTAAGCTACTCAGCCATAGCATACATGCAGAAGACCTAGGGGAGACCCCTACAAGCCCCCTGGTCTCTGCAAGTCCCCATGAATCCCAGTCAGTTGATTCTGTGGGCTGTGTGTCCCTGACCCATCTGGTTCCTCTGATCCTTCCTTCTGCTCCTCTGCAGGGCTCCCTGGGCTGCCCGATGGTTGGCTGTGGGACTCTGCATCTGTCCCTATCAGTTGCTGGATGAACTCTTTCCAGCCTCTTTGATGTTGGTTTTGCTAGGCTCTGGTCCCAGAACCCTTTGCAGGCAAGACAAACTATAGGTCAAAGGTTGTTTTGCTGAGTTGGTGTCTCAGTCCCTCCACTTGAGGCCTTGCTGGTTACAGAAGATGGCCAGTTCAGGCTCTGTGTTACTACAAGTCTTTGCTAGCAGAGAGTAACCTTAGTGAATAAGCTCCACCAAAGGACAGAGAGGGACTCTGGAGCAACAGCACCCTAGAGAGCTGAAGGGTGAATTTATTGTGCAGGAGACAGAATTTCTACTGTTATGGGAAACTCCATCATTTTCTCTTTCTCTTTTCTTTCTTTTTAAAGTTGAGACAGTGTCCCTCTATGTTGCCCTGTCCATAGTAGAACTCTATTTGCAAACCAGGCTGGCCCCAAACTCACGGAGATATACTTGCCTCTGCCTCTGCCTCTGCCTCTGCCTCTGCCTCTGCCTCTGCCTCTGCCTCTGCCTCTGCCTCTGCCTCTGCCTCTGCCTCTGCCTCTGCCTCTGCCTCTGCCTCTGCCTCTGCCTCTGCCTCTGCCTCTGCCTCTGCCTCTGCCTCTGCCTCTGCCTCTGCCTCTGCCTCTGCCTCTGCCTCTGCCTCTGCCTCTGCCTCCTGAGTCACAATGCCAAACTATCATTTTTCTCTTAAATCTTTCAAGATGATCACACGAGGTTCAACTTTTTCACAGTGAGATTTAGACAAGTGTTAGATTGACTATGTGGATGCTGTGGCCCAGCCATCCTGTCACAAAACCAGAGACCACACCATCTTTACTTCTAGTAATTCTCTCCTAAAAACTTGCTTTGTCTTGTATGACATCCTGTATCACATTGCCAACAGTAAAAAGCAACCACAAAAAGCTTATTCAAAGATTTTGCCCAAGTATAACTCTGACCCCAAGATGGCAGTGCTTGCATTAGTCCTGTCTCCAAGAACGGGTGTGTGTGTGTGTGTGTGTGTGTGTGTGTGTGTGTGTGCTTGTGCACATCTGTTCTCTGATTGGCTGGCTGTACTTCCTGAGAGTCCCTGTTTAATGTTACAAGAAAGAGCTGATGAAACAAGGCAGCAGATTTGAGGCAAGCTTCTGCAGAACAACCATGAAAAAGTGCCTGTGTGCCTGCTGGGTGGTTTTGTGGCTGCATTATCAGTGTAAGTGAGTGGAGATATTAGCCAGGGGGCCATAGGAAGGCAAAGGACATTTTAGAATTTGGGGGAAAGATGTAATTCTGTGTGCTAGGAGGAGGGAACCACATTAACCTACTTGTAGATAACCTGAGAGGCTTGTAGAGAGCAAGGAGGGATGAGAACTACAAGTGGTAGCGCAGATGATTGACTTCTGGAATCTCTCACTGTTTTCTGAATAGGGGTGGCTGGCAAGACCCAAGTGGAGCAGAGTCCTCAGTCCCTGGTTGTCCGTCAGGGAGAGAGCTGCGTCCTTCAATGCAATTACAGTGTGACCCCTGACAACCACTTAAGGTGGTTCAAACAGGACACAGGCAAAGGTCTTGTGTCCCTGACAGTCCTGGTTCACGAAAAAGACAAAACGTCAAATGGGAGATACTCAGCAACTCTGGATAAAGATGCTAAGCACAGCACGCTGCACATCACAGCCACCCTGCTGGATGACACTGCCACCTACATCTGTGTGGTGGGCGCACCATGCTCCCCAGAAACTTACAGCCAGTACCAAAACCTGCTCCTGGAGGCTTCCAGGAGGCATAAGTGACAGAGAAGACTTTTTTGTTTGGTTAGGTTTTTTTGTTTGTTTGGGTTTTTGGGGGTTTGTTTGTTTGTTTGTTTGTTTGTTTGTTTGAGACAGGGTTTCTCTGTGTAGCCCTGGCTGTCCTGGAACTCACTCTGTAGACCAGGCTGACTTCGAACTAAGAAATCCACCTGCCTCTGCCTCTGGAGTGCTGGGATTAAAGGCATGCACCTCCACTGCCTAGCCAGAGAAGCCTTTTAAACACTGCACTGGGGAACTGACTTTCCCTATTTGGGACGCTGTCTCATTAGAAAGACAATTTAAAACAGTCTGAAAAGAAAGCTTGAGAGTATTTTTAATAGATTTTTTTAAAAGAGAAAAACATCATAGAAACGCAGGAAATCCTGGTAGCCACCATGAAGTGGGGAGATGGAGAAAATATTAGCTTTTCAGTTAACTACAGAGGTCGGAGAAACAGCTGGAAAGCACTCAATGCTAAGGGGAAAAGTGTGGAAGTGCTGAGCCATGCATGTGTGCAGAGGGCAGCCAGGACCACACTAGTATGTCCCAGGAAAAAGGATTGCACCAGAGATATGTGCTTAAAATGGTAACAGAAACACATTTATTGAGGAAAAATCTCTCCCAAGGAGGTATGTGTGCTGATTAGCAAGGATGGAGGGCAAACCCACCTGCCCCACGGTGTACCGCTCTTCATAAGACCCTCAGAGTCCACATCTCTATTGTGTATATTGCTTCAGGAATTTTTGCACTAGCTGTGTTCCTTAGATGAAGTGCACATAAAGAGAGGCATCCAGTCTTCCTTCTTTGACATGTTAGCATTTGCAAAGATTAATTATTATTATTAATTTAAACATTTTTTTTCAAATTTTGTATAGGTGCACCATACTTATACAATTTTTACTCCACCCTCTCTGTTTTAAATCCTCCCATAAATCCTTTACTCCATCTCAAATTCATGTCGCCTTCTTCAATTATTGTCACACACACACACATACATATATGCGCATAGACACATATACACATACATGCACAAATATATACACATACACTTACACATAAATACACACATACACACATGTACATACACACACACACACTCATACACCTACATACACACATATACACACAACATATATATACATACATACACACATGCACACAGACACCCAGACAGACACCCACAAACACACACAATTGCTGAGTCTATTTAGCATTGCTTCTATGTGTGTTTACAGGACCACTTGGGATTAGATAAGTTATCAACCATCTTATCCCTGGAGAAAGCTGGTTCTCTTTTCTGCAGCAGCCATTAATTGTCTGCCTTTTTTTCATCGAGGAGTGTGGTCCTTTGAGATTTTCAACATTTATGTTGACGTGTCAGTCGGTGCTGTCATTTTGCAGGTCTTGTTTGGGTGACCACATTTTTTGAGATTTCAGATGCAGCTGGCCTGTCATGTATAAAAGACATAGTCTAACAGCAGGTGTCCCTTTCCTCCTCTTCCTCAGCGGTCCTTGAGCCTTGCATTCAGAGGCTGGACTGTAGATATAGCAGTAGAGGTTAGACACTCTGCGGTTAGTTTTGCTCTGCATTTTAACCAGTTTGGGACATCTATAATGGTCTCTTTTGTTTGCTGCAAAATGAAACCCTTGAGAGTTAAACTTATGTTAAGCATCTAGAATTTGGTTAGGAATTACACTGTTTTAGGGAAGTGGCATTAGTTTGTTCTCTTCTAGGGTTCATAGCGTCATTAGCCATGGATAAGTGAGCCAGGTTTACAATACCAGGCCTGGATTTCCTTCTATTGATGGGCTTTAAATCCAGCTACACAGATGTTGTAGCTACCACGACATACATTGTGTAGTGTTAGCTATTGTTGTGGTTCATACACAGTATGCCTAAATAGGCCTCTTGATTACTTTCTTTCTTTGGAAACACAAATAGCCCCTTGGATATTGTGAGAGTTAATGCTTACAGGAGTTCAAGGATTTTCTGAAGTTTTGTAACTCAAGTATGTACTGTCTTAAACAGTAGGCTCTTACCTTCAGGTTCTGGGAGCGAATCAGCAAAAGTGGCATAGCAAATGCTATTGGGAGTCTCTGAGTTCTCAAAGGAAAGTTTTCTATGACTGCAACTGAGGCTTTGTTAGAAAGTTTGTGACCCTTCAGGAGAAAATTAGCATCCTAAGTGCAGTGACTTCATTCAAACTCTGTCCCTCCTGCTCCCTCCCCCTCCATCTCTCTCTTTCTCTCCCTATCTATCATCTATCCACACACATATGTATTTTAAATAAATATGGAATAACATGTTTCCTTATGGCTTTTTCAAACACCCTTAGTTCCCCCTTCTGTATTTCCCTTTCTTCCCCCTTCCTAGTTAAATACCTCATTTAATTTTTCCCATCTCTCCCTTCATAGCACCTGCATCCTACCACCCACTTTCTAGAACTCCTTCTTCCATTTCTCCCAATAGTACATTTTAATTTTTCTGGGTTTTTTTGGTTGGTTGTTTTTTTTTTTTTTTTTTTTTTTTTGTAGTCACTGTATGCTATTTACTCACATACGAAGATTCAGGCTAGGAAGCACAAATAAGTGAGAGCAAGTGATGTTTGTCTCTCTGGGTCTGTACCTTCCTCATTAAAGTCTTGGTGATTCTCCTGCTTCAATAGAAGTAGTGAGTGAGTTTTCTACTGTCAGAGTGAGAAATGTTACCTGTGCTGGTTAGTTTTAGGACAACTCAAGTTAGAGTTATCTGAAAGGAGAGAACCACAATGGAGAAAATATCTTTATAAATTCTGCTTGTAGAACATTTTCTAATCTAGTGATTGATGGGTCAGAGCAGCACAATTGTGGGTGTTACCATCTCTGGGTTGGTGATTCTGGGTTCTAGAGGAAGGCAGGTCGGGCATGGTGAGCAAGCTAGGAAGCAGCACCCCTCAGTGGCCTCTTTATCAGCTCCCACCTCCAGGTTTCTGCCCTGTTTGAGTTCCTGTCCTAACGTCATTTGATGATGAACAATGGTATGGAATTGTAAGCATCAAATCCTCTTCTCTCCAAATTGCTTTCGGCATGGTGTTTCATCACATCTATGCTAACCCTAACTAAGGTACTATTGCATCTTTCGAGGTTGTATCCTGATGGTATAACTCAGGAATATGGTACATGTAGGGTGGTCACGTTATTAGAAAACATAATAAAACAGGTAGTGCACGAGAAATTCACAAATGATTGTCTATTTTTATTTTTGGAACTTTAGTGGTTGATCTAGAAACAAAAGGGCGTTAATTACACATCCTTCTTCACCCCCAAGGGATAAGAAACATCCCTTGCAAATTCCTTTTCTCCATCAGCATAAACTAGGTGATTCCTCTTCCATCTTTCCTCTTCTTTCTCATTTTCTTTTCTTTCCTTTCTTTGTTCTAATTTCTTAGTCACACTTGAACTTTGTTCTATAAATTATAGGGATTGACTCATATATTTTAATGCTTGGTTCCCAGTTGGTAAAATTGTTTGGGAAGGATTGGGAGCTGTGTACTTATTGGAGGAAGTCGTTGGGGCGGGTTTTGAAGTTTTAAAAGACTCATGCCAATCCCAGGTAGCTCTCTCTCTGCTTCAAATTTGTGCATCAAAATGTAAGCTTTCAGCTTCTTTTCCATTGCCATGCCTTTCTACCCACTGCCATTTCCCTTGCCATGATGGTCCTAGACTCATCCTCTGAAGTGTAGGCTCCCAATAAGCTCTTTTTTCTATAAGGTACCTTGGTCATGATGTAATTAAAATGTAACTAAGATAAGACAAAGAGACTAAGGATAAAGCCAATTTTATGAGATCTGCAGAGATTCATTATGTTCACCATTAGATCCTCTTGGACCACTTTGCAGTGTCTAATGAGATAATGAACTAAAAAAGCAGTTATCATCATGATCTAAAGCCATAGCTACCAGCAAGAGATTACATGTGGATTAACAAAAATTTAGTTTCTTCCTATTATTGTTGGTAGTGGAAGGTTTTGGAGACAAGGTCTTAGCATTGTAGGCAAAGCTGGTCTGAAATTCATTATGTTCAGGTTGACTTCGAATTTGAGATCCTGTTGTCTCTGCCTCTGACATCTGGAATTACCGACATGTGCCACCATGCTGGATATAGATGCTAGTTTACCAACTTTCTGATGAAGCTGAATGCAGAAGGATGTACAATGCTGACTGAGGCTGTGGTTAGAAAAGGAAAGAAGCAGTGTGTTTGTAGTTTCAGAACATAGTACAGCTGTTACCAACAAGATGTTACCCATTCCTGGAAGGGGAGGTTTCACTTGGTGGCATAAGATGTGTAGTTAGGAGTTCCACTCTCCATTGTATAAAGAGTCCATTTATACATATATGTCTTTTCATATATGTATCTATTATAGGACACTTCCACAGTAGTAGCTTTTCATATGGTTTTTCATCTTTCCTGTTAGTTGCTCCTCTCTAAACTCACTTCTTTATTATTCTTCCCTACCCCTGCCTATTCTAATATTCCTTTTATCTCTTCATAACTGTATATTCTATTCCTCTTTTGCAGAGATCATTTCCTCTCTCTCCAGATCCTTAATATATATGTAACATGTGTTTCTTCAGATTATAGCATACATATCAAAAGCTCAAAAGCTAACATTCATGTATAAGCAAAAGCCTGCATTATTTGTCCTTTTGGATCTCAGTTACTTTAGCTAGTCAGAATGGCTTTTTTTTTTTTCAGTCTACTTGCCTGTAAGTTTCACTTTGCTTACAGCTGAATAATATTGCACGGTGTGAGTGTCCAGGGTTTTTAGTATCCATTCATCAGTTGATGAACATCTAGACTGTTCACAAATTTTGGCTAGCATTAGTAGAACAGCAGTGAGCATGGATGAGCAGGTATCTCTTTACTAAGATGTGGAATACTTTGGGGTATAAGTCCAAGAGTGGTGTGTTGGGTTGATTTTTAGCTTTTTGAGGAACCTCCACACTGATTTCCATAGTGGCTATACCAGTTTGTGCTCCCAGCGGCAGACACTATAGCTTATTTCAAAGGTTATTGATTTCACTCTGCAACCTAATCATAGGGCTCCATTGCTTACTGCTTCTGCCTATTGAATACAGAGAGGTTGAGCTGGTGCCCAACTGTAAGTTTCACCCCTACCTATGAGTATTCATGGTAGAGGAAAGTACTTTGCATGCTTCTAGAAAAGAAAGATAACCATCAATGCCACCAGCTACAAATTCTATAATCTATAACAAGGTGCACTGCAAGGTACACTGGAGCAATAGTGGCACATGTGTTATGGAGAAAGAAAACACTTTTAAAAATCGAATTTAAGGTCCAATTTATATCTGGCACTATGAAAGAGGCCAAGAGCCTGGGACTAGATATATCATTGTCCTAAAGGAAAATCTAATATTGCTATTATATCCAAAGAAATATAGCAATAAAATGACACGAATGACAGGTTTCTATTCCCATAAATCATTGCATTGTTCAACCTACATCAGAGAAGCTTCTTGCAGTAAATGGGCAGCAGCCCAGGCATCAACAACATCCACAATGTGCAGAGAGTGAGAGACTCTGGAGTCTCTGAAGTCACTGAATCCTAAGCAGGATATTTTCATCATTCCCCTCTCCTAACACTCAAGAGTCAATGTGGATGAGGTGGTAAAAAGATTATAAGAGTCAGAAGTGGTGGACGACTCCAAGCAAATAGTGTCATTCACACAAAACAGGACAGATGCATATGTGAACACACAGACTGTGAGTTCAAACCAGACAGGGTCCCAGAACTGAGAGAGGGAAGAAGATATTGGGTCCCACCCCTAACTGACCAAGAAGATATTTGAAATGGATACCTGCTGTAAAGAAAAACAAACCTTTTGTTTTTCTCAGTGGAGCTATCACTGAACATACCAAGCACATGCCATTGCCCCATTCCCAGAAGTAGTTGGCCAACATAAAATGAACTCCATGTTTCTGTCATTTATTTGTTGTTGTTGTTGTTGTTGTTTTAAACATGTGTGTATAAGGGGCTTTTTGTTCTGGTGATTTTTGTTTCATTTACTTTTGTTTGTTTGTTTTAATTTTTGTTGTTATGGGCTTGCTTTTGCTGAGAGAGAGAGAGAGAGAGAGAGAGAGAGAGAGAGAGAGAGAGAGAGAGAGAGACTTGTGTGGAAGGACGATGGATAGAATCTAGGAGCAGTTGCAGAAGGGTAAAGCATGATCAGAATAGATTACCTGAAAAAAATTAAAATACTCTCCAAACCACAAATAAACACAAGAAGTCTCCAGAGGGAGAAGGAAGGGTTAGAAACACTAAGGAACCTTTGAGCTGAGGAGTGAAGACTGGTGAATCTGTAGGGCTTCACAACATTCATCCTGCCATGCAAAGGATGATAAACTGGAGCTGTGGATGAGCACAGAGTAACACAAAGTCCCATGAAATGGCTGATGCCTTCAGTCAGAGGCCCATGTTAAGGAGATACTATTAGGAGGACAGCTGACCAGTCTATAGTAGCACAAAGGCCCATGGAATTTGTACTGCACGAGAACTGAAGGCAAAAGTGAGTAGAAAGCACCCTGCTATGCTCCCTTGCTTCTGTTCCATGGTTCTTTTCCCTTTTATTGGAAATAGATTTTTTTCTCACATAATGTATCTTGACTCCAGTTTCCATGACCTCTACTCTTTCCAGTTCCTCCCACCTCCACTCTCATCTGAATCCAATCCCTTTCTGTCTCTCATTAGAAACTAACCAGGGCTCTGAAGGACAGTGATACAGCATGACATAGCCAAAATGTTCAAGTTGGACAAGACAATCCAAAGGAAAGTTCCCAAGAGAATGCACAAGAAACAGTGACCCTCTTGTTCCAACACTCAGGAATCCCATAAAAATTCAAACTGAAAGCCATAATATATGCCCAAAAGACCTGATGCAGGCCTGGGCAGGCCCTGTGCAAGCTGCCTCAGTCTCTCTAGTTCCCATGTGATTTGATCATGTTCATTTAGAGGGCCTTGTTTTCTTAGTGTCCTCCATCCCTTCTGGCTCTTAGAGTCTTTTTGCCTCCTCTTCATCAGTATCCCTTAAGCCTTGAATGGAGGGATGGAGGGATGAAGGTATTTTAATGGAGACATTTATGGCTAAGTGTTTTGAGGTCTCTCACTCTCTGGGAGTCTCTGTATTTATTCCATCTGCTGCAGAAGGAGTCTTCTTTGGTGATGGCTGGGTAAGGCGCTGATCTATGAATACAGCAGAATGTCTTTAGGAATCATTTTATTGCTACATTAATAAACAATGGTACTTGGTTTTATCCTGGGTCCCTGGACTATCTAGTGTCAGGTTCTTGTTTACCCAAGCAGTGCCAAGTATGGGTGTGAGCCTTAAGTCATGGAGTGAGCCTTAAATCAAACCTCTATCTGTTTGGTTTCTCTGACAAGTTTTGCCGCCATTGCCTTAGCACATCTTGCAAGCTGGGCAGTGTTGTAAATCAAAGGGTTTGTAGCTGAGTTCCTGTTTATGTTTCTCCTTTGGTAGTGTGCAGAATACCTCTTTTTTTTTTTTTTTTTTTTTTTTTTTTTACCAAAAATGAACTTAGGGGGGGGAAGACTCTATGTGGGTACAAGCTCAAGTTATCCATGCCAAATGAGTTGTGTAGTGTTGTCTTCAGCAGTGGGGCCTGCCATAAGTTAGTGGAGAGCAATGTATAGTCTTTACTACATTCTGGATTGTTTGGGGATTCCCGTGGGACCCCTTTGGCCAACAACTCAACTAGTTATAAGCCAATCACTACTGGAAGCTTCATTTGGTGACAAGAGATTTGTAGTTAGGACTCTGTCTTCCCAATTATTTGACAATTTCATTTAGATCACATATGCATATATATATATATGCATAAATACACATAAATATACATATATATATACATATACATATACACATACACAAACTCATGCATATACAAGCTTCTACTGTATAAGGTTTCTATATTACTCTTCATATAGCCTTTAACTTTCTTTATCTTTCTTTCTCCCCATATTACCGCCTTCATCCTCCTGGCTCAGACAGCCTTAAACTGTATAGTGGACTATGTAGTGTTTTATTGTTGGTAGATATAAAGTGGACCTTGTTATTAAAGAATAATGCTTGATTTTCTTGGCTTGTCAGGTGCCCCCCTGAAGGAATGACCCAAAGGGGTTTCCTGTATTTTATATAACCCAGGACCCTACCAAGGCAGAGGAGACACTTTGTGGAGGAAATTACTTTAAAAATTCAAGAGAAGGATTTATCAACATACTTTTTATCACACAAGATAAAAAGTTCTTAAAAATGAAAGTCAAATGACGTGACCCAGTTCTGAAAAGGAGGAAACACACATACAGCCAGCCACCTACCCACAGAGAGAGAGAGAGAGAGAGAAAGAGAGAGAGAGAGAGAGAGAGAGAGAGAACAGAACTTAAGATTTTACAGAACATTTTCTCATATAAAGACATCAATATAAATATTCTAGGAGAAAGAGCAAGGGAAAGGGAATAATTGAAGAAATCTTGACTATAAATCTTTCCAAACTTGCTGGAAGATAAAAAGGCACATGTCCAAAAAGCAGTATGAATCCAGAGGATGGTGGCCATGAAACCCTTCCTGAGCATCTATGGAATGACATTGCTGAAGTAAATAGAGAGTCTAGCAAGTTCACCAGAGAGTGGCCAACAATGAAGATATGGTGTGAATAGGATTAAAATACATTATGTGAATTTTTCATTATGTGAATGAAATTTTTTCATCATGTGAATGAATTAATAAATTATATTTTTGAGATTTATAAAAAAGAAATTGAAGGAGAGCACTGTAAGCTGAAAAAAGCAATATGCAATAGCTTGGAGCTGTACAAAATTAATGAACATAATAAAATTGCTATATAGGTAAATGCAAAATTAATATATTTTGTAGCATGTTCCCTTTTAGTTAGCTTAAAAGATAAGTGCCTAATATACAATAGACAAGTACTAGATGAGTTCCTAACAACATATCTTCTTCTTCTTCTTCTTCTTCTTCTTCTTCTTCTTCTTCTTCTTCTTCTTCTGCTTCTTCTTCTTCTTCTGGCTCAAGGTCAAAGGTAATACTGTCCTGTATGAACCTGTAGGACTTCACACCCCCTTACCATCACATTTAACTTTTCCAGGACAACCCTGATTTCAGCCAGATTAATTTGTAGTTTGTCAGCATGATGTGTTTCTTGCATTTCTACTACATTCACTTTATTATCTATTTTATCTTGTCATTTGATAAAAATCATGTTACTAATAGGTGTGCTTATTATAAACACTGTGCCTCTGGTCTTTAAGGTTTTCTTTCGAATTTTTAGACATTTTCTGAGGCATGATGGATGCTTTTATATGCCATTGCCATGCCTCTTTGGGCCTTCACATTTTTTGAGAAATCTGTTGTGTTTTTAAAGAACAAAGTGTTTTGAAGAAAAGGATTTGGCTCCTTGGCTTCTACTACACACATCAGATAGCTCTGGCTTTCTAGTTGGACACAAGTATGTCATTACTGTAAAATATAGTGATGTATTCTAACGGACTCTGGACTCTTTATTTGCTAAAATTATATTTTAACTTAAAAACAATTAAAATTAAATTTAAAATATTTTTTATAGAAAACATAGATAATTATTATAAAAATACTATCAGAAATTATTATAAAAATAGAAAAGAATTCCTAGTACAGCTTGTTCTGTACAGTGACTTTCAGGCCATCCTGAACTACAAAGAAAGAACTACTGCTGTAAAGAGACACCATGACCATGGCAACTCTTATAAAGGAAAGCATTTCATTGTGGCTAGATTACAGTTCAGAGGTGTCAGCATGTCTATAAGCATGACAATATGCAGGCAGACATGGTGCTGGAGAAGGAGCTGGGAGTTCTGCATCCAACTCTACAAGCAGCAGAGAAAGAAAGAGTTCCTGGTCTTGGCTTGAGCACTTGAAACTTCCAAGCTCACCCCTTCTCCAAAAGACCACACCTCCTAATAGTGCCACTCCCTGTGAGCTTATGGGGGCATTATCATTTACACCACCACATCCTGTCTCACTTTCTCCCACTGTGATGAGACACATGACAAAAGCAACTTATAGAAGAACAAGTTTAATGGAGGCTTACAGTTTAGAGGGTAAGCCCATAATCATCATGGCAGGTACCGTGTTAGCAGGCAGGCAGGCAGGCAGGCAGGCAGGCAGGCAGGCAGGCAGGCAGGCAGGCATAGTGCTAGAGCAGTAGCTGAGAGCTTTCAACCTGATTCATAAGTGGGAGACAAGGAGCAAGAGCTAACTGTGAATGGCTTGGAGTTTTGAAACCTCTAAGCTTATCCCCAATAACATACCTCCTCCAAGAAAGCCATGCCTATTAATTCTTCCCAAACAGTTCCACCAGTTAGTGATCAAGCGTCAAATATATGAGCCCAATTCAAACCTGTCTCAAAAAAAAAAAAAAAGTGTTCCTTAGATTTTAAGATGGAACCATATTTATTGAGATTTTTACCCACCAGGTTTTCCCAGAATTCCTTTAATTAGAGGACAGTCTTTCAAAAGTCAAAGGAAATGTTTTATACAGGTGTGTTGTCTGGCACAGAGAGAAGCTGTGCAGGGCAAAATGGTCCTGATCTATAAGATCTCACTTAGAGCCGGTAACAGAGAAAGTACCAGTCACTGAACACAGGCAAGTCACTGCTTGAGGTAACAGGAACTATTTTAAATTTAACTCAAAATACGTGAAAACATTTACTTTGTCCCACATTGACTCGGAGCAAATGTGTCTTGAACTAATTTTTCACTAAGATGTCAGATTTTTAGTTTGAGCATCTCACATTGGAAAGGTGTTTATTTTTTAGCAATTCTTTGGTCACTGTCAATAACCACAAGATGGCAGTCTCTTCTTAGAGATTCTGGGGAAAACTCTCAAGTGTTTTTGAATAAGAGAGTGGTGGGGGAGTGGGAGGAGGGGAGGGGAAGGGAGAAGGGGAGGGGATTGCTGATGAAGCAAGGGTGTTGAAAAGAGCTTAAGATCTGAATCCCCAGTGGAGAGAGATGAAGAGCAAATGATGAAATCCTTGAGTGTTTCACTAGTACTCCTGTGGCTCCAGTTTAATTGTGAGTTTGGACATTTCTTTTGGATATAAGGTGTGATAAGTGAGGTCACTGCCTACTCTAGGATAGTGGTAGAAACATAGATGTTTTAAATCTCTAGTTAAGGGGTGGGAGGCCCATGGAAATTTTATTCTAGAGTGTTATCATACAAATGCATCCATTCTTGATCATCTGACCTTTGTTTTTCTGCACAGGGGTGAGCAGCCAGCAGAAGGTGAAGCAGAGCCCAGAATCCCTCACTGTCTCAGAGGGAGCCATGGCCTCTCTCAACTGCACGTTCAGTGATCGTACTTCTAACAACTTCAGGTGGTACAGACAGCATTCTGGGAAAGGCCTTGAGGTGCTGGTGTCCATCTTCTCTGACGGTGAAAAGGAAGAAGGCAGATTTACAGCTCACCTCAATAGAGCTAGCCTGCATGTTTCCCTACACATCAGAGAGCCACAACCCAGTGACTCTGCTCTCTACCTCTGTGCAATGAGCACACAGTGCTCCCCAGGCACCTGCAGCCTACACCTAAACCTTGGGTCCCTACAAGGCCTGAGCTAGAGCACACTTGATTTGGAAAGTCTTTGTCTTATGGCAATACCTCATTCTGAACACATAAAGCTTTAAGTTTCATGACTCTTCTTCTTCCTCCCTCTTTTTATTTCTTATAATCTAATGAATCTAATGAGTGGTGCCCAATGCTTATGGGTGCGGATCATTCACTGATGCATGGGCAACCTACAAGGGTCTACTTTCTTAAAGAATGATGACTCTCTTTGCCCCAACAGTCACCAATTGCTAATTGCTCCTCAGCAAGGAAGGGGCCTCATGAGCCCCTTTACCCTTCATACTCGAGGTTTTATGTGTCTTGATTTTGTACATATCTAATGCAGGTCCTGTGAGTTTATGTTGTGCAACAGCCATGCCATGTCCAGAGGAAAGAATTTTAAAGCTCTCATCTTCTCAGTCGTATGTTTTTTTCCACTTCTCTTCCAAGATGTTCCCTAAGCTTTGTTGGGATGAGGAGTTGGTAGAGATGTTGCACTGGTGGCTGAGTACCCACAGTCTCCAATTTTCATTACTCTGAACATTCTTCTTATCTCTGAATTTTTACAGTTTTCCAGTTCTGTTTTGTGATGTTTTCCTAGCCTTGGGGGAGCTGATATAGATATCCCACTTAGGTTTGAGACTCAACACTTATTCTCAGAACTTCTGCATCAATTCACTGAAAAGAAAGCTTTTCTGACCATGGCTAAGGGAAACTCTATTCTGATCATTGGCATTTGTTTGAACTCAGTCACATTCCTTTCTTGCAGCTGGGAGGCACATTTTGACTCTTCTTTTGGATGATCAGATTATCAGTGTTAGTTCAAGAACAAATTCATAGATGGAGTCTCAGATCTGGCTATACCACAGTGAATTTCCTCAGGGCTCCAGTTATAAACACTGGCCAGGCTCCTGTTCAGCCCATGCTAACATCCTTTGTACTGTTTAAAGCCAAAGTTTTTATGTACATTTTAGTTTTCGTCAGTTTACACCTTCTTGAATTTAGTGCAGATCCAATTCAGCTTTCTTTCTGCATTCTTACAGTCATCTCTATGTCCCATTCAGCCTTTTCTTGTTAACCTAAAGAATATAAAGCTTAATATGTTTGATAGCACCAGAGACAGCTGAAATGCAGAAGTGTCAATGCCAGCCAGTGACTAGCAGCTGTTAAGCAGTCAAGGTCAGCATCAAAGAAAGCACAAGTCTGAGGTAGGTAGAGGAGCCTCATCAACATCTAATGGGTGATTAGTACCCGAACATCACATGATCATCTCCCAAGCTGGGACATGCATAGAGCGCGATCACCCAGATCATTAACCAATGTCAGCAGAACTACATCAGCTCATGTGCAGTCTCTCCCATAGCCCTATAAAGATCTTAGATAAGGAGGTTGCCAGCTCTTTCCTCTCTGAAATCTCTCTCAGAAGTTTCTTTCACTTTTTTCTATTCTCACTTTCTTATAATTATCTTAATAAAGCTTGCCTTGGCTTTGAATACACTTACAAGAGTCCACATTTTTCTTTCATTGACATGAGATCACAAACCCAGAGCCACTGTCCTCGGTCAATCTTTGGTACTGTCAGTGTCTGGCACTAGGTCGTTTAGTCACATACAGCTGAGATGTGAAAAGACTTGCACTTTAGAATCAAAGTCTCTGCATCCCTGGGATCTATATGAAACTCTTTCCACATTCATGTCTCATTGAATCAAACTATTACATCTTAACTGTTCTAGATAAGGCAGAGAATGGAAAAGCTTTGTCATTTCTTGTGAATCAGCTCTGGATTCAGGTATCTCACAGCATGTTCCAGTGGCAGGATGAGGTGGCAAGAACTAGATGGCAGATGGCAATATGGCAGTGCTTCGGTTCCTTTAGACTGTGTGTGTGTGTTTAGACTAAGCTTTCCTCTGGAAGGTTAGGTAAAAAGCCAGGGCTCTGGAAAATAGACTAGAGTGTGTACTCAGTATTGGGAGCTAACTCTTTTTTTCTTAGGAACTTAGTTCCAAATAAGAGTCTAGAGTTGCATCCCATGTGATAGAAGGGAGAACTGATAAACTGGTAGCCTTCATGGCAGTATGCCTTCATCTAGCTGGTGAGTTTGATCTACTGGTAATGGGTGCAGGGGCATCTAAGTTTAGAGTCTGCATCTTTGAAGAGGCCAGGTCTTGATATTTTGGTACTGCACTTGGAAAATGTAAATGCTAACTTCTGCTCTCTAGTTTATGTTTCTGTCTAGATGTGAACAACCGACCAGCAGAGAATCCTCATGCCCCAAGCAGTTGGGAAGCTGAACATATTATATTACCAACAATTGCAGTAGCAAAACTCCCATAGCTGTTCTGCAGTGGCACAGGCAGGACTCGGGTAGAGGCCTCACCCTGCTATCTTAATAAATTTAACTGTGATGGAGAAACTGTGGAAGACTAAATCACATTGACACAGAGGGATTAGGCGTTAAATAGATTCACTGTTAGGCAGACAGGTAGGGAGAGGGGCCATATAGTTATCAAAAACAATGGACTTTAAAGATGGCTGGCTTCTTCTTCACCATCTTGATCTGAGATAAAGCTTGGCAATTTAAAACAAAGGCCTGGTGAGTCTTTTCTCCATAAGTACTTCTCTCTAAGCCCCACATAGGCACACTGCTGCTGTCAAACCTGAACAAGTTCAAGGCCTGATCAAGACATGTTTATGCCAAAGCTGTGGGCCAATTAACCATCTTGTGTTTATTCAAACTGACCAACCCTAAAGGAGGGGAGGAAATCTTTTTAAAGATCCTTATAAACACCAGCATTGCAGAAGACACTAGATTTGGGGGTTCCTGAATGCCCCCTCTGCTCTGCAGAGGTTCTCTGTTCTTTATCTCTATCTGTCTATCTATCTATCTATCTATCTATCTATCTATCTATCTATCTATCTATCTATCTATCTATCGTTTCCTCATGATATAAGAGTTTCTTCATCAATTGATTCTGTCTACTATGTTTTCTCTGTTTCCATGTTGGACTCAAGATTTTTCTACCTAGAAATTCTTTAACTGACAGAGAAAAGGAACTTATCACAGTCCCCAGATGGTGATAAGGGCTCTACTCAGAGCACTTTCCTGTCCCTTTCTTGTTTAGCTTCTTTGAGTTTGTGGAATGTAATTTGGTACCTGTATTATATGGCTAATATTCACTTATAAGTGAGTACATACTATGCATGTCCTTTGGGGACTGGGTTACCTTACCCAGGATGATATTCTCAAATTCCACCCATTTGCCTGCAAATTTCATAATGTCTTGGTTTTTAATATTTGAATAGTATTCCATTGTGTTGATGTACCACATTTTCTTTATCCATTTTTCAGTTGAGGGACATGTAGAAGAATGAAAATAGATCCACACTTATCTCCCTGGACAAAACTCAAGTCCAAGTGGCTCAGGGACCTCAACATAAAGCCAGATATACTAACAGAAAGTGGAAATACCCTTAAATGCATTCGTACAGGAGACAATTTCCTGAACAGAACACCAATGGCTCAGACTCTAAAGTCAACAATTGATAAATGGGACCTCATGAAACTGCAAAACTTTTGTAAGGCAAAGGGGACTGTCAATAGGACAAATTGGCAGCTCACAAATTGGGAGAGAATCTTCACCAACCCTACCTCTGAGGGAGGACTAATATCCAAACTTTACAAAAAACCAACAACCCAATTAAAACCAACAACCCAAATAACCCAATTAAAACAAGCTAAAGTGCTAAACAGAGAATTCTCAACAAAATAATCTCGAATGAAAAAAAAAATAATCTCAAATGGCCAAGTAGCACTTAAAGAAATGTTCAAAGTCCTTAGTCTTCAGGGAAATGCAAATCAAAACAGCTGTGAGGTTCCTTCCATTTTACACCCATCAGAATGGCTAAGATCAAAAACTCAAGAGACAGCACCTGCTGGTGAGAATATGGAGCAAGGGGAACACTTTTTCATTGCTTGTGAAAGTGCCAACTTGCACAACCATTTTGGAAATCAATTTGGAGGTTTCTCAGAAAACTGGGAATATTTCTTACTCAAGACCCACTATACTATTCCTAGGCATATACCCAAAGCATGCTCCATTCTCTAACAAAGACACTTGGTCAACTATGTTGATAGCATGCTTATTCATAATAGCCACAATCAAGAGTTATGAATCCTTGTGGATCATAAGGGAGGACTTAGCAGTACTGAGAGGCCTTTAATCTCTGTGTAGCATCAAGGCCTATATATGCCTTTGACACACTGAGGTAAGTCTTCTAGTTGCAGGAAGTTGTGGTTCATCGGGAATTATAATGAGCAGCACCCTGAAATGCTATAGTTTGGAGGTAAGTATTTCTATGATTAAATATACTCTAATAACTAGTTATGCTTGCTTCTACTCTACACATGCACTACAGTTTTCAAATCTTGCAGCTTTCCTCAGCAGATATTTACTCTCCCTGGAATCTGAAACACCCAGTGGTCACCACTGTGACTTGGGTTTTGCCCTTGGACTTCACTCATTGACCTCTCAAGGCTTCCAGGAATCTGGCTCTGCTGTACAGTGCCTGGTATCCCTAGTTTTCCTCTGTGCCTCAGTGCAGGAACTGGTGATCATAGGCAGTTATAAGCATTATGCAGACGGTACTGAGTTCTACTGCCAGGTTCCCCTGTAGTCCATACCCTTTATCACTGATGCAATAAGCGGCTTCTGAATGCCTACGTGGCTAAATTGAGGAAAACACTTCCCAGCATGGACAGTTTCCAGAAAGTACCTAAAGAGACTATTTTGCAGGAACCTTTTTCTTTTCTTTTTTAAAGTGAAAAATCTATTATTCTTTTACCCTGGGGTATCTTACCTTCCAGGAACCATGCCTAGCATTCCAGTGAAAAGTAGTATGTATTCTATAGCAGCACTGATCTCGTTAATAAGTACAGTTAATTTTTGTCTGCACCCATCATGTCTGTAGCTTTAAACACATTACGTCTTTCTATTTTTGTTCTCTCCATTCTCAGTAAAAATCTGGGTAAAAGAAGCAAGTAATTACCCAGGGAAGGCCTGGATGTCTTGGTGCCTTAAGTAAGTAAGTAAGTAAGTAAGTAAGTAAGTAAGTAAGTAAGTAAGTAAGTGAATAAATGTGTCTGTTAGTGAGCTTCCAAGTGAGTACCAGCCTTATTTCTTAATGCTTTACTACCCACATATATGTTTCATTCAGAAATAGGTTTTATCATCAAGTTCTGGAGAGTAACCAGAGCACTGTAGATATATTGCCAATATAGAGAACTGGCAATTACCTGTAATGTTGAGCCAATACAGGACCCCACTGGACAATAACTTCAACAAATAAAACCCATGCCTGCCACTGGGATTTTAATTTGTTATCCCATGGTGTCTTTTAAGAGGTTTGTTGTCCCATGATATGGTAAGTCTACTGAATATGTGTATAGACTTAGGAAGCGTCTACAGTAGTAGATAAGTTCTTATGTGACTTTTTACCTCTGATTTCCACAATATGCTCTGCTCTGACATTAAGCCCAGCAAGTGATAAACAAGGCCTAATGAAAAAAAACCCCTTCTGCACAGCTAAGAACACCACCATGTGAGTGGAAAGCCATCCTACAGAATGAGAAAACCCTTTTAAACTATACTTATACATACAAGCAACTAAAAATCCATAAACATCAAGAAACAAAACCAATTTTAAAATTAAAGATGAAACTAAACAAAGAATAATCAAAATATAAATAATGAATGGCTGAGAAATATTTCAGCATCATTACTTATTACATAAATGAAAATTAAAGCTGTTTGAGATTCCATATCACTCCAGGAATGATAGCAAAGAACCAAAAAGCAAATGATGAAAAATACTGCCTTGGATTTGGAGAAAGGGAAACATTAATTTACTGCTGATGGGTGTGCATACTGATGGGTTGCTATGGAAATCAATGTTAAGTTTCCTCAAAGTTTAGAAATAGGTCGATCAGATGATCCTGGTATATTTTCTTTTCAATATACCTAAACAACTCTATAGACTATATCTGATTATTCATGTTCAATGCTGTTCTAGTCACGGTAGCTAGGGAATACATACAAGCAAGATGCCCAGCAGCCGATGAATGGGTAATTAAAAAAATAGAACGTTCATTTGGTTTTTGGTTTGCTTGTTTGTTTGTTTAGACATTAGCCATCATTTACGAGTAAAATGAAATTTCAATGTAGCTTTAATCTGTATTTTCATGATATCTAGAGGTGTTAACACTATTTGTACTTCACTTTTTGAGAACTATTTATATAGTTCCATGCTCTATTTTTATTGGTTTGTTTTACTGATGTTTAGACTTTAATGTTATTTTTATATTCTAGATACTTAATGTTCTCAGATGTATACCTGAAAAAATAAAGCTCTATTCCCCTTGTACATTTTGAAAATTTCATGTAGAAATGAATTATAGAAGCATCCATAAATACATACATACACATACATAAATCATGTCAATAGAGTTATTCTGAAGTGAGGCAACAAAGCCCCTATTAGACCAATATGGGAAAACAAGCAAAAAGCTAAATTACAGAAATAGCTTACTTTCTATTGCCTAGTGAGGTTCCATATACTCCTCTATATTATGAGCTATTTATAATACTGTGGGTCACCCCCCCCCAGCACTTGATAGTAAAAAACTATTGATGAAATGACAGAACATGGAAAAATTAAGCTGGTGCTTACATTGAAGCTTCAGTCTTACTGGATAGTTTCCATGGTGCTAGAATGTGTTACACATGCTACCGAAAGAGAAAATGAAGGCCAGTCTTTCTGAGTTCTGAATCCTAAGAGCTAAAGCCATAGCCTGGCAGACATGCCAGTCAGTTCAATGGTGGCACAAAGGCAAAGGAAGTAACCAACCAATTTCTAATTCAAGCTAAGGTCTGTTCCACAAATTGGAACCCATACACAGCATCATTTTCAGGGCTAAGAACTTGTGACTAGACAAGACATAGGCCATATGGGAAACCCTATGGTTATTGTTCTGCTAAATGGAGATATTACTAAACCAACTGCTAAGGAGTTATTGGGATATATACAGTCTTCTTCAGAGAGACTTCTTGGGGTAGCACACGGTGATTAACAGAGAACCAGAACCCATCATGCTACAGAGAAGAAGAGGGTGTAGCTTACTCAGCTCCAGATGGGACATCTATATTTCACAGCCTCCTTCCAAGACTCAGAGTTCATTGAGGATGAGGGGGTGGAAAGATTATAAGAGCCATAGGTGGTAGGTAACTACAGGGAAACAGTGTGTTCAGGACACTGCAGGACAGATGCACATATGCACTTACAGAGGTTGACGGGACACATAAGACATGCAAAGGATCAGGTCAGTCAAAATCCCATCACAAGGAGGTGAAGTGGGCTATTGGCAATTGGTAGTTGCTGGGAACGAAAGTCTGTTTTCTTTAAAGGTACAGACTCTGGTGCATAGATCAGATCCACTGAAGGCCATATAGCCAAGAGTATACGAACAGCACAAGCTGTAACACAAAAATTGATATGTTTCATTTTTTAAAGGGGTGGGGCAAAATTGGTTTGGTATGGAAGAGGGGATGGATTTGGCAGAAAGGGAGGGAGCAGGTGAGTATGCATAGCATTCTCAAAGAACTAAATAATGAGAGAACATGGATAAATTTTAACAGATGTGTGTATTTATGTATGATAATCATGCAAAATACCATAGGATACACATAGTTCAGTCATGTTAGTGATTTCAGGCATCCACTGGAGACTTGAGACCTGACTCCTTTGGGTGAGGTTCCAAGTTTACAAGCAATGCCCTGAGCAGAAAACTGTGGTGCAGGTTGAAGGGAAACCAGCAGAGGGTGCTGCCCCTTAAGATGTGGTTAAGGTCTCATTCTGGTAGTGACTTAATGTGACAGACTCACTGTGCAGACAGAGGTCCTTGTCTGTGAGTGAGGAGTGTGAAGAGATCCTGCAGGAGGACTGCCCTGTGAGATTGGTGCCCTCAAGGACCAAGTGTCATTTCTTCCATGAACATGCATCCTGACACCTGCTCAGTTCTTGTGCTCCTCCTAATGCTCAGTAAGTCACATTGTACTCTAAGGGTTCATGACGTCATTTTCTTACAACTCTGGCAGTCTTTAGTGTTCCTCCTTGCATAGAAAGTAATTCCTCTACATTCATTCATTCATTCATTCATTCATTCATTCATTTTTAAAATTTATTTTCAGGAAGGAGCAATGGAGACTCCGTGACCCAGACAGAAGGCTTGGTCACTCTCACAGAAGGGTTGCCTGTGATGCTGAACTGCACCTATCAGACTGCTTACTCAGATGTTGCCTTTTTCTGGTATGTGCAATATCTCAATGAAGCCCCTAAGCTACTGCTGAAGAGCTCCACAGACAACAAGAGGACCGAGCACCAAGGGTTCCACACCACTCTCCATAAGAGCAGCAGCTCCTTCCATCTGCAGAAGTCCTCAGCGCAGCTGTCAGACTCTGCCCTGTACTACTGTGCTTTGAGTGACACAGTGAGGGGGACTGCAGGGGAAGCTGCACATGAATCAAGGGTGTTGGAGGGCTGATAGGGGAGGCCCTGTGAGGGAGGCTATGTGCTTTCGCTAAGCGGTTGTTTACCTAGCTTCCTGAAAAATGTGAACAACTGTGAGATCAGACACCTAGAAATCTAGCAATTGGTGAATATTCTGATGGGGTAGGAAGGAAGCCATTGCTACCTTGGAAAAGTATGGAAATTCCAAAAGCTTGGAAGACAAATCCAAGCTTTGATCCCAGAAATAAAGTTCTCTCCCTAGATGGAGGAGCTCTCCAGGAAAACCCTGACATAGGATTTATCTCTTCCAAGATGTCTTACAAAATATAGTGATTAAAACTCTCCAAGAATCGTCTTTTATTACACTTCAAATTTATGACTGAAATGAGGAATATAGACTCTAGTCTTTAAAAATTTGCTTCAGTTTCACTCCATCAGTTATTTAGATCTCCCTCTCTTTGGATCATGTTACCCGAGAGTTCAGCACAACTTCCCATCTCAGTTTTTTTTGTTTATTGTTGTGAAGAGATGCCATGGTCAAGACAACTTGTACGAGAAATCATTTAAATGGGGGCTTGATTAGAGATTAGAGGGTGAGTGCATGACTGCCATAGTAGCAGGGCAGGCAGGCATGGCCCTAGAGCAGTAGCTGAGAACTTTCATCTGATGACAAGCAGATACAGAGAGAGGGAGAGACTGGGTGTGGCTTGGGCTTTGAGAGCAAAACTCACCACCAATAACATGCCTCCCCTGACAAAGTCACACCCTATGATCCTTCCTAAATAGTTTACTAACCCCAAATCAAAATTTCATATATTTGAGCCTATGAGGGCCCATTCCCTTTCAAATCACCACACTCCCTGAGAGCCTTCACTTAGGGAAGCTGCTTATGAAACACAGCTGTTGGAGGTCTCAAAATGATGCCCTGAGATGCGGGTCCTTCCCTGTCCTACGCATTGTGTATGATGCAGCCTGATCTTAAAAGACTATCCACAAATCCCTTCCTTTTAAAGTCTACTTTTGTCTGACATTGCACTTTTGTTAAATCCTTACCACTTTGTATACTCACTTGTCTGGGATTAGAGTTAGTTCCTCTGATATTGTTCTGAAAGATGGGAAAGGAGGCCAAGGTTTCTGTAAAAGATTTTGGTTAAAAATAAAATACTCTAGTTGTCAAATTTATCTCTCTGAAAGAGAAAAAAGATCTGAAATCAAGGACCATAGTGCTTCTCAAGAAAGACTCATATTTGTGTACACAAAGAAGAGCCAAGACATTCTCTCTTGCTGGTTAGGGAGCAAAGTGGGATGTTTTATTGAATTTATAAATGTCAAATCTACTTCTAATGGTACAGCACAGAACAGAATCTGTCAGATGAGCATTGTCATTGTGTTTTTTATTTGGAATCTTTATAGATGTTAGGTAATCAGTACAAGGTCATGATGCAAGGGGTGATCTTTGGAGGACGGGGAAATATAAAAAACAAACAAACAGAAAAACAGAACAAAACAAAACAAAAAAACCTTCAATAAGTGGGAAACTGGAACAGGCAGAATTTAAATGTGTGATAATGAGAGGGCAGGGATGAGGAAGGAATGTGGGGAAAGGATATCTAAGACTAGTGGTGTTTCGAACAAAGCAGCATGGAAAGCCCCTGTTAGAGAAAGTTCCTGAAAGATATACTCCAACCAAAGTTGAGACTAGCAATAATCTGTGAGTATAAACACACACTTAGAAGTGATCACTGTGATGTGAACATTTATCGAAATAGCAATAGTATTTTCCCCCTAGGGACTATGACCTCTGAACCATGGGGTTATGGGCCGTGTTATACTACTAGGCATGAGTTCCTTCCTACGGGGTAGGCTTCAGATACAATCAGAAAGCCGTGATTATTTTGTAGAAGTCAGGCCACTACTGAGCACCCTTGGGCACATAATATTTGGAAGTTGAGTATTGTAGCATGCAGGGTCCAGCACAGATGAATAATATTGCTGTCCTTTCTTCCCCAGCAGGCTGCATAGGACCTTTCAGCACTATGAAAGCTAGCCAGCAAGGAGGACCCCCAGTCAGTTCAAGGTTGATTTCTCTATGTCATGCAGCAGTAGAATGTGGTGCCTTTAGCCACAGAATCTTACTATCTAGTTATACTGGGCAACCAGGAACAATGACAATAGCCTGTGTTGTTTTGTATAACTCTGGGGCCTCCCATAACAATAACTCCCATGCCTGACACTGAGGTTGTTGTTTAATGAATTTACTTAATTTCTCCAAAACTGGACTTATGCATGTAAAATCATAATGAGTTTTAATGTGATAAATTATTATAGTAAGGTTTTCTTTTTAGAACGTATAGGCAATACATTATCCAAAATATTTTCTTGTAACTGGAAGAATATTTAATGTGGGGTTAATGAGTCACAGGCTCCAGAGTCCCCTACACAATAGACTGCAGATCTAAGAAGAGAACAGGTGACATGATGTTACGTTTTAAATTGTGTTTAAAAAGTAAAACATTTTGAAGGCTGTCCTTCACCAAATACCTCTCAATTACAATCACCAGGTGATGGTGAAGTGGCCATAAACATGTTTTGGACCCGGCTAGGATGCATGGCTGAGTTGGCCGTATTCATGTGACCCATGGTCTGTTCACTGTGCACATAGATGCGGCCATCATGGTTTGTCAGCCTCTAGCTAACACTGCTTACATTGTGAGCACTTGCTTCCTGGTTCCTTAACTCAAATCAAGTTGGTTTATTTCCAGGCAGTGTCTGGTGTTGGAATCTGTATCTCCCTTCCTCCCTGCTTCTAATAAGCTTTTCTGCTCTCACTGTTCACTGCTACCACACTGAGCTCTCTCTGATCTGCCTGAGGAGGACTCTGTCCTTTGTGTGCTGCCTTTGGCATAAAATTGCCTCACAGAATGGACCTATTAAGGTCCTCAATGACCTTATTTTGATATTTTGATTGATAATATAGACACACACACACACACACATGAAAGAGAGAGAGAGAGAGAGAGAGAGAGAGAGAGAGAGAGAGAGAGAGAGAGAGAGAGAGAGAGAGAGATTAACCCTCAAAATAACTGCTAGAGAGACTTGTGGTAGTGGAAGTGGAAGATGACGCTCATATCTCCTGCCCCCTGGTGTCCGTGTCCATGCACTGCATAATCTCCTCCTGTGGGCAGGGCCTAGAATATGGTAGGTAACACTCCTGAATTATCTTGTAGTTTACAAGAAAAGCCAAGGGACTGAACAAATAATCGAGGCTCTCATAAACTTGATTTCTGTTGGACTTGGTTTTTTTTGTTTTTTGTCTTTTTCTCCTTTTTCTTTTTTCTGTTAGTCTTTTGTGTTACCTCTTTTGAGAAATGTTAGCTTAGATGTGTTGTCCAATTTAAAATTTATTACTCCTATTTTCTTTCTTTCTTTTTATTAGATATTTTCTTCCTTTACATTTCAAATGCTATCCCCAAAGCCCCCTATACACCCCCCCACCCTGCTCCCCAGCTGAAGGAGGCTTGGTTTTTTGTTGTTGTTTTTGGCTTTTTTTAATGCACTTTCACAATGTTTATTCAAACCTATACTTCTTTTTTTTTTCTTAAACACATCACATCTATGTTTTATTTAAATGAAAATACTAAAAAAATTCTCTTGTATGAATGAAATACCAAAACAAGGATACATAACTTTTATATAAAATTCAATGGCTCAATTGAATACGTTAAATGTGTATTGAACTACAAGAAATAAGATTTCTGATTAGCTAGAATATAAATCCAATTACTCTTGAAAGCGATGATAGGTTTTTCAACATACAACATTTTAAGAAATAGTTATATTTCTTAATATATACTGATATGGTAGATCCCACTTGGTATCCTAGTGCCTGGGAGGCCAAGGCAGGAGATCCCTGGGAGTTAAGACACACATGAGGTCCACAGTGAGCTCAAGATTAGCCTAGGATACAGAGAGAAACTGTGTTCTATAAAGCAAACAACAAAATTGAAAAACAGTAGCAAAAAATAAGAACAGAACAGGAGAAAAAAAAAGCCAAACAAAAGAACAAAAGGAAGTTGCAAATAATTATACAATTTTTAATTTTAGGAGACTATGAAATCATTTAGTGTAATGGATACTCCCCATTTTTAAACATTATTTCTGATAGCTACAGCACTGTTTCCAAATTTACAATTTAGGCTATATATTGTTTCATCTTAAATGCAGTAATAAAGTTCCTTCAGTCTATTTTCTGTCATCTTTAGAGAAAAATTTCCTGAGTAGTATCAGAACATTTTTTTACAAGTTGATCTTAATCAATTTATCTGTAAGACTGCTGGATCAAGAAAGTTACTTAACAACTATATCACTTGGTGATGGTGATGATATTTTAGTTAATGATAGATCATATTTTATTACCATAGTTGCAAAAGATGATACAGCCTAAATACCCTGTATTCCTGGTAGTTGTGTGTCTCTTGTAGCATGTTCACAGAATAAAGAAAGTACTTAAAAAGTACACTTATGTAAATTTATTCATAAACCTATACTTCTTAGTTCACTCTTCGTAGTGTAATGCACCTGCAATATTCTCAGCAACATCAACCACGCCTTTTTCTCAGGCATTTTCATGGCATTGTGTAAACTCCAGTAACTGCTCAGTGTCTAAATTCTGTGATTCTGGCTCTTATTTCACAATGTGTAAAGATGCTGCAATTTTATCACTCTAAAATATCCTCCCCATTCCAGTTCATAACTGTATACTCTTCGTTTTAAAAACTCACAACTTTTGACTCTTAGCATAAACCTTTCTCTGCCCATGATCAGAAACCCTTGGAATTCACCCTGAGAAGGCAACAAGGACAGTGCAAAGCCCACTGCAGTTGTGAACTCCCTATGTCTCTATTGGGCCTCCAAATGACACCTTCTAAAACATAAATGGCTTTTTCACTGATTAGAATAAACTCACTCAAACCTCTGTCTTAGTCCTGCCCTGCCATCCTGCTCTGCTCTTCGATTACACAGCCCTCTCCATGCTCCCTTTGACATTAAACTATCTGCGTTCTACTATCCTATCTTGTACTCTTAACTTTCTTTTCCCCCCAATGCCCTATTTTCTAGTTTCCTGGCTTTGTCAGGGGGGAGTGGTATATAGTGGGTTCTGAGAGGAGTTGTAGCAGGAGCAGGGTGGTGGTGGATTTGGTCTGAATACATTATGTTCTCATATGAATTTATTAAATTGTTTTTCAAAACCTCTTCTACTGCCTCAATATGTACTGACAGGACATATTTTACCCAGATGTCAGAGGCAGGCCAAGGGAGAGAAAGTGTCTCTTCCTCATTATCTCTCCAAATGTTCCTAGGATGAAGGTATCTAAACCTCCTTAAGGAGGCTTCATTTGCTTCCTGAAAATCTCTCAGGAAGGAGTGAGCTGCTTCTTGCTCATCTTGGAGACCTTGCTGTGTATCCTGAAGCTTGGACAGCTCTGTGAGTGTTACTCTGCTTCAGTCCATCTTCACAGAAAGAACACTGTGTGGCTTCACTTTGAACAAAGACCCTCTTGTGGCTGGGCTCCCCACACAGCACTGAGGCTACAGGAAGATGCAGAGCCCAGGGGTGCCCCATGATGGCTGCATCTATGCATGTGCAGCAGCTGCTCTGGAGCTGAGGGGCAGCTGTTCATCCCTGTCCCTCAGGGTCCATGTGTGACACCCTCACTTGGGTCCCCAGCAGCTCCTGAAGCTCCCACCAGGAAATTATCCTGTCTCTAGCATGTAGGACTTTCAGACTGAGTCAGGAAGGATGAAAACTGTCCCACCTGAGGATCCCCTGACAATGGGACCGAGGGAGCTGAGTGTTCCTCTGCCCCGAGTCACAAGTGCAGAGCTGGACACAACCTGAGGCTTGCAGAGTAAGAGACCAGGGTCCCAACCTCAGGCACTTTCAGGGAATCGGCATGTTTTACAAAGACAACAGTACAGAGAAAGTAGAATCTTGGCAAGTACTTCATTCCTATGGGATAGATCTTAGTTGCCAATTACTTGTTTATAATTGGAATGATCTGATTCTTGAGAAATAACACTTTTATCCAAGAGGGAAAGTTTACCCCAATTATGCTAGAGGATTCTGATCAAAGTAGAAATCATTGATTGTTCTAATACTGTTTGAGACCGTGACCGACTCAGAGGGCATGAGGTGGGCTGTAAGCTATTTTGGATCAGATTATGTAGTTGGTTTTTTATCACCAGTCTCATTTCTCATCCAGTCTCTTTATGGTAAAGCTTTACAATGCAGTCCTCTGCATAGCACAGTGTTTCCTGCAGTCAGGACACCAGGGCTGCCTCCCTGTCACTCTGGAATGCAGCGCTCCTACATTAGTTTTCTTCAGTGCACTTCTTTCTTATGGAGTCCTAATTTTTATACAGCATTTAGAACACATTGTGACTGTTGCAGGAGTGTCCGACACTTTAAAATGTATTGCAAAGCCAGGAAACCATTGCACTTGGCTATATCTTTATGTTCCTGGTTCTTTTTCTACTGCAATGATCTCACTTAAATTATTTCATAGGTGAAGACTTTTCTTTTTTGGTAATGCATATGAGTGTGAGTCTGTGTAAACATCTGATACCCCTGTACAGGTTCTGAAGAGGACAGAAGACTGCATCTGATTCCCTGGACCTGGAGTGACAGGCTGCTGTGAGTCACCTGATGTGGATGCTAGCAAGGGAGCTAAGGCCTCTAGGAAAAAAAATACCCTTAACTGCTAAGCCATCTTTGAGGCTCCAATAAAAGGTCTTTAGTTTTTAGAATATAAACCTGTTCTTTGATGTTTTTTGTTTTTTTACTGAGATTTCCAGGCTCTGTACACAGCTGAGGCACATTCTCTTGGGATGACATAGTCCTCTTTCTCTCATGGTTTCCTAACTCCATACAAACCAAGGGTCATCTCAGAATGCTCCTCTCCCCTCACTGTTCTCCACCCAGGCTCTGGGTAGGTCTGATTTGGGAGGAGCTTCAGGCTCTGAAGGCTGGGAGGGAACTCAGCAGGGTGTGGCCAGGCTGGGTTCCTGGGTGGAGCTGACTGGTTGCAGAAGAAGGAGGGGACACTTCAACAGCCACCCTGACACCACAGCCCAGGGGCTGGTTACTTGCTTCTGTCTCCAGCAGCCACACAAGCACCATGAAGAGGCTGCTGTGCTCTCTGCTGGGCCTTCTGTACATCCAGGTTTGCTGTGAGTCTGAGTGTCTGCATTCAGGGCACCTGAGAGGATCTGGCTCAGCACATGGAGGGGTGGGGAGAGCAGCTCAGGAGTCCTGCAGAGCTCCCACCTTCTCTGTCTTCTATGGACACTGCAGTGACAGCCATCTGTGTCTCTTTCTCTGTTTCTAATCAGGGGTGAAAGGACAGCAAGTGCAGCAGAGTCCCGCGTCCTTGGTTCTGCAGGAGGGGGAGAACGCAGAGCTGCAGTGTAACTTTTCCACATCTTTGAACAGTATGCAGTGGTTTTACCAACGTCCTGGGGGAAGCCTCGTCAGCCTGTTGTACAATCCTTCTGGGACAAAGCAGAATGGGAGACTGACATCCACAACAGTCATTAAAGAACGTAGCAGCTCTTTACACATTTCCTCCTCCCAGATCACAGACTCAGGCACTTATCTCTGTGCTATGGAACCACAGTGCTCCCTACACACCTGCAGCCTGCACACAAACCTTCGGCTGGGTGGGCGTGGCCCTTTGCAGTCACAAGACATCAGGAAGCCACAAAAACTATCTGTCTGGTTTAAATACACCTTTCCTGTATTGGTAGAGTTGTAACTTCAGGTGAGCTTTTGTCCTGGTAGGGTCAGGACATTGGTCTTTATCTTCATTGCTCCATGCACACACCCTCTCAAAGCATAAATGCCTGTGTTAAAACTAGCAGAGAAGCTGATGGGAGGATAGAATCAACATGATCATTTAAGCCACAGCATGCAGAACTCATAAATGTTGAGGAGAAAACGGAATGGAGGCAAAGGCAGGCTTCCAGGTAGAACTGCTGTGGACAGGGTCAGGGTTAGTGAGGAGAAATCAAACCGCAGCCACAGCAAAAACATTGAACCGTGTAAGATACAGAATGCACAGATAGCTGCTTGCTCTCGTCGCCTTTCTGCTGCTGGGATAAAACACTGAGTAAAAGTAACCTAGAAGATGATCAGATTTATTTAGCTTTCACTTCCAGGTCATAGTTCAACATTGGTGCTAATTAAGGCAGGAACTCAAACAAGAGATTCAAACAGAAACCATGCAGGAAGGCTGTTGGTAACTCACTCGCAGAATTATCCCTAATTAGCTTCCTTACAACCCAGAACCACTTTCCCACAGAACAGTGTCACCCACAGTGAGTTTTTGAATCTTCTAATTCATTATTGAGGGTTAGCGTTCATTTATTAACTTTATGCATCATTACTTTGAATTTTTTTCAGTAGAGATCTGAATATCTTTAAGAAAATAGACCAGGGAGTATGAAAAAGTACTCAAAAATATTGTTATTTAAACAATATGTACACATATTTCAAGTAACTTTAAATAGAATATCTAAAAAGTGTTCTTACAACTCAATAAAAGCGAATGATTGACTCCTATAATGAGCAAAATGAGCAGACTGTCTAAATGAACATGTGTGGGATAAGGACAAATACTTAGAATGCAGTTAGGGATTGTCTGGTTTAGTACAGTAGTGGTTGTAGGGTCTCCATGACTTTACTAGAAGATGGAGTCCAGTGCAGAAAACTACAACAAATCAAGGTGCAGCGCTGTGGAGCCTAGTCATAGTGGGTGTGCCCATAGTACAACCCCTCCTCCTGCTAAGGCTCAGGAAACACTGAAGAAGACAGGAGGAAAGATGGCAAGAGCCAGAGGGTCAGGGTGTTGCTGCATAATTGTGTCTCCTGGGAAGTTTGGAAGCTACACAGATGAAGACCCACCAACATGAGCTGAAATGCAACAGCCACAGACATGCTAAAGTGGATGGGGAAAGCACAGTCTCTTGTTCTAGACAATGACCTACTGGAAACCAAGAATGCTGGTGGTGGGCAAATTGTCTTTCTGTGAGATGAGCACACCAATTGGTTATCCAATACTGATTGATCAGTCCTGACAACATACATATAAGTAACATTATCTAGATTGAACTGATTGTATTCATTTTTTTATTTATTTAGGAATAAATATGTATATACATACATATATAACAATGATTAATGAAAGAAGCCATAACTTTTAAAACCAGCCAGGAGAAATATATGGAAGGTTTTGGACAGATGACAGGGAGGATGATTATGTGATTATGTTATAATCTCAAAAAATAAAAGATAAATATTTTAGTGAAAAAGAATGTTTGTGACTTAATAATCACCTTGTATACCAGTGGTCTAAATAATGGGTCAAAAAAGTATAACTCATGTCAAATGCAGCCATTTGCTTATTATATAAAGTTCTATTGCACGTAGTGAACATTCTCAGTTTTTCATTTCTTATGAGTAGCTTCTCTCATTTTCAAGAAGGAAGTGGCTTTGGGCAAGATAGAAAGATAGAGACTCGTGATGGTACATGGAGAAAAGGCTGGAAGGGAAGGAAAGAAAACCATCCTATAGCTGACATTAGCATAGACAACATCTCTCTCCACCTCAACAATATTGTCCCTAGAAAAATATTTAATGCCTAAAGGCCTGGACCATTAAGCACAGGAAACTGTTGAGTGAAGACCCTCCTATGTGGCCACAGGAGGGCAGTGCTGCTTCAGAACAGCTGAAGGCTCTGGCTAGTCCCACATACTTCTCAGTACACTAGGATTTAAAATTATTATAGAATTGTTTTCTACATTGCATAAGTTTAATTAGAGAGGAAATTCATACATCTATCTGTTATTTATCTATATTATATCTGTTTATTCTTTGCCCATAATGTTGACAAGTAGGAATTTGTAAGTGAACACCATGAGGATGTATGCTATCCTTCAAGGCTAGAGCTACGTTTCTTCTTCCAGATTGAAGGTTGTTGGGATTCAAGTTATGAGGTTGCGGAGCTCAGAAATTGGTGGTTATTTGTGGTCAGGAATTGGTGGGTTTTTCCTGCCTGAGGATTGGTGGCTTTTTTTTTTTAACCCCATTTCCCTGCATCAGGTCCATGGGATAGATTGGGAAGTTCTTAGCCTCAGATGGCTTTGGCTGAGGTTCCATCTTTGTAGGTTGCAGTGAGCAGCTTTCATCCCTCTGTTTCCTGTCACTATTCCAGATTGAATTCCTGACTTGACTTTCTTGCAAGGTGGACAATGATTAGAATATAAACAGAAAATTTTTATTCCCTCTCTCAGCAGCTTCTGGCCATTATATTTATCTTACTCATAGATAGAAAATATACTCAAACACCAAATGAGGTAACCATTACTGTCACTGCCTGTTTGTTCAATAGCTTGTGGAGTCTGGTAGGCCTGTTCATGCCCCATATATAATAACTCCATTGTAAGTTGTTTTATGTATGTGTGTGTGTGTAAACTTCTAGAATGGAGAAAATTTCATCCTTTCTTAATCATAAATATCCTAATTATTAGCATACATTAATTGTCAGGCTAGTAGGTTTGTGGTAACAGTTTATTATATGCATTTGTAGTGATTTCCCCATATTCACCTTGCCGTCCCTTTCTGCTGTACTCTCCTTTCCCCCTCCAAATGACCCCTCCTCCATACTCATTTGTCTAACTTCCATTTTCAGATCATCTTTTCTTTCCTTTTTCCCTTCCTTTTCTTTTTATTTTTACACTTGAGAACACATGTGTTGTAGGCCTCTACACATCTGCTTTGTTTTGCTTTTAACATCACATCCTTCAATAACATTCATTTTTCTACAGATGGCCTAAGTTCATATTTCCTTCCGGCTGAGTATTACTCTGTTGTTTCAGATATAATGTTGTCCTCATTCATTGTCTGACTAGGTTACATCTACATCTTAGCAACAGTGAGTGGTGCTATAATAAACATACATACACAGGTATGTGTTTATATGCCGACTCTCTTATATGATGACCTCAGTTCCCCTAAATGGATCATTGGATCATTGGTCCTCCTTTTCTCCTTCCTTCCTTCTCTCTCTCTCTCCTCTCTCTCTCTCTCTCTCTCTCTCTCTCTCTCTCTCTTTCTTTCTTTCTTTCTTTCTTTCTTTCTTTCTTTCTTTCTTTCTTTCTTTCTTTCTTTCAGAGAATCCACACTGCCATATTAGGTGGCTATATCAACACAAAATTTTACCAACAATATGTGACGGCACAATTATAATGACAAAGTTTCTGATTCTGAGGACTCTGCTTTCAGCAATACTAAATTTGAACAGAGCAGGAAATGCTTCCTATGTCAGAAAGAGCTTCAGACGAAGCGTCTGTGAAGGGTGGAGCCCGCTGAAAGAGCTGAAGTGCCTGTGAAGTTGAAGTCAGTGTTCTATAGGAGACAAAAGGTCACCTGAGTTCACCTCAAGCTTCAGTCTAGAAGGAATGGACACGATCCTGACAGCAACGTTTTTACTCCTAGGCCTTCACCTAGCTGGTGAGTTATGAAGGAGAAATCCGAGAATATGGGATTAATGTGGAGGCATGAGAGACTTGGGGCACCAGGCAAGTCATGATATCTAAGCAGGGAGTACATTCCTGGGAACCTAACAATAGTTGCTATTTCTCTACACAGGGGTGAGTGGCCAGCAGAAGGAGAAACATGACCAGCAGCAGGTGAGACAAAGTCCCCAATCTCTGACAGTCTGGGAAGGAGGAACCACAGTTCTGAACTGCAGTTATGAGGACAGCACTTTTAACTACTTCCCATGGTACCAGCAGTTCCCTGGGGAAGGCCCTGAACTCCTGATATCCATACGTTCAGTGTCCGATAAAAAGGAAGATGGACGATTCACAGTCTTCTTCAATAAAAGGGAGAAAAAGCTCTCCTTGCACATCGCAGACTCTCAGCCTGGAGACTCAGCCACCTACTTCTGTGCAGCAAGTGCACAGTGCTCTCCAGGCACCTGCAGCCCAGACCCAAACCTACAGCTGAGGCTCCAGCAAAGCCCTGCTGTGGGCTGAGCCTAGTAGAGATACAGGGGGAGTTTTCATTCCTAGGAACAGTGGATATAGGGGCTAGACTCATTCAGGCTGGTGACAGTCCAAGGTAAAGTCATGGCTTGCTTTTCTCCAGTCTCCTTGTTCCTCAAAATCATCTGGACTTCTAGTTGTGTTTAACTAGTTTAAATGAATTGCTCTTGTGAGTGTAGTACAAATAGTTCTCTGTGTGGTTGGTTTGTACCAGCTATAAATTATAAAGGCCCCATCTACCTACTCTCTTGTCAATAATGTTGTTAATGAGTGAATGTTACAACCCAGGGTCAGGAGATCTTGACTTTGACTTCTGGGGTAGAAATCACATAGAATTTTCTTTTATCTTAATTTCCTCTGCAAACCAAGGAAGCGGTGATTTACATGACCACTGACTTCTTCTACTTCCTATTGTTTTGCCTCTCAAATCCACATCTACCTTCAAGAAATCCATGTAAACCAGGAGGCCTTCACAAGGATGCAGATGTGTCTACAACACAAATGACATCATCGAGGAAAGAAGAATTTAATTTACTTATATAATGAAAATACAAAACCTTCACTAGAGAAGTGACTTCATATTTGTATATTATTGATGAACAAAATATAATTTTGAATGTAATTTTTTTTCAAATAAAATCAGCTACAGTCTTTATGGCTATGCACAGAACAACAAAAGGACCTCTCATTTTCCTCTTCCTTAGTGCACTTTAAGTCCAATCAGAGATGTGTTGGTTACCATCAAGTTATGAGTGCCATCTGAAAACCATCCTCTCAAATCTGTTCCTCTCAAAGTTATAACCTGGGTTGACTAGGAGACCATGTAGTTTTTCAACCCTATCAGAAATCCAAGAACAACTGATATTAACTGAAAATATATAGGAAGCTCAAGACAGCTTCCTATTTATTCTTTCCTAAAACTTAGCCAATTTATAGAGACCGCTGATCACCTGGACAGTCCCTTAATTCAACATGTTGGAGCATCAGTCTTCAGCCTTCTGGCCCATGCACATCTGACAGAGTTTAGAGAAACAGGATATTAAGGACTAGTCTACTCTGTCTTGGCAGAATCAAGCTTCTTTCTTTAGGCAGTATTATGTCTGTAGATGAAATGAGGCAAGTCTTGCCTAGTGGCTGTCTCACCACAACAGGAGCAACTCATAGATCCTCAATTTCTTCTTCGAATCCAAGACAGGGAAATCAGTCAGGAGCGGACTTGTCTTAACAACAAGTGAATACATGACATCAAACATCACATTCTGTGAATTTCTCATGTTTTTTGAAAACCAATTATCTATGTAAATTAATAGGAACTATTGCCCATTAACTACTCTCAGCTATTTCTAACTAAAATCTTGAAAACCCGCTAACAATAAACTCAGAGTCATGAATTTACTATTTGGCCCTAAACTCACAGTCTTAAACATCTCAGATCAGATTAAAATAACAGTTATATAAGGACAGTGTCTTGTTGGGAGCTATTAAGACAACTCTTGATCTCTGAATTGGGCCTCTCCCCCCGAGAAGAAAAGGGGGTCAAAAGCGGGCCACCGACACACCGATTCCGAGAATGTTCCAGCCCTACCAATTCCGAGAATGTTCCAGCCCTACCGATTCCAAGAATGTTCCAGCCCTAAGCCATTGCCGATGTCCTGACCACACCCTGATACCACCAAGTTCCTGCTTCCCCGTGTAGCTGCCAAAAGAAAGAATTTCTATTGCCCCCCTCCCATAAGTACTTCACCTTTTGCTTGTATTGCCCTACCCCTCCCACTGATAAGTATCTGTACTTCCCCTTTTGCTTGTGCATTTAAGCCTTGGGTCTTTCTCAAAATGGGGGCTTTGATACATTCCAGAACGGTTTCCGTGTCGTTATTCGTACAAGGCCCTCGTCTCTCTCTACCCCCCATTTGGTTCTTAAGAGGAGGTCCCCTCGTGACCCTCGAATAACTGGACCTGCTGGACGGGTCAGTGTCTAATCCTGTGACATAATGAGACACTAGGCATATGATTTGCCTCTTGACAAAATCGTGCTTGGACATAAGAATTATTGTTTTAAGCTCTTTTTTTTTTATGTCAAATCTCACCTGGTTACCTTCCTTGGAGGAAAGCAAGGAAGCAAAATGCTGATTTGTTTGTTTGATTTTTGTTTGTTTGTTTTAAACTCTTAATGAACCTGTGAGTTAGTGACAGATAATGGATGTTTAATTAGATAACTAGTCTTAATGGAAACACATGTAAACATCTCTGTCGTTCATTCTTATTCAATTTATGATTTGAATTTATGTTTGAACTTATGAACTTTTGAAAATAAGAGGATTAGGATACCATGGGATCACATATCCTGCAAATTTACAAGAACTGGGAATGGTAGCAACAAGAAAAGAAGCAGAGGAGAAGCAGAGCAGAGCAGAGCAGAGCAGAACTGGGCAGCAGAACACAGCAGTGTGAGCAGAGTGAGCAGAGAGAAGACAGGTTTCTTCTTACCATGAGACAGGTGTTTTTCCTTAACAGCAAGTTTCTTCTCACTGACAAGGACAGGGCTTTTTCACACTCAAAAAATTTTTTTCTTTCTTTAAGCAATAAAGGTTGAAGCTTATTTTTCATCCAGAATGAGTGAGTTCTTTCAAGTGCAACTGGCACTTGCTCTATGGAGCTTATTCATGGGGCTTTTGCTCTGTCCACTAAATAGATATATGCACATTTAAGGGTAGGTGTGCGCATGTAAGTATGCATGAATACATGTGGAGTTGATGAGACAAGTGATCAGGCCCGACATGTTTGTTCCTGTATGAATGCATGTGTGAATGTGTACGTCTGTCTATGCATATTTGCTTATGAAAAAAACTTCTTTCTGTGAACATGACTTTCTTTTCCTGACTCAACTATAAGCTAATTGTTCCAAACCTCCCTCTAGCCTGGCTACCAAGGAGCTGAGCTTCCAGGTAAGAGAGAAAAGAACAAAGGGCATTTTTACTTAATCCTCCACTGCTATACAGCATATATTAATTGTCAGAGGATTATAAAATACGTTTATAAAGTAAGAGTTAAGTTTTCTTACATTTGTTTAAGCACAGAGAATTATAAAGTATAAAGTTAGAGTTAAGTTTTCCAGCACTTATGCAAGAACAGAGAATTATAAAGTAAATAATAAAGTATTAAGTTTCCTCAGTGCTTAATCGAGCACAAAACAGTAATAAAGATTTAAATTTTTATCACAGAATAAGAAGACAGAATTAAGTCTTCAGCACCTAATGAAGCACAGAACAGTAAGAAACTGTTAAGTGTCATGCAAGGCCAGGGAGCACCAGTCTTTTGGTCGGCATCCAATGCTATGTTCCACTTAACCCATTCCAGCTGGGGCAGGCCCTCCGCATTTATTTTCTCTCCTCTCTTTCTTTATTGACCTACCTTCCCACTTCTAAATTAAGCGCACCATAATCCCTATTTTCGTGAATGACTGATTTGTTTTTATGACTCCTTAAATATTAAGCTTTATTGTTTTCAAAAGATTTTATTTTTTGTTTGTGTATGTATGTGTGAGTATACACAGACTTGTGTATAGGTACACATGCATGCATGTGAAGGCCAGTAGGTTGTGTCCAATCCCTCAAAGCTGGAGTTGCAGGTTTTGCAGGACACTGGCTTGTCAAATGGGTCCTGGGCACTGAGAGTGCTGCCTTTATCATTAGCAGCAAGTGCTTTTCACTGTTGAGCTATCTCTTCACCAACCTTAAGCTTTATTTCACTAGGAAGTATTGTCTGTCAATAAATCACAAGGAAAGACAAAGCAGCATTTAGAATGAGACTGATTGCCCAGCCCAGGACTCAAACCCAATGTACTCTAAAGTCACATCTCAGAGGCTGTGGCTATGTGGCAGGAGAGCATCCACCTGCTCTGTGGAGAAGGAGAGCAGGGGCAGAGATGTGCCATCCTGAGCTCCCCAGGCTGCTGTGGCTCCCATGGTCTCCTGCTAACTACAGTGGAGACCTTACTGTTGGAAGGGCAAGCCCTTCACTGCCTCCCACCCTAAAAAAGCCAATTGGCCTTGTACTACAGAGCCGGTCTGTCATCAAAATGTGGAGGAATACTAACTCAGTGTTATTCTTAATAGAGTGCATTTCAAATTTGTTCAGTCAGGGTTCCAACGCCCTACTTAAAATTCAACTAGGAAGTTACCTATCCAGCACTAATTAGCATTATAAAGTCAGAGCCAACTGCTCAGGGCTTTTCTGTTAGTTGTTTACTAGGATAGAAAGGACAGTCTTATCCAGATACGGTTTACCAAAAGAAAAGTTAGGGAATCCCACGGAGACAGGTTTTTTTCTTTAGCCCTAAAAATTCAGGCAGAACTAGTGAGCATAGATAAATTTTTTTGCCTCAGGCCAGCCTTTTCTTTTTTCTTTTTCTTTTTATTAACAACAGGGAGGAGATGTAGCCTCCCCTCCCCAGCCTTAATGGTTCCACTGTTTACACCTGGATGGAGCTTCCTGCTCAATCATTCTGCCACGCCCACTGCTGGAACCTGCCACTTTGCTGTTCCAAAGCCATCACATGATCACCCTGCTACTGGACCCCAAGATTATTTGGTGGGAATTGGGCCCCTCCCACTTCCTTCATAACAGAGTGCCAGAATAGTAAAAATTAAACCTTAAACAGAGACCTTTGTCTTGGTTCCTTCCTTATCTCACACAGCCCAGTCCCTCTTCTCTTCCAGGTTTCCAAAATGCCTTTCCAGGCTAGAACCCAGGTTATGATCTACTGGCCAGACACAACATACAGAGACTGCAGTCCAGAGCATGTGCTCTCAGCTCTCAGCAGTGAAATGGACAGAGGAATATACCCCAGATACCAGATAATAGCCCCTGATGTGCTTGATTATAGGTCATTTGATCTCATAGAGAGACGTGCAGCTCTTTCAGAGACCTTGTTTGTATTTTCTCTTTTGATTCCCTTTTGAGTTATTTCATCCATTGGGAGAGCAAGTGAAAGATTATGAACTACATTCTAAATGACAATAAAAATCCAACCACCAACTCACATGGCATTAACATCGCCATAAGTGCAGGTTATTTGCATCATGCACATGTAATAGACTTGAATCAGAGAGAGACTTGGAAAGCTTATCAATGACCATTGTGTAAACTAAAAAGAAACAGAATTCAACAAGTGATAATTGGGGGAAATGGTATAGAAACTCAGGACATGCAGAGTTCTCTATGTAAACACAAGAACCATCTTCTGAATGTATCCTAATGTTAGACTTTTAAAAGTTAATCCATGTTTGTAAAAATTGGGTTTTTAGTTATTGTCCTTTATCTCTGTTTGTGTCTCTCTCTGTCTATCTCTGTGTCTCTGCTCTGTGTCCCTGTGTCTTCTGTCTGTCTGTCTGTCTGTCTGTCTGTCTCTGCCTCTCTCTGCCTCTCTCTTTCTCTCTCTCTCTCTCTCTCTCTCTCTCTCTCTCTCTCTCTCTCTGTGTGTGTGTTTGTGTGTGTGTGTGTGTGAACCAGTGCTCATGGTTAACATTTGCTATCTTCTATTACTGTTCACCTCTTTATTTGGTGTGGGGATAGACACTCACTGAACCTGAATGTCACCGACTCAACTATACTGACCAACTTGTGAAACCCTTGAATATTTCTGCCTTTGCTTTCCATATCTGGAACTGCTGGTGCCCTCTATGACATCTAGATTCTCTTGTGGCCACTGGTAATCCACGAGTAGGTTCTCATGGTCTACAGAAGGGAACTCACACAATGAGTTTCTCCTAGACCTCCAAAGACTATTATTTTATTCCTGTTACAATGTTACATAACTTAAGCAGACAGGGATCTTCTGGAATTCTAATGGACTGCGCTTTACTACACAGTTTAGAACAACCTTGGTTAATTGCAGAATTTAAATAAACCCTATCACTCTTTAAGGGAAGAAGACTATTCCAGATCCTGGTGTTTCCTGGGGGAGATGCATGGACTTGTGAGGACTTTTTCTTTGTTAACCTTTATTAGAAAATTGATGTAGAGAAGAAAACATCTGAGAATGACCTGTAAGTACATTACTTATCTCACATGGTTCATGATGAATTTAACTTGGGGTCCTAACATTATCCCACTGAATAATACCCATGTGGGTAAAGCAGCTACGTCCTCAGCATGGTTTTTCCCATGCTCCCTTCTAAGTGCTGCCTCCTTTATCTAACAAGGAAGACAAGGAAGTAAGTAAAAGGCTGTGGTAAGCTCCACCTTTTCTCTCTCTACATAGAATTTGTGGCCTATGATCTTAGAAAACCCCACTTCCTGTTTGGGGTGCTACATAAGAATGCAGGCAGTGCATGTGTCAGGCACTTAGACACTGATCTCTGAGCTGAGGCAGAGCAGACACACGCATGCAGAGGACCGTGTGTCACATGTCTCCTCACAGCCTGCTCTGTGTGCTGGTGGCCTTGGCTTTCTCTGGTATGAATGCATCATGAATAACTAAGGATATAAACAGGAAGCATTGACAGGCATGTGGCAGTTCCTACAGACATGAGGGGGAAGAGGGACTGGAGAGAAGCCAGCACAATGTGTATTTAGTCAAGTTTGTCTTTGGGTTTTAAAATGCCCAATTCCAAAAGTATTTTGTTCACACTGTCACAGGCTAAGCTTTTAATTCTTTCTTTTGATTGCTCTACAGGATCTAATGTGGCCCAGAAAGTGATTCAGGTCTGGTCAACAGCAAGCAGGCAGGAGGGCGAAGAACTCACCCTGGACTGTTCATATGAGACAAGTCAGGTCTTATACCATCTTTTCTGGTACAAGCACCTTCTTAGTGGAGAGATGGTTTTCCTTATTCGACAAACGTCTTCTTCTACTGCAAAAGAGAGGAGCGGCCGCTATTCTGTAGTCTTCCAGAAATCACTCAACTCCATCAGCCTTGTCATTTCAGCCTTACAACCAGACGATTCGGGAAAGTATTTCTGTGCTCTCTGGGAGTTGGCACAGTGTTTGAAGTGACAGCAGAAGCTGAACAAAAACTGGGGCTCCTTAAGCAGAGTCCCCTCCCTGCTAAGGGAGGGAGTCCAGCCGAGATGCACACCTGCACATCCTGAACAAGAAGACCCCAACTGTGGATGCTGCCTCTGTGGTCTGCATCAGAACTGTGTTTCTAAGTAAAACCTCAGTCCATGCAGTTCAGAAACAATTATGGTGAGCTGCTTTCTATAATGCTTTGTCTTGAAACAGTTAAAAATAGATCACAGAGACCATGTGTAGTATTTTCTACAGTTGGGAATCTTGCACCACAATAATATAAAGTATCAGTTTCTCTTTAAGTTGGGAATAGCACATACCTCAGATGAGTTATCTGGAATAGCAAAAATAGCTTCCTGGTAAAAGTCACACTCAGAGAAAAAAGATCCAGCAAGTGAAGAAGTCAGAGACAGATTATAAGGAGTTCACTCCATGAAATTGCTGGTGGTGACCAGGTTATCCCCACAAAACTTTGTCTTTGTATCTGGGACTGAGCCTGAAGTGCTGAAGGTCAGTTTGACCAGCCACTAGGAAGGCCAGCTGCATAAAGTCATCTCATGTACTGAGATTTGTGAAAATACAGTGACTCAGAATGCAATTGGTGTCTAGAAGAACAAAACTTTCTTACCTCCCAAATCTCATATGTGCTTGTGGCAGGAGTGGAGGGTGGGGATGGGAGGAAAGGGATGGGACTTCAGAAGAAGCTGTGTCACTTACCAATGTGCTACACACATACTTGAATCACAATGAATATATGCTATTGGAAGTATGGGTTAAGGAGTCAATAATAAAGTCATCAGGGACTAATTGACATCATATGTACCTTGGGCCTGAATCCTCAGAAGTGAACAAAACATAAATATCAAACCTGTTTCTCAAGTCATCTACAGTTGCCTTTTCCACGTCCACCATCTAACCTGAGCCACATGGAAAGTAAATTTTGGAAAATGTGTTTTCAGTTGTGTTTTAAAGATTTATTTTTTAATATCATTTGTGTAATTGTTTTGGCTGTGTGTGTGTGAACTGTGTGCTCTGGTGTTCATGGAGGCCAGAAGAGGATATTAGAGTCCCTTAAAGTAGAGTTATTGAAAGGTATGTGTTAACAGATGGGTGCAGGACCTGGGTCTTCAGCAAGAGCAGCAAGTACTCTTATCCACTCAGTCAACCCTCCTTCCCCTATTTTCAAGTAATTCAAGTTGAGACTACAGAGCTACCACAGGACATCTGGATAAACAGTCAGATAGCACTTGGGTTTCTGGGACAACATGGAAAACAGTTAAAGTAAAAGCACCATATGCCGTTTAAGAGAAAGAACTAAAGCAAACAGAAGGGGCTCAGATGGTCCTTTCTTCACAGAGAACCAGCCAGGCAACAGAGCTGCAGCACGCTGTCTCTGCCAGTTAGTGCTTGCTGTAGTTGGCAGTGAGTGTCCACCTGTATGAGGTCTGTGAGAGCCACAGAGAGAAAATTCAGCTGTGCTAATGTATTCTTTATCTCTGCTTCAGTTCCTGCCTCCAGGTTCCTGCCCTAAGTTCTGACTTCATTCCTCAATAATGAACTGTGTGGTAGAAGTAGCATCTGAAATAATCTCTTTCTTATCCAAATTGGTTTTTGTTAGTGTTTCATTATAGCAACCAAAACAATCCAAACAACAACAACACAACAGCAGCAGTAGCAGCAACAACAACAACAACAAGACTTCTGACAGAAAAAGTGGTCTTTGTCACAGAAATCCTCATCTGGAAGGACCCACTGACGACTTGGTTCAATTCATGAGACTAGCAGACCTTTCTACCTGTGGAAACTGATCTACAATCCGCCCAATCAGAGAGACCATGTCATACTGAAGAGGAAGAAATAAAGACTCTATGCATGATACCTCCTACTTCATGCTATTGGATATTTTAAAGTTTTAAACTTATCGTTATTACATAATTATATACATATACATCATATATGTGTTTATGTATATATGTACTTTGATTGCATTGCCTCCATTATCCATATTTCATTTATGTCTTATATTTATGTCCTTCACTTGTGGCATACTGCACATCATTAGGACTTCTTCCACTAGGGTGGATGTGAATGAGGGAGTCATTGGAGGAATGATAAATACCTTATTTGTGCCTATATCATGGAGGAATATGTCTTTCCCTCCCCCAGCCAGCACCAACAGAATGTTGCTCCTCATATAGAGTTGGAGCCTCTTGGCAATCGTAGAATACTGAAAGGTCCAGTCTTGCACATGTATCCTTGGCTTTTGTGAATCAAGAATTCATCATGCATGTCCTTCCTAGAAGACTGCACAGTAATTATTACTATGTATAGTTTTATATTTTGTTATGTTGTTGTCTTCCATTTAATCTTATTGTCAAATGTTTTATGACTCTACTGCCCAAAACCTCATTCTGACTCTCATTCTTCCCATTTCATTTAAGTCCTTTTCCTTCTTTGCTTCTCCTTACTCATTTCACTAGTTAAACATTAGTTCAAAATCAGTACATTTTCATTCAAATGTCATTAAACTCTACTGGGGATTTGGAAAAGTGCTCTAGTGTTTTCTACTACAAGCCAGCACTGGAAATTTGGCTAAGTCATTATGTCTGGTAATGCAGATATGTTCCCTGCTAAACAGCCAGAGGTAACACAAATCAAAGGCAATTCACCAGGAGAAATCATATAAGACAAACGTAAGCAAAAAACAAAATAAAAACAAAACAAAACAAACAAACAAAACCCTAGAAGACACATCCATCAGATGCGCAAAGCAAAATGAGTAAAACCAAAATACATGAGACAGCTGCCCACTGTGACATCCACCCATAGTTACAGCTCCTCAGTAATAGACATCCGAGAAAGGGAGACAGCCAACATGTCAGATAAAGCCTTTGTGATCTCCTTTGAAATAATAAAAATGACCATATATTGGAGAGTCAAATATATATAAGAGCAATTTTGAAGAGTCAACTCAGGATCTGAAAAAAAAAGTTATAAAAGTGAATAAAATAGCCAGTAACTTTGCAAAATAAAAAACCAAAACAAGCAAAAATGTATGAAAATGTTAGCAAGAAAATTGAGACTCAAAAATGAATCAACCAGGGCTGAAGAGATGGCACAGTGGAGAAGAGCACTGACTGCTCTTCTGAAGGTCCTGAGTTCAAATTCCAGCAATCACATGGTGACTCACAACCATCTATAATGACATCTGATGCTCTTATAGAAAAATAACGAAGATATCCCAAACTTCCTAGAATGTGAGACACATCCAAAAGGCCAAACCCAAGAATCAGTGGGACAGAAGAAGAAGTTGAGAAAAAGTCTGAAAACAGAATTTATTACATAAATGTTTGCTGGATAGTCTTCAAACCAAGTAAAAGATATGGAGATCTAAACTAGAGAGTATTTAAAACCTAAACAGACATGATCAAAGAAGAACCACTCCATAAAGAAATGATGTTAAGGACAATAAGTGAAAAACACCAATCTACATTCAAACCAGAAACACCAGACAAGGCTACTCCCAAGAGCCAATTAAAAAGGGCTGACATATTTTAAGGCCTGAAAGTACTTAACTATCAGTCAACATACTTGGGAAGTGATCATTTCAATTCCATAGAAAAAATAATATTTTTTTCTTTTTAGAAAAACACAAATTAAAACAATTCACAACCACTATACAACACTGTAGAAAATCCTTAGAGCAACTCTGTAAATAGAAGGAGAAAGGCAGTGTCATCCATAAGAACATATACATGATAAAGTTCATGAAACGAAGGGATGAAAGGAGGAGAGCCAGGAAGGAATCTATCATGTCCAAGACAGCCAACCACAGACCCTTAATATGAACACGGAAGGAAGAAAAGACCACCAATGATCCATGCAACCAAAACATCAACACAAGCATGGTAGACAGCAAGCCTCTCTCAAAAGTAAAGCTGAAAGTAAATGGATTGTTATTAAATTAAGGTTAGGGGGGGTGCAGCATGCTGGAATTGTCTGAACCAACTGCAGAAAAGAGTTGCTAGCACTGATTTGCAATTAATCCTTGGAAAAGGCTACTCAATTGGACACCGTGGCACCTGACTGTACCTTCCAAGTTTGCTCTGCCTCTGGGGTGTGGGAATGCTGCTGGGCAGACAGGATGTGGAGCACTAGTCTGCACTTACCCTGCCATCAGGTGCTAGGCTAGAATGAAGCCCCAATACACTGCTCAGGAAGTGGGAAAGCAGTCTAAGATGTGGGAGGCTAAAGCTGGGATTCCCTGTCTCTCGGGTGTCCAGTTACTACTGAAAACTGCATAGAGGTTGGAACGGAGGGTAGAGGGTCCACAGGCCAAAGATGAGGAGCCTGAGGGTCAGAGGCTCCCAAACTCCTGGACATCCAGATGCCACTGGGTTGTGGGTAGTTGGGAATGAAGTTGGACCAATGGGTTGAGGAGCCCGGGAATGAGAGGGGATGGGAGGATGGGGAACTTCAGCTTAGCTCAGCCTTCTCCATGCTCCCCCACAATCGTTCGTTTGTTTGTTTTTTGTTTTTGTTTTATGAAAGAGACAGTCCTTGGTTCTTAACTGTTTATTGGTTGTTCATTGTAGAAATTGGATGCATACCAACTTCTCAAGGTGGACCCGAAATTAAATACCTTTTGCAGGAAGGAATATCCAGGAAGGGAAGCTTATTGGCTAAACCTCAGGGCCTCTAGAAACCTCATTAGCATGGGGAACTCTGTTCTGATTATCATGACCTGTCAGATTCCTATGCAGAGAGTGTGGGCACATGACTGGGGTCTGATCAGAAGCAGGTGAAGCTCTTACTGTCCTCTCAGAGGTCCCCAGAGCTTCTAATCTGTTCCACCTTACCAAGTTTCCTGGCACTGTCCACTGCCTCACACCTGACTGCAGTATTAAGAGACCTATACACCTGAGGCTGAGGCTTGCCAGCTTGAGTCATCAAGTAGAACAGCTACAACCTCCCTAAAACATAACAACAAGGAGCTGGAAATGTCATCGGCACATTGGAAATTCATCTTTGCAATGCATAGCTTTTTGCTGTCTTTAAAGACATAGAGTTTTGCCCTGATGCCCTTTCTGATCACAAACTATTACTCTGTGCTCAAATGATCCTCTTCCCTCAGTGTCCGGTGTACTATAGGCAAGAGTCACAGTGTCTCTTTGCCTCATTGTGTGTTTCTGAAATTAATTCAAATACTGAGTGTATAAGAAGCTTATAAATCCAGGTAGGAAAGAATCAATAAAAATGGAAAAGTCTGGCCATTTAACAAATTATACCACACCAGGCCTACCAGTGTGAAGTCAGACAGTCCACTGAGAGGGATGTGAGGATGATTATAGGAAAGATGGAAAAAAGACTCAGAGACCAAAGTTAGAAATTGGCAGGGCTGCAAGTATGTACCACACCAGCAGCAAATGTATTTCGCATCGCCTTTATATACTTTACAGTATTGTGGGAAACAAAGTCACAAGCTGGCAGAGACAATGGTTAATGCACATAGGATATCCATTGCCATCTGGAGGACGCCCTGTTCCTTCCACCAAGATTAATAGGATGTTCAACCCCTCACCTTGAGCCTTAAGTGTAGCTTCTCTTATTGGTCCAGGTGTCAGCAGGTCAGGAAATCTGCCAGCAGACCCTGAGCTGCCTTGACTTTGGCTGACAGACAGGTTTTCACAGAAGCAGGCAAAATAGCTCCTGACATTCTACTCAATAAATAAGCATATAAAAATGACCCCTCCATTGTGCCCCTCCTGCTGCTGCCTCCCTGACTGTCCCTTTGAGTTCCTTCTGATTTTCTGTTGTCTGTTTTCCTGCTTCTCTTCCACTTTCAGGCCTCCATTAAGAGCTTGTTTTTGTTTTTGTTTTTTCCCTCTCATATTTTCTTCTAGGCCAATAGTCAATGATATTTCTCTACACACACACACACACACACACACACACACACACACACTAAAATCTAGGACCTGCATAGGAAAAAATAATGCAATATTTGTCTTTCTGAGACTCAAAGGGAAGTAGTTTTTGACTGAATCAACCACCAGACATCTAACTGAAGTATTTGATATTTTAGCTGAGCTCCTGGCTGCCCTCTAGTGCTCAGGAGTCAAATTGGATTCCTAGTGTTTGAAGAAGCTATCCTTGATCTGAAGACCAAAGTGTGTATGCTTCTGAGGCAAAGTGTGGAGCAGAGACTGAAGGAAAGGCCATCCAGAGAATGCCTCACCTGGGGATCCATCCCATATACAGTCGTCAAACCTGGATGCTATTGAGGATGCAGGGAAGTGCTTGCTGACAGGAGCCTGATACAGAGGCTCTCCGAGAGCCTGACAAATATAGAGGCAGATGCTCACAGCCAACCATTAGACTGAACACAGGGTACCAGATGGAGGAGTTGGAGAAGGGACTGAAGGAGCTGAAGGGGTTTGCAGCCCAGTTGGGGGGGGGGGCGCAACAGTGTCAACCAGCCAGACCCCTTGGAGCTCCCGGGGACTGGACAACCAACCAAAGAGTACAAATGGAGAAATCCATGTGGCAGAGGATGGCCTTGTTGGATATCAGTGGGAGGAGGGGCCCTTGGTCCTGTGGAAGTTCGATGCCCCTGTGTAGGGGAATGCCAGGGCAGAAGGTGGGAGTGGGTGGGTGGGTGGGGGAGCACCCTCATAGAGGCAGGGGGTGTGGGAAGGGATAGGAGGTTTCTGGAGGGAAAGGGGATAATATTTGAAATGTAAATAAAGAAAATATAAAAAAAAAAGGATAGAACTTTGATGGCAGGCAAGATTTAGTAAGAAGGTTGTGGTTTTGACCCACAGCTGTCAGATACGATGACGATTCATGCAGGAGTGCAAAATATGATTCATGGGTACTTTAAGATGGAGAACAGAAGATTGCTTAAGACGTGGAGCTTGTTAGAACATAGACTGAAGAATGACCTATGCCTTGGGAAACTGAAATAGGCTTCAGGCAAAAATGCAGAGGGCCTTTGACCTCAGGTGCATTTTTGTTCCCTGGATTGGTCTTGGACGTGATTTTGTGCCCTATGTGACAAACATTTCTGTTGCCTCCGATTCCTAACAGCAGAAAGGAACAATGACACTATGTTCTTCTCAAAGCAGTTTATTCAGGAACCTTTCAACATGCATGCAGGAATCTCTCTCTAGGAATAGTCTCTTGTGTATCTATCTCCACCCCCAATCACAATCCCTTATATAACCCCTCAACCACGCCCCATCAGCCCAGTCCATGTAACAGCAGTCCATTGGCCAGAATCATCACTCTTCATATGGTCCGATCTTGCATCATGGTGCACCTGCACAGTTCTCACAATGATCGTGGCTTATTTTCAGGTATATGAGGAAGTCAGGTGCAAGTCATAAGACTTGGCTGCAGTCCCGGGCACCATCTTGGGACTGCTGCCACACCTGCTCCTCACACATTTACAGTCAACTTATAGGACATAATTTATTCTAGTTGGTTGTCAGAACATATCTATAGAACCCTATCTGGTCAGTGTAACCTGAATCTGGGTATGACCTTCTACCTTGCTTTCATTGCCTTCCCAGATATAACTTATACCACAAGCCAGGAAGTTGTGTTTAAATTGATCTGTCCTGAGAACATTCTGGAAAAGGTCTGCTCAGTTAAGATTTAGTCTGTGCTTACTGGTGCTTATGTACATGTTTTTCTGAACTCAAAAACAACCTTCCTTTCATCCTTGCTTTCTTTGCTATATTCATGTATGAACATGTATTGAAGCTATAATGATGTTGTATACAGTATTAGCCTGTAGTCCTCTACAACTTTTCAGGTCCTCAAAGCACAGGATTCAGCACAGGTTAACAAAAGTTCACAGAGCTTAGCTTTGTTGCCTAAGTTGGGATTCGTTTTCTTTGCTAGGTGAAATGTGTATCTATATTCTGACCCTTTTTGAACTACAGAAATATCCCGTTGTAGAAACAAGATATTGATGCAGAAGCCTCTATAAGTAGCATGACAGAGCCTTCTTGCTGTCTTCCACCCTCACAACACAATGTATTCCCATTACCAGTAAGACATGTGACAGAACACAGATGTCTGTGAGAAGCCGTGAGAACAGTCAATAGGATGTATTGCCAAATGGACTTGAGAAGACTCTATGGACTTTATTTTGTGGGAGACACTACAACCGTAGAGTATGCCAACTAGACTTTATGGAATACATGGTAAGCAGATTTAGTTCATTGTGTGGGGTAGATTTCCATGTGTTTTCTTATTTAGTACTTAGTGGACATGCCAATGTTGTTTAATCTCCTCTTCTTGAACAACATAGCAGCATTGAATGCTGACCACTGCAACAACAAGTGTCTCTGACCAACACTGACATTGTCCCATATGCATGCCACTTACAAATGTTAAATCAAGATGCAGTAAAAACATTTAAGCAGCTACACATTACAACCAACTAGATGAAAGCAGCAGTTAACAACCCACCAACTAAAAATGCCCAGGGCCAGACAGCTTTAGCACTCTGTAGCACAGAGTTCTACCAGACTTCAAAGAACTAACACCAATACTTCTCAAATTGTTTTAAAAATAAAAAAGAAAAGGGCCATTTCCAAATTCTTTTCATGATGTCAGAATAACTGATATTAAAACTAGTCAAATATCCAACAAAAAGAAAGTATTTTAGACTAATTTTCATTATGCACATACATAAAAAATTCTTAATAAAGCACTTGCAAACTAAATTCAAGAACACTTCAAAGAGATCAAATTGACTGTGATGTAACCGGCTTTAACATAAAAAGATAACTAGATCCTTATCTTTCTCTCTGAACAGTGCTCAGTTCTAAGTATATGAAAGACACCAGCGTTAAGACCTGCCATTGGAGAAAAACATGGGGAATTTGTTTCAATGTAAAGTCACAAGAAAGGCCTCCTTAAGCATGACACTAAGACCTAAGCATAAGCACTAAGACCAACTATTGACAAATAGGATGAAACTACAAAAATAAATGACAACAAATGATGATATGGAGACAGGGGATTCTTATTCACTGTTGGTGTAAACTAGTGCAGCCGCTATGGGAACTAATGTGGGGGTTACTCAGAAAAGTCAAAGTAGGTCAAGCATCTAATCCAGCTATGCCACTTCTGGACAGATTCCCAAAGGGCACTATATCCCATTAGAGAGATACTTGCTCATGCGTGTTCATTGCCTCATTTGTCACAAGTTCTAGAAAATGGAGACAGCCTAAATGTCTGCCAGTGACTGAATGGATAAATGGCTGTGACTACATGTCCAAGATATACACAGTCAAGCCATCCAAAATTGCTGGATGGATGTGGGAAGGATTCATGAAGTTCCACCCCTAAATGAGAAGCGATTGACAGTTTTTGGCTGCTGGAGAAGGAGAGTCAGTTTTCTTTAGATGTGTAACCACTGAGGTCTAACTGTGACCCAGTAGATGGTCTCACATCTATCCTAACACAGACAGCAGAGTAGACTCAGTAGTTATAAACAAACGAACAAACAAAGAATATGAGATTTGTGGGCATGGGTTATGAGAAGGGTAGGGGAGAATTTAGAGTTGAGGGAATAAGGTTTGAGTCTGATTATGAATGGGGTATTGGTGGTGTAATGGTAAGAACAGCTACCTTCCAAACATGAGTGGCTACTGCAGTCACCAAGTGTTAACCAAAGGGATCTCTCTCTGTCTCTCTGTCTCTCTGTCTCTCTGTCTCTCTGTCTCTCTGTCTCTCTGTCTCTCTGTCTCTCTGTCTCTCTCTCTCTCTCTCTCTCTCTCTCTCTCTCTGTGTGTGTGTGTGTGTGTGTGTGTGTGTGTTTGTGTGTGTGTGTGTATGCTCAGAGACCAGTTTCTCCAAAGCAGGACAGCCACTCTAAGAGATTCCCCTTTTTATGTACTGGGCTTTTCATTGATCCATATACGTTTTAAAATGTATTCGTTGGCTGAAGAAGGTTTCTAATTTGTACATGTTGGGGTTGCCTAATGTTAAAATCAGGCATTGACTCTTGAGAATGTTGGGATTCTGGGGATGTAGAAGAACACTAAATTATGTTACTTGAGGACCGATCTCAATGTTTTCTAATTCTGCTCAGTAATACGTGCCCTGTAGGATAGATGCGGTTGTCAGGAATATCTCAGAAATATTTATTCTAAGATTGCATCAAACATATGAAACTGTGAGCTATATACGTAGGTAACATTCAATTAGTTCTCAAGTATGTATTCTTCATTCTTAAAGGCAAGTATTGACTAACAGAGGAAAATAAATACATTTTAAAACTATAAAAGTGTAATAGAGGATTGGAGCAGATTATTTAGCAGATAGGATTGGTCCACAAGGTGGCAGAGCATCTCTGCTCCTGCAAACTCACAAAGGGACTTTTGGGTGACCCACTGTTAAGAGCAGCCTGCAGTCAGCAGCCTTCTGTGCAAATCGTTAAAGACTCTCCAGTGCTGTGGAGGACAGAGGAGCTGAGCTGATAGCAGAAGCATCCTGCCTGGCTGAAGGCCACAGTCCTGAGGGAGAACAATGGCTGGGTGTTTATTCCTATGCTTGTGGCTTCAGCTGGAATGTGAGTGAAAGACTTTGGGAAATAAATCATTTGCTAGTGTCCATTATCAGTTTATGGAGCAGACTGGCCACCTCCAGTTTGCGAGATATAACTGTAGGAAGGAAAACAATGTCTGGCAACCATTTTTGCCAGATCGACCTCCTGTTGTTTCCTTTCGCACAGGTGTGAGCAGAGGAGAGCAGGTGGAGCATCGCCCTCCTCACTTCAGTGTCCAGGAAGGAGACAGCACCATTATCATCTGCATCTACCATCCTTATTTCTTCTAGCACAAGCAATAGCCTGGGGCAGGTCTCCAGTTCCATATGGAGGTTTTGTTTTTTCAAATGTGTATGGAAAAGAAGAAAAAGGACTCACTGCACTACTGAATATGAAAGACAAATCTCTCGATCTGAACATCACAGCAGCCCATCCTGGACACTCAGCCATGTACTTCTGTGCAGTAAGTGCGCAGCATCCTTCAGGCACATCCTGCTTGCACACTGATCTGAAAACGGCCTGGGGACAAATATATTTTCCCCTGTTGAGACCAGGAGTTTCCTGTATTTTATGCTTACTAGACGGATGTTCTAAAACATCTTGAAATCCTCTTTCTAAAACATACAACGAGTGCTTGAGCATCTTAAATGAGGTCTCCTTGAGAATAACTAATTAGATGCCAAGACTCTAGAGTTGACTGCCAGGTGCTTTTTAGATTGTCTCCACTCCACAGACATCTCAGTGTAACTGGTAGAGCACACTCATAATGGGAAGATTCTTAACTTTTAATAATGGTACTTAGAATGTTCATTAGGTTGTTAATGCATGGGGCAGGAAAATTATTAAAATATAAACCAACATTTTCCTTATAATGTTACTAAATTTAGTTCAGTTTTGACTTCCATGTGTTCCCTGGCCTAAGCATTTCATAATTGCCAACCATAAAACCAATTCTTATGAGTTTTAGAAGACTTCTGATTGATTCTTTGTGAATTTCACATGATGTACCATAATCCTACGCATCCCCCTGTCCCTTCATATCTGCCCTCTGCCCTTGAAACCCCCCTGTCAAAACAAAGAAAATACCACAAAATCTCTATGTAGAAGCTTCCATGTGTCAAGATGGGTCACACAGTCTACCCTTCTGCCAAGCAGCTTTACTTGCAAATGTTCATTACAAAGAGCCACTGGTCTGCTTAGAGACCGCTGGTTTCTCCTACACTATCAATCCTGGATCCTCACCTGGACTTCTCTTGGATATCCCATTACTGTCCTGTCTCATGGAGATCTTGCTGCTTTGTTTCTGCAGGGCCTGCCCCTTCATGTTCTCCAGCAGTTCACAGATGGGGTAGATGTTGGAATGGTCTAACTCAGAGCCTTGGATCTGGGCTGGTGGGGTAGCTGAGTTAGCCCAACAGCTCTCCCACGCTCATATCAACTCTCTCATGCTGCCCCGGGGGAGGGGCAGGGCCAGCTTTCCAATACTCATACCCTCATGGTTGGCTAAATTATGCCTCTGCCAGATAGGCCAGCTCTACTGTGGGGTCCACTTCCCCTCAGTGCTCCAGTTGTGGGGAAGCACCAGCTCCTCTGCTCTCAGACACTTGGGGACAGCTCTCCCAGGCTGTCAAGGCAAGGGATAGGGACAGCTCATCCAAGTGCTGCAGCTGGTAGGTGTGGAGCCAGCTCTGCACAGCTCTGAGACATGGCCCTAGGTGGCAGCCCAGACCAGGGATGTCCCCATGGCCTTTGGTGGTAACATGGGTCACAGACATCAACAGAGACTCAGACATGGCCCTCTGTGACAACACAAGCCAGGACTTCAGCATGGGTGCAGGTGCCATCACAGGCTATTCATATCAGGCTCCTCACATCTCTAGCTCTGCCTCTCTTCACTGTACACACTCTGTACTGCTTCTCTCTGTATTCCATCTCTCTATCACTTATTGTTCCACACTGCTCTGCCTCATGGCACCTGATGGGGGCCATAACCTTCCTGCTCCTCCTTGCCCACCGATTTTTATGATTTTATGATGTATTTTATATATCACTCTTCTAGTTCTATAGTAGTAACCTTTCCTTTGTGATGAAAGATGGTGCTTGAAGTGTGGTGTTGCATTTCACACAGATAAATTGCTTCTTGATGTCACTGAAGTTTCTCTAGAGGAAGGTTTTTCCCAGGCTCTTCTGCTGCAATAGAGCTCTCTTGTTCATTGTGACCCCGAACACCCTCAATTTTTCCACATCATTTTATTACTGGGTATGCTCAGCTTATTACAGACATTCCAGATACTGACAAGAAGTACAGAGTGGTCTTTGTGATTAATTATCAAGAGAGAGTCTGTCATGTCTGTGTCTGGTAAGAATGGTCACTCAGCCATGTCTATACCACAGAAGGGCCTCCACCATAGAGTCTCCCAAAGCGATCTACTGTATACCTGTGTAATGTGGGGTTGGCCAGCCTATGTTCAGTCGTCTCTGAATTGTGACCTGCTTGGGATCTTTGCAGTATCCCTCGCCTTCTGCAAGAAGAAGCTTCTCTAATGGTAAGGGTTGCAACCTATCTGGGGGCATATGGGAAGTTCTGAGAATTTAGTTATACAGGATACTGCTTGAGGAAAGGGGCAGTAGTAGGTTCTTCTCTGGGTTCCATGGCCTTACCAGTTCCAGGAAGTTGGCTGGGTTTACAGTGCTTTATATATGTTCTGGAGACTGAACTCAGAACCTCATGTTTGTACAACTAACCACTTTATGAACTGGGATATCTCTCCAGCCCTGAATAAATTATTACTACGTGTTAATTTTTCCTTTAGAAATTAAATCTATTTTTTACAATAATTGGTTATTATATACAAAATTAAGTTAAATTATTATTTATTACTCTTTTAAAAACTGCTTATGTTTTCTAAGTCAGACACACACACACACACACACACACACACACACACACACTAGTGGTGTCATAGTAGACAAATAGATAATATAACCAAGGGATGTATACAGGATAAAACTGAAGTAGGATGGAAATCCAGGAAAACTGTGGGGCCATGAAGAAAAGGAGGGTCTCCTCATCCTGGAGCTTGGTTAAAACTTCACACCACCTGAGAAGCAAGAATTCAAGCACAATAAATGTTCACTTCAAGGAATGCCAGTGTAGATTTACTATCTCCTTCCTACACTGATATTTCTGTAAGATGGCAGTGACTCAGGCTTACAGTCTGAGTACACATGACCTTGGCCAGAGCCCCATCAAGTCTGGTGTGAGCAGTTTCTACTCAAATGTGTTCCTAGTTATAGCCAGGTGTGGGAGTATAGGCTTTTATCTACCCTGAAGTGTTTTAAGTCCATGAGCAATAGTTCAAAGTGTGTCTTTTGACTAAGTAGTGCAGGGTATTGAATTACACTATGTAAAAAAACAAAGACACATTTTAATGGTTCTGTGTGAAAGTATTAAGACACCTTTCTTTTTATGCAATACATAAAACCTAAGTCTAAATGGATACTAGATTAGAAAAGTAGTAACAAAGCTATAAAACATATGTGAATAAACATTGAAGTGTATGTTCATGTGAAATGGTTTGAGCAATCTTTCCTAGGTATTATACTCAGAAGGGAAGGGAAGATGAAAATAGAAAAAGTATCTTTATGATTCAAAGGAGATCATCAATAGCATGAAAATGGCATCACAATGGGAAAATTATTTGCATATCTTTTATCTGATAACACCTTTCCAACCACAATGTATAATCACCTCCATACTTCAGTGGCAAACAGAGAAACAGGCTAGGTTAAAAGTGAGCAAACTTGTGGATAGACAGTTTCCGTGGATGATATGGAAACGCTCAATGAGCACAGGAAAGAATGTGGAACACTGCGCTTCTAGAAAAGGAAAAAAAATACAACAAAGTTCCACACACTGCCACTAAATCAGGTGATATAAGTAGACATAGTAGCATAGGTTTTGTCTAAGTTTTGGGGAACATGGGATCCACAAGTGCTGCTCATGGGAAGGAAAATATTGAAGCTGCTTTGAGAAATGCCAATTCATTTCCTAATAATATACTAAAGACAAATGAAGATGTATGTATGAGTGCTCATATCTGCATATTCATATCATCCCAAAGTGGAATAAACCAGTGGTTATCATCAACTGATGAATGGAAAATGTAGCCGACCCATGGAATGCAATGCCATATAGCAATGGAAAGGAATGGCATACTGACTCCTGCTACAAAATGAAGTTTGAAATACACAAAAGCACAGGAGACCACATGGAACAAATGTCAATTTCTATGTAATAGTTAGTATACAAAACTCTATCAGTGGCAGGACTTAGTGGAAGGAGATGGGTAACTATTCCTAGGTGTGGAGTTTATTTTTGTGGTGAGTTTATTTTTGTGGTGATAAAATCTATTAGATGATGCTGAGATAGTTCTTTGAGTAAAACAATAATCTTCAAATTCCCTTTGGATGGTTGAATTGTATCTGAATGGTATTTCATTAGAACATTTACAATACAGATCTCTAACAAGTTGATAAACCTAAATTCTGAGAGTAAGTATCTGTGAAGTGAAAACAAAGCTTTTCCTTGCAAGCCCGTTAAGACTCCACAGGGCCCCCAATGGAGGAGCTGGAGAAAGTATCCAAGGAGCTAAAGAGATCTGCAACTCTGTAGGTGCAACAACATTATGAACTAACCAGTACCCCGGAGCTCTTGACGGAGCTGCATATGTATCAAAAGATGGCCTAGTCGGCCATCAGTGAAAAGAGAGGCCCATTGGACACACAAACTTTATATGCCCCAGTACAGGGGAACGCCAGGGCCAAAAAGTGGGAATGGGTGGGTAGGGGAGTGGGGGGGCGGTATGGGGGACTTTTGGGATAGCATTGGAAATGTAATTGAGGAAAATACGTAATAAAAAAAATTTAAAAATTAAAAAAAGACTCCGCCCATTCTGTTTCTGTATCTGAGCTGAAACACTCACTGCCTCCTGCCTAGAACTGTCACAGCCTGTTCACTAGACCAAAGCTTCCGTCCTTGCTGGAAGACTGTAGATGGCAGTGTTTTGCATACTGTCCTAGTTTTCCTTCTATGGCTGTAAAAAAAAAAAAAAAAAAAATCTGACCAAAACCAACTTGGAGAGCAAAGAGTTTATTTGGCTCACAGGTTACAGGCCCTCATCAAGGGAAGCCAAGGCAGGAAGTCAAGGAAGAACCCAGAGTCAGGATCTGAAACAGAATCATGGAGGGGCGCTGCTAACTGACTTGGTCCTCGTGTTTCAGGAGACTTCTTATTTTTAAACAACACAGAACTACCAGACCAGGAGTCGCACTGCCACAGTGGCTTGGCACTCTCACACTGATCACCAGGAAAACGCTCCATACATTTCCCTACATGCCAATTGATATGTTTTTTTTGTTTTTTATTCAGTTAAGGTTCCCTTTTTCCAGATTACTCTTGCTTGTGTCAAGTTGAGAAAAGCCAAACAAGCTTGCATATTTTCTTCTTGATACATAAACCACCACTACTGTCTTAGTCAGGGTTTCTATTCCTGCACAAACATCATGACCAAAAAGCAAGTTGGGGAGGAAAGGGTTTATTCAGCTTACACTTCCATACTGCTGTTCATCACCAAGGAAGTCAGGACTGGAACTCAAGCAGGTCAGAAAGCAGAAGCTGATGCAGAGGCCATGGAGGGATGTTCTTTACTGGCTTGCTTCCCCTGGCTTGCTCAGCCTGCTCTCTTATAGAACCAAGACTACCAGCCCAGAGATGGTCCCACCCACAAGGGTCCCTCCCCCCTCGATCACTAATTGAGAAAATGCCTTACAGTTGGATCTCATGGAGGCATTTCCTCCACTGAAGCTCCTTTTTCTGTGATAACACCAGCTGTGTCAAGTTGACACAAAACTAGCCAGTACAATTGACCCCTTGTCAACTTGACATACAAACATATCACTAGTAAGCCTCAACCCTTAATTTCTTATTCATCCCCAAGATCTAAACAACTTTAAAAGTCCCACAGTCTTTACATATTAAAAGTCAATCCCTTTAAAATGCCCAATATCTTTTAAAACACAAAGTCTTTTTACAATTAAAAGTCTTTTAACTGTGGGCTCCACTAAAATAGTTTCTTTGTTCAAGAGGGAAAATATCAGGGCACAGTCACAATCAAAAGCAAAAAAATCAATCTCTAACCATCCAATGTCTGGGATCCAACTCAAGATCTTCTGGGCTCCTCCAAGGCCTTGGGTCACTTCTCCAGCCATACCCTTTGTAGCACAAGAGTCGTCCTCTAGGCTCCAGATGCCTGTACTCCACTGCTGCTGCTCTTGGTGGCCATCTCATGGTACTGGCATGTCCAAAACACTGCATGACCCCTTCAGTCCTGGGCCATCAATTGCAACTGAGGCTCCACCTTCACCAATGGCCTTCCATGACCTCTCACAGTGCTGAGCCTCAGCTGCTCTGTGTGACCCCTTCATGTCTTCAAAACGAGTACCACCTGGGTGACCCTTACACATTACCAAGTCCCGCTGCAGCAGGAGTACAACCTTGGCTATCTCTGGAACACAGCCTCTTTGTGCTTTCAGAAAACACTTCCCAGAAGATGTCACCTCAACGATGCTGGTCTCTTCTTCATCACCACTAATTTCTTAGCTCCAGCTAACCAGCATCAATAGTCCCAGTAATGCAAAAGTTTCATTTTAGTAGTTCTGGTATCTTGTTAATCACAGCTGATTCTTCAGCCCCAGCTAACCAGAACCACAGAAACTTCCCAATCAAAATAGCAATGGCCCTGAAGAGTCTTTAATTTTCCCTCTGAAATTTCACAAGCCAGACGACCTCCATCTTCTGCACTGTTCTCAATATTGTCTTCCAAGCTCCTACACAACATCTGACAGAGCTCTTAACAACAAATGGATCTTCAAGCCCAAACTTCCAAAGTTCTTCCACAGTCCTCCCCAAAACATGGTCAGGTTGTCACAGGAATACCCCACTATGCTGGTACCAATTTGTCTTAGTCAGTGTTTCTAATCCTGCACAAACATCATGACCAAGATACAAGTTGGAGAGGAAAGGGTTTATTCGGTTTACACTTCCATCCTGCTGTTCATCACCAAGGAAGTCAGGACTGGACTCAAGCAGGTCAGAAAGCAGGAGCTGATGCAGAGGCCATGGAGGGATGTTCTTTACTGGTTTGCCTCCCCTGGCTTGCTCAGCCTGCTCTCTTATAGAACCAAGACTACCAGCCCAGAGATGGTCCCATCCACAGGGGCCTTTCCCCCTTGATCACTAATTGAGAAAATGCCTCACAGTTGGATCTCATGGAAGCATTTCCTCAACTGAAGCTCCTTTTTCTGTGATAATTCCAGCTGTGACAAGTTGACAAAAACTAGCCAGTACAACTACTAAAATCCTAACCGTTTGTGTCTTATTTGTCCCAAGATGTAATGGCAGCACTACAATCTGCTTTGTCAAAGTTTTCCATGTCTCTGAAATGGGAACACCACAGGAGGCAAGCTGTGGACCCTCAAGACATTTGTTTCCTCATGTGGCCTCCAGAGGGCGCTGCTGCACTCACTAGTGTTCCTTCTTCCTTTGAAGATCTCCACCTGCTCAGATCTCATCCTTCTTGCAGCTGGCTGAGTATTTAGCAAAGGCAAGTGACAAGAATCAGATATTCAAAACCTTCCAGGCTCGTGTATGCAGCGTCAGTTTTTATGTGAGCGGGAGATTTCTCCAGCAGACCCTTCCCTACATCTGCTTTCAAGTTCTTGCTTTCCTCAGCTGCTTTCCTGCCTGTCCTGTTCCAAAGTTTCTCCACAACAGAACTGCAGCCTTCCCAAGGCTCAGCCATGCTCCTGGCGCTCCTCCCAGTACTGGGGATACACTTTCTCCTGAGTGAGTACAGCTTTGTTGTGGCCTCTGTATCCCTGGATTCCGACTGTCCTCAGTGAAGTCTGCACTACAGTTCCTGACCTTATATTCCTTTCCAGGAGATGCCCAAGCTCAGTCAGTGACGCAGCCCGATGCTCATGTCACTGTCTCTGAAGGAGCCTCTCTGCAGATGAGATGCAAGTATTCCTCCTCTGTGACACCTTATCTGTTCTGGTATGTCCAGTACCCGCGGCAGGGGCTGCAGCTGCTCCTCAAGTACTATTCCGGAGACCCAGTGGTTCAAGGAGTGAATGGCTTTGAGGCTGAGTTCAGCAAGAGTAACTCTTCCTTCCACCTGCGGAAAGCCTCTGTGCACTGGAGCGACTCGGCTGTGTACTTCTGTGCTGTGAGTGCACAGTGTGTGGGGCTGCAGGGGGAGCCGAACAAAAACACAGATGGCCATGGGTGCTCAGACTCAAGATCTCTCCTGTGGTCTCTGTGGCGTCTCTTTGGACTTGGAGAGGAAAGAAGGATAGTTTTGCAGTCTCAGCTGTCTTTCTGCAACTCATTTCCAACTATAACATCCACTATATCCAATGCTCAGTTGTAGTTCTGTGGAATGAGGAGACTGTGATGTATCCTGAGTGTTATTGCCTTAGTGAACATTGCTTGGGCAGTGACTATACTAAGTGGCTGATGGGGAAGCTGGACTTTCATTTTGTCACTGTGTGTCATCCACACAGAATGTGAAAGGTGTACTCTTCAGCTTCTGTCCTGGAATTTTCTTTCTCTTCTCAATCTTTCATGCTAATTTCCCTATAAATTCTTCTTTTGCTGCTAAATGTAACTTATCAGAATTGGTCATAATATTTAAGTATTGCCATCTTGGTAATTTGATGCCTTGTTTTTCAATATAGGACTTCGTCTATACCACAAAAGTTTTAAAATCTATCATAATTATGTAAGTTCTAGCAATCATTAAAAATAAAACAGAAGAATAAGGAATTCGTTGGTATTTTTTCCAAAGAGTTCTTCACAGTTGTGAACATACTATCTTGTTTTTGTTGCCATCTTAAAATCTTCAAGTATCCTTGAGAATCCTCTGTCGGATTCCTTCTGCATCTTTTACAACGACTCATTGCTTTCACTCTAGTGTGGATGATTTTACTATGAGAATATCAATGATAGATTCTTTTTCCTAAAATAGTCCTACCCTGCTGAAATACAGGTGAAATCACAGTGAAAAGTTAGTGCTCAGTAACTACAGTGTGGAATTTTAGTTTCTTCTCCATCTGATTGGGAGACTTATAGAAGAAGATTTTGTACTCCCATGTATTCAGTAGAGGAGGATGAATACTAAGGATAGGAAGAAAAAGGAATGGAGAATTTTCTAGCTGCTGCTTGACTCAGAAATAAAAGTAGGTAGGCATCATGGACCCATGTTTGATTTCCAGCACACATAAAAATCTGGGTGTGGTGGCCGTGCTGGGAGGTGAGGACAGGCAGGTCCCTACAGCCTGCCATCCACCCAGCCTAGCCTAACCATGAGCTCTAGGTATCAGTGAGAGAACCTGTCTCCAATTAACAATTAGCAATTAGCAGATAGCTTCACAAAAATGACATCCAAGATTGACTTCTGGCTTCCACATTCATGTATAGATATGTGCACTTAAACACACATGCATACACACACAGTCCCACCCAAGCTCATCAGAACATGAGGAAGAACACCCGAGGTATTTCTCTAGTCTCTACATATACACATACACATGGGTTTTTACGTGCCCCACTCAGTTGTACCTGCACACTATAAGCACATACACATGCGCAGATAAATATTTTAACATAGAACACAAACACAAGTTATCTGAAGATTCTAATATTAAGTAATCCATCTTACATATTTTTTTTATTTTTATTACATATTTTCCTCAATTACATTTCCAATGCTATCCCAAAAGTCCCCCATAGCGCCCCCCACTTCCCTACCCACCCATTCCCATTCTTTTGGCCCTGGCATTCCCCTATATTGGGGCATATAAAGTTTGCAAGTCCAATGGGCCTCTCTTTCCATTGATGGCCGACTAGGCCATCTTTCGATACATATGCAGCTAGAGACAAGAGCTCCGGGGTTCTGGTTAGTACATCATGTTGTTCCAACAATAGGGTTGCAGATCCCTTTAGCTCCTTGGGTACTTTCTCTACCTTCTCCATTGGGAGCCCTGTGATAAATCCAATAGCTGACTGTGAACATCCACTCCTGTGTTTGCTAGGCCCCGGCATCGTCTCACAAGAGACAGCTATATTTGGGTCCTTTCAGCAAAATCTTGCTAGTGTATGCAATGGTGTCAGCGTTTAGAAGCTGCTTATGGGATGGATCCCTGGATACGGCAGTCTCTAAATGGTCCATCCTTTCATCACAGCTACGAACTTTGTCTCTGTAACTCCTTCCCTGGGTGTTTTGTTCCCAATTCTAAGAAGGTGCACAGTGTCCACATTTTGGTCTTCATTCTTCTTGAGTTTCATGCGTTTAGCAAATTGTATCTTATATCTTGGGTATCCTAAGTTTTGGGCTAATATCCACTTATCAGTGAATACATATTGTGTGAGTTCTTTTGTGATTGTGTTATTTCACTCAAGATGATGCCCTCCAGGTCCATCCATTTGGCTAGGAATTTCATAAATTCATTCTTTTTAATAGCTGAGTAGTACTCCATTGTGTAAATGTACCATAATTTCTGTATCCATTCCTCTGTTGAGGGACATCTGGGTTCTTTCCAGCTTCTGGCTATTATAAATAGGGCTGCTATGAACATAGTGGAGCATGTGTCCTTTTTACCGGTTGGGACATCTTCTGGATATATGCCCAGGAGAGGTATTGCTGGATCCTCCGGTAGTACTATGTCCAATTTTCTGAGGAACCGCCAGACTGATTTCCAGAGTGGTTGTACAAGCTTGCAATCCCACCAACAATGGAGGAGTGTTCCTCTTTCTCCACATCCTCGCCAGCATCTGCTGTCACCTGAATTTTTGATCTTAGCCATTCTGACTGGTGTGAGGTGGAATCTCAGGGTTGTTTTGATTTGCATTTCCCTGATGATTAAGGATGTTGAACATTTTTTCAGGTGTTTCTCTGCCATTCGGTATTCCTCAGGTGAGAATTCTTTGTTCAGTTCTGAGCCCCATTTTTTAATGGGGTTATTTGACTTTCTGGAGTCCACCTTCTTGAGTTCTTTATATATATTGGATATTAGTCCCTTATCTGATTTAGGATAGGTGAAGATCCTTTCCCAATCTGTTGGTGGTTTTTTTGTCTTATTGATGGCGTCTTTAGCCTTGCAGAAGCTTTGTAGTTTCATGAGGTCCCACTTGTCAATTCTCGATCTTACAGCACAAGCCATTACTGTTCTATTCAGGAATTTTTCTCCTGTGCCCATATCTTCAAGGCTTTTCCCCACTTTCTCCTCTATAAGTTTCAGTGTCTCTGGTTTTATGTGAAGTTCCTTGATCCACTTAGACTTGACCTTAGTACAAGGAGATAGGAATGGATCGATTCGCATTCTTCTACATGTTAACAACCAGTTGTGCCAGCACCATTTGTTGAAAATGCTGTCTTTCTTCCACTGGATGTTTTTAGCTCCCTTGTCGAAGATCAAGTGACCATAGGTGTGTGGGTTCATTTCTGGGTCTTCAATTCTATTCCATTGGTCTATTTGTCTGTCACTATACCAGTACCATGCAGTTTTTATCACAATTGCTCTGTAGTAGAGCTTTAGGTCCGGCATGGTGATTCCACCAGAGGTTCTTTTATCCTTGAGAAGAGTTTTTGCTATCCTAGGTTTTTTGTTATTCCAGATGAATTTGCAGATTGCACTTTCTAATTCGTTGAAGAATTGATTTGGAATTTTGATGGGGATTGCATTGAATCTGTAGATTGCTTTTGGCAAGATAGCCATTTTTACAATGTTGATCCTGCCAATCCATGAGCATGGGAGATCTTTCCATCTTCTGAGATCTTCTATAATTTCTGTCTTCAGAGACTTGAAGTTTTTATTATACAGATCTTTCACTTCCTTAGTTAGAGTCACGCCAAGATATTTTATATTATTTGTGACTATTGAGAAGGGTGTTGTTTCCCTAATTTCTTTCTCAGCCTGTTTATTCTTTGTGTAGAGAAAGGCCATTGATTTGTTTGAGTTAATTTTATATCCAGCTACTTCACGGAAGCTGTTTATCAGGTTTAGGAGTTCTCTGGTGGAATTTTTAGGGTCGCTTATATATACTATCATATCATCTGCAAAAAGTGATATTTTGACTTCATCTTTTCCGATTTGTATCCCTTTGATCTCCTTTTGTTGTCGAATTGCTCTGGCTAGGACTTCAAGTACAATGTTGAATAGGTATGGAGAAAGTGGACAGCCTTGTCTAGTCCCTGATTTTAGAGGGATTGCTTCAAGCTTCTGACCATTTACTTTGATGTTGGCTACTGGTTTGCTGTAGATTGCTTTTATCATGTTTAGGTATGGGCCTTGAATTCCTGATCTTTCCAAGACTTTTATCATGAATGGGTGTTGGATCTTGTCAAATGCTTTTTCTGCATCTAACGAGATGACCATGTGGTTTTTGTCTTTGAGTTTGTTTATATACTGGATTACGTTGATGGATTTCCGTATATTGAACCATCCCTGCATCCCTGGGATGAAACCTACTTGGTCAGGATGGATGATTGTTTTGATGTGTTCTTGGATTCGGTTAGCAAGAACTTTATTGAGGATTTTTGCATCAATATTCATAAGGGATATTGGTCTGAAGTTTTCTATCTTTGTTGGGTCTTTTTGTGGTTTAGGTATCAGAGTAATTGTGGCTTCATAGAATGAGTTGGGTAGAGTACCTTCTGTTTCTATTTTGTGGAATAGTTTGTGAAGAACTGGGATTAGATCTTTGAAGGTCTGATAGAACTCTGCACTAAACCCATCTGGTCCTGGGCTTTTTTTAGTTGGGAGACTATTAATGACTGCTTCTATTTTTTTGGGGGATATAGGGCTGTTTAGATCATTAACCTGATCTTGATTCAACTTTGGTACCTGGTATCTGTCTAGGAACTTCTCCATTTCATCCAGGTTCTCCTGTTTTGTTGAGTATAGCCTTTGGTAGAAGGATCTGATGGTGTTTTGGATGTCTTCAGGATCTGTTGTTATGTCTCCTTTTTCATTTCTGATTTTGTTAATTAGGATGCTTTCTCTGTGCCCTCTAGTGAGTCTGGCTAAGGGTTTATCTATCTTGTTGATTTTCTCAAAGAACCAGCTCCTTGATTGGTTGATTCTTTGAATAGTTTTTCTTGTTTCCACTTGGTTGATTTCACCCCTGAGTTTGATTATTTCCTGCCGTCTACTCCTCTTGGGTGAATTTGCTTCCTTTTGTTCTAGTGCTTTTAGGTGTGTTGTCAAGCTGCTAATGTGTGCTCTCTCTAGTTTCCTTTTGGAGGCACTCAGAGCTATGAGTTTTCCTCTTAGAAATGCTTTCATTGCGTCCCATAAGTTTGGGTATGTTGTGGCTTCATTTTCATTGAACTCTAAAAAGTCCTTAATTTCTTTCTTTATTCCTTCCTTGACCAAGGTATCATTGAGAAGAGTGTTGTTCAGTTTCCACGTGAAGGTTGGCTTTCTATTATTTATTTTGTTATTGAAGATCAGCCTTAGTCCATGGTGATCTGATAGGATGCATGGGACAATTTCAATATTTTTGTATCTATTGAGGCCTGTTTTGTGACCAATTATGTGGTCAATTTTGGAGAAGGTACCATGAGGTGCTGAGAAGAAGGTATATCCTTTTGTTTTAGGATAGAATGTTCTGTAGATATCTGCCAGATCCATTTGATTCATAATTTCTCTTAGTTTCTCTGTGTCCCTGTTTAGTTTCTGTTTCCATGATCTGTCCATTGGTGAAAGTGGTGTGTTGAAGTCTCCCACTATTATTGTATGAGGTGCAATGTGTGCTTTGAGATTTACTAAAGTTTCTTTAATGAATGTGGCTGCCTTTGTATTTGGAGCATAGATATTCAGGATTGATAGTTCCTCTTGGAGGATTTTACCTTTGATGAGTATGAAGTGTCCCTCCCTGTCTTTTTTAATGACTTTGGGTTGGAAGTCAATCTTATCAGATATTAGAATGGCTACTCCAGCTTGTTTCTTCATGCCATTTGCTTGGAAAATTGTTTTCCAGCCTTTCATTCTGAGGTAGTGTCTATCCTTTTCTCTGAGATGAGTTTCCTGTAAGCAGCAAAATGTTGGGTCTTGTTTGTGTAGCCAGTTTGTTAGTCTATGTCTTTTTATCGGGGAGTTGAGTCCATTGATATTAAGAGATATTAAGGAAAAGTAATTGTTGTTTCCTGTTATTTTTGTTGTTAAAGTTGGCATTTTGTTCTTGTGGCTGTCTTCTTTTAGGTTTGTTGAGGGATTACCTTCTTGTTGTTTCTAGGGCGTGGTTCCTGTCCTTGTATTGGTTTTTTTCTGTTATTATCCTTTGAAGGGCTGGATTCGTGGAGAGATAATGTGTGAATTTGGTTTTGTGGTGGAATACTTTGGTTTCTCCATCTATGTTAATTGAGAGTTTGGCTGGGTATAGTAGCCTGGGCTGGAATTTGTGTTCTTTTAGTGTCTGTATAACATCCGTCCAGGATCTTCTGGCTTTCATAGTCTCTGGTGAAAAATCTGGTGTAATTCTGATAGGCTTGCCTTTATATGTTACTTGGCCTTTTTCTCTTACTGCTTTTAGTATTCTATCTTTATTTAGAGCATTTGTTGTTCTGATTATTATGTGTCGGGAGGTATTTCTTTTCTGGTCCAGTCTATTTGGAGTTCTGTAGGCTTCTTGTATGTTCATGGGCATCTCTTTCTTTAGATTTGGGAAGTTTTCTTCTATAATTTTGTTGAAGATGTTTGCTGGTCCTTTGAGTTGAAAATCTTCATTCTCATCCACTCCTATTATCCGTAGGTTTGGTCTTCTCTTTGTGTCCTGTATTTCTTGGATGTTTTGAGTTAGGATCTTTTTGCATTTTACATTTTCCTTGATTGTTGTGCCGATGTTCTCTATGGAATCTTCTGCACCTGAGATTCTCTCTTCCATCTCTTGTATTCTGTTGCTGATGCTCGTATCTATGGTTCCAGATTTCTTTCCTATGGTTTCTATCTCCAGTGTTGCCTCATTTTGGGTTTTCTTTATTGTGTCTACTTCCCTTTTTAGGTCTAGTATGGTTTTGTTCATTTCCATCATCTGTTTGGATGTGTTTTCCTGTTTTTCATTAAGGACTTCTACCTGTTTGATTAGGTTATCCTGTTTTTCTTTAAGGATTTGTAACTCTTTAGCAGTGTTCTCCTGCAATTCTTTAAGGGATTTTTGTGCTTCCTCTTTAGTGTCTTCTGCCTGTTTAGCAGTGTTCTCCTGTATTTCTTTAAGTGTGTTATTAAAGTCCTTGAAGTCCTCTACCATCATCAGGAGATATGCTTTTAGATCCGTGTCTAGCTTTTCCGGTGTGTTGGGGTGCCCTGGACTGGGCGAAGTGGGGGTGCTGGGTTCTGATGATGGTGAGTGGTCTTGGTTTCTGTTAGTAAGATTATTATGTTTACCTTTCGCCATCTGGTAATCTCTGGGGTTAGTTGTTATCATTGTCACTGTTTAAAGATTGAAGCAGAAGCTGTGTTCCACTCACCAGCAGTCTCAAAATCCTGCGGCGGGGGTCGTGGGTAGCTGATGGCACCCCGGTGCTGGTCCAGCCGGAAGAGGCCTGTGGTCCTACTCAGGCCGGTTTTCTGCTTCCCTAACTAATGCAGTCTCTGGTCCCGCGTGCAATTGGATTGGAGCAGAAGCTGTGCTCCACTCACCAGAAGTCTTAAGATCCTGTGGCGGGTGTTGTGGGTAGCTGGCGAGTGTCAGCCGACCCTGCGCCCCAGTTGCCCCGGTGCTTTTCTGACCGGAAGAGGCTTGTGGCCCTATGTAGACCGGATTTCTCTCACCCCAACCAGAGCAGTCTCAGGTCCCGCGTGATTGGACTGGAGCAGAAGCTGTGTTCCACTCACCAGCAGTTCCAAAATCCTTCTGCGGGGGTCGTGGGTAGCTGGCGGGTGTCAGGCCACCCTGCGCTCCAGCTACCCCGGCGCTGATCCGGCCGGATGAGGCCTGTGGCCCTACTCAGGCCGGTTTCTGCTTCCCTAACTAATGCAGTCTCAGGTCCCGCGCAATTGGATTGGAGCAGAAGCTGTGCTCCACTCACCAGAAGTCTTAAGATCCTGTGGCAGGTGTTGTGGGTAGCTGGCGAGTGTCAGCCGACCCTGTGCCCCAGCTGCCCTGGTGCTTTTCTGACCGGAAGAGGCTTGTGGCCCTATGTAGGCCGGATTTCTCTCTCCCCAACCAGAGCAGTCTCAGGTCCCGCGTGATTGGACTGGAGCAGAAGCTGTGTTCCACTCACCAGCAGTCCCAAAATCCTGTGGCGGGGGTCGTGGGTAGCTGGCGGGTGTCAGGCAACCCTGCGCTCCAGCTACCCTGGCACTGATCCGGCCGGATGAGGCCTGTCCCATCTTACATATTACTCTGTTACTCTCTCAGTGTGGATTTTCTTTATAATGAGATGAGGAGGCAGGGATAGTGTAAACAATCGTAAGACACAGAACCTACATCAGCCCAGGAATGTTCACATATAACTTTGCAGCGCACTCACCTGCTGCAGGCGGTAGGGTTTCCCATTCTTGCCTCAGTATGCCTGGCCTGGGTGAAAACTTCAGGTCGCTGCAGTTCTATGGCAGAGCTTCCTGTGTTTCTCCGTCTGCTCATCTGCATGCAGTTGATGTATCCATGTTCTTCTGTGCAGCCCCATCTTCCATCACTGTCACTCCAGTACAGTAGCTCATATCCAAACACAGTGCACTCTGTTCCACCATGTCTCACAGTGGCTAGACAAGGAACTGTTAGGGATTAAATATTTGGTTGTTAGTGGGTCAAGGTACAGGCTAATATAGATTTTTATACCATGCTTATTTGAGAAAAGGTGTGTCTCTAACATACTTTAGTCAGATTACCAAGCTAAGAACCTCCATTAAAAGGTCTTTCTCTGTTTGGTTATACTATGCAACATGTGTCTTCTCTTGCTAGCATGTTCTTTCTTGTGCTTGCTTCAGCAAAACATACTTTCACTTGTGTCTGCTTCACCAAAATGTTCCTTCACAAGTCTGCCTTAGAATTTCACCTGTCTGCTTCAGTGAAACATTCCTTCATGTTTTTACCCCAGCAAAAGACCCTCCAACACAACTAACTGACTTTCCAAAAAACCCTTACCTTTCCGCTTCAGTGTTCCGAGGATTAAAGTTTTAATTCACTCAGAAGATGGCCTTTTATATACAAATATGATAGCTTTTACATTTGGATACAGTTTTAATATTTTAGTGTTTTGGTTATCTTGATTTTTTCTTTTGTTGTTTTGACAAAGATTCATTGTTCTCTTTAACATCATGAACTGGAACATCAGCATACAGAACTGTATTTCAGTTCTTATGATGAATTCCATTGTTGAAACTTATGTGTTCATATATTGTTACACATAATTATGTATTTCTCAAGCTATCTGAGGATGGGATGTATAATGAGATGTGTCCATAATACATTATAAGGCAATAGCAGAGGCTACAGCTAATGTGAGAAAGACTCATTTGTTTGTTGTGGTAGAGTTTCGGGTTTAGACTGACATCAAATAAATTCAATACTTGGCTGATAATGATGCTGAGCTTCTGATCTTCCTTCCTTGACCTCCCGGTTGCTGGGATCCCAGGCATACTCCAGCATCCCCAGCTAAGGCTTTTGAGATTGCAAAGAAAATTGCAAAGGATCAACACAAACTTGACATTTTATGTCAAACAGAAAATGAGACATGAAATACTCTGTATTTCCTGTTTCTCTGCACAAATAAAATATGATTATGGTTTTAAAATAAAACTCCAGGAAGCATCAGCTCCAAAATAACAAGATGAAGGAGAAATTTAGAATGCTGAGTGATAAAATCAACAGAATGAATCAGGATGTTCAGGGTGTATGTTTCTTAACTTGGATGTAATGTGCTTTTAGTCTTTTAAAATAATTTATATGTTCATGAGCTTATTCAAATATTAAAACTAATAAGTTATATAGGGTAAATTTTATAATAAGAAAAAGAGGTGTATAAATATATACACTATTCTCATTTGGACAGGGAGAGGGACAGGACAAGATGTAGCTACTCCTGTCTCCTGGGTTAGATGGAGAATCTGCCAGGATTCACCACTAGAGGATTTCAATTTAATATGGCTTATAAGAAAAGATGAAGTCAAAATATCACTTTTTGCAGATGATATGATAGTATATATAAGTGACCCTAAAAATTCCACCAGAGAACTCCTAAGCCTGATAAACAGCTTCGGTGAAGTAGCTGGATATAAAATTAACTCAAACAAATCAATGGCCTTTCTCTACACAAAGAATAAACAGGCTGAGAAAGAAATTAGGGAAACAACACCCTTCTCAATAGTCACAAATAATATAAAATATCTTGGCGTGACTCTAACTAAGGAAGTGAAAGATCTGTATAATAAAAACTTCAAGTCTCTGAAGAAAGAAATTATAGAAGATCTCAGAAGATGGAAAGATCTCCCATGCTCATGGATTGGCAGGATCAACATTGTAAAAATGGCTATCTTGCCAAAAGCAATCTACAGATTCAATGCAATCCCCATCAAAATTCCAAATCAATTCTTCAACGAATTAGAAAGTGCAATCTGCAAATTCATCTGGAATAACAAAAAACCTAGGATAGCAAAAACTCTTCTCAAGGATAAAAGAACCTCTGGTGGAATCACCATGCCGGACCTAAAGCTCTACTACAGAGCAATTGTGATAAAAACTGCATGGTACTGGTATAGTGACAGACAAATAGACCAATGGAATAGAATTGAAGACCCAGAAATGAACCCACACACCTATGGTCACTTGATCTTCGACAAGGGAGCTAAAAACATCCAGTGGAAGAAAGACAGCATTTTCAACAAATGGTGCTGGCACAACTGGTTGTTAACATGTAGAAGAATGCGAATCGATCCATTCCTATCTCCTTGTACTAAGGTCAAGTCTAAGTGGATCAAGGAACTTCACATAAAACCAGAGACACTGAAACTTATAGAGGAGAAAGTGGGGAAAAGCCTTGAATATATGGGCACAGGGGAAAAATTCCTGAATAGAACAGTAATGGCTTGTGCTGTAAGATCGAGAATTGACAAGTGGGACCTCATGAAACTACAAAGCTTCTGCAAGGCTAAAGACACCATCAATAAGACAAAAAAACCACCAACAGATTGGGAAAGGATCTTCACCTATCCTAAATCAGATAAGGGACTAATATCCAATATATATAAAGAACTCAAGAAGGTGGACTCCAGAAAGTCAAATAACCCCATTAAAAAATGGGGCTCAGAACTGAACAAAGAATTCTCACCTGAGGAATACCGAATGGCAGAGAAGCACCTGAAAAAATGTTCAACATCCTTAATCATCAGGGAAATGCAAATCAAAACAACCCTGAGATTCCACCTCACACCAGTCAGAATGGCTAAGATCAAAAATTCAGGTGACAGCAGATGCTGGCGAGGATGTGGAGAAAGAGGAACACTCCTCCATTGTTGGTGGGATTGCAAGCTTGTACAACCACTCTGGAAATCAGTCTGGCGGTTCCTCAGAAAATTGGACATAGTACTACCGGAGGATCCAGCAATACCTCTCCTGGGCATATATCCAGAAGATGTCCCAACCGGTAAAAAGGACACATGCTCCACTATGTTCATAGCAGCCCTATTTATAATAGCCAGAAGCTGGAAAGAACCCAGATGTCCCTCAACAGAGGAATGGATACAGAAATTATGGTACATTTACACAATGGAGTACTACTCAGCTATTAAAAAGAATGAATTTATGAAATTCCTAGCCAAATGGATGGACCTGGAGGGCATCATCTTGAGTGAAGTAACACAATCACAAAAGAACTCACACAATATGTATTCACTGATAAGTGGATATTAGCCCAAAACTTAGGATACCCAAGATATAAGATACAATTTGATAAACGCATGAAACTCAAGAAGAATGAAGACCAAAAGTGTGGACACTGTGCACCTTCTTAGAATTGGGAACAAAACACCCAGGGAAGGAGTTACAGAGACAAAGTTCGTAGCTGTGATGAAAGGATGGACCATTTAGAGACTGCTGTATCCAGGGATCCGTCCCATAAGCAGCTTCTAAACGCTGACACCATTGCATACACTAGCAAGATTTTGCTGAAAGGACCCAAATATAGCTGTCTCTTGTGAGACTGATGCCGGGGCCTAGCAAACACAGGAGTGGATGTTCACAGTCAGCTATTGGATGTATCACAGGGCTCCCAATGGAGAAGCTAGAGAAAGTACCCAAGGAGCTAAAGGGATCTGCAACCCTATTGTTGGAACAACATGATGTACTAACCAGAACCCCTGGAGCTCTTGTCTCTAGCTGCATATGTATCGAAAGATGGCCTAGTCGGCCATCACTGGAAAGAGAGGCCCATTGGACTTGCAAACTTTATATGCCCCAATATAGGGGAATGCCAGGGCCAAAAGAATGGGAATGGGTGGGTAGGGAAGTGGGGGGCGCTATGGGGGACTTTTGGGATAGTATTGGAAATGTAATTGAGGAAAATATGTAATAAAAATAAAAAAAAAAAGATGAGAATTCTAGTTCATGTGCCCAGCAATTGAGTTACCATTGTTTCTGAACTAAGTTTGTATAGTGTTTTCCTTCACGCTCGACTGAGTTCCAGAGAGAGTTACAGCAGTAAAGTGTGGGTTTGCCTGATGTGCACCCCAAAAGGACGTGGGAGTTTTGAAGCATGGGACTGGCATGGTAGTGACCCCCACAGGAACTTAGCGAGCTGGGTAGAGATATTTTGGAGCTCTGAGAGAGTCTCCATGAGAAGAAAACAGGCTGGCCATTGCCTGCCAATGCTCACAGGTACATTCCAGGCAGTAGTGTGGATTCCTTACTTAATATTTCCTGCATACAATCTAAAGCCAGGACATGAGTCAGGTGCAGAATTATAAGTCTTTTAAATTAGGATAGATGTCAGAGTGTTCTATTTTATTGACAAAAATGATGGTCTGGGTGTTAGGTCTACCTTGTACTTTATAAATTACAGAATGGTAAAAAAGAAAAAAGAAGAAAAAATACACCTTTAAAAATTAATTAATTAATTAAGTTTGCATCCTGACTGCAGTTTCCCCTCCCTCCTCTCCTCCCAGCCCTTTCTCCTTCCACCTCCATCCTCACTCCCACCCATTCCTCCTCTCGTTCTCTTCAAGAAAGTGGATGCCTCCCAGAGGTGTCAAACAGCCTTTGGCATATAGAGTTCCAGTAAGGCTAGGCTCATATTCTCCTGTTGAGGCTCAAGAAGGCCTCCCACTTAGGTGAAAGAACCCCAAAGGCAGGCAACAGAGCGAGAGATAGCCCCCTGCTCCTGCTGTTAGGAGTACCACTACATGAAGACCAAGCTACACAACAGTTCCGTAAGTGCAGAGGGCCTAGGTCAGTCCCACGAAAGCTCTCTGGTTGGTGGTACAGCCTTTATAAGCCACTATGGATCCAGGTTAGTTGATTCTGAAGGTTTTCTTGTTGTGTCCTTGACCTCTCTGGCCTCCACCATCCTTCCTGCTTTTGACCACCATGGCTCCTACTTTCCCACAGTAGTCCCCAAACTCCATCTAATGTTTGTCTGTTGATCTCTGCATCTGTTTCCACTAGTTGCTTCATCAAGCCTCTCTCATGATGGGTATGCGAGGCTCCTGTCTGCATAATGTGTCAGGGCAGACTCCCTCTCATGGCATAGCTATCAAGTTGGACCAGTAACTGGCTAGGAAATCCCTCATTTTCTGGTCCATCTTTACCCCTGCACATTTTATATGTAGAAAAATATTGTAGGTCGAAGGTTTTGTGGCTTGGTTGGTACCTCAATCCCTTCATTGGAAGTCTTACCTGGTTACAACAGAAGGCTAATTCAGGCTCCATAACTCTCCCACTAGGAGTCTTAACTAAGACCACCTCATAGATTTCTGGGAGATCCTGATAGAACCTAATGGGGAAATCCCCACTCAATTCCCGATTAGGCGTGCACCCAAAAAAATCACGAAGGACCATCTTGATGTAATTACATGAGGTCGGTTAATGACGGAGCTCTGGACCGACATGCATCCCACACAGGAGATAACGTATGTCGGCCACAAGGTTCGAAAGCTAGGGGTTTTTATGGGGTAAGGGGCTTAGGGGTGTGGAATTCAGCATAGCGACACACTATTGGCTTATTCAAACATCAGCAGAAAAATTACATGTACGTGCAGGGTGTCAGAGTTCTGTGAGTTGTTGACTCAGTTTAGATAGCCCTGTTATGTCCTCACATTCCTCTTTATCTTTAAGGTTAAGCTGTTCCCAGGAATGTTTTAACTATGGGGCATACCCAGGTTTGTTTTTCTTTTTTCTCAGTCCCAAGCAGCCTTTAAGCTCACAAACAACCAGCTATTTCTGAGTTCTTTATATGACTTACAGGTCTTGAAATTTCATCTTTCTTTCAATCCCATTGCTCCAGATTTCTAGATCATCCCAGACATGTCCCCCCCAATTCCAACAGTCTGTCCCATTATGCTCTCCCTTTGTCCTTCCCCAACATGATCCCTCCTGTTCCCATTCCCACCCTCACTCCCATTGAATCTCAGCTCCACATCCACCACCCATGTCTATTATATTTCCCCCCTCAGTGAGAATCATGTGTCCCTCCATTGAACCCTCCTTGTTACTTAGCTTTATTGGGTCTGTGGACTGTAGCATGGTTATTCTTTCCTTTATGGTTAACATCCACTAGGAAGTGAGTTTATACCATGTTTGTCTTTCTGAGTCTGGATTACTTCGGTGTGAATGATTTTTTTTTTTCTATTTGCCTGCAAATTTCATGGTGCCATTGTTTTTCAAACTGAGGAAAACTCAATTGTGTACATGCACCACATTTTCTCTGTTGACCTCCTGTCCCGTCACAACTACCCCCTGTCCTTTTTTCCTATTTTCCCCACAAACTTATGCTTATCTTGCCCTTACTCTGGTACTTACTTCTCCCCAACTGCATGCTGTACCTTTCTGGCCTCTGTGGTTATACCACGTTATATCTTTCCACCTGAAAATGTGGAGCTAGGAGTCTTGACAATTTCCACTGGAGTTAGTTCAGTGGTGGAACATGTGGCCTTTGTTTTTCTGAGTCTCAGTCAACTCATTCAAAATAATAATTTCTAGTTGCATCTGTCTATCTATCTGCAAAGTTTATGTTGCCATTTTCCTTTACACTGAAAAATTCTCCAGAACTATAAGTGCCACATTTCTGTTAGGCATTCGCCAGTAGAAAGACATTAGGTTGTCTCCATTTCTTAGTTCCTGTGAGTGGAACAGTGATGAACACAGGCAAGTATCTATGGAGCAGGACGTAGAGTTCTTTGGACATACACTGTAGTCCAATAGCTGGATTATGTGGTACATCTGTCTTTAGTTTTTTGAAAATTTTCTACACTAATTTCCAGAGCAACTCCACCAATTTCCATGCCCTGCCCCCGCCCAGTGAACAGTTTCCTTTCCCCATCACCCATGTCAGCATTTGTTGTCAGTTGATGTATTTTACATATTCTAACTGGTGTGAGAGGAAATCACAAATTACATTTAAATTGCAGTTTCCTAATTGCTAAGGTTGATGAACAATTCTGAGATTTTTCAAGCCATTTCTACTCCTTCTATTGAGAACTCCATCTAGACACTCTTGTGTTCTGACTTCTGCATTTTCTTTACCAGGAAGTGAAGGGTTGGTGTAATGAGGCTTGTGGAGATGGCCTGAAGTCACTTTTGTTGGTTGTGTGGGCTCACTAGGGGGCACTGCAGGAATCCTAGAAACTACAGTTTCTTAAGGTGCCCTGAGATGTGAAGAGCCAAGCTGAGACTAAGGACATAAGGCAATCCATTCACAGAGCCAGGAAGAGTGGTAATGGTGCAGAGTTAGACAGATCTTAAACTCTTGGTCATTTTATATAAACCCACAGCTATCCAGAGCCTGTTCACTGGATCTCATGTGCCTATAAATCTCTTTAAAGAGCAATTCTCTGAAGAGATGTAAACAAAACAGAATCGCCCTGAGGATGGACACACAAGAGAAACCATTTTCACTGCTATTTGCATTTTTTAGCTTTTCATCTAGAATTCTAAAAAAATCAAAGTATTAGACATTATTTCAATACCTTTTATATCACATACAATCTATATGTGTATATATACATACATATTCTAAACTAGAAAGAAAAGGAATAACTTCTCTTTTGAAAAGAAAACTGGAAAAATAAGGTATGAAAAACTAGAAGGGTGAGGGCCTCAGTGAACCTGAGCAGGCATCCTTAGTCTGATCTGGATCAGCTGTGTTTTCCTACAGCAAAACATCAGACCAGAAACCATGAAATAGAAAAAGAATTAGGGTTGAAATAGGGCATGTCTTATTTTTCCCATAACTATCAAAACTGTGTATATGGTCATCTTAATTGCAAGAAATTATTTTTATTCTGTGTAATAGATCATATGCTAATTTGTCAAATAGTGTAATTTAAGAGTCCTGCCAGTACTTTCTTGAATGTGTCTTATACGTTGAACACACAGCAGAAGATGGCCACACAGAATGTCATATTGTTTATTTTGAACATGTTTTGTCTTACTGGCCCTTTGTCTGTATTTTATAATTATCTGTCGTGTGTGTGTGTGTGTGTGTGTCTGTGTGTGTGTGTGTGTGTTTTGGGGGCTGTTTACCTGTTTGTTTTCTAAAGAGTGAAAAAGAAAGGGCTGTACTTGAGTGGGTGAGGAGATAGGAAAGATGTTGGACGTGATGAAGAAGGGGAGACAAAGGTCAGAATATAGTGTATGAAAAAAATCTTTGGACCAAAAGGGTCGTTCTTGCTAGGATTCTGGAAGGCTCTGCTTTACCCACTGGAGCCATTAGTTTCCCACCGGCATTCTTCATTAATGTGTTCCTCTTCCTCACACAGTTCCTCCAAACTCCTTTATATTTCGTGTTACATTAGAAACACAGTGTCCTGGGCTCTACATCAATGTCCTCCATGGTCCTGGAGCAATTACAGTGCAGAGTCATGAGATGGAGGTGGGCGGAGTTTCTTGTTCAGCTGAATGAGGAAGCTTGGTGATTCAGACAGAACCTGTAGTCTGTAAGCACAAGTGTGTCTGGGCACAAGACACCCTTCAGAGCTGGAGAGAAGACATCCCAGCGATTGCACAAGGGCCATGCAGAGGAACCTGGGAGCTGTGCTGGGGATTCTGTGGGTGCAGATTTGCTGTGAGTTGTGTTAAGTTCCTATTAGAGATTCTCCAGAAATGTTGGTGGTGAAGGGGGAGAAGTTGATGAAAATCTCCTGTGCACTCTTCCTCATGGGTGTCTTCTTGGGTAGCTGATGGTGTGAGTGAAAATCTCTCTTTGATTTTGGTTTGCTTTTCTGTTTTCAAGCAGGGGTGAGCGGAGATAAGGTGAAGCAAAGTCCTTCAGCCCTGAGTCTCCAAGAGGGAACCAATTCTGCTCTGAGATGCAATTTTTCCATCGCTGCGACAACTGTGCAGTGGTTCCGACAGATTCCCAGGGGCAGCCTCATCAATCTTTTTTACCTGGTTCCAGGAACAAAGGAGAATGGGAGGTTAAAGTCAACATTCAATTCTAAGGAGAGCTACAGCACCCTGCACATCCGGGATGCCCAGCTGGAGGACTCAGGCACTTACTTCTGTGCTGCTGAGGCACAGTGCTCCCAGCAAGGCTAGAGCCTGGCCCCAAACTGCAGCTGAGTGTGCAGCTATAACCCCAGTCACAGGCAGACTCTGCAGGAGGCTTTGCACAGCTGTGGCCTTATCAGATCGCCACCAATTACAGAGAAGATGTGAGGAAACATAAGCTCACTGCAGAAGTTCACACTTAAATTCAGGTTTGTATGACACTGACTGCTAGTGTGTTAAATGCTCAGAGTCATCCTCGGCCCACAACACTAAAACACACTCTTCACTTTACCAAATGCTTGTGCTACTGTCACAAAATAAAAAACCCTCTTATATACTCCAGAATCATTTGGGCCATTTCTCACAATCAGAAACTGAGAGCAATTGTTTCTATCCTTTGTTTAGAGAGCACCTGACCAAACTTTCAGCTAATCTGTTAAATATGAAATTGATAAAAGAATTAATATTGATGATCTAATAAATTCAGTGGTAGAAAAGCAGGGTAAACTAATCTTATTTAATGAAGACATTTCTACAATGTTTTTTTTAGTTAAAAAATAGAGTGCCTTTAATTATGCAATATGAAACAAATATTTCACATAAAAATTACAAGAGCCAAAGGTAAATGACTAACTAGAGCGATATATTTGCAATCTGTACACAATAGTACTTACAGCAATTGATTCTTCTGCCATATTTATACATTTGCAACATAATAGATATACTAAACTTCTCATTAAAACACTGTTTTCAAAAGAAAACTCAAAACTTCCTAAATATCACACAACAGGGGACTAAGCCACTATATGATAATTAAATGTGAGCCAAAGAGTTGCATTTTCCTAAGTGTTGACTGATTTCATTTTGCAGTTGAAAAAACCCAGCTTGTCCTTGTCTCTGTAAGGAGCAGGAAAACACCTGTCATTCTTTCATGTAATTTCTATCCATGGCTGTTTTCACTTAGAAACAGCAGCAGAGTGGCTACAGCAGTGACCTGATCGATCGATTGATTTCTAGACCATCACAAACGAATATACCCCCTGGTGATTCACTCAGATTCCTCCCCATTGCAATTACATTCTGAAGTGAGAATTTCTGGTTCTTTGGAGACTCGGCTGTGACAAGTGATGCTTTTCTGGAAGCTGTCTCATGAGAGGATAGTTTGCTAGTGCAGACAAGCGAGAGGATGTTTTGCTGGACTGGACACTTAAGAGGGCTCATGATGTTTGGAAGAGTATCAATAGTACCCAATAAGCAGTAAGAGGACATTGGCACGCCTTGCAGCACTTCACTGGCCTTCACTGGCCAGTCTTCTTTTGGTGTGAAATGCTTTGCAGGACTTCAGTGGGCTTCCCTAAGGATACTCTTGCATTGGCATACCTTGTAACGCTTCATTGGTCTGTGAACCCTTGCACTTGAAATTGATAATGCCCATTCTCTTTTTAAATCTGGCTTACAATAGTATCTGTGTGATCCGCAATTACCTTCATCTTGCTACAGTCATCTGTCATCTGCTCTATCTTCTAAACAGACTCTATTAGAGTTTTTTTCTCATTTCTTGTTTATGAATTTCAATTTCTCATTAACTTCTGTTGAGGTCTGAATTTCAACCAGATATTGAACAATCTCACACTTCTTTTTAGACAGATGTGATTGGTTGTCACTGTCTTCTCTTCCTGATCAAAGTGATTACTTTTACGAATCTACTTATTTCTGTCCTCAGTAGTGTCCTGGCAAAGCTGTGGATTATCTTCTTAATTAACTGTTTCCACTTTCTCTGCATTGTCAAAGAGCCAAGTTTTCATTAACTTTTATTTCATTATCCAACTTTTTTCCACATTCTATAAGTCTTTATCTTTTTATTGCAATTGTTTTCAAGTCAGCAAATTTCATCACATAAAACAAGCACCACATCCCCCTGCAGACCACTAAACCACCTCGATTCATTACTTTAGTCTTTAGTTCAGTTTCAAATTTTGCTTGTCCTTTAGCATTTTCTTTTCTTTTCTTTTCTTTTCTTTTCTTTTCTTTTCTTTTCTTTTCTTTTCTCTTCTCTTCTCTTCTTTTCTTCCCTTCCCTTTTCTTTTCTTTTTTTCTTCCCTTTTCTTCCCTTTTCTTTTCTTTTTTTCTTATTAGATATTTTCTTCATTTACATTTCAAATGCTATTCCCTTTCCTAGTTTCCTCTCCAAAAATCCCCTATCCCCTTCTCTCTCCCCCTGCTCCCCAACCCACCCACTCCTGCTTCCTGACCCTGGCATTCTCCTATTATAGGGCTTATAATCTTTGCAAGACCAAGGGCCTCTCCTCTCAATGATGGCTGACTAGGGTATCCTCTGCTACATATGCAGCTAGAGACATGATCTCTGGGGGTACTGGTTAGTTCATATTGTTGTTCCACCTCTAGGGTGGCAGAACTCTTCTGCTCCTTGAGTACTTTCTCTAGGTTCTCCATTGGGGGCCCTGTGTTCCATTCAATAGATGACTGTGAGCATCCACTTCTGTATTTGTCAGGTACTGGCAGAGCCTCACAGCTATATCAGGGCCCTGTCAGCAAAATCTTGTTGGCATATTCAATAGTGTCTGGATTTGGTGGTTGTTTATGGGATGGAACCCTGGGTGGGACAGTTTCTGGATGGTCCTTCCTTCTTGACCTGTCACCTTTATTAATGATTGAGTAATTCTGAATAGATATACCATGTTTGCCTCATCTTCATCTTTAGTTTATTTATTTCTACCTTTGTTGAAGTGATCAATAAATTATCTGCCAACTCTTCTTGAAGTGGCAGTTCACCTGGATCAAATCTGATTGTTTCCAGTCTATATTAGGCAGCATCTTGAATCCTCTCACTGTCTTTCACCTCTTAAACCAAACCTTGCAAATGGTGGCAGTCACATATCGACAGCAATTCCCACTCTAGGTTCATCCCTGGCTCAGTCTCTCTCTTCCTAGAGCCTTCATCACACATTCATGTCCCACCAACTCTGGCTGAACAAGGCAATGAATGGTGGCTTGTAGGTGACACATCTTCCTGCATTGGTATTTTTATATAAATTACAATGCTGAATATTCAGTGTATAAGCTAATATTCCTAAATATAAACTCTGTTGTGTTTTAAAATAATCAAGGCTTTGTTTTTTGCATCTGGAGAGAGAAACAATTTTCTATTTTACATCTGGTGTCAAAAGTTTATCACTACCTCAGTTGATAATTTGACCCTCATAATTATCCCTGTGAAGCACGTACTTCAAGATGAGACTGTCAGTGTGACTTTTGCTTCATATATTATAAACCGTCTTCCATTCTCAGTGTCTTAAGTTGCAGGGTAAATATATTTCTTACAAGAAAGGTGTGTTATATTTATTGATTAAAAAACCCCTCATAAAGGAACATCCTGCCTCTCTCTGCCTAGGCTACAGAGTCCACAACCACATCACACCGCATATGATTACAGTTTTTTGGCAAATTATATTTTATTTGACTATAAATATAATCTCCCCATGATCCACTATCAATCCCTTTATGTTGTGGGAGGTTTAGAAATCTGGATAGGATCCTATCTAGTTTTCCAGGGGCCCACAGTCATGTTAGTGAAATAGCAGGTTTGTTAGATGTTTAAGAGGTGAATGGTCTAGGTTTTCATACTTTGAGACATGTTCTCCCAGTCCCTCATACTCTATGCCCGACACTGCTCTCTGCGGGTATTTTCTATATTCAGTAGCATAAAAGAATTTCAAAGCCACAAAAAGTCATAGAAATCCCTTATCCAATTCCCTTACAAAACAGACATTATGTGTTATATATCATTGCTACTGATTTCCTCATTAGCATTATGTCTCCACTTCATTCCTGTAGGAACAATCACCCTATAGGAAATCCACCATTTCAACTCTGAATGCTGAATCTGGAAAGAACATGTCTAATATGTCTGACCACAAGAATCAACCATGCCAATCTGGGTAAAGAAGGGCACTTTGAGCAAGCAAGACTCAGGCTGCACACTACTCATCTTTTTGGCTTTAACTTGGAAATGGATTTTTTTTCATGCAATACCTTCTGACCAGTGTTTCCCCTCCCTCATCTCCTTCCATATCTTCCCCACTTCCCCAAACAATCAATTCCATACCTTAGTTCTCTCTCTGTTTAGAAAACAAACAAATAATCAGAATAGAGCTTAGCAAATAGAAAAACAAAATAAAACAGGTGAAGCACGTACACATGAGCGACATGCACACATAGCAAATCCATGTAAACCAAAACTGAAAAATATAGTATATAAACAAATGACTCATACCATAAACAATGCCCAGATAAGGCATTATGATACAAAAAACCCAATGATCTTGAAAAATTGTCCATCTGCCACTGGGCATGACCTTCAGTGTGGTTTGTGTAAGTGAGTCTTAAGTGAGACTGTTGGCAAAACTTTTTTTTCTTTGTGAGAAGTTGTTAATTGGAGATGGTTTCTTGATTTGGAAGAGGCATTATATCTACTTCCTATGATTAACACTGGAACCCTGTCTTTATTGGACCTCTTGGGACCCCCCTGTATGCTGCTGCCATCTCTGTTAGTTACTATGTGAACCAAACTCCTTTTTGAAGGGCATTATTCCCTTAGTGCCTTCCATCTCCACTAGCTCCTACAACCGTTCTGCTTCCCCTTCTACAGAATTACCTTGAGTCCTGAGTGGAAAATTCTATTTAAGACTGGGTGTTCCAAAGTCTCTTCCTGAAGAACCACTCCATATATTTTCATAATGGCTATAAAGTTTTCACTCTCTCCAGCAGTGGATGAATGTTGTCCTTAAGCTACAACCTCACCAGCATGAGCTGTCATTTGTTTTACTGGTTTTGGCTATTCTCAGGGGTATAAGATGAAATCTCATAGTGGTTTTAATTTACATTTTCCTGTTGACTAAGGATGTTGAACATTTCTTTAAGTGTTTCTCACCCATTTGTGTTTCATCTTTCAAGAACTCTCTGTTTACATCTGCCCACTTTTTAAAGTGTACTGTTCTCTCATATATTATATCTCAATCATAGATTCCCCTTCCTCTTCTCACTCCAATCCCTCTCCCCTACCTCCCTTCTCTCCTAGATCCACTCATCCTGCTTGTCCCTTCAGAAAAGGCAGTCCTCCCAGGAGCATCAACCAAATATAGTATATCAAGTTGCAGTAAGACTAGGCACATCCCTCATTTTAAGTCTGAAGGAGGCAACCCAGTAAGAGGGCAAGGGTTCCAATGCAGGCAAAAGAGTCAGAGGTAGACCCTGTTCCCACTGCTAGGTGTCCCACAAGAACACTAAGCTACATAACTGTAGCACACACGCAGAGGACCTAGGTCAGAACCATATAAGGTTCCCTGACTGTTGGTTTGGTCTCTGTGAGCCCTAGTGCCCTGGTTATTTGATTCTGTGGGCTGTTTTTAAGCACTCCATTGGTTTGTACAATCCTTGTTTTCTCTCTTCAGGGCAATTCCCTGCACTCTGCCTAACGTTTTTCTATGGGTCTCTGGATCTGCTCCCATCAGCTGCTGGTTGAAGCCTCTCTAATGACAATTATGCTGGACTCTGGTCTACAACTATAGCAGTGTCATTAAGAATCGTTACTTATTTTATTTATCATTCATTCATTTATTTTGCTGGTTGTTAGTGCGCATGCTTGTGTGTGTGCATGTACACACACACACACACACACACACACACACACACACACACACACACAGAGTCTCTGGGCTATACAGCTTTTAGGTCCTGTCCCTTCAGGTAGTGTCAGGTGTGGGCACCCTCCCATGGCCCAGGTCTCAACTTGGACCAGTCATTGGTTGACCACTCCTGCAATATCTGAGCTACCTTTACCCCAACACATCTTGCAGGCAGGAAAAAAGGATAAAGTGTAGAGAGGAGTTTTTGTAGCTTGAATGGTGTTCCAATCCCTTCACTTGAAACTTTACCTGGTTAGAGAAAATGGCCATTTGGGTACTGTATCCCCCCATTAGAGTCCCCGTCGTAGATTCCTGAGAGTTTCTACTACACAAGGTTTCTAGCTCTCTCTTCAAATGCATATAATTCCAGTCATCTTTCCCAGTTCTTGCTCTCCCCACAGCCCCATCTGATTCCTCCTATTCCCATCCCTTCCTGTCCCCAGTCCACACATGAAATCTAGTCTATTTCCCCTTTCCAGGAAGATCCTTGTGGTCCCCTCTTAAGGCCTCCTTGTTACTTAGCCTTGTTTACTGAGTCTGTGGTTTGTAGCATTATTGCCCTTGACAGCTAATATCCACTTATAAGTGAGTACATACCATGCCATTCCGCGTCTGGATTTCCTTACCCAGGATCATCTTCTCTAGTTCCATCCATTTGCTGGCAAATTTCACGTCATTGTTTTTAACTCCACTGTGCAAATATATCACATTTTATTTAACCATTCTTTGATTTAGGGACATCTACTTTGTTTCCAGTTTCTGACTGTTTTGAATAAAGTCACTAAGAAAATAGTTGAACAAGTGTCCTTGTGGTATGGTGGAATATCTTTTGGATATGCCCAGGAGTGATATAGCTGGATCTTGAGGTAAAATAATTCTCAATTTTCTGAGAAACAACCATATTGATTTCCGTAGTGATTGTGTAAGTTTCCACTCCTTTCAGTAATGGAGGAGTCTCCCCCTTGCTCCATATCCTTGACAGCATGAGTTGTCAATTGTGTTTTTGATCTTAGCCACTCTGATAGATATAAGATTAAGTCTCAGAGACACTTTGATCTGCATTTCTCTGATTGTTAAGAATATTGAACATTTCTTTAAGTGTTTCTCAGCCATTTGTGATTCCTGTATTGAGAATTCTGCTTATATCTGAACCCCATTTTAAAAGTTGGATTGTTTGATTTGTTCATGTCTAGTTTCTTGAGTTCTTTGTATAGTTTGCATATTAGCCCTCTCCAAATGTGAAGTTGGTGAAGACCTTTTCCCATTCTGTAGGCTGCTATTTTGTCCTTTTGATGATGTCCTTTGTCTTACAGAGTTCCTTTCTTGTTCATGACTGTTTTAGCTCTCCTGAGATTTTTGTGTTTCCATATGAAGCTGAAAAATTCTTTTCTACTTCTCTAAAGAATTGTGTTGGAATTTTGACAGGGATTGCACTGAACCTGTCAACTCCTTTGATAAAATGGCCACTCCTCCCAATTCACAAAAATGGGAAGCCTTTCATCATCTGAAGCCTTCCTTTATATCTTTCTTCTGTGCTTTAAATTTTTATTATACAAGGTTTTCACTTACATGGCTAGGGCTTCCAAACACATTTTATTATTTTGATGCTATTGTGAAAGGTGCTGTTTCCCTGATTTCTTTCTCAGTGTGTTGCCATTACTATATTGGAAGGCTACTGAATTTTGTATGTTAAATTTGTGTCCAGAAACTTTGCTGAAAGTATTATCAGCTGAAGGAGTTTCCAGTGGAATTTTTAACATATAAAATCATATCACCTACAAATAGCAATTCTTTGATGTATTCCTTTCCTATTTTTTATATTCTTGAGTTTCAGTTGTCTTGTTATTCTAGCTAAGACTTCAAGCACTAAATTGAATAGGAAGAAAGTGGACAACCTTATCTGGTTTGTGATTTTAGTGGAAATGCTTTTAAAAAAAAACTTTCTGTTTTGGTTAATGTTGGGTGTGGCATTGTGCTATACTCATCCTTTATTGTGTTGAGATATATATCTCTTCTACCTCTAGTTTCTTCAGGACAGTTATTATTAATGCATGTTGGATTACGCCAAAGACCTTTTCTGAATCTAATGAGATGATCATGTGGGTTGCTTTTTTTTTTTTTTTTTGTCTTTCAGGTTCTTTATGTGTTAGATTTAATTATTAATTTATATATGCTGAATTATACTTGTACTCTGAGATGAAGCCTACTTCATTATGGCTGATGTCTTTTGATGTGTCTTGTATTCAGTTTGCAAGTATTTTGTTTAGAATTTTTGCATGTATGTTCATTGTGGATATTGGTCTGTAATTTTGTTTTGTTGAGGTCTTGTATGGCTTAGATATCAGGGTAATTGTGTCCTCATAAAGATATTTAGAAAATCTGTCTCTGTTTTGTAGAATAATTTGAAGTTAGGATTAGTAGAGTCTTGTTCAGTTTCTATGAATTTATACAAGTTCTCTTGTTGGCTTGCAGGGATGCAGTGTTAGAATTTAATCTGTCAGTGTATTTCACTGGAGGAATTTAGATAATTAATGAGCAGTGTTCATTGCTCCCTATTACTTTGTTGGTATTGTGAGTGTTTCTGCTCCTGTTTTGATTTGCTGTCCTGAGATTATTTATTCTTTATGTTTTCTTGGGTGTGGTTAAATTCCTCAGATTTCCTTCTATCATCTTGTGTAGATCTGGGTTGGTAAATGGGTACTGCTTAAATTTGGTTTTACTGTGGAATGTCTTTGTTTCTGCATCAATTGTGATTGATAAAACTATCACTATCCTAGGTTTAGTAGTCAGGCTGGCTGGACCCATGGTCTCTCTAACTTTGAAGAGTATCTTTCCAGGTTCCTTTGGTTTTTGTAGTTTCCATGGAGTTGCAGGTTCCTTTGGCTTTTCTACTCTCCATGGAGTCGTTGGTTATTTGTATAATATGTCTGCCTTCATGTGTTATGTTTCCCCTTCCATTTTAAAATATTCCTTTCTTGTTCTGTAAGATCAGATTTTTTTTTTACTATTATTATGTGTCATTAGAGAATTTTTTTTCTGGTCTAGTCTATTTGGTGTTCTGTATGCCTCTTATACTTTGACAGGTACCTTTGGCTTTAGGTTAGAGACATTTTCTTCTATGATTTTGTTGAAATTTTTTGTGCTTTTGGTCTGAGTTTCATCTTTCTCCTTTATTTATATCATTCATAGATTGAATAGTCTCATGGTGTCTCATATTTTCTGGATATTTTTCCAAGATGATTTCTATTAAATGTTTTCTTTGCAATGTCCAGTTCGTGTTCCTTGTCTATGATATCTGAGTTTTCCTCTTCCATGACTTGTAATCTGTTGGTGTAGTTTACCTATGAGGCTTTGTTTGACTTCCTATATTTTTCATTTCCAGTTTTATCTCAGTTTTTGGGTTTTTTCAGTGATTCTGTGTCTACTTTCGCATCTTGAACTGTTTTCTTCATTTTATTCCACTGTTTCTGTTTTCATGACTTCATCAAAGGGTTTAATCAAATTCTCCTTAGGTTCATTTTCATGGTCTATTTTAGTAGGGTTACTGGGTCCTTGTAGAGACAATAGGTCCTTGCCTATTGATGATTAGGTTTATGTGCAGGTGTCTGGGATAGGATGATTATGTTTCTATGTGTTGATATCTGAGTGTTTCCTTCCTTCATTTTGGTTGAACTCTTTGGTTGTTAGTAAAGTATGATTGTTGTTCATTGGTAGGGAGAGTTTCTATGGGTCAATGTGTGGTAGAAAAGAATAGACATGGGCTTAGAAAAAAGTCTGAGAGAGGCTTCCATAACAACCCAAAGGGATTGTGTTCATAAGTAAAGGTAGTATTCATAGGGAGTTGGGGACATGCTGTGAGGAAAGGATCTTACAAGCAGGTTGCAGTAAGGCAATTTTTTTTTTTTTTTTTTTTTTTTTTGCGGGGGGAGAGAGGTGAGCATGAAAGCGACCCTGGGTCTGAGTCAAGAGTTTTGGTGTCCAGTGAATGACGTAGAGGAAGGGAACCTGTAAGCACATTGTGACTAGGTTAAGGATAAGAATGGAGAGATTGTAATGGGGGACAGAAAGGATAGTGTGAATAATCTCCTTAGGTCCCTGCTCGTGTGGTCACTCAGGGATAGAGAGTGTTCTTATGCACTGGAGAGTGACAGAATGGGAAGGGGTTTGTACCAGAGCAGGTGCTGTGAAGGTCCACAGGACAAAGGCAGCTGAGTTCTCTGCAAGGTTTGCTGGAGTCGCTGGATAATGAAAGCAGAGAGGAAGCTCTGGACCGTATAAGTGGTCTGATACAGAGGTGGGGATGAAACTGGAGAAATAGCATTGTAGGACATGAAGGCCATTGAAGATGAGATACTTTTTTTTCCCAGGTGGTTGTGACCACAAGATTCCCAGGTAGAATGTCTCTATTGGCCTTTGACACAAAGGAATGGGGGTGAGAGAGGAAAGGAAATGAAGCAAGGTTTGGCTGAGTTCCTAGTAAATGGAGGAGGAGTGAGAGGACAGGCCCAGTAAGTGGTCTGTTACATAAGAGATGGGGATGGTACTAGGGAAACTGAAGTGGAGGACAGGAAGGACAGTGAGGATGACCCACTTACTTCCCAAGCCAGTGTAGACACTGGGTTCCCAGATAGTGTCTGTAGATATTCACAGTTGACACAAAGAAAACAAAACCCATGAGAAAGGTTTGGGAACATGCTGAGAAGGGTCTACAAGAACGAGGAAGGGTTTGTTGCAAGGTTTGGCAGATTCCACAGGGAATCCACAATGCTATTCTATCAGGAATTCAGCCTCACACACTGGATGCTGTGAGAGTGGGTGAAATGAATGCAGCCATCCTCAAGATCAAATGACTTCGCATAACTTTCCTAAGAATAGTTATGTGTATTTGCGATTCCAGGATGACTTCTCTGAAAGGTGAGATGCAAGTACAAAAAGAGCATATCTGTATTGTCAATAAGAATTCACTGAAATAGGAACAACATTGCTCCCTTGCAACCAAAAGCCCATAAGAGACCTAAGGAAGGTCTTAGGTTCCATAACTCTCAAGAGCAAACAGACCTAAATATCTGTCCCCAAGAAAAGAGAGTTGTTTGATAAATGATCTGAACATTCTGCAGTATGGAAGGGGATTGGTAAATTCAGTTGTAGACAAAAGAAACTTTATATATATTACACACACACAAACACAACTTATATAGGAATATATAACATATATACCTTTATATATGAAAACACATATATACCTTGCATATGAAACATAATGAATATGATATGTGAGATTTAAAGATAAAAATGAACCTGACTAGTGAATAAATATACTATTCTTGATATCCAAGATCTAGATCCCATTTGATATGACATATTGGGTGTTATATATCTGAGTACCTCATAGGATAAGAGCACCAGCCCTTGATGATTAGGGATGCAACCAGAAGGTGGCAGTAGATCTCAACACCTGGAGGCTATGCAGAGAATTCACTCTGGTGTGTGTTGATAGTGTAAGCTTGTGGCAGAAGCAAAGCTTTTTTGTCAGTGAGTGAGGAGGGATGATTCTAGAGCTAGAATTGTTACTAAGAAAGAACAATAGTCTGATAGCTGTAGTCACCATAATCTACATTGGATTTTAATTTAATTGGGCAGAACAATGAAGCCATATTTCCCACATTATTGATATTTCTGTGGCTGTATTTTGGATGGTGAGTTAATATTTTGGGCCACAGAATAGTCAATGGGTATTTGAGACATCTAGGGGTGTGCAATCTTACTCAGATTTTCTCTAGTTACTGCAAAAAAGGAGAAACTTGGAAAGTGATGGTCTCACAGCCTTTTTCCTTTCTTTCCAACTTTCTGAATAGAGATGAGCCAAGGCAAGCAGGTGGAGCAGCTTCCTTCCATCCTGAGATTCAAAGAAGGGACCAACACTCTCATCAACTGCATTTATGTAAACAATGCCTCGCTCTGCTTCTTTTGGTATAAGCAAGAACCTGGAAAACATCCTACATTCATTGAAATATGGAAAGAAAGCAGAACCAAAGATTTATAGTTTTACTGAATAAGAAATCCAAACATTTCTCCCTATACAACACAGACAATCAGCCTCAATACTAAGCCATGTACTCCTAAGCTTAAAGTGCACAGTGTTCCATGGCTCCAGTAGCCTGTCCTCAAACCTGCCATGAGGCTTGGATCCCCATCTACATCCTGTATCGCAGGCCTTCCAGTGCAACATTTGCCAGGGGTTAGTTTTAAGAGCCATCTATAATGTAGACATAAAAACACAAAATTAGAATGTTAGCTTCAACTCACTTCACTCCATTTAGGACAATTATCTCTATCCTTTTTTTTAAATTTGTTTTAAAATTGAAATATAATTTTAATACTTTCCTTCTTGTAGCGCATAGAGGTTATGAGACAACAGAACTCATTATGCTGCAAAGAAGAAAAGACTGTACTGACTCAGCCCCATATGGGACATCTGTAACCCACACCCTCCTCCCTAGTTAGTCAGTGACTCAGAGGTCATTGAAGAAGAGGGCATGGAAAAACTATAAGATCTGTAGGTAGTGGATGTCTACAAAGAAGCAGTGTTTTCTGGACACAGCAGAACAGCTGCACATGTGAACTCAGAGAGGTTGACAGTACACATAAGTATTGCAAAGGATCAAGCCAGAAAATTCCATCACAGAGAAGGAAGGTGGACATTCCCAACCTTTTTCTTTAAAGTTGAAGCTCATGGTACAAAGACTACCCTCCAATGAAGGTCACACATCCAAGAGTATATATGCACTGCAACCTATAACACAAAACTTGACGAGTTTTATTTTAAACTGGGTTTGTATGAAAGACTGAATCTTTCAAGGACTGGAAAGAACCGATGAGTATAACCAAAATTCATTGCATAATATTCTGTAAAAGCTAAGAAAAATTTAAAAGTATATAAATTATATCAGAGGTCTATTTGTGTGTGTATATATTCTTTTATGTTCATTCAGCAAGCTAAATACCATAGGATACACATACTTCAGTAACACAAGTGATTTCAGGCATCCACTGGAGACTTGAGACCTGACTCCTTTGGGTGAGGTTCCAAGTTTACATGCAATGTGCTGTGCAGACATCTGTGGTGCAGGTTGAAGGGAAACCAGCAGAGGGCACTGCCCCTTCAGATGTGGTTAACATCTCATTCAGGTGGTGACTTAATGTGACAGACTCACTGTGCAGACAGAGGTCCTTGTCTGTGAGTGAGGAGTGTGAGGAGATCCTGCAGGAGGACTGCCCTGTGAGATTGGTGCACTCAAGGACCAAGTGTCATTTCTTCCATGAACATGCGTCCTGACACCTGCTCAGTTCTTGTGCTCCTCCTAATGCTCAGTAAGTCACATTGTACTCTAAGGGTTAATGAGGTCATTTTCTTACAACTCTGATAGTTTTTAATGTTCCTCTTTGCATAAAAAGTAATTCCTTTGTATTCATTCATTCATTGATTGATTTTTTAAATTTTTAATATTTTTTATTACGTATTTTCCTCAATTGCATTTCCAATGCTATCCCAAAAGTCATTGATTGATTTTTAAAATATATTTTCAGGAAGAAGCAATGGAGACTCCGTGACCCAGACAGAAGGCCTGGTCACTCTCACAGAGGGGTTGCCTGTGATGCTGAACTGCACCTATCAGACTACTTACTCACCTTTCCTTCTCTGGTATGTGCAACATCTCAACGAAGCCCATAAACTACTTCTGAAGAGCTCCACCGACAACAAGAGGACCGAGCACCAAGGGTTCCACGCCACTCTCCATAAGAGCAGCAGCTCCTTCCATCTGCAGAAGTCCTCAGTGCAGCTGTCAGACTCTGCCCTTTACTACTGTGCTTTGAGTGACACAGTGAGGGAGACTGCAGGGGAAGCTGCACATGAACCAAGGGTGCTGGAGGGCTGAGGGGGAGGCCCTGTGAGGGAGGCTATGTGCTTTTGGTAAGCGGTTATTTTCCTAGCTTCCTGAAAAATGTGAACAAATGTGAGATCAGACACCTACAAATCTAGGAATTGATAAATATTCTAATGGGGTAGGATGAAAATCAGTGCCATAAAAACCCAACCCAAACCAAACCAAACCAAACCAAAATGAAACAGGATTTGGTTCCCTGACATTTTGTTCTCTCCCTAAATCAAGGACCTCTCTCACAGGAACTTTTCCAGGAAAACTCTGACATGGGATTTATCTCTCTACCAAGATGTCTTACAAAATTCAGTGATTTAAATTCTCCAACAACTTTCTGTTATTACTCCACAAATTCATGACCTAAATGAGGACACAGACTCTAATCTTTAAAATTTTTATTCAGTCTCACTCCCTAAGTTATTTAGATTCTTCCTCACCTTGATCCATGAAACAGAGAGTTTAGTCCAACTTCTGGACTTATCTTACTTATCTATAGCTGTGAGGAGACCACGATCAAGACAATTAAGAAGAATTTAACTGGAGAGTTGATCAGAGGTTCATAGGGTTGACCATAATGGTGGGAAGTGTAGCAGCAGCCAGCCAGGCATGGCCCTGGACCAGTAGCTGAGGCCTTACATCTTATCACAAGCGAGGGGTAAAGAGGGCGACATTGGTTTCAAAGTCCATCACCAGTGACATGGTTCCTCTGAGAAGACCACACCTCTGATGATTCCTACACAGACCACCAACTGGGAACCAAACACTCAAAAATATGAGCTTTTTGGGTTATATTTATTCAAACCACCACACTTTCTGACTGCCTGCACTTGATAAAGCTATTCATGAAACAGCTGTTGGAGCTCTCAAGATGATGACATGAGAGGCAGGTCCTTCCCTGTCCCACACACTGTGTACAAACGAGGCTGGTGATAATAGACCCTAAGCAGAAAGCCTTCCCCACTAATGACCACTCTCCTCTTCCACTGCACTTTGTTCATCTCTGCAGGACCTGATGTGGTCACTTACCTGCCATTAGAGTTAGGTTCTCCCACAATCCTGAAATATGCAAAGTAGACCAAAGCATTGATTCATTTCAATTCTCTAAACAAATACTATTTTATAATAAAATGTTCTAGCGCTGAAATTTATTTCTTTGTAAGGAAGAAAGTTCTGAAATAAAAAGAGCTAGGGTGTGTCTCGAGAGAGATTCATATTTTTGTGCATATATCTTACTAGTTAGGAAGCAAAATGGAATGTCAAATTGTATTTCTAAACTCCAAAATCTACTTTTAATGGCACAGCATAGAATAGAATCTCTTGGATGTGAGCTTGTGAAACCTGGAATGAATGCCAAATCTAATAAAACTCCCAGTGTCAGGGATGGGAACCCTCTGTTCATGTTGTTGATCAAGGGGTTTCAAGAGATTTTTCCAAATGAAATGGGTTATCACCATCGCCCTTGATTGTCTCATAAAAGTTTAAGGCACCTAGTTGTGGTAGCTTAGGCTACCACATACTTTGAACATTTGACTTGGAGAACTTGATCTAGACCTGACCTGAAGACTCCTTCCTTTGGACAAGTTTTCACAGTGTACAGAGATGTTATGTAAAATTACAAGGGAGAAAAGCAATGAATAGTCAAACCAAGATGTAAATCCTCTGAACAAAAGCAATGACCACCATGTTAAGATATCCAAGAACGTGTAATAGTGCCACTTTCATATTGGGAAACACTAACACATGTCTTATTGAACTCAAGGCATGCTCCAAGGGAAGCAACTTGAGCCTAAAACTGTAAACCTGGTTAACTCCCTAAGGATGGAGAGGTCATTGACCCTAGGGGAGAACTTACTACAGTCACATTCCTAAGTCATGAAGCTTCTTACTGTGTTCTGAATATTTATAATTAACACAGAGATGAATATAGTTCTCACCCCGCATCAAAGAACTGTCATTTTGAAGCAGTTGAAGCCTCTATAGTGATAACTGATCAGAAAGCAGAGAGTAAGTGGCTGTGAGGTCTCTAGTCCCAGTTGTGTCCCAGAGTCCCTTATCCAGATGGACTCCGGGTACAAGAAGAGCCCAGTGGTGTGATCACCTGATATTTCATGGTCTTGAATTTTAAACTGTAATCAAAAAGTAAAACATTTTGAAAGCTGTTCTTCACCAAATACTCTTCGATTACAAATTCTGTTGTCCAGCTGATGGTAAAATGGCCATAAACATGTTTTGGATCTGGCAAGGATGCATAACTGAGTTGGACTTATTTATGTGACTCCTGGTCTGTGCGCATAGTTATTGACCTCATGATTGCTCAGCCTTTAGCTAATGCTGGTTTACATTCTGAGCATTTGCTTCTTGGCTCCATAATTTAGAGTCACATTGGTTTATCTCCAGTGTCTGCTGTTGGAATCTCTCCTCCCTACCTGTGTCTGAAGAGGATTCTGTCCTTTGTGTGCTGTATTTGGCACAAAATTGCCTCAATGAATGATAGCTGTTAAGGTCTCAATGACCTCATTTTGGTTGATCAACTTCTGTCTTAGGGTTTCCATTGCTGTGAAGAGACACTGTGGCTAAGGCAATTCTTTTTTTGTTTGTTTGTTTGTTTTTGTTTTTGTTTTTTGGTTTTCTTAGAGTCAGTGTTTCTCTGTATAGCCCTGGCTGTCTTGGAACTCACTTTGTAGACCAAACTGGCCTCGAACTCAGAAATCTGCCTGCCTCTGCCTCCCAAGTGCTGGGATTAAAGGTGTGTGCCACCACCGCCCAGCTGGCCAAGGCAATTCTTATAAGAACATTTAATTGGGACTGGCTTACAGGTTCACAGGTTCAGTCCATTATCATCAAGTGGAAGCATGGCAGCATTCAGGTGGGTATGACAACGAAGGAGCTGAGTTTCTACATCTTCATCTGTAGGCTGCTAAGAGAAAACTGACTTCCAGGTACGTAGGATGAAGGTTGCAAAGCCCACTCCCACAGTGACACACTTCCTCCAAGAAGGCCACACCTACTCCAACCAGGATATTCAAGCATATTCAAACCACCATAATCACACACATGCACACATACATGCTGGGTTCTGCAAACTGCCACAGTAAGCTAAAAGCCAGCATGCGTTGCTGGTCTTTGTTTTTACTGTGCTTCCTTCTTTCTGACTAAGTTTCAATATGACTCTAACTCCTTCCAGCTTCTGACTTCTTAGGTGATTGCCATTCTTCTTACACTTTTGGACTTTGGCTTATTGGGGGGGGGATTTGAAAGAAACAGAAAGACATACACACATTCCATAGGCTCATCTATAAACTAAGCATTCACAAATTGCTGATATAGGTAACCCTTCCCCCGCCCCCCGCCCTGGGAAAGACAATCCCTATGAGAAAGAACAGATGAGAGAAGACTCTTGGGAAGAATTTCCTTTTTGTTCCTGGAATGAAAGAACATATGTATTAACACTGAGCCTTTGCATTCCATTGACCAAGAAAAATAAAAACCTAGAGTTATCAATCCTAAGTTTCTTTTCTGGAGGATAGTACTTTAGCCATGGGAGTCTCAGAGCTGTAGTTCTGCTAGCTTTAGCAGTCAAACCTTCCGATCTAGACTCCCAACTTGCCATAAATAGCAGAGTTAATCTAAATTCGATTGTTTTCCAGTTGTCTCTGTGCTGCAGAGCATCCACCAAGGGTGATACCTGTCCCATGAAGTATCACCACCATGGCTCTGGTAGCCACTCACACTCACCCTGAGATGATTGCCTCTGAAGTGTGGGGTTTATTTCATAACCTGGTTTCATAAGGATTTTTAACAAGCCATCCACTTCCACTAGATGCTAGAACCAATACCTCATCAAAGATTAGGAAAGAAGCAATGTGCTTTGTGAAAGTTTTCAATGTTTGTGAAACAGGAACACAGCAGGAGGCAAGCTGTGGACCCACAAGACATTTGTTTCCTCCTATGGCCTCCAGAGGGCGCTGCTGCACTCACTAGTGTTCCTTCTTCCTTTGAAGATCTCCACCTGCTCACATCTCATCCTTCTTGCAGCTGGCTGAGTATTTAGCAAAAGCAAGTGACAAGAATCAGATATTCAAAACCTTCCAGGCTCGCGTTTGCAGCGTCAGTTTTTATGTGAGCGGGAGACTTCTCCAGCAGACCCTTCCCTACATCTGCTTTCAAGTTCTTGCTTTCCTCAGCTGCTGTCCTGCCTGTCCTGTTCCAAAGTTTCTCCACAACAGAACTGCAGCCTTCCCAAGGCTCAGCCATGCTCCTGGCGCTCCTCCCAGTGCTGGGGATACACTTTCTCCTGAGTGAGTACAGCTTTCTTGTGGTCTCTGTATCCCCGGATTCTGACTGTCCTCAGTGAAGTCTGCACTACAGTTACTGACCTAATATTCCTTTCCAGGAGATGCCCAAGCTCAGTCAGTGATGCAGCCTGATGCTCATGTCACTGTCTCTGAAGGAGCCTCTCTGCAGCTGAGATGCAACTATTCCTACTCTGGGACACCTTATCTGTTCTGGTATGTCCAGTACCCGCGGCAGGGGCTGCAGCTGCTCCTCAAGTACTATTCCGGAGACCCAGTGGTTCAAGGAGTGAATGGCTTTGAGGCTGAGTTCAGCAAGAGCAACTCTTCCTTCCACCTGCGGAAAGCCTCTGTGCACTGGAGCGACTCGGCTGTGTATTTCTGTGCTCTGAGCGCACAGTGTGTGGGGCTGCAGGGGGAGCTGAACAAAAACACCGATGGCCGTGGGTGCTCAGACTCAAGATCTCTCCTTGTGGTCTCTGGAACATCTCTTTCAACTTGGCGAGGAGAAATAGGAAGTTGCGCAGTACCAGTTGCCTTTGCAAGCTAAACCATCCACTATATCCAATTCTCAATTGTTTTTTGGAATGGAGAAGATACAATGTCTTGGGCTGTACAGGGAGCTGAACACAAACACCCATTTCAGGGGGTGCTCGGACCTGTGATTTCTCTCCTTATGTCTTTGAAGTGTCTTTTTGAACTTGATGAGGAGAGAAGGACAGTTGAGCAGTTCCAGCTGTCATTCCACAACTCATTTCTACCTAAAATATCCAGTCTGACTTCAGCTCAGGAGTCTTTTGCATATTTTCAAAATTATCTAATGCTCAGTCCTAATTCCTTAGAATGGAGGAATAACAGTGTTATTCTTGGAGAATAACAGTGTTATTATCCATGAAAACCATTTTCTGAGTGGACATTGCTTGGATAGTGACTAGACTAAATGGCTGATGGTGAAATACCAGAAGCTGGACTTTCGTTTGTCATTTTATGTGTCATCTATACAGACATGAAAGGACTGATCTTCAGTTTTTGTCCTGAAATTTGCCTTCTCTACTCAGTCTTTCATATCTATTTCCCTGTATTTTCTTCTTTTGGTTCTAAATGTACTGATAAGAATTGGTCATAATATTTAAGCACTTCCATTTAGGGACCAATTTGATACATTGTTAGTTAATATAGTAATTTACCAGAACCAGAAAATCTTAGAGACATGTCATAATTATGTCAGTTCTCACAACCACTAAAAATAAAACAGAAGAATAAGGAATTTGAGCTCATTGGTATTTTTTCCAAAGAAATCTTGATGGTTATAAATGTATTATCCTATTTTGTTGCCATCTTAAATTCTTCAAATCTACTTGAGAAATTGTAGTATGACTCCTTCTGCATCTTTTATCTTATAAGCATATGCATATTTTATTTGCATTTTTTCCTGGTGCATATGATTGATTTTGCTATGGGAACATCATCTATAGATTCTTTTTTCCTAAGGTTTTCATGTCCTGCTGAAATACAAGCAAGAGTCATAGTGCTAGCACATTTGAGCTCACTGCCTCCAGTACAGAATTTTAGTTTCTTCTCCCTCAATTGGTGACAATTGTACAAGAAGATATTTTACTTTTGTGCATACAGCCTAGGAGGATGAATACTCAGAATTAAAAAAGAAAAGTAAGAGAGATTTTCTAGCTGGTTCATAAATGCACGTGAGTAGATGCCATGTAGCCATGAGCACCTAAGTATGATTTCTAGCACACACGTAAAAGCTGGGCATGGTGGCTGTGCTGAGAGCCAAGGACAGACAGATCTCTATAGCCTGATACCCAACCATCCTAGCCTAACAATGAACTCCAGGTATCAGTGAGGGAGCTTGTCTAAAATAAACAATGTAGATAACTTCAGAAAAATGACACCCAAGATTGACCTCTTATCTCCACATGAATATGCACACATGGGTAGCTAAACACGCACATGCATGCACACACACAGTATTATTATATTAATAAATCCCAGCATGGGGTTGCCATTTTTAGTATGTTAATCCTACTGGTCCATGATTACGGGAGGTCTTCCTGTCTTCTGGTATTGTAGAAAGAATTGATAATCCTAACAAGCCTGTATAAAAGACAAACAATACAGTTATTTTAGTTACAAGCCATCAGACTAAATTGGGCAAATCTAGGACTATACTAACTTATTTCCCAGGTATAAGTCCCTTGTTACTTGCTGTTTCTCCTGGCCATGCTGTTCTAGTCCATTGCAGCTTCTTCTTCCTTTCTCTTCTTTCTCCTCTCTCTACTGGCAACTACTCCCCCACTTGGTCCTCCAGTCCCTCCTTTCTCTCCCCACTGCCCAATCACAGGCTCTAACCTTTTATTGACCAGTTAAATTGGCGAGAAGTTTCACATGGCATCACTTTGAGTACATGAGGATCTGCTAGTCCCAGAAAACCACATCTTGAAGAACCAGTATTTAGCATTAGAATACAATCAGCATCAGACCAATCCACTACATTTCATCTTCTTTAATTTCTTGCTCCAAATATTTGAAGTTCTTGTCATACATGTCTTTTTCTTGCTTAGTTTAAGTTACATCAAGATATTTTACATTATTTGTGGCTATTGTGAAGGATGTTGCTTTCCTAATTTCTTTCTCAGGATGTTTATCATTAATATAAACATTTTAATAAGAAAAATAATGAATTATTAATGTCTCTGTGCATGGCTCGAATCCTATGCATATGTATGCAGAGGATACACAGAATTGGCAGGTCAGAGACTTTCATTCTTTCTTTCTTCCTTCAGTCTCTGCTCTATCTTCTTCATAATGTTTTACCCAAATTTCCATGTGTTGGTCTTTCATGTACCTGGAATTATCCCACTCACAAGGTCACTAGCTTATTCTTTGATTATATGTTAATATATGCATTTCTGTCTTCTTTAGATTGACAACTAATGCCTTGTACCACTTTTTGCTCTTTTTTTAAAAAACAAATGAAATTAAAATGTAAGCACTTTTCCCCTTTCCTTTTCTCACTTCAACCTCTCCAACATAGCCCCCACCCCCACCCCACCACCAATTCAAGGCCTCTGGCTACTTTTTTTATAAATATTGTTATGTGTAGATTCCTAAATATATAGACGGAAGGAAGGAAGGAAGGAAGGAAGGAAGGAAGGAAGGAAGGAAGGAAGGAAGAAAGGAAGGAAGGAAGGATGAAAAAGCTCAAACTGAGTAATATGACAGCACCATTGGATTCATTCTGTATTGTTACCTACTGCTGAGCTAAGGGCCTTTCCTTAAGTGTGGTTATTGTTAAACCCAATTAGAAAGCCCTGATAGGACACTTAAATTACACAATGTAACAAATAAGCATGCACTGTGCTATACAGTCTAACTTGTGACTTCTGTTTAGTTCTTTTGCTGTGCTCAGCAGGAAAGCACAGCTGATTCAGAACAGGCTATGGATGCTTGGTCATATTAGGTAACGCCCTCTGCCTTCTTGTTTTTCATACGCTATATTGACCAGTATTCTGTTCAAGAAGTAGTTATTATTTTTCTTTCTAGTTAAGAATGTACATTGCATATATTAAATATGATATAAGGGATATTGCAATAATTTCTAGTTCTTTGATTTTATGAAATTTTAGGTATAAAATTAAAAAATAAAAAGCAGTGGAGATTTTTCTCTTGTGTGTCCATCCTCATAACAGAGGAGATTCTATTTTGTTTACATCTGTTCAGAAAATTGTGCTTTAAATAGATTTATAGACAAATGAGGTCCGGTGAACAGGCTCTAGATATCTGTGCTTGAATACAGAATGAGTGAGTGCTAAAGAGGTGGGCAACTACACACCACCATTCCTACTCCTTACTTTGTGAATGGATTGCCTTATGTCTGTATGTCACTTCTCAGCTCTTCAAACCTCAGGGAAACTTAAGAAAATGTAATTTCTAGGATGAGAAGCACATACACATGCAGAGACACATGCACAAACCAAAAAAAAAAAATCCATAAGAACACATAATTCAAAACCATCATATACAAGAAAGTAAACAATGGCCAGATAAAGCATCATGAGAGAAGAACAATCTCTAAAAATACTTTTGAGTTTATTTGTGTTTGCCATCTGTTTCTGGGCATGAGGTTGTTTTCAGGTGTGGTTTGTATACACCGTCAAACTTTATTGGAGAAAGCTCAACTTTCCTTTATGAAACACTGTCAATTGAAGACCTCTTGTTTAGGTATGAGGACCATGCCCGTTTCCTCCTATCAGAAATGAAGCTCTATGTGTATTAGGTCTGTGCACACCTTGTACATGTTGTCACTACTTCTATGAGTTCACATGTAAATCAGTCCTATTGGTTCTAAAAGGCATTATTTCCTTACTGCCTTCCATGTCCACTGGCTCTTACAATCTTTCTGCTTTCTCTTCTATAAAATTACTTGGGTCTTGAGGGAAGGAGTTCAATGGAAACATTCCATTTAGCACTAGGTGTTCCAAAGTCTCTCATTTTCTGTACATTTTCCAGTTGTGAAGTTGTAGGTCTCTCTGTTCCCATCTACTTTGAGGGGATGCTTCCCTAATGATGTCTGAACAAGACATTGATCTATGGCTATAGCACAAAGTCATTAGAAGTCATTATATTGATACGTATCTTTAGAAGAACAATATTTGGTTTTTCCCTAGGTCTATGACCTATCAAGTCTCAGGTTTTTGACCACCAAAAGAAGTACCAGGCATAGGTTCCTTCTAATGGGGTGGGTCTTAATTCCATTCAGAGATAGTCCCATATCATTTGTGGCATTATTGCACTAGTGTATCATTTAGGCAGATCACCATTGTAGATCAAAGTATTAGAGCTATGTTTGTGTTTATCTCTCTCCTCTAGTAATGCTCAGAGGACCTTCTTCTATATGAACACTAGTCCAATAGGAGTGGAAACTGCAGTTAGGCAACAGCTTGACTTCTCCATTTTTAATGAGATGTATAAGTATGGTCTTCAACAGCAGCATACTACCATCAGTTTGTGGAGAGCAATGAATAGCCTTGAAAACTAGGAAATTCTCTGAGTTATTTGAATATTTCCATGAGCACCTTGGCCAACAACTTAGATAATACCTATTCTTGGAACTGGTGGTTTCATTTGTTGATAAAAGAGTTGGTGCTTTGTCTCCCTGTTATTTGATTTCATTTTCACTCACATGCACACACACACACACACACACACACACACACACACACACACACACACACACACACACGTGTGTATATATTAAGAAGCTAGCTCTGTAGTAGATTCCATAGGATCTCTCAGTTGGAGCTTAGTTTATTTCCCTATATTCCCTTCCTTATCCTATCACCCCTCCTACCTTCTGTTTAATTCTCCTGTTCCACTCTCATCCTGTCTCTTTTACAATCTATTCTATTTTTCCCCATTCAAGAAAATTTCCCTCTACCCTAGTTCACTAACTTATTCTGAACTTCTGTAGGTGTAAAGATTGTGGGAAGCCTATTGAAGATTTAAAAGCTAATATCTCCATTTAAGAGAATACATACTATATTTGTTTGGGGGGGGTCTGGGTTACCTAACTAAGGATGATTTTTTTTAATTCTGTCCATTTACTTGTAAATTTCATGGCTTAATAGTTGAGTGATATTTCATTGTGTAAATGTACCACATTTTCATTACCTATCCTGGGATCTAGGGTAGGTTATTATATACGTTTTTCGTTTACATGGGTAGAGTTTATACAAGCTATTTTATTATTTTTGAGACAATTGTGATATGTGTTGTTTCCCTGAATTCTTTCTTAATGTGTTTTTCATGACTGTTTGGAAGTCTACTGAGTTTTGCATGTTACTTTTATAGCTTGCTGCTTTGATGAAAGAGTTATCAGCTGTGGGAGTTTCTGGTGGAGTCTTTATCATATAAAATCAAATCATCTTCAAATAAAGATACTTTGGCTTCCTTTCTTATTTGTGTCTCCTGGATCTTTAGTTGTCTTATCACCCTAGCTAAGATTCAAGCACTAAAATATGGACAACCTTGTCAGGTTCCTGATTTTAGTGGAGATGCTCTGAAGTTTTTCTACTTAGGTTGAGTTTTGGTTGTGAGCTTGCTGTATGTTGATTATTTCTTGAGGTCTATCCCTTGTGTCTCTAGCCTCTCCAGGACTTTTATTATGAAGTTATGTTTGTAAAAGTCTCTTATTCTCAGATGTAATTGTAGTCTCTGAAGTTTATTGTCTTTGTCTTCTAGCCTAGGCCTAGTCGTGGAACCTTCTAACCTCTGTCCAATCTTATCTTAGCCTAGAATCTATTTTAGCCTCTGAGACTTACTTCTGGATAAGATCATCCTTTCTAGCTCTGTCTGAACTCTGGCTGGCTGGTTCAACTCAGATGTTCTAGCTCAAACTCTTTTCCAAGCTGACTGATTCAATCTGGCTTCTCTCCATGAACTGCTCTGCTTGGCTCTAAGTTAACTTGAGCAATTTGTCCTAATCTTCTGGCTCCTTCTCATTTCTGTCTCAATCTGTCTTCACCTGTCTGGCTCGTTCTCTCAACCTGTCTCTCTTCCCTTTCCCATCTCTCCTAATAAGAGCTGGGCATATCCTATTCTGTCTAATCTTTCTCTGATTTGTCACCTTGCCACTCAATCAAACATCACTTTTAAAAATGGATGCTTTCATCTTTAAACTAAATTTACTTTAATTGTTTGGGATTAAAGTAGTTATGTGTATTTGAGATTCTCTGGAAGGTGAGACACAAGTATAATAATATCACATCTGTATTGTCAATAAGAATTCACTTAAATAAGTGGAACATTGTCCCCTTGCAACTGAAAGCCTATAAGAGACATGAAAAAAGCCATTTCTTGGGTGTCATAACTCTCAAGAACAAACAGAGACCTAAATATCATTTCCAAGAAAAGGGAGAGTTGCTTGGTAAATGATAAAAGTACTCTGTGATATGGGAGTGGATTAGTAAATACAGTACTAGCTAGAAGTAATGTTACACACACACACACACACATTATATAGGAATATATCACACATACATTTATATATGAAAACGTCCCATATATACACTTGCATGTGAAATGTAGTGTATATGATGCATTAGATTTAAAGCTAAGAAACAACCTCACTAGTGTGTACAAATACCATTATTGATCTTTCAATATTAGAACATATTTGATATGGCATATTGCTGTTTCATGTGTCTGAGTCACTCATAGCGTCAGAGAGCACGTAACTAGAGTCCTGACTGGCTTGGAATGCAGCCACAAGGTGGTAGTAAATCTCAACTGCTAAGGAATATGCAGAGAGCTCACTTCTGTGTATGCTGATGATGAAGGCTTGGGGCAGAAGCAAAGCCTTTTTCTCAGTGGCTGAGTGGACAACTACAGAGCTAGAATTGTTACTGAGAAAGAACCGTCCTCTGATAATTATAAGTCAACTGCCAGGCATCAAGATCTGGAAAGAACAATGAAGACATACGTTGCTAGTTTATGTTTTGTGTCTGTATCTCATTAGTGAGTTAATATTCTAGGGTCACAGAATCATCAGTGGGCATTCCTGAGACACCTATGGGACTCGGGATTTCTTGAGTTACTATAGACAAAGAGAATCCTGGAAGTGATGACATCACAGCCTTTCTCTTCTCTTTCCATCTTTCTGGATAGGGATGAGCCAAGGTCAGCATGTGGAAGAGCTTTCTTTCATCCTAAGAGGCCAGAAGGGTCCAGTGCCATCATCAACTGCACTTATGTAGACAGTGCCTCTCTCTACTTCCCTTGGTATAAGCAAGAACCCGGAAAGCATCCTAAGCTCACCATTGGCATTTGTTCAGATCTGGAAAGAAAAGAGACCCTAAGAATTCTACTGGATAAGAAAGCCAAACCCTTCTCCCTACACATCATAAACAGCCTGTTGACTAAGCTATGTACTTCTGTGCCACAAGTGCACCCTACTCCACAGGGACCTTCAGTCCATCTGTCCTCAAATCTACCATGGGGACTGAAGCACCATCTGCATCCTGTACCACAGGCTTTCCAGTACAGCATTTCCCAGTTGCTAGTTTTCAAGTGCCAGCTATAATGTAGACATCAAAACACAAAATAAGAATGTTAGCTTCAAGTCACTCAAACAATTTAGAACAGTTTTCTGTATCCTCCATCATTTAAAACTTGAAATAAAATTTCACCATTTCCCTTGCTGCTGCACATAGAAATTATCAGAGGACAGAACTCACTATGCTTTAGGGAAGAAGAGACTGTAGCTGACTCAGCCCCTGATTGGGCATCTATATCCCATACCCTCCTCCCTAGACTCAGAGGTTCCCTAGGCTCATTGAAGAAGAGGGAGTGGAAAACTATAAGAGCCATAAGTGGTGGATCACTACAAGGAAGCAGTGTTTTCTGCACATAGCAGGATAGCTGCTCATATGAACTCAGAGAGGTTAACAGTATAACTAAGACTTACAAAGGATCAGACCGAACAGAATTCCATCAGGAAAAGGTAAGTGGCCATTCCCACCTGTTTCCTTCAAAAGTGCAGCTCCTGGTCCATAGACATGCTCCACTGAAGGCCGCATACCCAAGAGTAGATGGGCAACATAACCTGTAACACAAAACGATGTGGTTTGTTTTAGAAAGGGCTTGAGGACATAGAACTGGGTTAGACTGGAAAGAGCAGATGAATAAAATTAAACGTCATTGCACAACATTCTCTAAGAACTAAGAAAACGAGAAAAAGTAGATAAATTTTATCAGAGGTATATTTGAGTGTGTATACTCTTTTATGTCCACTCACCACACTAAATACGGTAGGATAAAAATGAGTCAGTGACACTAGTGATTTCAGACATCCGCTGGAGACTTGAGACCTGACTCCTTTGGGTGAGGTTCCAAGTTTATAGACAACATGCTGTGCTGTGCAGACATCTGTGGTGCAGGTTGACGGGAAATCAGCAGAGGGCGCTGCCCCTTCAGATGTGGTTAACATCTCATTCAGGTGGTGACTTAATGTGACAGACTCACTGTGCAGACAGAGGCCCTTGTCTGTGAGTGAGGAGTCTGAGGAGCTCCTGCAGGAGGATTGCCCTGTGAGATTGGTGCACTCAAGGACCAAGTGTCATTTCTTCCATGAACATGCGTCCTGACACCTGCTCAGTTCTCGTGCTCCTCCTAATGCTCAGTGAGTCACATTGTATTCTACGGGTTAATGACATCATTTTCTTACAACTCTGGCAGTCTTTAGTGTTCCTCCTCACATAAAAAATTAATTCCTTCGTATTTACATGTTTATTTAGTTAATCATTCTTTTTTATTATTTATTTTCAGGGAGGAGCAATGGAGATGGAGACTCAGTGACCCAGACAGAAGGCCTGGTCACTCTCACAGAAGGGTTGCCTGTGATGCTGAACTGCACCTATCAGACTATTTACTCAAATCCTTTCCTTTTCTGGTATGTGCACTATCTCAATGAAACCCCTAAGCTACTCCTGAAGAGCTCCACAGACAACAAGAGGACCGAGCACCAAGGGTTCCACGCCACTCTCCATAAGAGCAGCAGCTCCTTCCATCTGCAGAAGTCCTCAGCGCAGCTGTCAGACTCTGCCCTGTACTACTGTGCTTTGAGTGACACAGTGAGGGAGACTGCAGGGGAAGCTGCACATGAACCAAGGATGTGAGAGGGCTGATAGGGGAGGCCCTGAGAGGGAGGCTATTTGCTTTCATTAAAGCGGTGCTTCACTTGCTTCCTGAAAACACCAACAAAGCGCAGATCAAATTCTTACAAATGTAGGTATTCTGACAGGATAGGATGGATGTCAGTGCTAGAACCCAGGCTTTGACCCCCAGAAATAATGCACTCTCTCTAAGTGCAGGTCCCCTGCCAGCAAACATCTCCAGGGAAACTCTAACATGAGATTTAGTTCATCCAAGATTCTTACAAAATCAACTGATTTAAGTTTTCCAATAATCTTCTGATATTATCCTACAAATTTATAACACATGAAGAACATAGACTCTAGCTTTCAAAGTCTGCTTCAGTCTCACGCCTTAAGTTATTTACACTCTTCCTCTCCAAGGTCCATGTTACAGGGAGTTCCACCTCATTTCCTGACTCAGTTTCTTGTCTATTGCTGTGAAGAGACACCATAATCAAGACAATTTACAAAAAGAGCATTAAATTGAGGTATTGATCACAGTATCAGAGGGTGAAAAAATTGTGGTAGGGAATGTAGCAATCAGTCAGTCAGTCAGGCAGCCAGGCAGGCATTGACCTGGAGCAGTAGCTAAGGGCTTACATTTTATCACAAACAAGCTGGGGGCCGTGGGGGGGGGTCAAGAGAGTGAGAACTGGGCCGGTTTGGGTTTCAAGGTTCCAAAGCTCACCACTAATAACATGCCTCTTCTGACAAAACCACACCTCATGATCCTTCCTAAGCAGTCTACCAACTGGGAACAAAACATTCAGATGTTTGAGCCTGTGAGGCCATTCTCTTTCAAACTACCATACTCCTGACAGTCTTCATTTAGTGAAGGTGCTCATGAACTACTGCTGTTGGAGCTTTCAGCATGATGCCCTGAGAGGGAGCTCCTTCCCTCCTTCCCTCCTTCCCTCCTTCCCTCCTTCCCTCCTTCCCTCCTTCCCTCCTTCCCTCATTCCCTCCTTCCCTCCTGCCCAGGTCTACACATCATGTAGGAGGGAGCTTGGTCATAAAAGACTATCAAGAAAGCTCTCCCCATTAATGACCACTCTCTTCTTCCATTACACCTTGATTGAATCCTGACAACCTGGTGTAGTCACTCACCTGGGATTTGGATTCTCTAATAATTCTTAAACATGGGAAAAGAGGCCAAGGTTTTGATTCTTCTCAATTTTCTAAACAAAATGCTAATTTAAACTAAAATGTTCTAGTATTCATATTTATCTCTTCCTAAAGGAAGAAAGACCTGAAATTTAAAAAATAAATAAATAAAACACAACCGTGGTGTGTCTTAAGAGAGACTCAGTTCTAAATACAAAGATCAGCAAAGAAGTGTGTGCTATCTTACTGCTTAGGGAGCACAACGGAATGTCAAATTGCATTTCTAAACTCCAAAAGCTATTCCTAATGGCACAGCACAGAACAGGATCTCTCAGATGACAGCTTGTTAAAACTGGAATAAATGCTAATTCTAATAAAAGCCCCAGAGTCAGGCAAGTGAACACTCCTTCCAAGTTGTTGGTCAGGGGGTTTCAAGAGCTTCTTCCAAATGAAATGGATGAAATGGGCTATCACCACTGCCGTTGACTGCCTCATAGAACTTGAAGGTAAGACCAATTTTCTTAGGTCTCCATGTACATCAGACATAGGACTTGGAAGAATTTAGCTAGAACTGACCTGAAGATTCCGCCATGAAGATGAGTTCTCATAGTGTACAGAGGTGCTCTATAAGACTCCATGGGAATCAAACAAATGACCACCATGTCTCTATATCCACAAGGGTGTAATATTGGAAGAAACTAATACATGTCCTATTAGACTTAAAGCCTGCTCAATAACAAGGAACTCTGGCCCACTACTGTAAATCCAGTTAAATACCCATAGCTGAGAAGGTCATATACCCTAGAGGAGAACCCACTACAGCTTCTTTCCTAAATCAGTGCAGCTTCTAACTGTGTTGTGAATATTTATAATTAACACAGAGATGAATGTACTTCTCACCCCGCATCAAAGAACTTTCACTTTGAAGCAGTTGAAGGCTCTACAGCGATGACAACTGATCAGAAAGCAGAGAGTAAGTGGCTGTGAGGTGTCTAGTCTCAGTTGTGTCCCAGAGTCCCCTATCCAGATGGACTCCAGGTATCCAGCCTAGAGGTGTGATCACATGGCAGATTCTTGAGTTTTAAATTGTGTTAACAAAAGTAAAACATTTTGAAGACTGTCCTTCACCAAATACCCCTCAATTCCGATATCATTCACCAGGTGATGGTGAAGTGGCCATAAACATGTTTTGGACCCAGCTAGGATGCATGGCTGAGTTGGCCATATTCATGTGACCCATGGTCTGTTCATTGTGCACATAGATGCGGCCATCATGGTTTGTCAGCCTCTAGCTAACACTGCTTACATTGTGAGTACTTGCTTCCTGGTTCCTTAACTCAAATCAAGTTGGTTTATTTCCAGGCAGTGTCAGGCTTTGGAATCTGTATCTCCTCTCCTCCCTGCCTCTAATAAGCTTTTCTGCTCTCACTGTTCACTGCTACCACACTGAGCACTCTGATCTGCCCAAGGAAGATTCTGTACTTTGTATGCTGCCTTTCACACAAAATTGCCTCTCTGGAGGTAACCCAATCACAAAAGAACATACATGATATACACTCACTGATAAGTTGATATTAGCCCAGAAGCTCAGAATACACAAGATACTATTTGCAAAAAACCATGAAACTCAAGAAGAAGGAAGACCAAAGTGTAGATACTTCATTCCTTCTTAGAAGGGGGAACTAAATGCCCATGGTAGGAGTTACAGAGACAATGTTTGGAGCAGAGACTGAAGGAATGACCATCCAGCGACTGCCCCACCTGGGGATCCATCCAATAAATAACCACCAAACCCAGATACTACTACAGATGCCAAAAAGATTTTGCTGACAGGAGCCTGATATAACACTCTCCTGAGAGGCTCTGCCAGTGCCTGACAAATTCAGAAGTGGATGCACACAGTCATCCATTGGATGGAGCACAAGGTCCCCAGTGAAGGAACTAGAGAAAGTACCAAAGGTGGGGAAGAGGTTTGCAGCCCCATAGGAGGAACAACAATATGAACTAACCAGTACCCCTGGAACTCCCTGGGACTAAACCAACCATCAAAGACAATATATGATGGGACTTGTGGCTCTAGCTGCATATGTAGCAGAGGAGGTCCTAGTCATTCATCAATGGGAGGAGAGGCCCTTGGTCCTGTGAAGGTTCTATGCCCCAGTATAGGGGAATGCCAGGAAGCAGGAGTGGGTGGGTTAGGGAGCAGGGGCAGTGGGGAAGCAATAGGGGATTTTCAGAGAGGAAACGAGGAAAGGGAATAACATTTGAAATGTAAATAAAGAAAATATCTATAAAAAGTTTGCCTCTCTGACCCCTTGGTCTTGCAAACTTTATATACTCCAATACAGTGGAACGCCATGGCCAGGAAGGGGGAGTGAGTGGGTTGGGGAGCAGGGTGGGGGGAGTGTATAGGGGACTTTCAGGATAGCATTTGAAATGTAAATGAAGAAAATATCTAATAAAAAATTGTTTAAAAAATTTGCCTCTCTGAATGAAACCTGTTAAGGTTCTCATTGATCTCATTTTGATTGATCACATGCAGAAAAACACACACAAACACACACACACACACACACACAACATACACACACAACTACACACACACGCACAGGAATAAGAGAGAGAGACAGACACAGAGAGAGAGAGAGAGACAGAGAGAGAGACAGAGAGAGAGAGACAGAGAGAGAGAGAGAGAGGAACATATTAACCCTTGCTAGAGTGAAAGTTGTGGTACTGGAATTAGAAGGCAATGTTCATAACTCCTGCCTCCTGGTGTCCATGTTCTGCATAGTCTCCTCTTGTGTGCAGGACTTACAATATGACAGGTGACAATCATAAATTAAATTGAATTTATTTATTTATTTTAATTTTTGTTAGATATTTACTTTTTTTACATTTCAAATGTTGTCCCCTTTGCTGGTTTCCCCTCTGAAAACTCCCTATCCCCTCCACCCTCCCCCTGCTCACGAACCAACCCACACCCATTTCCTGATCCTGGCATTCCCCTACAATGGGGCATAGAGCCTTCACAGGACCAAGGGCCTCTCCTCCCATTGATGACCAACTAGGCCATTCTCTGCTACATGTGCAGCTAGAGCCATGAGTCCCACCATGTGTACTCTTCAGTTGGTGATTTAGTTCCTGGGAGCTCTGGGGGTATTGGTTAGTTCATACTGTTGTTCTTCCTATGGGGCTGCAAACCCCTTTAGTTCCTTAGGTCCATTCTCTAGCTCCCCCATTGGGGACCCTGTGCTCAGTCCGATGGTAGGCTGTGAGGATCCATTTCTGTATTTGTCAGGCACTGGTGGAGCATCTCTGGAGACACCTATAACTGGCTTCTGTCAGTAAGCACTTGTTGGCATCCACGAAAGTGTCTTTGTTTGGTGATTGTATATGGGATGGATCCCCAGGTGGGGCAGTCTCTGGATGGTCATTCCTTCAATCTCTGCTCCACACTTTGTCTCTGTAACTCCTTCCATGGGTATTTTTGTTCTCCATTCCAAGAAGGATTGAAGTATCCACACTTTGGTCTTCCTTCTTCTTGAGTTTCATGAGGTTTGTGAATTGTATCTTGTGTATTCCGAGCTTCTGGGCTAATATTCACTTATCAGTGAGTACATACCATGTGTACTCTTTTGTGATTGGGTTACCTCACTCAGGATGGTATTTTCTAGTTCCATATATTTGCCTAAAAATTTCATAAATTCATTGTTTTTAATAGCTGAGTTTTATGCCATTGTTAAAATGTACTACATTTTTTTTTATCCACTCATCTGTTAGGGGGCATCTGAGTTTTTCAGGACCTGGCTGTTTTAAATAAGGCTGTGATGAACATAGTGGAGCATGTGTGCTTATCACATGTTGGAGCATATTCTGGGTATATGACCAGGAGTGGTATTAGTGGGTCCTCAGGTAGTATTAGGTCAATTTTCTGAGGAACTGCCAGACTGATTTCCACAGTGGTTGTACCAGTTTGCAATCCAACCAACAATGGAGGAGTGTTCCTCTTTCTCCACAACCTTGCTAGCATCTGCTGGCAATGGAATGGCTGAGTTTTTTATCTTAGCCAATCTGACTGGTGTGAGGTGGAATCTCAGGGTTGTTTTGCTTTGCATTTTACTGATGACTAAGGATGTTGAACATTTCTTTAGGTGTTCTCAACCATTTGGTATTCCTCAGTTGAGAATTCTTTGTTTAGCCCTGTACCCCATTTTTAAAATTGGGTTATTTGGGTTTTTTTTGGAGTCTAACTTCTTGAGTTCTTTGTACATCTTGGATACTAGCCCTCTATCAGATGTAGCACTAGTAATAATCTTTTCCCAATCTGTTGGTGGCCTTTTTGTCTTATTGACAGTGTCCTTTGCCTTACAGAAGCTTTGCAATTTCATGGGGTCCCATTTGTTGATTCTTGACCTTACAACATAAGCCATTGGTGTTCTGTTCAAGAATTTTCCCTTTATCAGTGAGTACATATTGTTTGAGTTCTTTTGTGACTGGGTTACCTCACTCAGGATCATGCCCTCCAGGTCCATCCATTTGCCTAGGAATTTCATAAATTCATTCTTTTTAATAGCTGAGTAGTACTCCATTGTATAAAAGTACCATATTTTCTGTATCCATTCCTCTGTTGAGGGGCATCTGGGTTCTTTCCAGCTTCTGGCTATCACAAATAAGGCTGCTATTCCCAGGAGAGGTATTGCAGGATCCTCCGGTAGTACTATGTCCAATTTTCTGAGGAACTGCCAGACTGATTTCCAGAGTGGTTGTACAAGCTTTCAATTCCACCAACAATGGAGGAGTGTTCCTCTTTCTCCACATCCTCGCCAGCATCTGCTGTCACCTGAATTTTTGATCTTAGCCATTCTGACTGGTGTGAGGTGGAATCTCAGGGTTGTTTTGAGTTGCATTTCCCTGATGATTAAGGATGCTGAACATTTTTTCAGGTGCTTCTCAGCCATTCGTTATTCCTCAGGTAAGAATTCTTTGTTTATCTCTGAGCCCCATTTTTAATAGGGTTATTTGATTTTCTGGAGTCCACCTTCTTGAGTTCTTTATGTATATATTGGATATTAGCCCCCTATCTGATTTAGGATAGGTAAAGATCCTTTCCCAATCTGTTGGTGGGCTTTTTGTCTTATTGACAGTGTCTTTTGCCTTACCGAAGCTTTGCAATTTTATGAGGTCCCATTTGTGGATTCTCGATCTTACAGCAATACCCAAGATACAAGATACAATTTGCAAAACACATGAAACTCCAGAATAACAAAGACCAAAGTGTGGACACTTTGCTCCTTCTTAGAATTGGGAACAAAACACCCATGGAAGGAGTTACAGAGACAAAGATTGGAGCTGAGACGAAAGGATGGACCATCTAGAGACTGCCATACCTGGGGATCCATCCCATAATCAGCCTCCAAACGCTGACACCATTGCACACACTAGCAAGATTTTGCTGAAAGGACCCTGATATAGCTGTCTCTTGTGAGGTTATGCCGGAGCCTAGTAAACACAGAAGTGGATGCTCACAGTCAGCTATTGGATGGATCACAGGGCCCCCAATGGAGGAGCTAGAGAAAGTACCCAAGGAGCTAAAGGGATCTGCAACCCTATAGGTGACACAACAATATGAACTAACCAGTACCCCCCAGAGCTTGTGTCTTCATATGTATCAGAAGATGACCTAGTCGGCCATCAGTGGAAAGAGAGGCCCATTGGTCTTGCAAACTTTATATGCCTCAGTACAGGGGAACTCCAGGGCCAAGAAGTGGAAGTGGGGGGGGGGTTTGAGAGCAGAGCCTGTGGGGGACTTTTGGAGTAGCAATGGAAATGTAAATGAAGAAAATACCTAATTTAAAAAAATAATTTTTCCCCTGTGCCTATATGTTCGAGGCTCTTCGCCAATTTTACCTCTTTAAGTTTCAGTGTATCTGGTTTTATGTGAAGGCCCTTGATCTACTTGAACCTGAGCTTTGTACAAGGAGATAAGGATGGATCAATTCACATGCTTCTACATGCTAACCACCAGTTGAGCAAGCAGCATTTGTTGAAAATACTTTTTCCACTAGTTGGATTTAGCTTCTTTTGTTAAAGATTAAGTGACGATAGGTGTGTAGGTTCATTTCTGGGTCTTCAATTCTATTCCATTGATCTACCTGTCTGTCACTGTACCAATACCATGCAGTTGTTTTTTTGTTTTTTGTTTTGTTTTGTTTTGTTTTGTTTTGTTTTGTTTTTTCACTGTTGCTCTGTAGAACAGCTTGAGGTCAGGCATGGTGATTCCACCAGAGGTTGTTTTATTGTTGAGATTATTTTTTGCTAGGTTTTATCCTAGGTTTTTTGTTATTCGAGATGAATTTGCAAATTGCTCTTTCTAACTCTGTGAAGAGTTGAGTTGGAATGTTGATGGGGATTGAATTGAATCTGTAGATTTCTTTCAGCAAGATGGCCATTTTTACTATATTAATCCTGCTAACCAATGAGCATGGGAGATCTTTCCATCTTCTGATATCTTCCTCGATTTCTTTCTTCAGAGACTTGAAGTTCTTATCATACAGATCTTTCCTTTGCTTAGTTAGAGTCACACCAAGGTACTTTATATTATTTGCGGCTATTTTGGAGGGTGTTGTTTCCCTAATTTTTTTCTCAGCCTGTTTATTCTTTGTGTAGAGAAAGGCTGCTTTATCCCTTGTTTATCCTTTGTTTGGGTTAATTTTATATCCAGCTATTTCACTGAAGTTGTTTATTAGGTTTAGGAGTTCTCTGGTGGAATTTTTGGGATCACTTACAAATACTATCATGCCATCTGCAAATAGTGATATTTTGACTTCTTTTCAAATTTGTATCCCTTTGATCTTCTTTTGTTGTCTAATTGCTCTGGCTAGGACTTCAAGTACTATATTGATAGGTAGGGAGAGAGTGGGCATCCTTGTCTAGTCCCTGATTTTAGTGAGATTGCTTTAAGTTTCTCTCCATTTAGTTTGATGTTGGCTATTTGTTTGCTGTATATTGCTTTTACTATGTTTAGGTATGGGCCTTGAATTCCTGATCTTTCCAAGCCTTTAAAATGAACGGGTATTGTATTTTGTCAAATGCTTTCTCAGCATCTAATGAGATGATCACATGTTTTTTTTTCCTTTGAGTTTGTTTATATAGTGGATTACTTTGATGGATTTTCATATATTGAACCATCCCTGCATCCCTGGGATGACGCCTTCTTGATCATGATGGATGTTTGTTTTGTTGTATTCTTGGAATCAGATGCAAGAATTTTATTGAGTATTTTTGCATCGATATTCATAAGGGAAATTGGTCTGAAGTTCTCTATCGTTGTTGGGCCTTTGTGTGGTTTAGGTATCAGAGTAATTGTGGTTTCATAGAATGAATTGGGTAGAGTACCTTCTGTTTCTATTTTGTGGAATAGTTTGAGTAGTATTGGTATTAGGTCTTCCTTGAAGCCCTGATGGAACTCTGCACTAAACCCTACTGGTCCTGGCCGTTTTTTGGTTGGAAGACTATTAATGAGTGTTTCTATTTCTTTAGGGGATATGGGACTGCTTACATCGTTAATATGATCCTGATTTAACTTTGGTACCTGGTATCTGTTTAAAAACTTATGCAGATTTTCCTTTTTTTTTTTTGAGTATAGGCTTTTATAGTAGGATCTGTTGTTTTTGGATTTCCTCGGATTCTGTTGTTATGTCTTTGTTTTCATTTCTGATTTTGTTAATTAGGATGCTGTCTCTGTGCCCTCTAGTTAGCCTATCTAATGGTTTATCTATTTTGTTGATTTTCTTAAAAAAAAAAAAAGAAAGAAAGAAAAAGAAAAAGAAAACAGCTCCTGGTTTGGTTGATTCTTTGTATATTTCTTTTTGTTTCCACTTGGTTGATTTCAGCCCTGAGTTTATTTCCTGCTGTCTACTCCTCTTGGATGTATTTGCTTGTTTTTGTTCTAGAGCTTTTAGATGTACTGCCAAGCTGTTAGTGTATGTTCTCTCTGGTTTCTTTTTGGAGGCACTCAGAGCTATGAGTTTTCCTCTTAGGACTGCTTTCATTGTGTCCCATAAGTTTGGGTATGTTGCGGCTTCATTTTCATTAAACTCTAAAAAGTCTTTAATTTCTTTCATTATTTCTTCCTTGACCAAGTTATCATTGAGTAGAATGTTTAGCTTCCACGCATGTGGGGGCTTTCTATTGTTTATATTGTTATTGAAGACAAGCCTTAGACCATGGTGATCTGATAGGATGCATGGAATTATTTCAATCTTCTTTTATCTGTTGAGGCCTGTTTTGTGACCAATTATATGGTTAATTTTGGAAAAGGTGCTGTGAGATGTTGAGAAGAAGGTATATCCTTTTGTTTTAGGATAAAATCCATTTGTTTTGTAACTTCTGTTAGTTTCACTGTGTCTCTGTTTAGTTTCTGTTTCCATGATCTGTCCATTGCTGAGAATGGGGTTTTGAACTCTCCCACTATTATTGTGTGTTCTTTGAGCTTTAGTAAAGTTCCTTTTATGACTGTGGGTGCATTAGGAGCACAGATATTCAGAATAGAGAGTTCTTCTTGGTAGATTTTTCCTTTGATGAGTATGAAGTGTACTTCCTTATCTTTTTTGATAACTTTAGATTGGAAGTTGATCTTATTCGATATTAGAATGGCTACTCCCGCTTGTTTCTTGGGACCATTTGTTTGGAAAATTGTTTTCCCACCTTTTATTCTGAGGTAGCATCTGTCTCTGTCACTGAGGTGGGTTTCCTGTATGCAACAAAAATGTTGGGTCCTGTTTATGTAGCCAGTCTAACAAGTCTATGTCTTTTTATTGACAAATTGAGTCCATTGATATTAAGAGATATTAAGGAAGAAAGATTATTGCTTCTTGTTATTTTTGTTGTTAGAGGTGGAATTATGTTCTTTTGTGGTTATCCTCTTTTTGGTTTGTTAAAAAGAAGATTATTTTCTTGCTTTTTTAATGTGTAGTTTCCCGCCTTGGGTTGGAGTTTTCCATTTATTATCCTTTGAGGGGTTTTGAAAGGCCAAAGCACTGGACAAGTAACTAAGTCTTTCATCATTTTACCTTTTGGAGATTTGTGGAGAGATATTGAGTAAATTTGTTTTTGTTGTCGAATATCTTGGTTTCTCCATCTATAGTTATTGAGAGTTTTGCTGGGTATAGTAGCCTGGGCTGGCATTTGTCTTCTCTTAGGGTCTGTATGACATCTGCTCAGGATCTTCTGGCTTTTATAATTTCTGGTGAGAAGTCTGGTGTAATTCTAAGAGGTCTGCCTTTATATGTTGCTTGACCTTTTCTCCTTACTGCTTTTAATATTCTTTCTTTATTTCGTACATCTGGTGTTTTGATTACTATGTGTCTGGAGGAATTTCTTTTCTGGTACAGTCTATTTGGAGTTCTTAGGCTTCTTGTATGTTCATGGGCACCTCTTTGTTTAGGTTAGGGAAGTTTTATTCTATAATTTTGTTGAAGGTATTTACTGGCCCTTTAACTTGGGAATCTTCACTCTTTTCTATACCTATTATCCTTAGGTTTGGTCTCCACATTCTGTCCTGGATTTCCTAGATGTTTTGATCTTTTTGCATTTTGCATTTTCTTTGATTGTTTTTCCTCCTGTGGGTCTGTAAGCCTGTATTTACACTCCTTGGAGAACAGGTCTCTCCTGGCAGGACCCATGCACAGAGGGCTGTGGAACACCCTCAGCTTGCAGGTGCAGATGGCAGACTGGAAGGATCCTTTCCCATCTGCTCCACTGATCTTGTGCCCTGTGTGCTCCTAGCCTGCTTCACTCCACACAGTTATTGGAGAGAAAGCGCTTACATTGAATTTATAAGAAAGGCCAAGGCACTGTACAAGTAACTAAGTCTTTCAACACTTTACCTTTTGTTGATGTAACTTTGAGTTCACCAAGGTGAAGATTGCCACTGCTGGGCTTGTTATTTTAAATGTATTTTCACAATGTTTATTTGAATATATGTGTCTTAATTCACTTGTTCATATGGAGACACATCTGCAACATTCTTAGCCACACCAACCACATCTTTTTCTCAGGTATTTTGATGGCATAATGTAGAGCTCTAGGAACTACTTGGTGTCTGAATTCTACGATCCTGGCTCTTGTTTTGAAATGGGTAGAGATGCTGTAATTTTATCACTCTAAAATATTTCTCTCCCATTTCAGTTCATAACTTTATTTTCTTATCTTTAAAAACTCACAAATTTTATACTTAGAAAGCGTAAACCTTTCTCTGTGCATAGTCAGCAATCCTTCTAATTCACCCTCAGAAGGCAGCAAGGATAGTGGAAAGTCTACTGCACCTGTGAACTTCTTATTTCTCAGTAGAGTCTCTTGAGGACATTCCCTTCTAAAAAGTAAATGGCTTTCCCATAGATTACAATTAACTCCAGGAAACCTTCCATCTCTGTCCAACCGCGCCATCCTCCTCTCATCTTAACTCCCCTCTCCCCTTGGCATATTTAACTTTATACTACCTGTGCTTGACTATTCTCTATCTTAGTCTTAAGCTCATTCTCCTTGTCTTACTGACCCATTTTAGTTTGCTGGCTTTTGGAGGGTGAGTGGGATAATTGTGAGTCTGGGAGGAGTTGTAGGAGGAGTAGGGTGGTGGTGGTCTATATGGTCTTCATGTATTATGTTCAGGTATAACATTACTAAATACTTATTTTTAAAACCTCCTCCACTTTCGGTAAACATTCTGGTAGAGACAGGCCAAGGGAGAGAAAGTGTCTCTTCCTCACTGTCTCTCCAATGTGATTAGGATGAAGGTATCTAAACCTCCTTGCTCAGAGCAAGCTCTGTCTACCTCTCCTACTCTTCAGGCTTTATTTGCTTCCTGGGAATCTCTCAGGAAGGAGTGAGCTGCTTTCTGCTCATCTTGGTGACCTTGTGCATCCTGAAGCCTGAACAGCCCTATGAGTGTCACTCTACTTCAGTCCATCTTCACAGAAAGAACACTGTGTAGCTTCACTCTGAACAGAGACCCTTCTGTGGCTGAGTTCCCCACACAGCATTGATGAGGATGCAGAGCCCAGGTGTGCCCCAGCCAGATGGCTGCATCTGTGCATGTGCAGCAGCTGCTCTTGAGCTGAAGGGCAGCTGCTCATCCCTTGTCCCTCAGGGTCCTTCCCTCCATGTGTAACACCCTCACCTGCATCTGCAGTGCTTCCTGAAGCTCGAACAGAAAGTCGGCTTGTCTCAGGCATGGGGGGCTTTCAGATTTGGAAGGGTAAACATCTCTCCACCTGAGGATCCCCTGACAATGGAACTATGGGAGCTGGATGCTCCTCTGCCATGAGTCACAAGTGCAGAGGTGGACACAAAGTGAGCCTTGCAGAGTAAGAGACCAGGGTACCAGCCTCAGGCATTTTTTAGGGAGTTGGCATGTTTCCTAAAGGCAACACCCAGAGAAAGTGGAATTTGGGGAAGGGATTCATTCCTATGGAATAAACCTTAGCTGCTATTTAGTTGTGTCTTGTTGGGAAAATCTGATTCTTGAAGAACATTTTTAACCAAGAGTAAAATTGTACAAAATTACGCTACTGAATTCTGAACAAACTAGAGGTCATTAATTGTTTTAATACCATATGACACAGATACAGACTTAGGTGTCATAAGGTTTGCTGTGAGCTATTTTTGAGATGATTGTGTATGTGTGTGTGTTTCATTGTTCATCTCATTTCTCAAGTAACCTTCATGGTAAAATTTTAAACTGCATTCCTCTGTTGTTATGAGTGCAAGCCTGTGGTTTCCTGCAGTCACCATGTGTACCAGCACACCATCACTCTGGAATGCAGAAGCCCTGCATTGGTTTTTCCCAGTGCACTTTTTTTTTTGATTTTTAATATTTTTATTACATATTTTCCTCAATTACATTTCCAATGCTATCCCAAAAGTCCCCCATAGCGCCCCCACTTCCCTACCCACCCATTCCCATTCTTTTGGCCCTGGCATTCCCCTATATTGGGGCATATAAAGTTTGCAAGTCCAATGGGCCTCTCTTTCCATTGATGGCTGACTAGGCCATCTTTCGATACATATGCAGCTAGAGGCAAGAGCTCCGGAGTTCTGGTTAGTACATCATGTTGTTCCAACCATAGGGTTGCAGATCCCTTTAGCTCCTTGGGTACTTTCTCTAGCTTCTCCATTGGGAGCCCTGTGATACATCCACTCCTGTGCTTGCTAGGCCCCGGCATCGTCTCACAAGAGACAGCTATATTTGGGTCCTTTCAGCAAAATCTTGCTAGTGTATGCAATGGTGTCAGCGTTTAGAAGCTGATTATGGGATGGATCCCTGGATACGGCAGTCTCTAAATGGTCCATCCTTTCATCACAGCTACGAACTTTGTAACTCCTTCCCTGGGTGGGGTCACATTTTTCTACAGCATTTAGAACACACCTGTTACAGGAGTGTCCCACTTTAAAACTGCATTCCAAAGCTAGGAAACCATTACACTCATGCTGTATCTTTATGTTCCCCCCCCCCCTCTCTCTCTCTCTCTCTCTCTCTCTCTCTCTCCTCTCTCTCTCTTTCATTCATTTTCTTACTGCAGTGATTTCACTTAAATTATTTCATAGTGAAGATTGTTTTTGGAAGGTGTGAGAGGGAGTCTATGTCAATATCTGGCACCTGTGTACAGGTTTTCAGGAAGACAGAAGAGAGCATCAGAATCCCCAGAGCTGGAGTTACAGGCAGCTGTGAGGCACCTGATGCAGATATTAGGAAGGGATCTAAGGTCCTGCAAGAACAGCAAGCACCCTTATCTGCTGAGCCACCTTTCAGGCTCCAGTTCAGGGTCTTTTGTGAGAACACGCACCTGTATCCTGGCAGTTGTTTCTCCGAGTTGCCAGGCTCCTGTGTAGCTGAGGCAAATTCTCTTTGGATGCTCCTGGTCCTTCCTCTCCGGCTCCTGGTTTCCTAACCCCATACAACCCAAGGGTCATCTCAAAATGTCCCCCTCCCCTCACTGTTCTCTACCCAATCTCTCAGCCAGGTCTGGCATGGAAGGAGCTTCAGGCTCTGAAGGCTGGGAGGGAACTCAGCAGGGTGTGGCCAGGCTGGGTTTCTGGGTCGAGCTCACTAGTTGCAGAAGAAGGAGGAGACACTTCAGCAGCCACCCTGACACCACAGCCCAGGGGCTGGTTACTTGCTTCTGTCTCCAGCAGCCACACAAGCACCATGAAGAGGCTGCTGTGCTCTCTGCTGGGCCTTCTGTGCACCCATGTTTGCTGTGAGTCTGGGTGTCTGCATTCAGGGCACCTGAGAGGATCTGGCTCAGCACATGGAGGGGTGGGGATGGCAGCTCAGGAGTCCTGCAGAGCTCCCACCTTCTCAGAGGACATGGGGGTGCTCAGGGCTCTGTGGACACTGCAGTGACAGCCATCTGTGTCTCTTTCTCTGTTTCTAATCAGGGGTGAAAGGACAGCAAGTGCAGCAGAGTCCCACATCCTTAGTTCTGCAGGAGGGGGAGAACGCAGAGCTGCAGTGCAACTTTTCCTCCACAGCACCCCAGCTGCAGTGGTTTTACCAACGTCCTGGGGGAAGCCTCGTCAGCCTGTTGTACAATCCTTCTGGAACAAAGCACACTGGAAGACTGACATCCACCACAGTCACTAAGGAACGTCGCAGCTCTTTGCACATTTCCTCCTCCCAGACAACAGATTCAGGCACTTATCTCTGTGCTATAGATCCACAGTGCTCCCTACACACCTGCAGCCTGTACACAAACCTTCAGCTGGGTGGGCGAGTCCCTTACAAGTCACAAGAAATCAGGAAGCCCCAAAGAACATCTGCCTGGCTTAATATCCCTTTCTTGTATTTGTAGAGTTTTAACTTCAGGTAAGCTTTGGCCTAGTAGGTTCAGGACTTGGGTCTTTATCTTCATTTCTCAATACATAGTTCTTCCTGAGGCATAAATGTCCATTCTAGAACTAGCAGAGAAACTGGCAGGAGGATTGAATCAATGTGATCATTTAAGCAGTCTGTGCAGAAATGGCTGCTGAGCTCTCTGCTTCAGGGCACCTGAGAGGATCTGGCTCAGCACATGGAGGGGTGGGGAGAGCAGCTCAGGAGTCCTGCAGAGCTCCCACCTTCTCAGAGGACATGGGGGTGTTCAGGGCTCTGTGGACATTGCAGTGACAGCCATCTGTGTCTCTTTCTCTGTTTCTAATCAGGGGTGAAAGGACAAGAAGTGGTGAGGAGAAAAGGAATGGAAAGCAAAGGCAGGTGCCCAGGTAGAACTTCTGTGGATGGGGTCAGGGTTAGGGCGAAGAGACTGAATTGCAGCAACAAGATGAAGCCATGTGAGCCACAGGATGTACACATAGTTGGATGCTCTAGCGTTTTTTTTTTCTGCTGCTGTGCTAAAACACTCTGAGAAAAAAAGCAGCCTAGAGGGTGAAAGTATGTATTAAGTTTTTACTTCCAGGTCATAGTTCATCAATGGTGGTAACCAAGGCCAGAACTCAAACAGGAGATTCAAACAGAAACCATGGAGGAAGTCTGTTGTTAGCTCACTCTCAGACTCTTCCTTAATTAGCTTCCTTACACAAACCTGGACCACTTTCTCACAGAACAGTGGCATCCACAGTGTGCTGGTCTCCATTTAATACACCAATAATGCTGCTGGGAGATTTAGTGCTATTTTATTGAATTTATAGAAAACTTTGGGCTATACTGAAGCTATTGAATCTTCTAATTTATTATTTTGAGTTATCTTTTCATTCATTTAATTTTACTTGTCATTGCCTTGAGCTTTTCTTAGCAGACATCCGAACATCTTTAAAAAAAAAAAAAAGAGGCTATAAAGTATGAAAAAGTACTCAAACAGATATTGTCATTTGAACAATATATATATATATGTATATATATATGTTAAATAACTTTAAATAGAATATTTTAAAAGCCTTTACAACTTGATAAAAGAGAATGACTGACTCCTTCTATAATAAGAAAAATGAGCAGACTCTCTAAATGAACGTGTATGGAATAAGGACAAATACTTAGAATGCAGTTAGGGATTGTCTGGTTTAGTACAGTGGTGGTTGTAGGGTCTCCATGACTTTACTAGAAGAGAGAGGCCATTGCAGAAAACCACAATAAATCAAGGTGCAGCGCTGCAGAGCCTAGTAACAGTAGATATGTCTACAGTACAACCCCTCCTCCTGCTAAGGCTCAGGAAACACTGAAGAAGACAGGAGGAAATATGGCAAGAGCCAGAGAATCAGGGTGTTGCTGCGTAATTGTGTCTCATAGGAATGTCGGAAGTTGCACAGATGAGGTCTCTCCAACATATCTCCTCAATGTGAGCTGAGACACAACAGCAAAAGTAGATGGGGAAAGCACACGTTGTCCCAATCTTAGACAATGAACTACTGGAAACCAAAGATGGTGGGGAAATAGTCTTTCCCTAAGATAAGCACACCAAATGGTTTTCCAAAACTGATTGGTCAGTCCTGAGAACATGCATACTAGTAACACGATATAGACCGAACAAGTTGTTGTATTTACGCCTTTATGAATAAATATGTATACGCATACATATGAAACAACAATCAGTGAAAATGGAGGTCATACGTTGGAAAGAGCAAGGATGAATAGATGGGGAGCTTGGGGAAGAGGAAAAGGAAGGGGGGATTGATGTGATTGTATGTAATCCCAAACTAAGAGAAACATAAAAATTAGTGGAAAAAGTATGCTTATGGTTTAATAATCATCATTTGTACAAGTGGTCTGTATAAGAGGTAAATAAAATAAAACTCATGTCATTCAACCATTTATTTATTTTATAATGGTTTAATATAAGTAATATGCATTTTCATTTTTTTTCATGTCTTATGAATGGCTAACCTCATTTTCCAGAAGGAATTGGCTTTAGGCAAGATAGAAAGATGGGGACTCATGATGGTGCATGGAGAAAAGGCTGGAAGGGAAGGAAAGAAAACCATCCTATAGCTGACCTCAGCATAGACAAAATCTCTCTCCATCTCAACAATATTGTCCCCAGAGAAAGAGTCAATGCATTTCCTTAAGGCCTGGGCCTTTAAGCTCAGGAAACTGCTGAGTGAAGACCTTCCAACGTGGCCACAGGGGGGCAGTGCTGCTTCAGACAGCTTAAGCCTCTGGCTCTTCTGCCTACTCCTCAGTAAGCTGTAGTTTAAATTGCCTAAAATAAGTCTTATCTCCTAAGTTGCCTAAATCAATTACAGATCAAATCCATGTCTCTATCTAGTCCTTTACCCATATTATATCTGCTAGTCCTTGGCCGATAGTGTTGATAAATAGGAATTTACAAGTGAAAACCATGAAGATGCATGCTATCCTTCAAGGCCACATTAACTTCTCTAATGTACATTTCTAAGGTTGTCACCCACATGTGGTCCCTCTCCTGCCTCACTGATGTAACCTGTGCCTGGAATTATGTTACATGTCCTTCCCACTGGGAAATCTGCTCATCACTGGAAGCCAGTTCAAGCTTCTCCTCTATCAGGATCTGCTCTGGTCTGGAAGTAGTGGCCACACCCTTTCCTTCATCATTGTGTCTAGACACACAAGTGGCTTTGGTAGTCTTCAGTTTTCTGTTCCTGAGTGCTGAGACTAGCTTAAAGCCTGGAACTGTGCCTGTCGGGAAAGACACTGAAACACAACCCACACAGTAGGAAGTTAAACACTCAATAAGTGCATACATAGCACTTCTTCCTCAACCTTGTTTGATGTTTTTTTTTCAGTTTTCAAGTCTCTATATTCAGTCACAGTCTTAAAATATCCAATGAAGACCTTAGAAATAGTCAGTAAATTTGTTTTAAATCACCCACTCTTTCTGGCAGTATCAGAGATCCCTGACCTATCCAGTAAGGACGAAGTTTCCCTGTCAATATTGGCTTAATTTATCCAAGTTCTATGATTCACTTATGTGATATCCTCAGCAACAAGAACTTCCCATCACATTCTGGAGGTAACCAAGAACATTTTTAATGTCCTATAATGTTTGATAGGGGTGGCCAATGGCTCTACACTCGCCAATAGCAGAGTTCTGGCTATTTTTGTCAAATTGATGCCAAGTAGAGATACTCAGAAAGAGATAACCCCAGTGAAGGAGTTGTTCCCCTTAGATTGGCCTGTGAACATGCTATGGAGGTATGTTCTTCATGCTTGATGTAGGAGGGGCCATTCCACTTGCAGCAGTGCCATCCTGGGCAGATGGGCCTGGGGTGTGTTAGAAATCAAGCTGAGTGGGCCATGGACTGAAAGCCATTGCTCCTCCATTTTCTCTGCTTCAGATCCTGCCCTAACCATCCTCAGTGCTGGGTTGTAATGTAGGACTGGTGAGATGTAATAACCGCTTTGTTATTTTGGGTCAGAGTTTCATCACTGCAGCAGGAAGTAATTAATACAGAAATTGATCCCAGGGACATGTGGGCGTTGCTGTGATGAACCTGACCATGCTGCCTTTTGGGAAGATTGTGGCAGTGTTTTGGAATTTGGACTTAGAAAGGCCATTAAGTACTCAGAATTTAATGAGCTCTTCTGCTGGGAGGTTAGAATATAAGAATGTTGTGAGACAATGTAGGCTTGGCTTGGGAAATATAAAAGAGAAGAAAAAACTCTACCAGAACTGTGGATTGGACGCTTTGAATAAGAATCTATGCAAATTAAACGTCTACTTTATTGGGACGATTGATCCTGATTAGCTGGGGCTGAGAGTCAGCTGTAATGAATTTGGGATTAGATTAATTGAAGCAAATCTTCTTGGAATTATTTCCTAAGGTTCCACACACAGAAGCTGTGGTCTGGGGAGATCCGGGCTTCAACTGTAAAACCAACTTGGCCATGTGTAAGAGGCTCACGTATGATATAGGTTTTGCAGAGCAGAAGCTGCAGGACTGAAGGGAACATGGGAGAAGCTAAGGCTAGGCACCAGGGATTTGCTTTGTCTGATTTAAATGTACTCCGTTTCTTACCACTTGGAATAACATGTTTGTAACTTGTTTTGGATTTTACAGGAACACAGTAGTAGAGGACTTTAGATATTAAAAAGATTTTGAAAAGGTCTTTGAAATTTTTAAAAGACTGATTATTTAAAAGTTATAATTTGTTTTATATTGTGATACTAAAGTGAGAACTTGGGGATCAGCAAGAAATGAAAGATTATGGTTTAATAATGTTGTTTTTATGTATCAGATTGACAAGCAGTAAGTTGTGATGGATAAGTTTTGTCAACACTTATGTGTATCTCTATGTGTGCTTTATCTATAATATCATGTCCTTCAATACCATCCATGCAATACCATCTGTGTTCCTAAAGATGTTGTGAGTTCATATTTCCTCGTGGATGAATATATTACTCTGTTGTTTTAGGTACAAGATTTTCTCCATTCGTCAGTAGACAGGTGGTACGTTGTTTGCACCTACATTTTGGCAATGGTTAATTGTGCTAAAATAAATGTGCATATACAGATATCTCTCTTATATGATGACCTCAGCTCCCCTAGATAAATGCCCATATGTGATATTAGCTGGATCATTGATCTTCCTCCCTCCCTTCCTTCCTTCCTTCCTTCCTTCCTTCCTTCCTTCCTTCCTTCCTTCCTTCCTTCCTTCCTTCCTTCCTTCCTTTCCCCTTCTTTCTTGCTTCTTTTCTTTCATTCATTCAAAAATTCATACTGCTCTTCTTGGTAGCTATATCAACACATATTTCTACCAACAGTGTATAATGATAAAATTATAAGGAAGGGATTTCTGATTCTCATTTGCTATTTCAATGATACTAAGTTTGAACAGAGCAGGAAGTGCTTCCTATGTCAGAAAGAGCTCAAGACGAAGTGTCTGTGAAGGGTGGAGCCTGATCAAAGAGCTGAGGTGCCTGTGAAGTTGGAGTCAGTGTTCTGTGGGAGACAAAAGGCCACCTGAGTTCCCCCACAAACTTCAGTTTAGGAGGAATGGACAAGGTCCTGACAGCATCATGTTTACTCCTAGGCCTTCACCTAGCTGGTGAGTCACGAAGGAGAAACTCGAGGATGTGGGATTAATATAGAGGCATGAGAGACATGGGGCACCAGGCAAGTCATGTTATCTAAGCAGGAAGTACATTCCTGGGAACCTAACAACAGTTGCTATTTCTCTACACAGGGGTGAATGGCCAGCAGAAGGAGAAACGTGACCAGCAGCAGGTGAGACAAAGTCCCCAGTCTCTGACAGTCTGGGAAGGAGAGACTGCAATTCTGAACTGCAGTTATGAGGACAGCACTTTTGACTACTTCCCATGGTACCAGCAGTTCCCTGGGGAAAGCCCTGTATTCCTGATAGCCATACGTTCAGTGTCCAATAAAAAGGAAGATGGACGATTCACAATCTTCTTCAGTAAAAGGGAGAAAAAGCTCTCCTTGCACATCGCAGACTCTCAGCCTGGAGACTCAGCCACCTACTTCTGTGCAGCAAGTGCACAGTGCTCTCCAGGCACCTGCAGCCCAGACCCAAACCTGCAGCTGAGGCTCCAGCAAAGCCCTGCTATGGGTGAGCCTGGCAGAGATGCAGAGGAGTTTTCATTTGCAACAGCAGATGAAGGGGTCACTCACTCCGTGAGTTTAAGGATTAGACCACTGGGCCAGAGACAGACCAAGCTGGAGTCACAGCTTGCTTTCCCCAGTCTTTGCAGCTGGAGTTTTTTTTTTTGTTTTTTTTTTTACTATTTTATTTTATTTTTATTTATTTATTTATTTTTTTTATTACATATTTTCCTCAATTACATTTCCAATACTATCCCAAAAGTCCCCCAAAGCGCCCCCCACTTCCCTACCCACCCATTCCCATTCTTTTGGCCCTGGCATTCCCCTATATTGGGGCATATAAAGTTTGCAAGTCCAATGGGCCTCTCTTTCCATTGATGGCCGACTAGGCCATCTTTCGATACATATGCAGCTAGAGACAAGAGCTCCAGGGTTCTGGTTAGTACATTATGTTGTTCCAACAATAGGGTTGCAGATCCCTTTAGCTCCTTGGGTACTTTCTCTAGCTTCTCCATTGGGAGCCCTGTGATACATCCAATAGCTGACTGTGAACATCCACTCCTGTGTTTGCTAGGCCCCGGCATCATCTCACAAGAGACAGCTATATTTGGGTCCTTTCAGCAAAATCTTGCTAGTGTATGCAATGGTGTCAGCGTTTAGAAGCTGATTATGGGACGGATCCCTGCATACAGCAGTCTCTAAATGGTCCATCCTTTCATCACAGCTACGAACTTTGTCTCTGTAACTCCTTCCCTGGGTGTTTTGTTCCCAATTCTAAGAAGGTGCACAGTGTCCACACTTTGGTCTTCATTCTTCTTGAGTTTCATGCGTTTATCAAATTGTATCTTATATCTTGGGTATCCTAAGTTTTGGGCTAATATCCACTTATCAATGAATACATATTGTGTGAGTTCTTTTGTGATTGTGTTACTTCACTCAAGATGATGCCCTCCAGGTCCATCCATTTGGCTAGGAATTTCATAAATTCATTCTTTTTAATAGCTGAGTAGTACTCCATTGTGTAAATGTACCATAATTTCTGTATCCATTCCTCTGTTGAGGGACATCTGGGTTCTTTCCAGCTTCTGGCTATTATAAATAGGGCTGCTATGAACATAGTGGAGCATGTGTCCTTTTTACCGGTTGGGACATCTTCTGGATATATGCCCAGGAGAGGTATTGCTGGATCCTCCGGTAGTACTATGTCCAATTTTCTGAGGAACCGCCAGACTGATTTCCAGAGTGGTTGTACAAGCTTGCAATCCCACCAACAATGAAGGAGTGTTCCTCTTTCTCCACATCCTCGCCAGCATCTGCTGTCACCTGAATTTTTGATCTTAGCCATTCTGACTGGTGTGAGGTGAAATCTCAGGGTTGTTTTGATTTGCATTTCCCTGATGATTAAGGATGTTGAACATTTTTTCAGGTGCTTCTCTGCCATTCGGTATTCCTCAGGTGAGAATTCTTTGTTCAGTTCTGAGCCCCATTTTTTAATGGGGTTATTTGACTTTCTGGAGTCCACCTTCTTGAGTTCTTTATATATATTGGATATTAGTCCCTTATCTGATTTAGGATATGTGAAGATCCTTTCCCAATCTGTTGGTGGTTTTTTTGTCTTATTGATGGTGTCTTTAGCCTTGCAGAAGCTTTGTAGTTTCATGAGGTCCCACTTGTCAATTCTCGATCTTACAGCACAAGCCATTACTGTTCTATTCAGGAATTTTTCCCCTGTGCCCATATCTTCAAGGCTTTTCCCCACTTTCTCCTCTATAAGTTTCAGTGTCTCTGGTTTTATGTGAAGTTCCTTGATCCACTTAGACTTGACCTTAGTACAAGGAGATAGGAATGGATCGATTCGCATTCTTCTACATGTTAACAACCAGTTGTGCCAGCACCATTTGTTGAAAATGCTGTCTTTCTTCCACTGGATGTTTTTAGCTCCCTTGTCGAAGATCAAGTGACCATAGGTGTGTGGGTTCATTTCTGGGTCTTCAATTCTATTCCATTGGTCTATTTGTCTGTCACTATACCAGTACCATGCAGTTTTTATCACAATTGCTCTGTAGTAGAGCTTTAGGTCCGGCATGGTGATTCCACCAGAGGTTCTTTTATCCTTGAGAAGAGTTTTTGCTATCCTAGGTTTTTTGTTATTCCAGATGAATTTGCAGATTGCGCTTTCTAATTCGTTGAAGAATTGATTTGGAATTTTGATGGGGATTGCATTGAATCTGTAGATTGCTTTTGGCAAGATAGCCATTTTTACAATGTTGATCCTGCCAATCCATGAGCATGGGAGATCTTTCCATCTTCTGAGATCTTCTATAATTTCTTTCTTCAGAGACTTGATGTTTTTATTATACAGATCTTTCACTTCCTTAGTTAGAGTCACGCCAATATTTTATATTATTTGTGACTATTGAGAAGGGTGTTGTTTCCCTAATTTCTTTCTCAGCCTGTTTATTCTTTGTGTAGAGAAAGGCCATTGATTTGTTTGAGTTAATTTTATATCCAGCTACTTCACCGAAGCTGTTTATCAGGCTTAGGAGTTCTCTGGTGGAATTTTTAGGGTCCCTTATATATACTATCATATCATCTGCAAAAAGTGATATTTTGACTTCATCTTTTCCAATTTGTATCCCTTTGATCTCCTTTTGTTGTCGAATTGCTCTGGCTAGGACTTCAAGTACAATGTTGAATAGGTATGGAGAAAGTGGACAGCCTTGTCTAGTCCCTGATTTTAGAGGGATTGCTTCAAGCTTCTCACCATTTACTTTGATGTTGGCTACTGGTTTGCTGTAGATTGCTTTTATCATGTTTAGGTATGGGCCTTGAATTCCTGATCTTTCCAAGACTTTTATCATGAATGGGTGTTGGATCTTGTCAAATGCCTTTTCCGCATCTAAGGAGATGACCATGTGGTTTTCGTCTTTGAGTTTGTTTATATACTGGATTACGTTGATGGATTTCCGTATATTGAACCATCCCTGCATCCCTGGGATGAAACCTACTTGGTCAGGATGGATGATTGTTTTGATGTGTTCTTGGATTCGGTTAGCAAGAACTTTATTGAGGATTTTTGCATCAATATTCATAAGGGATATTGGTCTGAAGTTTTCTATCTTTGTTGGGTCTTTTTGTGGTTTAGGTATCAGAGTAATTGTGGCTTCATAGAATGAGTTGGGTAGAGTACCTTCTGTTTCTATTTTGTGGAATAGTTTGTGAAGAACTGGGATTAGATCTTCTTTGAAGGTCTGATAGAACTCTGCACTAAACCCATCTGGTCCTGGGCTTTTTTTAGTTGGGAGACTATTAATGACTGCTTCTATTTCTTTGGGGGATATAGGGCTGTTTAGATCATTAACCTGATCTTGATTCAACTTTGGTACCTGGTATCTGTCTAGGAACTTCTCCATTTCATCCAGGTTCTCCATTTTTGTTGAGTATAGCCTTTGGTAGAAGGATCTGATGGTGTTTTGGATGTCTTCAGGATCTGTTGTTATGTCTCCTTTTTCATTTCTGATTTTGTTAATTAGGATGCTTTCCCTGTGCCCTCTAGTGAGTCTGGCTAAGGGTTTATCTATCTTGTTGATTTTCTCAAAGAACCAGCTCCTTGATTGGTTGATTCTTTGAATAGTTTTTCTTGTTTCCACTTGGTTGATTTCACCCCTGAGTTTGATTATTTCCTGCCGTCTACTCCTCTTGGGTAAATTTGCTTCCTTTTGTTCTAGTGCTTTTAGGTGTGTTGTCAAGCTGCTAATGTGTGCTCTCTCTAGTTTCCTTTTGGAGGCACTCAGAGCTATGAGTTTTCCTCTTAGAAATGCTTTCATTGCGTCCCATAAGTTTGGGTATGTTGTGGCTTGATTTTCATTGAACTCTAAAAAGTCCTTAATTTCTTTCTTTATTCCTTCCTTGACCAAGGTATCATTGAGAAGAGTGTTGTTCAGTTTCCATGTGAAGGTTGGCTTTCTATTATTTATTCTGTTATTGAAGATCAGCCTTAGTCCATGGTGATCTGATAGGATGCATGGGACAATTTCAATATTTTTATATCTGTTGAGGCCTGCTTTGTGACCAATTATGTGGTCAATTTTGGAGAAGGTACCATGAGGTGCTGAGAAGAAGGTATATCCTTTTGTTTTAGGATAGAATGTTCTGTAGATATCTGCCAGATCCATTTGATTCATAATTTCTCTTAGTTTCACTGTGTCCCTGTTTAGTTTCTGTTTCCATGATCTGTCCATTGGTGAAAGTGGTGTGTTGAAGTCTCCCACTATTATTGTATGAGGTGCAATGTGTGCTTTGAGCTTTACTAAAGTTTCTTTAATGAATGTGGCTGCCTTTGTATTTGGAGCATAGATATTCAGGATTGATAGTTCCTCTTGGAGGATTTTACCTTTGATGAGTATGAAGTGTCCCTCCCTGTCTTTTTTAATGACTTTGGGTTGGAAGTCAATCTTATCAGATATTAGAATGGCTACTCCAGCTTGTTTCTTCATGCCATTTGCTTGGAAAATTGTTTTCCAGCCTTTCATTCTGAGGTAGTGTCTATCCTTTTCTCTGAGATGAGTTTCCTGTAAGCAGCAAAATGTTGGGTCTTGTTTGTGTAGCCAGTTTGTTAGTCTATGTCTTTTTATCGGGGAGTTGAGTCCATTGATATTAAGAGATATTAAGGAAAAGTAATTGTTGTTTCCTGTTATTTTTGTTGTTAAAGTTGGCATTTTGTTCTTGTGGCTGTCTTCTTTTAGGTTTGTTGAGGGATTACCTTCTTGTTGTTTCTAGGGCGTGGTTCCTGTCCTTGTATTGGTTTTTTTTCTGTTATTATCCTTTGAAGGGCTGGATTCGTGGAGAGATAATGTGTGAATTTGGTTTTGTGGTGGAATACTTTGGTTTCTCCATCTATGTTAATTGAGAGTTTGGCTGGGTATAGTAGCCTGGGCTGGAATTTGTGTTCTTTTAGTGTCTGTATAACATCCGTCCAGGATCTTCTGGCTTTCATAGTCTCTGGTGAAAAATCTGGTGTAATTCTGATAGGCTTGCCTTTATATGTTACTTGGCCTTTTTCTCTTACTGCTTTTAGTATTCTATCTTTATTTAGAGCATTTGTTGCTCTGATTATAATGTGTCGGGAGGTATTTCTTTTCTGGTCCAGTCTATTTGGAGTTCTGTAGGCTTCTTGTATGTTCATGGGCATCTCTTTCTTTAGATTTGGGAAGTTTTCTTCTATAATTTTGTTGAAGATGTTTGCTGGTCCTTTGAGTTGAAAATCTTCATTCTCATCCACTCCTATTATCTGTAGGTTTGGTCTTCTCATTGCGTCCTGTATTTCTTGGATGTTTTGAGTTAGGATCTTTTTGCATTTTACATTTTCCTTGATTGTTGTGCCGATGTTCTCTATGGAATCTTCTGCACCTGAGATTCTCTCTTCCATCTCTTGTATTCTGTTGCTGATGCTCGTATCTATGGTTCCAGATTTCTTTCCTAGGGTTTCTATCTCCAGTGTTGCCTCATTTTGGGTTTTCTTTATTGTGTCTACTTCCCTTTTTAGGTCTAGTATGGTTTTGTTCATTTCCATCATCTGTTTGGATGTGTTTTCCTGTTTTTCTGTAAGGACTTCTACCTGTTTGATTATGTTATCGTGTTTTTCTTTAAGGATTTGTAACTCTTTAGCAGTGTTCTCCTGAAATTCTTTAAGGGATTTTTGTGCTTCCTCTTTATTGTCTTCTGCCTGTTTATCAGTGTTCTCCTGCATTTTTAAGTGTGTTATTAACGTCCTTCTTGAAGTCCTCTATCATCATCAGGAGATATGCTTTTAAATCCGTGTCTAACTTTTCCGGTGTGTTGGGGTGCCCTGGACTGGGCGAAGTGGGGGTGCTGGGTTCTGATGATGGTGGGTGGTCTTGGTTTCTGTTAGTAAGATTATTACGTTTACCTTTTGCCATCTGGTAATCTCTGGGGTTAGTTGTTATCGTTGTCACTGTTTAAAGATTGGAGCAGAAGCTGTGTTCCACTCACCAGCAGTCTCTAAATCCTGCGGCGGGGGTCGTGGGTAGCTGATGGTACCCCGGTGCTGGTCCAGCCGGAAGAGGCCTGTGGTCCTACTCAGGCCGTTTTTCTGCTTCCCTAACTAATGCAGTCTCTGGTCCCGCGTGCAATTGGATTGGAGCAGAAGCTGTGTTCCACTCTCCAGAAGTCTTAAGATCCTGTGGTGGGTGTTGTGGGTAGCTGGTGAGTGTCAGCTGACCCTGCGCCCCAGCTGCCCAGGTGCTTTTCTGACCGGAAGAGGGTTGTGGCCCTATGTAGGCTGGATTTCTCTCTCCCCAACCAGAGCAGTCTCAGGTCCAGTGTGATTGGACTGGATCAGAAGCTGTGTTCCACTCACCAGCAGTCCCAAAATCCTGCGGTGGGGGTCGTGGGTAGCTGGCGGGTGTCAGGCAACCCTGCGCTCCTGCTACCCCGGCACTGATCCAGCTGGATGAGGCCTGTGGCCCTACTCAGACCAGTTTCTGCTTCCCTAACTAATGCAGTCTCAGGTCCCGCGCAATTGGATTGGAGCAGAAGCTGTGTTCCACTCACCAGCAGTCCCAAAATCCTGCGGCGGGGGTCGTGGGTAGCTGGCGGGTGTCAGGCAACCCTGCGCTCCCGCTACCCCGGCACTGATCCGGCCGGATGAGGCCTGTGGCCCTACTCAGGCCGGTTTCTGCTTCCCTAACTAATGCAGTCTCAGGTCCCGCGCAATTGGATTGGAGCAGAAGCTGTGTTCCACTCACCAGCAGTCCCAAAATCCTGCGGCGGGGGTCGTGGGTAGCTGGCGGGTGTCAGGCAACCCTGCGCTCCCGCTACCCTAGCGCTGATCCGGCTGGATGAGGCCTGTGGCCCTCGCAGCTGGAGTTTTACATCTATTTCCTTAACTAGTTTAGATGAATTGCTTTCCAGAATGGTTGTAAAAATAGTTCTCTGTGCATTTGGTTTGTGGCAACTGTACATTAGATGCTCTGTCTCCCTGCACTCTTGTCAACAGCATTATGAATGTGTGGTCGTTACAGCCCAGCATTAGGAGACCTTGACTTTGGCTTCTGGAATAGAAATCAAACAGATTTTTCTTTTACCTTAATTTCCTCTGATGACCAGGGAAGCAGTGATTCACATGACCACTGACCTCCTCTACTTCCTCTTGTTTTGCCTCTCACATCCTCCTCTGTCTTCAAGAAATTCAAGTATGTAAAGCAGGAGGTATTCACAAGGATGCAGTCATGTGTACAATAAACAAATGACATCAGTGGACAAGGATGCAGTCACATGTACAATAGACAAATGACATCAGTGGACAAGAATGCAGTCACGTGTACAATAGACAAATGACATCAGTGTACAAGGAAGAATTCAATTTCCCCATATAGTGAAAATACATAACCCTCACTAAAGAAATCACTTCACATGTGTATTTCATAGTTGAATAAAATATAAAATAGATGTAAAATTTCTATCATATAAAAGCAGCTGTCATCTTTATGGCCATCCACAATGCACAGAATTGAAAAGGGACCTCTCGTTAAATAACACTTTGCAAGATTTACTCATTCACTTGTATAGAAGCGCCAACCAGATTTCTAATGGAAAAACTTTAATTGTCTTATAAGTTTAAATATTTTCTTACTACAGAGCTGATGGTTGTGATAGCCCTAAACTACCTAGGAAGTCAAGTCATGATGAATGTTTGAGCCTAGACTTGGGGATCTAGCCTGAACAACATGGTGGAACTCTGTCTCAGGAAAACAAAATGAACAAAAGCACTGTGGCAGATATTTAATTTAAGAATGTGAAGCCTATAAGCTCTTTCTTGTCCACAGTGAATAGATTTTTCAGTATCAAAAAGGGGAAGTCACAAAGGAAAATAAAGTCAGTTGGCCTTTAGCATAGGAGATATACCTCAAAATACCAGTAGGCAATCTCCCCATGTCCTTCAAAATATTCTATCCTTGTCACATTTTAAACTAGAGTCAGAAATTGGAAGTAGTATTTGTATCTGATTGGGATAGGATTCATTGAATACAACCACTAAGCTTAGAAGTCAGCAGGAGAGTGAAGGCATATTTAAAGATGCAGAACAGAGAGTTTGGAAACTCTGGGTACCTCAAGACAGAACCCTGAGCTTCCTCAGGAATGAAAGGCTGGAAATTATTTAAAGAGAGCTGAGAGACAGTTACCACAGGGTGACGTACAATAACATAATAATCAACACTTCGGTGTCTTCCTGTGGTGGGCAAGCAGAAATCTGCTTTTGGAGTTTGAGGTTTGACATAAACTCCTTTGCCAGATACATTTTCAGCATGCATTCGGGGTTGGGGGAAGGGTGTCTTCATGCCTTCAGTGTCAGAAGACAGAAATGTTATTTTGGGCAATGCTCACAAAGTCGTGGTTTTGTGAGAGAAAGATCATTTACAGGGGGGCTTTGTTTTTTACTGAAAACTGTAGTAATAACTGTAGAACAGCATCAACTATGGCCATGCTCCCGTGACAATGAGTGGCATCACTGAACATCTGGATGCAGAAGCTCCTCACTCTTGTGCCTCTCCTTCTCCAGACTCCTGCCAAGCTTACCACGGTGCTGTGCTTTGTTGGAGCCACTGGCTCTCCAGGACCCAACCAGACAGTTCAGTCTCACAAATCTGTTTTGATTTTATTTTTCTGGGATGATGTTTTGTGGATGTGAATTCCCAGTGGTTTGAGGTAAGGAGGAAGGAAGGGTAAGGATTTCTGGTTTGCCTCTGCAGGGAAGCCAGGATTGGTGATCACGTTTCACCTTCAATCAGACTGCAGTCAGAACAATTGAAAGTTGAGTGTGAAAAAGTTTAACATAAAAACATAAAAACTAGGTCTTTAGGCCCAGGCTTGAGAATGTGCCCTTTATGACTCAATGCTCCAAGGCATGCTAATCATAAAACTGATAGTGGCATTCCTCCACCTCCCCTCTTCCTGGGTTCAGGGAGTGTTTGTTCAAAAAAAGTCACCCTGACAGCTCCTGGAACCTGCTATGCAAATGTGCTATTGTTAGAGGCTCACAGAAACTGTCTTGAGAAATAACCACACAATTACCAGGTATTATTCCTTGTGACTCTTGTGACTTCCACTCCCTCGTGCCTCTTAACTGGTATTTTTGGTATTTTCCAACAACACCGTCCCCACCCCCTTGAGTTGTGGTTTTTACCTTTAAATACCTCCTTACCCAGCTACTCGGGCTCCACGGTCCTCTAACCCTGTGTGGTGTACGAATGTGGGCCCCAGAGTGCACCTGGAATAAAAGTCCTCTTGCGGTTTGCAACAAGACTGCTTCTTGTGAGTGATTTGGAGTGTTCCCTCTCCTGAGTCAGAACGTGGGGGAGTTCTCACACTGTGAGTCTTTCAAGTGAACATAAGCAATAGCATAGGAACTCATGCTCTCTTCCCAACTCCCCTTTCCAGACCACCACCTTCCTGTTCTCTCTCTCTCTCTCTCTCTCTCTCTCTCTCTCTCTCTCTCTCTCTCTCTCTCTCTCTCTCCCTCTCCCTCTCTCTCTCTCTGTTGCTCTCTCTCTCCCCCCCATTTCAAAAAACAAAACAAAATAAAACATTACCCACCCCAAACAACAAAAACAAAACCCTCAAAATAAAAACCAAACAAACCAACCAAACATGCCAGTAAAATTTAAACATGCCAAAGAGTAAAACTGACCTGGCAGGAGTTACAGGAGGGGAAAACTTGAATAAATATACTGTATGAACAAAAGTGTTGATTAAAAGGAAGAAGTTATTGCAATTGGGTCCTGGTGCTGAAGAAAACCACTTTTCTCTATACAATGATATTGAGTATGTCAACCATGACGACACTGAGGTCTCCTAACTCCATTTTGCTTCGGTTTTCACATTTCTCAGTCACATCTTCCTTGGCAACACACTGTTAATCTCTCTAACCCTGACCTTGGTCCAGACATATTAATCAAAACAATTGATGTTTATTCTGACTAAATATGAACTAAAGTAATTGAAGACAGTGTAAGTCAAAATTAAATGTTATGTTGTGCCTGAAATACCTACTCTGTTCTGTCAAAATGAAAGTTACAAAGTTATTAAGAGGCTAAATGAGCATTGATATATCTTTGGTTTTTGTGCTTTTTACAAAAATGCTGTACGCCTGACCTTTGATACCAAGAGGCACTGAGGCATTACCATTTTATTCATCAGTGGCCAAAAAACCGAAAGCACTCTTATAATCTTGATTACCCTAATTAGCATGGTAGTATGCATTCCAACCACACTCCAGGCTAGGACCCCTGCACAGGAGGAGTTCACTAACACATAATAGAGCCCATGTACTCTCTATGCTTTGTTTTGTTTGTCTGTCTTGTCTTGTTTTGTTGTGTTTTTGTGTTTTTACTGTTTTTTAATCTATTAGATTAAAAAAAATAATTGTTTTGAGAGATCTCATGGATTTGGGTTAGGTGGGGTGGGGGGGATTTGAGAGGTGTTGGGTTAGTGGAAAGAATATGACTAAAAATATTACATGAAAAATTGTCTTGTCTTATGAAGCAATAAATAAAAATAAAAAGAATGACTACTGTTTTGTTCTGAGACGGCCCCTCAGGACTTATTACAGATCACAGGTTGATTTATTAACTTTGACATTAAGATATTATTTTTACTTTAATTAAAACATATTTACCTCATTTTCACATTCTCTCTCATCCCTGAAACATGTTTTGTGTCCTCTACTTCCAGCTTCACCTAAGCTTTCCAAAATTAACTTCAAATTCATGGCCACTTTTTCTATTATTCTTTTAGACACACACACACACACACACACACACACACACCTCGAGCATGTGCACATGACTATATAAATATAGTCTGGTGTCGAATCTGGTGTTGCTTGTGTCCATCTGATTTCTGTGCTGACCACTTGGTACTGTAGTATTCATCAAGGCTTCTTCCCTGGGGGTGTCCATTTGTCCCTGTCAGCAGTACTTAGTCCTATGTAGTTCTTTGTCTATGGATGGTACCCCATGACATTTACCATATCTATTGGCACCATCACTGTTCAGGACTTGTTATGTAGTCTGTTGTGGTATCAAACAAGAGCTTGCTTCCCTGCCATTTCTAGCAGACAGTCTTGCAGCAGACTTCCTGGTCTTCTCTCTTACATTTTCTTGCTGCCTTCTTTTCTCTAGTGTTTTCTGAGCATTCAGTGCAGAAGTCTTGTTGCAGATGTATTCGAGGGGCTGACCATCCCATGATGGCTTGTTCTCTATATTTTGACCAGGGGTGATTTCCTATAACAGTCTCCATCCGCTGCAAAGGAAAACTTCCTTGAGAGGCAGGAGAACTACACTTACTTGTCAGCATAAGGAGGACTACAGTTAAAAAAGGTTTCTGGTTTAGTAAGTGGCAAGAGTAGATTCTCCTTTAAGACCCATAATGGCATGAGGTCTGAATAGGTAGCTACCTTTTAATGCCAAGTCTGATTTCCCTCTTGTTGATTGGGCCATTAGTCCCACTAGAGAGGTGCTGGTTACTACCAAGTTATTACTGCCACCATTGCACCTTTGTAAGTACCTTGCAGGGTTGTTCACTAATGTGGTTTATACAGATCACGTCAAGATAGAACTATTGATGGCCTCCCCGCTTTGGCAACTGGAGTAGCACCTTCTGATATTATAAAAATTAGTCGTCAACAGTGAGATTTTCAGGTTAGATCCAGTTCAAGTCTTCCAAGTCCTATTGCAAATGTGCATGGTACCTTCAATAAGGGCTTACCTGTAATCTCTGGGATCCAAGGGCAAGAGGAATAGCCAGCACTCTTCCTAGAGCTTCTTGGATTCTCATGATCAAAATATGGAAAGAAGTTTCTCATGCCTAGCATTTGGTTTCTTATTAGATGATCTGTCTCTTGACACCTTGAGTGGGATAACTTCATTACACACACACACACACACACACACACACACACACACACAGTAATCCAGGTAAACATGAAACAATAAGTATCTTTAAGAGCATTTTGAAAATCCTCATTGGTATTTATCCTTTCTCTCTCTCTCTCTCTCTCCCTCTCCCTCTCCCTCTCCCTCTCCCTCTCTCTCTCTCTCCCTCTCCCTCTCCCTCTCCCTCTCTCTCTCTCTCTCTCTCTCTCTCTCTCTCCCTCTCTCTCTCCCCTTCTGTATTGAACTTCTTTCCCACTTCTGAACTAAGAACATCATTATCCCAATTTTCCTGAATTAATTTTTTTTTATTTTTTTGAATATTATCCTCTATTATTTTTAAAAGATTTTATTTGTTTGTTTGTTTGCTTAGTTAATGTTAGTACCCACATCTGTGTGAGTATACAAAGACTTGTGAATACACAGGGTTAGTCACATCTGTGTGCATGCAAAGGCCAGTAGATTGTGCTCAATACATCAAGGTTGGAGTTTGAGTTTTTGCAGGTCACTTAGCTTGTCAAATGGGTCCTGTGAGCTGAGCTTCTGCCTTTATCATTAGCAGCAAGTGCTTTTCCCTGTTGAGCTATCTCTTCACCAACCTTAAGCTTTATTTTCAGTAGGAAGTATTGTCTGTCAATAAATCACAAGGAAAGTCAAAGCAGCATTTAGAATGAGACTGATTGTCCAGCCCAGGACTCAAACCCAATGTACTCCAAAGACACATCTCAAAGGTTGTGGCTACGCAGGAGAAGAGCAGACACCTGCTCTGTGGAGAAGGAGAGGAGGGGCAGAGCTCTGCCATCTTGAACTCCCCAGGCTGCTGTAGCTCACATGATCTCCTGCTAACTACAGAGACTGCAGTCTAGGGCATGTGCTCTCAGCTCTCAGCAGTGAAATGGACAGAGGAATATACCTCAGATACCAGACTGTCGTCCCTGATATACTTGCCTATAGGTCATTCGATCCCATAAAGAGGCCTGGAATTCTTTCAGAGACCTTGTTTGTATTTATTCTTTCGATTGCCTCTTGCATTATTTTAATTCATTCACTCATTGGATTAACAACTGCAAGTGGAAGTTGAAGAGCTACATTCAAACTATGATACAGCAGTACACAAAAATTCAACCACCAACTCACTTGGCATTAATATGTCCCTAAGTGTAGACAGTTTATGTGTGTCATGGACACGTAATAGACTTGAGTCACAAAGAGACCTGGCAAGCTTATTATGAGACCGTTTTGTAAATTGCAAATACACAGAATTTAACAAACAAGACTGAATACTTCATAGCAGTGGGATAGAAACTTCAAAGGCATGTAATAATTATAGTGATTTGTGTGGACAGAACAGAACATATTTTCTGAATAAAACTTGATGTTAGACTTTCAAAGCCTAAATAGTTTTTGTAGCAGTGGGTTTTTAAATTGGTATAACATAAGTCTGTCGATTCTCTCTCTCTCTCTCTCTCTCTCTCTCTCTCTCTCTGTATGTTTGTCTCTGTGTGCATGTGTGTGTATGTGTGTGTATGTATGTATGTGTCTCTGTCTCTCTGTCCATCTGTCTGTCTGTGTATATGTGTGTGTGTGTGTGTGTGTGTGTGTGTGTGTGTGTGTGTGTGTGTGTGTGAATAAACTAGTGGTCAACATTGGGAATCTACCTCTACTGCTTTCTACCTTTATTTATTGAATAATTGTTTATTTGGTTGGTTGATTGATTGATTTCTTTGGTAGAGTCGTTTCCTGAGACTGAAGCCCACCAATTGTCTGACTAGTGAGATTCCAGGATTCTCTTATCTCTGTTTCTTGGTGCTTAGACTTCAGGTGCACCCATAGCAACTAGATTCAATGTGACTGCTGGAGATGACACTAGGCCCTCATGATTCATAACAGACAACTGACACATTGAGCATCTAATTAGAATCAAAAGATTATTATTTCATTCTTCTTTCTAATTCACAGAATATAAACAAATGGGGATCTTCTGAAATTCTGATGGATTACCCGTTGTTTGTGATTTAAAAATAAAGTTGTTCATTGGAGAATTTAGATAGACCATCCCACTCACTAAGGAAGGAAGATTATTTCATAACTGTGTTTCACTGGGAAGTTCATAGAATCCATGAGGAGCTTATTATCTTTTATGAAGCTTAACTGGACAATAGAATAACGCCCATGTGTGTTAAAGCAACTAAGCCCTCAGCAGGCATGAACTTTCTGAGGCTCCTTTTTAAGTGCAGACTCTTTTGACTATTAAGAAAGTCAAGAAAGCAAGTCAAAGTCTGTGATGAGCTACACATTTGGTCTCTGCATATGGGATTGTGGCCTCTAATCACACACACACACACACACACACACACACACACACACACACACACACAAAACCATTTCCTGCTTGAGGTAATATAATACACACAGGCAGTACATATGCACACTGCCTGTCTCTCAGACACTGAGAGCTGAGCTGAGGCAGAGCAGACACACTCATGCAGAGGGACATGTGTCACATGCATCCTCAGAGACTGCTCTGTGTGCTGGTGGCCTTGGCTTTCCCTGGTATGAATGCATCATGCATAACTCAGGCTATCAAACAGAAAGGATTGCTGGTCATGTGGTCGTTAGTACAGACATTGAGGGGGAAGAGGGACTGGAGAGAAGCCAGCATGATGTATCTTAGTAAGGTTTCTCTTTGGGTCTTAAGGTACCCAATTCCAACAGTGTTTTGTTTATACTATAAGAGGATAAGCTTCTAATTCTTTCTTCGTATTACTCTGCAGGATGCAATGTGGCCCAGAAAGTGACTCAGGTCCAGCCAACAGGCAGCAGTCAGTGGGGAGAAGAAGTCACCCTGGACTGTTCATATGAGACAAGTGATTACTTCTACCAAATTCTTTGGTACAGGCAGCTTTTTAGTGGAGAGATGGTTTTCCTTATTTACCAATCTTCTTTTGATACTCAGAACCGGAGAAGGGGCCGCTACTCTGTAGTCTTCCAGAAATCATCCAAGTCCATCAGCCTTGTCATTTCAGCCTCTCAGCTGGAGGATTCAGGGAAGTACTTCTGTGCTCTCTCAGAACTGACACGGTGTTTGAAGTGACAGCACAAGCCGAACAAAAACTGGGCTCCTTAAGCAGAGCCCCTCTGACGGAGAGAGTCCAGCCGAGATGCACACCTGCACATCCTGAACAAGAAGACCCCAACTGTGGATGCTGCCTCTGTGGTCTGCATCAGAACTGTGTTTCTAAGTAAAACCTCAGTCCATGCAGTTCAGAAACAGTTATGGTGAGCGGCTTTCTATAATACTTTGTCTTGAAACAGAGTTAAAAATAGACCACAAAGAACATGTGTAATGTTTTCTACAGTTGGGAACCTTGTACCACAATAATATAAAGTTTCTCTTTAATTTGGTAACAGCACATACCTCAGATGAGGTATTTGGAATAGCAAAGAACATAGTTGCCTGATAAAAGTCACACTCAGAGAAGGAGACCCAGCCTGAGTGAAGTAGTCAGAGACTGATTATAAGGATTTCACCCCATGAAATACTGGTGGTGACTGGGTTAACCCCACAAATCTTTATCTTTGCATCTAGTACTGATCCTGAGGTCAGCTTGACTAGCAGCTGGGAAGGACAGCTGTATGCGCACATCACCTGGCTGTATTGAGACTTGTAAGAATTCAGTGAAACTCAGAAAGCCAGTGGAATCTAGAAAGACAGACCTCCCCTAACTCCTCAGTCTCTGGTTTGGGGGAACATCAGAAGACGTCATTCCATTTGCCAACACACTACACACAGACCTGGCCTGAATAAAGAAAGGCTATAGAAGTGAGGAGTAGAGTGTTACTGGTAAAGTGAGCTGGAATCTCCTTGACATCAAATGTTTATAGGACCTGAATCTGCAGCGCTATATAAAAAATAATTGAATATATCACACCTGTTTCTTAAGTCTTCCACAGTTGCTTTTTCCATGCCCACCCCCAAAACAGAGCAACGTGGAGAAGGAAGTTCTGAGAAATGTGTTTCCAGGTACATTTTTAAAGATTATTTTTTATATTATGTGTGTATCCTTTTTGCCAGCATGTGTATGTGTGTACTGGGTGTTAATCTGGTGCCCATGGAGGCCAGAAGGGGGTATTAGATTCTAGAAAGTAGAGTTACTGAAGGGAAGGATTTACCATGTGAATGTCAGGAACTGAATCTGAGTCCTCTGCAAAAGCAGTGACTCTTTTAACTACCAAGTCTATGGTCCCGCCCCTGTTTCTAGGTAATTTTCATAAACTGTGCATGATAAAAGAGGTAAATAGCTTCCATTCATCAACAAAAAGCCATAGGCTACCAGGTGCATTAACAATGAATACTATCTGTGTCTCCAAGAAACACCTCCTATAGCTAAGAACACCAAACAACAGAGATTAGCATGTGAAGTGAATGAACTCTGTAAACAAGAGGCACAGCAAGTCTCATATCTGAAAAAGGAGACTTCATACCACAGCTAGTCAGGAGAGAGCTACAGAGAGAGCTCTGTAGAGCCACAAAGGGTAAGCCTTGTGCCTGTGAGTGCATGGAGCTTTAGCGTCCAGTTCAACAAAATAAACTCTAATTGATAGAAAATGTCCCATGAGTCCCTAATTAGTAATGATCTTAAACTTCAATGCCTCACTGTGACTTTAGCAAGCCTTCCTAAATTAAAAACCAACCAAAATACCTTCAGAGCAAAGGGACCCTGCAAGTCCACCTCTCTGAATTTGGCAGGAGAATCCCAGGCAGGGCTGGGAAGGCAATATGCACTTAGAGAACTCACTAAATACAAACAATAAAATATAGTTAACAAAACCCCCCTCCTGCCTGACAAGGGAGAAGCCAGGCTTCTGGGCAAGAGAGAAAAAGGTTTTAGCAATTAATCATTTACTTAATCCTCTGCTGTCAGGCTACCCCTGGTGTTAATCACCCAAGCCAGCAGTTTTTAACTCATTCTTGCTCAGAACAAACAGGAAAGTGTTTAGGATATTTTCTAGAAGTTATCAGCAAGTATACAGTGTAGTCAGAGAGCTAGAAGGCCAGAGACTATTGGTCTTTAAATCTACCTCTATGTCCAGCTCTGTGTCCTGCTTCAGCCCATTCCAGCCAGGCAGTCTTCTGGCAATAGTTATTTCCTTTCTCTAAAGAAATAATAACTTCAGTCTCTTACACTGTGTTGAAATGGTCCTCTTTCCTCAGCACAAAAATCACACAGGAACAGTTCCTAATGAGTGGATTCCTTCTTTTCTTTTTTTCTTTTTGAGAACAGAGCAAGGTAGCTGGGTATCTCAGTAATGGTGACAACACTGGTTGTATCTGACCTAAGAGAATGAAGAAAAAAATGCTAACTATAAACACACATTACCCAAGGAACAACAGATCTGAAAATCATCAGCTCACCTGTTAACAGTGTTGAATGCCTCAGCTAGGCTCGTCTGTAGTCCTGTGCTGTGAAGTATAAGGAGCCTGAGGGAAAGCTTAGCCCAGAAGCACACAGGCCATGTTTCCCCACGAGGACCTCTGTCCCTGGTAACTGTCCCATCAAATCCCAACGTGCTGGTGCTCTGCAATTCCTGTAAATCCAACCACTTGTGAAGACTTTGTCTGAATCTTTAACATTTTCCTTCCCTGAAATATCATGCTTTAGCTTACTCCAAATATGGAACAGTAAAATAGTTTTTAAAAAAAACTTATTTATAGCTTAAATTCTTTCATTTTTTTTAAAAAAAATCCAAACTATTGAACTTCTGAAAGAATGAGGTAGAGGGATATGGGTGGACAGGAAAGCATAAGTAGCCCCCTGAGAGGTTCCTAGAAGACACACAAAGAAGAGTGGCTGGGAAGTAAGGGTATGGATACCTAAACAGGACCGACAGAGGACAGAGGACTCAGAGGGCCATAAAAGGCTCAATTACATCCTTTTAGTAAACTCCCAGCCTTAGTGCATCTCCCATCCCTACTGGATAAAGTTTTACTTTCTCATCCTTTGAGGATCCTGTGTCTTTTCCCTGACATTTAGTCCTTTTTCCCTGGCCCTCCTTCTAAGCCTCCTGGTTTTCTGTAGCCTGTATTCTGTCACTCTATTATTTTCTGTTGCCTTTTTTTCCTGCCCTCCCTTAAGATCTGTGTTTTCCCATTCCTGGTCCTTTTCTAGTTCATTGGCCAATGACATTGGTCCACTTAGGAGAAAAAAAAACATGCAGTGTTTGTTCTGACAAAGAAAAAAATTTTTGACTGAATCTACCATCAGAGGTCTAAATGAAGTATTTGATATTTGAGCTGAGCTCCTGGCTGCCCTCTAGTGCTCAGGAGTTAATTTGGAAGAACACCTACTGGTAGCAATAGTTGTCATTGCTGATTTAAAGTTAGAATTTTGTGACAATCATGGCAGGGGAGGATCCAGGAAGAAGGTTATGGTATTTGATCTACAGCTATCAGATACAATGGTGATTCACGTAGGAGTGCCACGTAGGATTCATCCATCTATGTTCTGCGCTGGAGAGCAGAAGACTGCTTAAGATATGGGGCTTAGCCTTGTTGTCCAAGGTGGGCATTTTTCTTTGCTAGGTGAAATTTATGCCTATATTTTGACTTTTTTTGTACTTCAGAAATATCCTGAGATCTAGGAACAAGTCACTGACAGAGAAGAAGCTGCCGTAGGTGACATGTCATAGTGAGCTCTTTTTTCCCTTTTATTAGATATTTTCTTTGTTTACATTTCAAATGTTATACACTTACCTCACTTCCCCTTCAACACCCCCCCCCATCCTCCCCTCCTCCCCCTGCTCATTAACCTACCCACTCCCACTTCCCTGTCCTGGTATTCCCCTATACTGGGGCACGAAGCCTTCACAAGGCCAAGGGCCTCTCCTCCCATTGATGACCGACTAGGCCATCCTCTGCTACATATGCAGCTGAAGCCTTGAGTTCCTCCTCGTGTACTCTTTTTTTTTTCTTGCGGCTTTTTTTAAATTAGGTATTTATTTCATTTACATTTCCAACACTATCCCAAAAGTCTCCCACATATTCCCCCACCCACCCACTCCCACTTCTTGGCCCTGGCATTCCCCTGTACTGAGGAATATAAAGTTTGCACGACCAATGGGCCTCTCTTTCCACTGATGGCTGGCTAGGCCATCTTCTGATACATATGCAGCTAGAGACATGAGCTCCGGGGGGTACTGGTTAGTTCATATTGTTGTTCCACCTATAGGGTTGCAGATCCCTTTAGCTCCTTGGTTACTTTCTCTAGTTCCTCCATTGGGGGCCCTGTGATCTATCCAATAGCTGACTGTGAGCATCCACTTCTGTGTTGGTTAGGTCCCAGCATAGTCTCACAGGAGACAGCTATATCTGGGTCCTTTCAGCAAAATCTTGCTAGTGTATGCAATGGTGTCAGCGTTTGGAGGCTGATTATGGGATGGATCCCCAGATATGGCAGTCTCTAGATGGTCCATCCTTTCATCTCAGCTCCAAACTTTGTCTCTGTAACTCCTTCCATGGGTGTTTTGTTCCCAATTCTAAGAAGGGGCAAAGTGTCCACACTTTGGTCTTCGTTCTTCTTGAGTTTCATGCGTTTATCAAATTGTATCTTATATCTTGGGTATTCTAAGTTTCTGGGCTAATATCCACTTATCAGTGAGTACATATTGTATGAGTTCCTTTGTGATTGGGTTACCTCACTCAGGATGATGCCCTCCAGGTCCATCCATTTGCCTAAGAATTTCATAAATTCATTCTTTTTAGTAGTTGAGTATAACTCCATTGTGTAAATGTACCACATTTTCTGTATCCATTCCTCTGTTGAGCGGCATCTGGGTTCTTTCCAGCTTCTGACTATTATAAATAAGGCTGCTATGAACATAGTGGAGCATGCGTCCTTCTTACCGGTTGGAACATCTTCTGGATATATGCCCAAGAGAGGTATTGTGGGATCCTCCGGTAGTACTATGTCCAATTTTTTGAGGAACCGCCAGACTGATTTCCAGAGTGGTTGTACAAGCTTGCTATCCCACTAACAATGGAGGAGTGTTCCTCTTTCTCCACATCCTTGCCAGCATCTGCTGTCACCTGAATTTTTGATCTTAGCCATTCTGACTGGTGTGAGGTGGAATCTCAGGGTTGTGTTGATTTGCATTTCCCTGATGATTAAGGATGTTGAACATTTTTTCAGGTGCTTCTCTGCCATTCGGTATTCCTCAGGTGAGAATTCTTTGTTTAGCTCTGAGCTCCATTTTTTAATGGGGTTATTTGGTTTTCTGGAGGCCACCCTCTTGAGTTCTTTATATATATTGGATATTAGTCCCCTATCTGATTTAGGATAGGTAAAGATCCTTTCCCCAATCTGTTGGTGGCCTTTTTGTCTTATTGACGGTGTCTTTTGCCTTGCAGAAGCTTTGCAACTTTATGAGGTCCCATTTATCGATTCTCGATCTTACAGCACAAGCCATTGCTGTTCTATTCAGGAATTTTTCCCCTGTACCCATATCTTCAAGGCTTTTTTGTTAGTGGTTTAGTCCCTGAGAACTCTAGGGGTATTGGTTGGTTCATATTGTTGTTCCTCCTATGGGGCTGCAAACCCCTTCAGCTTCTTGGCTACTTTCTCTAGCTCCTCCGTTGGGGACCCTGTGCTCTGTCCAATGGATGGCTGTGAGCCTCCACTTATGTGTTTGTCAGGCACTGGCAGAGCCTATCAGTAGATAGCTATATCAGGCTCCTGACAGCAAGCACATAGTGAGCTCTTGTTGCCTTCTACTCTTCCATCTACCCTCCCAACTTAAAGAACAGTTTCCCCATTGGTGGTAGGACAGGTGACTAATCACAGATACCTATGAGAAGTCATGAAATCTGTCATTAGGATGCACTGTCAAATAGACCTTAGAGGACTCTATGAGTTTGTCTTATGAGAGACACTGGAACTTGAGAGCATGCCAGTTACTCTTTATGCAGCACTTGGTAAGCAACTCCAGTTGAGCATCTGAAGTAGTGGAGCTCCTGCGCTGTGTGGTTTCTATGTGGCTTTTCTTTAGTACTTAGTAGCCATGCCAAAGTTGTTGAATCTTCTCTCCTGGAACAGCAGAGCAACATTCAGGAGACTAGGACTTGAGTTCAAGTTCTGGATCAACCACGTAGTAGCTGAGGGGAATGTAGCAGACTGCTTCATGAATTTTGTGCTTGATTTCCTCATACCTGTGTGAGATTATTGGTAATATCTACTGCAAAGTTCACGACGGTGGCTGCCAAGGCTTAGTAACCCATGTCCAAGGTGTACAAAGTTAATTACAGAAAGGGAAATTGCGGGTATGAGGAGATGAAGACCTTGCCAAGTGCCACAAATGCCCATCACAACATGGTTTTCCTCTGCTCTTATTGGAAACTAAGTATATTGTCCTAATGAATGACCCACAGGTGCTTAGCTGCATTCTTTTGTAATTAAATGTTTATTAGAGTTCTCACAGGGGAAGAAATTATAGTCACTAAGAAAATATTAATTTTTTAAGTCATTGTGCCCAACAATGTGTTCTTTATGAGATTCCCACGCAAATATATCACTGCTCATATTTACCTCAGCACCATCTCTTGTTCCATCCATAGTCCTGCAGTGTTATCTCCCTCCAAATGTTCCCAGTCTGCATTTCTCTCTTTCTTATATATATGCAACCTTACTGAATCAATTTTTGTGTTGTCCATATGTACATGTGTTTAGGCCTGATGAGGTACGGTTGAAAAACCTATGTGAGAGCTTGTTCCTAGAGGAAACTAATCCTAACTCTATCTGCAGCTTTTATCACCTTATACTTTGTATTTTGATCAAATGTGGATATTTGTCCTATTTGAGGGGGGATGTTCATAACTTTGTCTTTGTAAATTGTCTTGATGGTTAATTATTGCCAGGAGGTCTAGTCCACTATGGGCCAGATCATCCTAGGCAGACGGTCCTAAATTGTATAAGAAATCTATGTGTATAAGGTAACCTGCAAGCCAGAGAGTAAACAACATCTCCTTTGTTCGTGTTGTATCTCTTTGGCTATAAAGTGCACTGCTTGGCCAGAGGTAATACTGGATAAAATAGCAGGCAAGGCTGCTTTCAAGTTTCTGCACTGACTTTCCTCAGTGATGGACTATCATCTGGAACTATATGCTAAAATAAAGCTTTTTCCTTTCTCAAGTTGTTTTGTTTGTTTGTTTGTTTGTTTGGGGCACAATATTAGCCATAGCAACAGATACCAATTCCAATAAGTGTGATCAATACTTATATCAGTATGGGCATAGGAAACCTATGAACATCTACACCTTCAAAAAAGAGTGATTTGTCATTTGCCATTCCTAAAAGTTATCAACTGACAATAGTCTCTGCATGGAGTGAGTGCTCCATGGGGCATTTCCCTATTTATGTGGCATATTTGGCTGGCTTAGTCTCATGTAAGAAATCACATATGCTATGAATTCATAACTGTAACAGCCATGCCATGTCAGAAAACAGCAATCCATAGCAGTCCTTCTTATCTCCTAGTTCTGAGATCTCTGTCTTTCTCTCTCTCTCTCTCTCTCTCTCTCTCTCTCTCTCTCTCTCTCTCTCTCTCTCTCTCTCTCTCTCTCTCTCTCTGTCTCTGTCTCCCTCTCTCTCACAGTGTTTTTCTGTGTTGCCCTGGCTGTTTTGGAACTTACTTTGTAGATCAAGTTGACTTCAAACTCAGACTTGCCTGACTATGTCTCCCAGGTGCTGGAATTAAAGGTGTGTGCCACCACCACCCAGCTCTGATATCTGTTCTACCTCCTCTTCTTTAATGTTCTCTGAGCCTTGTCAGGGAGGCTGATAAAAATGTCCCATTTAGGGCTGAATACTCAGTTTTTATTTTTTATTTGTTTTTTATTTTTTTATTTTTTAGTTCTTTTACCAGATAAGTATTTCTGCACTGAATGCTGCCAACCACAAAAAGAAACTTCTCTGAACAACGTTGACACCACTGACAGCCTATGGACATAAACATAAACATAAACATTTTGTCCTAGTTTGTATCTCTGTTGCCATGTTAAAACATACTATCAGAAACCAAACTAGGGATGAAAGAGATTATTCTGTCTTGCCACTTATCGGCTGTCCTAGAAGGAATCTAAGGTAGAAACTCAAGGCAGGAATCTGGAGGCCAGAACTGAAGCTGAGATCACAGAAAAATTTTGCTTTCTGGCTAGATTTACTGGCGTGCTTGGCATTCTTCCTTAGAGAAGCCAGGACCACCTACCTGTCCAAGGGAGAATTCCCTGTAGTGGACTGGGCCTGCTCACAGACATTATTAATTGAGAAAGCGCTGCACAGCTATGCTTGCATGCCCTTCTGAGTGAAGAGATTCCTCAGTTAAAGTTTCTTCTTCCCAAGTGACTGCAGATTGTGTCAAGGTGCCTAATGCAAATGTCACAGCTGAACACTTGTCAATTTGACACATGAACACATCAGTACTAACTCATAATCGTTCCTTTCTTGGTGATTTCTAGGATTTCATGTTAATATCACAATATAAAACATAGCATACCTTTAAAATGCTGAGTCTTTACAATTTACACTTTACATTTTCAGAGACCCTTTAAATATTCAAATTCTCCTAGGAATTCATCTTAGTATCTTAAGGATGGATTCTTGTACAATAAAAACAAATTAAAACCAGTAAACAGTTGCAATCAGATTAAAGATAAACCCAGGCCCAGCAGCATAAATAAATAGTTCATTGTGTGGTGTCTGAAACTCACTCATGTTTTTCTGGGCTCCAAAGGGCTTGGATATCTCCACTTCTACAGGTTTGCCATCCTCAGCCCATGTAGCTTCTCTCATGGGCTCAAGGTGGGGCCACTCTAGAGCTGCCACTGTACTTGAAGACTGTCCCACAGTCCTAAGTCCTAATGTCTTCAATGCACTGAAGTCTCCACTGCTGATGAGGCTGCACCTTCATTTAAGGCCTCTCCAGGATGCTCGCCACTGTCTCCTTTAATCCTGGATCTTCACTGAAATTATGTCTATACTTATGTCTTCGTCATGCTGTTTTAATCGTTATGGCTCAGTGGTAAATGTGAAACCCGTAACTCTCTCACGACTCCTTTTGTTTTTGGTTGCTTTGTCTCTCTTTGGTCTTTTGTACCTCCATATCAATTTTGTAGATTGGCTTTCTCTCTACATCTGTGAAAAATGGCCTTGAAAATTTGTTTAAGGTTTATATGAATTAATCTCATAAAACTTGCTTTCCTACCAAAAATCAGTATGTAGATATGATAACAACCATAATTAAAATGCCTGGTATATACTTAACGTGATTTTCCTTTCTTTGTCTTTTCAGTATTAGCATTGACGTTCCTGACTTGAAACTGTTTTTTTTTTTAAATTCAATTTTGCACAGGGTGACAGGCATCATTTTATTCTTCTACATAGAGTTATCTATTTTTCATCAGCACCATTTACTGAAGGAAGTGTGTTTTCACCATTGCATATGCTGTTGTGTTGTTTTACTTCTGAGTCCTCAAGTCTAATTCCATTGGTCTATGTGTTTCCTGTGGTGTGTGTGTGTATGTGTGTGTGTTTGTGCATGTGTTATTATCTGTGTCTTACAGCAGGTAAAGCCGACCTCATAGGATATTTTAATAGAGTTCCTTCAGTTTCTACTCATGGAGCATTTTGAAGAGCATGGCTACAGTTTGTTACAGGTCTGGGAGAATTTGGCATTCGGTGTCCTGTCCTGACCATTTCTCTGCATGGAAGCTCTACTGCTTCACTCTCCCTGCCTACTGTGGATCTTTTTATGTGGTTTATATCTTCCTGGTGTAATTCATATACATACATATATATATATTCATATATACTATATGAATTATATATATTCACATATATAATATATATTCATATATATTCAGTAATTCACCTATTTTTATATTTTCATCTATTTTTATATTTTTAGCTTATTAGAGTATAGTTTCAAAATAAACAGCCTTAACAGCCCATGGAATTTATTTGTGACTCTTCTCGCACCCACTTTCACCTAGAGCTTTATGAATTTGTGTTAGTGCATCTCTGGGTTAATTAGGATAAGAATTTTTAATCTTTTCCTTTAACAAGCCATTTTTGTTTTATTTTTAAATTTTTTTTGTCATATACCTCACATTCCATGTTCTGCACGATGCTTTGTTACTTCTGCCCTTCAGTTGTGAGGTTTTGCTTTGTTCTTTTTCTAGGGCCTTGAGGTGCATCATCAACATTAGTTTGTTTATTTGATGATTCTTCTGTTTTATTTTTACCTTGCCTAGCTTTTTATTTGTTATTTGAGAATTTCATAATATATACACTATGTTTAATCAAATTCAGTCCTCATTCCCTTATTTCTAAATCCTCTCCTATTCAGCTCATTACACCCTCCCCACAAACGTCCTATCCTTTTTTTGTTTAGAGCTACTGAGTCTACTTAGATTTTTCAGTATGTAGATGGATATAGAACCATATAGTGGATCATGGGTAGAATTTTATGGCAACATGACTGAAGAGTACTGACTCTCCTTCTCCAGCAGCTACTGATTGCCAATAGCTGCTCCATGAGAGGTGGAACTCCATGAGTCCTTCCTCAATCTGTGTAGGAATTTTGGATGGCTTGATTGTATAGACCTGGTGCATGTAGTCACAACCAATCGATTATCCATTCAATCACTAATGGACATCTAGACTGTTTCCATGTCCTAGCTGTTGTGACCAATGTAGCAATGAACATGAATAAAAAAGTACCTTTGTAGTAGCATGTAGTGTCCTTTGGGAATCTGTCCAGAATTGGCAGAGCTGGATTATATAATTGGTCTATTTTTACTTTTCTGAGTAACACCCACATTAGTTCCCATAGTGGTGTCACTCATTTACACTATCGACAGTGAATAAGAATACCCCTGTCTCCACATCATCATTTGTCAATTTTCTCTTTGCCAATTTGACTGGAATAAGACTAAACCTTAAAAATAGTTTTAATTTTCATTTAATTTTCATTTTCCTGATATGATTTTGACTATATAAAATTTTTTTCTCAAATTTGTATTTCTTCCTTTAAAAACTCTAGTTATTTCAAATCCCAACTTTATGAGGTTGTGTCTGTCTTGCTATTTAGTACTTGCCTTCAGTGGTATATAGCTAAGCAAGGTGGTCCCCATCCTTAGGCTGCCTCTTCATTCAAGTGATGGTCTTCATTGCTGTATGGAAGGTTTTAGCTCCACAAAGTCCTGGTCACTGATTGATGGTCTTAGTGCTTGTGCTACTGGAGCCCTGTTCAGAAAGTGCCTTTAGGTCGAAGCAAATTCTCTACAGTTCAGGACATCAGGCCTTGTGCTCAGGCTCTTGACACATTTGAGACTGAGCTTTGTTCAGAGTGAAAGAGAAGGATCTAATTATATTTTGTAGGATGAAGCCTATCTACCATGGTTGATGTGGTCTTTTTGAAGTGTTCCTGAGTTTGATTTGCAAGTGCTTTACTGAGAATTTTTGCTTGTATGTGTGCTATGGAAATTGGTCTACAATTTTCTCTTTTTGTTAGATTTTTGACTAGATAGGATATCAGGGTAATGCTGCATTTATAAAAAGAATTTAGAAATATTCCTTCCTTGTGGATTTATGGGATAATTATTTTAGGGGTGTCATTTGTTCTTGCTTTTCTAAGGCTTTCCTGTACATATTTAGCTATGGAGCTGGAGATTTCTTAATTTGTTTTGATGTAGGTCCATACTGTTACAAATTTTCCTTTTTCTGGGTATGGTAAACATGGCTTCAAATCCAACACTCAAAAGGCAGTGGCAGGTGGATATATGGGATTTTGAGGCTAACCTGGTGAGAACTCACAACTACATAATGAATTCCAGGACAACCAGGATTACAAATAGTCTCTGTCTCAAGACCCCACCCCACCTCCCCAAAAAACCCGAAAATACAAAAATACTAATTGACTAAGCCTTCATTATGCCCCATAGATATTATGTTGTGTTTTCATTTTCTTTAAACTCTGGGGATTTAAAATTTTCTGTCTTGACTCCATTACCAGTTAATAGCGTGGTACTTAGGCTCCATGGGCTTGTGCTCTTTCTGCAGTTTCCACTGCTTTTAAGAGCTATCTTTATTCTATTGTCATGAGATATAATACAAGATGCTATTATAAATGCCTTACATTTGTTGAGACTTGCTCTCTGTCTTAATACATGGTCAATTTGTAAAAATGTTCATGATGTATTGAGAATTATGTGTATTCTTCAGTATTTGGGTTAAATATACTATGTGATCTATTCCATGGCTTTTCATTGAAGTTTCATTCTGTTAATTAATTTTCCAAAACATTTCAGTTTGGGTTTTCTTTAGTAATTTTATCTTGTTGTTAAACTGCATTTTCATATCTTGGATTGGCTTCCTTATTTAATTGATTGCTTTGGGGTTTTTTGTTTTCTCTGTTTTGCTTTACTTTGTTTTTGTTTTTTGTTTTGTTTTTGATTTTTTGTTTTGTTTTCTGGACTGTATTCACGTCTTCACCGAATTATTTGGGGGGTGTGTCTATAGTAATTCTATTGTAATATAGAAACCAGGCGGCAGTACGTCTACATGGTTAGAGCAGATGGTGGTTATCTTTCCCAAGGGCAGAGTCTGAGCCGCGCTGACTTCACAGAAACCCGAGAGTATCTCCTTCTGATCCTACCCAGGATGTCTGACTCATGTGAAGAGACAGGCTGTGCAGCCAGGATGGATGAAGAGGTTCAGCTGGACAGAGGCCCCATCCCAGTAGGAGCCAATCGATCACTGAAGTGGACACTTAATTCAAGGGCAGGGCCCCTCTCTCCATGGCTCTTTGATGAGAGAGGAGGTTATGGCATGAGCAGAAAAAAACTATGCTCTCCATTCTTCAATAACTCCCAATAGGATGAGGTTGACGGTCAACCAAGCAGTAGAACTGGATGAAACTCTAGGCTCTAGAACAGCAATGACAAGACATCTTTTGCTGTCCCTGTTGAAGTGGCAACAGACCTGCTGGGTTTTGTAAAGCATAATTTCTGTAATGTAGTCTGCAGACACAGTTGCTCCACACCAGGAGGACAAACTCGAGGACAACGGTTAATGACAGAACTAGTAATTTTTCTCTTGCGGTCTCTAATATGAGAGACTCTACTGGGGTCCTCGGGGGAGTCCCTGATACCATCCAAGGCTTCAGGTAAAGCGTCTGACCTATTCCAGTGCCATGGCTATAGGTGTTTGGTGCTGTGATTTTTCTTTTTTTTAATTTTTAATATTTTTTATTACGTATTTTCCTCAATTACATTTCCAATGCTATCCCAAAAGTTCCCCATACCCCCCCCCCACTTCCCTACCCACCCATTCCCATTCTTTTGGCCCTGGCATTCCCCTGTATTGGGGCATATAAAGTTGGCAAGTCCAATGGGCCTCTCTTTCCAGTGATGGCCGACTAGGCCATCTTTCCATACACATGCAGCTAGAGACAAGAGCTCCAGGGTACTGGTTAGTTCATCATGTTGTTCCCCCTATAGGGTTGCAGATCCCTTTAGCTCCTTGGGTACTTTCTCTAGCTTCTCCATTGGGAGCCCTGTGATCCACCCAATAGCTGACTGTGAGCATCCACTTCTGTGTTTGCTAGGCCCCGGCATAGTCTCACAAGAGACCACTATATCTGGGTCCTTTCAGCAAAACCTTGCTAGTGTATGCAATGGTCTCAGCGTTTGGAAGCAGATTACGGGATGGATCCCTGGATATGGCAGTCTCTAGATGGTCCATCCTTTCATCACAGCTCCAAACTTTGTCTCTGTAACTCCTTCCATGGGTGTTTTGTTCCCAATTCTAAGAAGGGGCATAGTGTACACACTTTGGTCTTCATTCCTCTTGAGTTTCATGCGTTTAGCAAATTGTATCTTATATCTTGGGTATCCTAAGTTTTGGGCTAATATCCACTTATCAGTGAATACATATTGTGTGAGTTCCTTTGTGATTGTGTTACCTCACTCAAGATGATGCCCTCCAGGTCCATCCATTTGGCTAGGAATTTCATAAATCCATTCTTTTTAATAGCTGAGTAGTACTCCACTGTGTAAATGTACCATAATTTCTGTATCCATTCCTCTGTTGAGGGGCATCTGGGTTCTTTCCAGCTTCTGACTATTATAAATAAGGCTGCTATGAACATAGTGGAGCATGTGTCCTTCTTACCGGTTGGAACATCTTCTGGATATATGCCCAGGAGAGGTATTGCTGGATCCTCCGGTAGTACTATGTCCAATTTTCTGAGGAACCGCCAGACTGATTTCCAGAGTGGTTGTACAAGCTTGCAATCCCACCAACAATGGAGGAGTGTTCCTCTTTCTCCACATCCTTGCCAGCATCTGCTGTCACCTGAATTTTTGATCTTAGCCATTCTGACTGGTGTGAGGTGGAATCTCAGGGTTGTTTTGATTTGCATTTCCCTGATGATTAAGGATGTTGAACATTTTTTCAGGTGCTTCTCTGCCATTTGGTATTCCTCAGGTGAGAATTCTTTGTTCAGTTCTGAGCCCCATTTTTTAATGGGGTTATTTGATTTTCTGGAGTCCACCTTCTTGAGTTCTTTATATATATTGGATATTAGTCCCTTATCAGATTTAGGATAGGTAAAGATCCTTTCCCAATCTGTTGGTGGCTTTTTTGTCTTATCGATGGTGTCTTTTGCCTTGCAGAAGCTTTGCAGTTTCATGAGGTCCCACTTGTCAATTCTCGATCTTACAGCAGAAGCCATTGCTGTTCTATTCAAGAATTTTCCCCCTGTGCCCATATCTTCAAGGCTTTTCCCCACTTTCTCCTCTATAAGTTTCAGTGTCTCTGGTTTTATGTGAAGTTCCTTGATCCACTTAGACTTGACCTTAGTACAAGGAGATAGGAATGGATCGATTCGCATTCTTCTACATGATAACAACCAGTTGTGCCAGCACCATTTGTTGAAAATGCTGTCTTTCTTCCACTGGATGGTTTTAGCTCCATTGTTGAAGATCAAGTGACCATAGGTGTGTGCGTTCATTTCTGGGTCTTCAATTCTATTCCATTGATCTACTTGTCTGTCACTATATCAGTACCACGCAGTTTTTATCACAATTGTTCTGTAGTAAAACTGTGATTTTTCTTGCCTGCATAAACTTTCAGAAAAGCTGGAGACAAAAGGATGAGGGAGTTTGGTTTAGAGCTGAAAAAATTCCAGATACCAGCAGTGGAAGCTTCAGCCCTACCTCTTTTCCGAGGAATGAGTTTAGTCTCAGAGCGAGCATTATGCACTGTGGTTGGAAACCGGATCTACTCACCACCATCCACCCTCCCTCACCCTGCATGTGACTCTCACGAGCGCAAAGGCTGAAAGGAAAGTGGTCTCTATTCCTTCGCACCTGGGAATTACTTGGTGACCTGGTGAATGGCATCAGCAAGGTGGGCAAGGTAGCCCACATTGCCATAGGTGACCCCTGCCACGGAGATTTGGCCATCTTTTGTCATGTAGACCAAGAAATCCTTGGTCAGCCACTCCACCTGCTCAGGCTTTAAGCTGGTGAAACAGAACATGCTGATCTGATCAGTGATGTGCTGCCAGTTGTGGGAAGAGCCCCCTTTCTTCAACTTGGAGACCAGCTGGGTCCTCATGCTGATGATGCGGTCAGCCATGCCTTTCACCTCTTGCAACCACTGCTTCCACAAGTCTGGAGAAGTCAGGATGGTTGCTGCAATCCGGGCCCCATTGAGATGTGGGTTAGAATACAGGGGACAGATCAGGATCTTTAGCTGTGACTCTACCCTTTTGGCTTCTTTGGCATCTTTGCAGACCACCGTGAAGGCTCCCACACGCTCACCGTATAGGCTCATGTTCTTGGCATACGATTGGCAGAGACAGACCTTGATGCCCTGCTTGATGAAGTGCCGCACGGCCCAGGCATCCTTACCACCATCACCGCTGGCAAAAGCCTTGGTAGATAAGTCAAAGAATGCGAAGGGATTCTTTTTCTTCACCACGGTTGTCATTTCCTTCCAGTGCTCTGGACACGGGTCCACACCCATGGGGTGTGAGCACAGGCTTGCAGGACGAGAACACTCTGCTTTGGGATTTTTGTTATGTCTTCTAGGGCTCCAGAGAAATCAAAGCCACAAGTCTTGGGGTCATAGTAGCGATAACCTTGGAGATGCATGCCAGCATCTCCAAGCATCCCTGAAGATGGGCATATGTTTTCCCCAGGATGGTTTGGGCAGAAAGACATCTCTGCTGAACTTAAAAAAAATCTTTGCAGAAAATTGCCTCCAACCCTTAAGGCTCCAGTTCTGGAAATGGTCTGCACAGTGACAAACCGGCTGCTTTTCAACACTTCATTGTTCTCGCCCATGATCAGTTCTGCAGAAGCCTTATAAAATAGGCAGGCATTCTTTGTCCAAACTTTTTGCAGCAATCTGGGCCTCTGCCTTCCAAACACTGGGGAGCACGTATGGCTTTCTGTTATCATCCCTGTAGGCACCAACTCCCAGGTTCCTCTTCTTGCTGTTAGTATCTCTCTTGTAGGTTTCAGTAACTTCCAGGATGAGATCAGAAGGTCCCATTTCGACATGGGTCCACCAGGAGCTGGCTCTGGCAGAGGCTGCAGCAGCAAGACCTGGGTGAAAGGCAGCAGCCATCCTGGAGAGGACAAGGCTAGAGTGCAGGAGGGCCATGGTTGGGGGTGGGGGATAAGATGGCAGTGGGTGGTAGTAGAGCTGAGGGAAGCCCATCGTTGAATTGTTTAAGCATACTTATAATCACTCTTTTGAATTCTTTGTCTGGAAATTCTTCCAGGTAATGTGTATGTATGGCATTAGTAATTTGTGGAACAGATCTATATCTTGGTTTCATATCTGGTTCTGTTTCTGTGTTGGAATTTCACATCTACAGCACATTGTTGGTTATGGTTCCTCCTTCTTTTTCTTCCTTTGCTACTTCCCCATCCCATCATCTTTGTTCAATCTACCTTTCTTCTTAGCAGAGAGATGTCTAATGTACAGGATAAGACTAAGGGAGAGTAATTTTCCTATTTGGGGCTGGTACAAAAAGTTCCAGAGAGGCATATGTTGGCCTAAGCTGGAGCAGTCAGTAGCCTACTTGTTACAAAGGCTGCGTGGCTGGGCTCCTGGAACAAAGTTCCTAGCGGTTTTAGATGGATCTAGTACATCAGGTTGGCCAGGAACCGGAGTATAGTTTCTGAATTGTGTGCATCTAAGCAGGGGAAGACACGTCCTTTTCTGGAGGAGGTCCATGGATTGTGTTTGTTTACTAAATTTCGGGGTGGGGTAGGCATGTCTAAGCATAGGAATCCAGCTTTCTTACTTGTTGGAGGTTCTGTTTGCTAGACTTCTGAAGCAAAATTCAAGGGGTTCCTGGGAGCTGTAGGTGGGTCTGGTTTATATGCCCATGGGCCGTCCTGAAGCTTAGTTCCCCGGGGGGTATAAGTGGGTCTCCCCAAAAGAGAATTTTCACTCTGCTATTCCAGTGAAAGTATTTATAATTATAAGTCTTTCTTTTAAAACTGCAAACTGCTTTAAACATTTTTAGCTAAAACTTATATTGAGAGAGACAGACAGACAGAGAGAGAGAAAAAAAGAGAACCTATGAAATTTGCAAACATCTTTGAAAGGTAGCTATGCTCACCATCACATCATCAAAGCCCCATTCATCTTTACAAAGAATATGCTAACTAATAACGAGGAGAGAAATATCGGAATTAAAAGACACCATGGATCAAATGGGCTTAACAGAATTTCACAGAGCACAGAGTATGCATTCTTCTCATAGCACGTGGAGGTTTTCTAGAATAGATCACATTGCTGCTCATAATATAAGCCTTAATAAGTACAAAAAGAGTTAAAATGACTGCTTGTTTCTTATAAGATTGTGGTGGGATAGGATGAGAAGTTAATAGCAAGAGAAACTGCACAATTACATGAAGATGGGAAAAGGGCCAATGATTCATTGAAAACAAGCATGGAAGAATTTTAAAATTTCCAGAATAAAATGAAAAATAAGTCACAAATTATAAAAATCTTTTAGATACATTAAAAGCAGTTATACAGACAGGAATATGGTTTAGTGTATAAATTGTCTGCCTCTTTCTCTCTCCATTCTGTCTATTCTCTCTCTCTCTCTCTCTCTCTCTCTCTCTCTCTCTCTCTCTCTCTCTCTGTGTGTGTGTGTGTGTGTGTGTGCGTTTGTGTTTTCAAGGGTGAGTTGCTTAAAAGTGTTGCATTCACTTCAGGTGCATCCCTTTTCTGTGTATTGTCTTTTCTGATCACTATCAATTTTTAAATCTTTTCACTATGCAGTTTCTCACTGCTTCCAGAAATCCCAAATTTGTACATTTTGGGGTGACTAATGTCTAAACAGGCATTGTATCCTGAGCATGTTGGGTGTTGGGGAAACAGGAGAACAGTGAAATCCACTAATGGAGTACTTGTCTCAATGTTTTCTAGTTTTACTTGGTGTTAACTATTCTACATGATGGATGAGACTGTCAAGAATGTCTCAAAAATATTTATTCTAAGAGTATAGATATATTTGAAATTGTGTGCTATAGGTCGATAACATTCAATCAGTTCTCAGCTCTGCAGTCTATAACTGTAAGACAAATTTTGAATAAAAGCAAAACATAGATTTTTAAAAGTAATATAAAGAGGACTGGAGCAGCTGGTGCAGCAGGAAGAAGCTGTCCACAAGGGGGCAGAGCATCTCCACTCCTGCAAACTCCTGAAGAGACTTTGCCTGTTGAAAGAGCAGCCTGCAATCAGCTGCTCTCTGTTCCAACAGCTGAAGAAGCCTTAATGCTGTGGAGGTGAACTGATCACAGAAGCATCTTGTCTGGCTGAAGGCCACAGTCCAGAGGGAAAGCAATGAATAGAGTGACTGGACCTTTGTTCCTGTGCTTCTGGCTGCAGCTGAACTGTGAGTGAGAGCTTTTGGGGAACAACGTGTTTGTCAGTGTTCATTATCAGTCTGTGGAGCAGACTGGACTTCTCCAGAATGTCTGAAATCACTGTAGGGAGGAAAGCAAAGTCTGGAGAATGGCAGCCTGATGGTCTTCTGCTGTTTCCTTTTGCACAGGTATGAGCAGAGGAGAGCAGGTGGAGCAACGCCCTTCTCACCTGAGTGTCCGGGAGGGAGACAGCGCCGTTATCATCTGCACCTACACAGACCCTAACAATTATTACTTCTTCTGGTACAAGCAAGAGCCTGGGGCAGGTCTTCAGTTGCTTATGAAGGTTTTCTCAAGTACAGAAATAAATGAAGGACAAGGATTCACTGTCCTACTGAACAAGAAAGACAAACAACTCTCTCTGAACCTCACAGCTGCCCATCCTGGGGACTCAGCCGCATACTTCTGCGCAGTCAGTGCACAGTGCTCCCCAGGCACATCCTGTCTGCACATAAACCTGAGACCAGGGCTGGAGACAGATGTGTTTTCCCTGTTGAGACCAGGAGCTTCCTATATTTTATGCTTCAGAGACAGATATTCTAAAGCATCTTGAAATCCTGTTTCTAAAACATACAATGAGTGCTACAGCATGGTCAATGATGTCTCTGTGAGAGTAACTAATTAGATGTCAAGACTCTATAGAGTTGACTGCCAGGTGCCATTTAGATTGCCTCTCGGTGCAACTGGTAGAGAATACTCATAACAGAAAGATTCTTATCTTTTAATAATGGTACTTAGTTTGTTTACTAGGATATTAATGCACAGTACAGAAAATCATTAAAATAGAAAGCAATTTTTCTTTTTTTATTAGATATTTTCTTAATTTACATTTCAAATGTTATCCCCTTTCCTGGTTTTTTCTCCATAAACCCCCTATCCCCTCCTCCCTCCCCCTGCTCAACAACCCACCCATTCCTGCTTCCTGGCCCTGGCATTCCCTACATTGGGGCTTAGAGGCTTCACAGGACCAAGGCCCTTTCCTCCCATTGATGACCAACTAGGCCATCCTCTGCTACATATGCAGCTAGAGCCATGAGTCCCACAATGTGTACTCTTTGGTTGGTGGTTTAGTCCCTGGGAGCTCTGGAGGTACCGGTTAGTTCATATTGTCATTCCTCCTATGGGGCTGCAAACCCCTTCAGCTCCTTGGGTGCTTTCTCTAGCACCTTCATTGTGGACCTTGTGCTCCGCACAAAGGATGGCTATGAGCATCCACCTCTGTATTTTTCAGGCACTGGTGGAGCCTCTCAGGAGACATCTATAACAAGTTTCTGTCAGCTAGCACTTGTTGGCATCCACAATAGTGTACTGGGTTTGGTGACTGTAAATGGGATGGATCCCCAGGTGGGGCAGTCTCTAGATGGTCATTCCTTCAGTCTCTGCTCCACACTTTGTCTCTGTAACTCCTTCCATGGGTATTTTGTTCCCCCTTCTAAGAAGGATTGAAGTACGCACACTTTGGTCTTCCTTCTTAAGCTTCATGTGGTTGTCAATTATATCTTGGGTATTCCAAGCTTCTGGGCTAATATCCACCTATCAGTGAGTGCATATCATGTGTGTTCTTTTGTGATTGGGTTACCTCACTCAGTATGATATTTTCTAGTTCCATCCATTTGCCTAAGAATTTTATAAATTCATTGTTTTTTATAGCTGTGTAGTACTTCATTGTATAAATGTACCACATTTTCTTTTTTTAAGGCATTTTTTATTAGATATTTTCTTCATTTACATTTCAAATGCCCCATTCAAACATGGGCAGTTTTTACTCAAATATGTTCGTAGTTATATCCAGGTATGAGAGTAAAGGATTTGCTCTTCCCCAAACAGTTTTAAGTTCCTGGACAATAGAGCAAAGTGTGTCTTGATGATGATGACGATGATGATTTATAATGGATTTATTTATTTATTCACTTTGCATCCCAATATCAGCTTCCCCTCTCAGAATACCCTCTTATACACATTTTACCCCTATACCCCTGTGGATCATAGTAGGGTTACACTGAACTTTATAGCTACTATCCAGGTAAAAGTGAGTACACACCATGCATTTCCTTTGGGGTCTGGTTAACCTCACTCAGAATGATGTTATAGTTCCTTCCATTTGCCTGCAAACTTTGTGATGTCCTTGATTTTAATAGCTGAGTAGTATTCCATTGTTTAAATGAACCACATTTTCTTTATCTATTCTTCAGTTGAGGGACATCTAGGTTGTTTCCAGTTTCTGGATATTACAAATAAAGCTGCTTGAACACAGTTGAGCAAGGGTCCTTGTGGGATGATGGAGAATCTTTTGTGGTTTTGCCCAGGAGTGGTATAACTGGATCTTGAGGTAGAACTATTCCCGGTTTTTTGTTTGTTTATTTGTTATGTTTGTTTTGTTTTGCTTTTTCTGAGAAAGAGACACATTGATTTGCAGAGTGTTTTCTTTTTTACAAGTTTCCACTCCACTTAGCAATGGAGGAGTGTTTCCTTCTCTCCACATCCTCCACAGCACGTGCCATTCCTTGAGTTTTTGATCTTAGCCATTCTCATGGGTCTAGGGTGGAATTTCAAGGCCATTTTGATTGGCAAGAGATTTCTCTGTTGAGAATTCTCTGTTTAGCTCTGTACTTCTCTCTCTTCTCTTTTTTATACTTTGTTGCTTTAGTTTATTTCTGAGAATGTAATTTAATTACAGCATTCCTTCCTTTCCTCTGCTTCCCACAAACCCTCTCATGAGCCCCTCCCTATTCTCCTTTCAACCCATGGCCTGTTTTCATTAATTGTTATTGCAGAAATATATTTCTTGATGAGTTAAGGCAATGCTTTTTCATGATAGTTTACTTTAGCTCTAGCCTACATTATTAATATGCAGTATTTTCATTGCTGCTCAGCTCTAAATGTTTCTTTTTTTTAATTAGGTATTTTCTTCATTTACATTTCAAATGCTATCCCAAAAGTCCCCCAGACCCTCACCCCCACTCCCCTACCCACCCACTCCCACTTCTTGACCCTGGCGTTCCCCCGTACTGAGGCAAATCTTTTTGGGGGGCGAGGGTTTCGAGACAGGGTTTCTCTGTATAGCCCTGGCTGTCCTGGAACTCACTTTGTAGACCAGGTTGGCCTCGAACTCAGAAATCTGCCTGCCTCTGCCTCCCGAGTGCTGGGATTAAAGGTGTGCGCCACCACACCGGGCTCTAAATGTTGCTTAATTTCTGGCGTGAATTCCTCTATATCTCGTGGGTCCCTCAAGGTTTTTTTTTTCAAATATATTTTTATTTACATTTCAAATGTTATCCCCTTTCCTAGTTTCCACTCCAAAGATCCCCTATCCCTTCCCCACTGCCCCTGCTCCTCAACCCACCCACTCCTGCTTCCTGGCCTCGGCATTCCCCTATACTGGGGCATAGAACAGTCACAGAACCAAGGGCCTCTCCTCCCATTGATGACCGACTAGGTCATTCTCTGCTACATATTCAGTTAGAGCCATGAGTCCCACCATGTATTTTCTTTGATTGGTGGTTTAGTCCCAGGGAGCTCTGGGGTTACTGGTTAGTTTATATTTGTTGTTCCTCCTTCAGGGCTGCAAACCTCTTCAGCTCCTCGGGTCCTTTCTCTAACTCCTTCATTGGGGACCCTGTGCTTCATCCAATAGATGACTGTGAGTATCCACTTCTGTATTTGTCAGGCACTGGCATAGCCTCTCAAGAGACAGCTTTATCAGGCTTGTGCTTCTTTTATAATTGGGTTATTGGTGTTGGTGTCTACCCTCTTGAGTCCCTTATATAATTTAGATATTAATCCTTTGTTAGATGACAGGTTGGTGAAGATCTTTTTCCAATATGTAGGCTGTTGTTTTGTCCTATTGAAGGAGTCCTTTGACTTACTGAAGATTTTCAGTTTTATGAGGTCCTTGTTGATCTTAGTGCCTGAGCCATTTAGTGTTGTGTTCAGGAAGTCATCTCTCGTACCGATGAGTTCAAGCTTATTCTCTACTTTCTGTTCTATTAGATTTAGTATACCTGGTTGTGGTCTTAGGTCAACTTGGATTTGAGTTTTGTGCAGGGTGAGAAAGAGGAATTGTTTGCACTCTTCGACATGGTGACAGACAGTTAGATCATCACTATTTGTTGAAGATGCTCTCTTTTTTCCATTGTATCAATTTGGCTTCTTTTTCAAAAATCAAGTGTCCGTATGTATGTGCCTTTGTTTCTGGGTCTTCATTTGATTCCATTGATCAACCTGTCTGTTTCTATACCAAAACCATGTAACTTTTACTACTGTTTCTGTGCAGTACAGCCTGAAGTCAGGGATAGTGATATCTCCAGAAGTTTTTTTTTTTCAGGGTTGTTTTTTCTATCCTGTTTTTTTTTTTTTGGGGGGGGGGGGAGTTATTTGCTTGTTTGTTTTTTGTTTTTTTTTTTGTTGTTGTTATTTTCTATATGAAGTTGAGAATTGGGGAACACATTTTGATGTTCCTGTGTGAAACTACGATGATACCTTTATTTTATTCAATACATAAAACCTAAGTCTAAATGGATCCTAGATTAAAAATAAAATAGCAAAGCTATAAACCATATATCAATAAACATGGTATAGATTCTTGTGAATGTTGTAGGCACATCTTTCTTAGATATTTTACTGGAGTGGGAAGGAAAATAGAACACAGATAAAATGATCTTTATGGTTCAAAGCACATTATTAATAACATGAGAATGGCCCCACAATGGGAAAAAAGTATTTACAATTCATTTATCTGATAGCACACCTCCAAACAGAATTCATAAGCCTCTCCTCACCTTAGTGATAAACAGAGAAATAACCTAGGTTTAAAAATGAGCAAAAAGGTGCATAGATGGTCTTCTAAGAATTTTATGGAAATGCTTGATAAGCACATGAAAGAATGTTAAACACTGTGAGATTATAGAAAACACAAAACTCTAACAGTGTATGACCCAGGTGGTGGCTTGAATAGGTCCCCCCACCCCCATAGATTCCTGTGTTTGGTGACTGTCTGTACAGAGTGGCACTGTTGGTAGGCATGGCTTTACTGGAGGAAGTGTTGCCTTCTTAGTGCAAGTGTGATACTGTGGAGACAGGGCTTTGAGGTCTTAAATACATCCAGTCTGGTTTGGCTACCTGAGGATCAAGAGGCAGAACTTAAGGCTCCTTCAGCTCTGTGTCTGACTGAACATTACCAGGCTTCCCACCGTGATGATAGTGGGCTAAACTTGACCATTATCTGTAATATCCATTAACTGTAAGGTATCCCCAATTACATGTTTTACTTGATAATAGTTGCCTTGGCCATACTGTCTTTTCACAGCAATAAAACCCTAAGACAACATCACTCCCATGAAAACTGAAAATATAAAATAAAGATAATAGAACAAGTTTTGTCTAAAGCATGGAGAACTTGAAATCAGCATGCACTGTTCATGGGAAGGGAAAATATTGAAGTTACTTTGAAAAATAGTAATTAATTTCCTAGTAATATACCAAAGAGAAATGAAAGTGTGTATCACTTAAGAAGTAGTATACAAGTGCTCATATCTGCATATCTACAACTTCACAAAGTAGAAATAACCCAGTGTTTGACAATAGATGACTGGAAAAATGTAGCCAACCCATGGAAAACAATGTCACAACGATGGATAAAAAAATGACATACTGACTTTTGCTACAAAATGAAGTTTGAAATATACAAAAGCATGTGATAGGCACCAACTACAATAGACCACATAGGACAAATGTCTATTTCCACGTAATAGCTATTAACAAAACTCTATCATAGAATACACTTTGAATGACTGAGTTATACAGTGTGTGAATGGTCTTTTAATGGAATATTGACAATACAAAACTGTAACAAGCTGAAAAACATTAACTCTAAGAACAGGCGTTTTGAATTAAAAACAAAGCTATACTGTCCAAGGCTATTGAGACTGCCCATTTAGATTCTGTGATCTGAACTGAAACACCCACTGCCTCCCGCCTGGAGCTTTTGACATACCAAAGCTTCTGTCCTTGCTGGAAGTCTGTCTTGATGCAGCAGTTTTTACATACTGTCCTAGGTTTCTTTCTATGGGTGTAGTAAAATCTGACCAAAACCAAGTTGGAGAGTAAAAAGTTTATTTGGCTCACGGGTTATGGTCCATCATCAAGGGAAGCCAGGGCAGGAAGTCAAGGAAGAACCCAGAGTCAGGATCTGAAACAGAACCGTGGAGGGATGCTGCTAACAGACTTGATTCTCATGTTTCAGGAAGAATTGCTATTTTCACACAACACAAAACTACCAGAATGGGAGTTCCATTGCCCACAGTGAGCTTGGGACTTTCACGTTGATCATTAGCCAAGAAAATGCTCCAGAGAGTTGGCTACATACCAATTGATATGCATTTTTCCAGTCTAGGTTCCCTCTTTCTAGATGGCTATTGCCTGTGTCAAGTTGACAAAACTACTACAAGTTGATGCGTTTACTTCTCAACACATAACCTCTAGTAAAACCATAACCTTCCATTTCTTGTTTGTACTCAAAGATGTAATGCTAATGCTACAATGTAAAATATAGTATAACTGTAAAAGATGTAATGCTAATGCTACAATGTAAAATATAGTATAACTGTAAAAAAAAAGATGTAATGCTAATGCTACAATGTAAAATATAGTATAACTGTAAAAGATGTAATGCTAATGCTACAATGTAAAATATAGTATAACTGTAAAAGATGTAATGCTAATGCTACAATGTAAAATATAGTATAACTGTAAAAGATGTAATGCTAATGCTACAATGTAAAATATAGTATAACTGTAAAAGATGTAATGCTAATGCTACAATGTAAAATATAGTATAACTGTAAAAGATGTAATGCTAATGCTACAATGTAAAATATAGTATAACTGTAAAAAAAAAGATGTAATGCTAATGCTACAATGTAAAATATAGTATAACAACTGTAAAAGATCAAAGCTTATTTAAAATGTCTCTTTAAAAACCTGTTTTTCTGAGACTGGAGCAGAGACTGAAGGAAAGGCCACCCCGAGACTGCCCCACGTGGAGATCCATCCCATACACAGACAGCAAACCCAGACACTATTGCTGATGTCAACAAGTGCTTGCTGACTGGAGCCTGATATAGCTGTCTCCTGAGAGGCTCTGCCAGAGCCTGACCAATACAGATGTGGATGCTTGCAGCCAACCAGTGGACTGAGCCCAAGGACCCTAATGGAGGAGTTAGAGGAAGGACTGAAGGAGCTGAAGGGGATCGGAACACCATAGGAAGAACAACAATATCAACCAACCAACCAACCACCCCCCTCCCCCAGAGCTCCCAAGGACTAAATCACCAACCAAAGAGTACACATGAAGGGACCCATGGCTCCAGCTACATATGTAGCAGAGGAATGCCTTATTTAGCATGAGTGGGAAGGGAAGCCTTTTGTCCTGTGAAGGCTTGATGCCCCAATGTAGGAAAATGCTAGCGTGGTGAGGCAGGAGTGGGTGAGGGAGTGGGGGAGCACCCTCATAGGAGCAGGAGGAGGGGGGATGGGCTAGAGGGGTTGTGGGGCAGAAACAGGAAATGGGAAACATTTGAAATGTAAATAAATACAATAACCAATAAAAATGTTATAAAAAATTTTTAAACCCATTTTCAATTGTGGGCTCCTATTTTAAAAAATATATATATAATAAATATATATATCATAATGTAAATATATCACATTATATATAATATTATGATTATATTATTATACATTATATGTCACATTATATATAATAATATATAACATTATAAGTAATAACATTTTAATATAAATATATTATATATAATAACATTATATATGTTATATATGACAAAATTTTTATAGGAGTCCACAATTAAAAAGCTGGACTTTTAAAGAGACATTGGATATTTTAAATAAGCTTTGAAAAAAATTTTTTTTTGAGACAGAGTTTCTCTGTATAGCCCTGGTTGTCCTGGAACTCACTCTGTAGACTAGGCTGGCCTCGAACTCAGAAATTTACCTGCCTCTACCTCCCAAGTGCTGGGATTAAAGGCATGTGCCACCACACCCGGCAGCTTTAAACTTTTAAAGTTAAAATAATGTATAATATATATTTACCACATGGATTTTTTTCTGTGTGCTTGTGGTGCTGTGTGTGTATGTATGTATGTATGTATGTATGTATGTATGTATGTAGTGTGTGTGATATGTATGTTAGTATTTGTGTGTGCATGTGAAGTGTTTGTGTCTGTGTGATGTTGGTGATGTGTATGTATGTGTGTGGCAAATATTCAATAGGTGTCAGTGCTATGTATGGTGTGTGTGTGTGTATCTAATATGTGTCTGTGGTGTGTACAGTGTATGTGTATGTTCATCTGTGTGATTGAGGGCATTCATGTGCCTTGGTGCATATAAGTTGGTCAGAGGACAACCTGAGGTCATCACATTCTACCTTGTTTGAGACAGGGTCTCATCTTCAGCACTCCAGGTTAGCTGCTCCCAAGTGCTTCCTAGGAGTCCATTCTGTCCTTACCACCCATCTTGCTCTGGAAACAATAGTTCTCAACCTTCCCAATGCTGCTGCAGTTCCTATGTTGTGGTGACCTTCAACCGTAAAATCATTTTCATTACTACTATATAACCGGAGTTTTGCTGCTGTTATGAATGGCGATGTAAATATCTGAAATTTCTGAAAGTCATAGAAGACTTCTATGAGAGGGTCCTCTGATCTGCCGAACGGTCTTCACCCTCGGATTTAGAAGTGCTACTCTAGAAGAAATAAAACTGTGGACTCATGCTGCCCTGTCCAGCCTTGCACGGCTCTGGAAATCTGATCACAGGCCTTCCTATTTGAGTGCCAAGTGCTTTTAAGCACTGAGCCATCTCCTAGCTGACTTATTAACATTCTTAAATAAGAATCTGAGTTTAGTAATTCAAGTGGTTTTCTGATGTTCTTCAGTTATGGGAACTGAATTCTGTCATCATAGACAGTAGAGAGTCCTGCTGTATAATAGCACTGACAGGAAAGCTGTGCTGCCCTGGGCAATATGGTGCCCTTGGATTTTACACACGCTGGACTCAGTAAATTGCCACAGTAAACTGAAAGCCAGCATGAGTTGCTGGTCTTTGTTTTTGCTGTGCTTCTTTCTTTGTGACCAACCTTCAACATGACTCTATCTCCTTCCATCTTCTGGAAGTACTTGCAAGTCTGAATTCATAGATGAGTGTCATTCTTCTAACACTTGTGGATTTGGCTCTATTTTTTATATATATATACTGTTGTTCTTTAAGTTATGGGGAAATTTGAAAGAAACACACACACGCACATGCACGCACACACACACACACAGGACACACACCCTCTACAGGCTCATTCATAGACTAAATATTCACAAATTGCTAGCATAGATAACCCTTCTCAGGAAAGACAATCCCTTTGGGAAGGAACAGATGAGAGAAGATCCATCTTCCTTCTTCTTCCTGAGAGCAAAGAAATACACACTGTGACTTAATCAATGCATTCCAATGGCTCAGAAAGCTAAAGTGTCTAATCACGAGTTTCTTTACTGGAGGACAGTATTGTCACCAGCCATGGAAGTCTCTATGTTATTTCTCTAGTAAGAAGACCTTCTCATCTGGAGTCCCAACTTGTCAAAGAGAGCAGAGGCAATCTAATTTTGTGAATTTTCCTGTTGCCTCTGCAACATGCTGCAGAGCATCTACCAAGGGCAATATCTCTGTCATATAGCATCACCACCATGGCTGTGGTGGTCACTCACACTCAGCCTAAGACAATTGCATCTGAAGTCTGGGGTACACTGCATAACCTGGTTTCCTAGGGAGTATTAACAAGCCATTCACTTTCACTAAATGCTAAAACCAATATATCCTAAATTAGGAAAAGATACAATGTGCTTTGTGGGAGTTTTACTTTGTAAAACAGGAGCATTGCAGGAGGCAGGCTGTGGACCCTCAAGAGGTTTGGTTCCTCCTATGGCCTCCAGGGGGCGATGCCGCACTCACTAGTTTTCATTCTTCCTTTGAAGATCTCCACCTGCTCGCATCTCATCCTTCTTGCAGCTGGCTGAGTATTTAGCAAAGGCAAGTGACAAGAATCAGATATTCAAAACCTTCCAGGCTCGTGTATGCAGGGTCAGTTTTTATGTGAGCGGGAGATTTCTCCAGCAGACTCTTCGCTACATCTGCTTTCAAGCTCTTGCTTTCCTCAGCTGCTTTCCTGCCTGTCCTGTTCCAAAGTTTCTCCACAACAGAACTGCAGCCTTCCCAAGGCTCATCCATGCTCCTGGTGCTCCTCCCAGTGCTGGGTATACACTTTCTCCTGAGTGAGTACAGCTTTGTTGTGGTCTCTGTATCCCCGGATTCTGACTGTCCTCAGTGAAGTCTGCACTACAGTTCCTGACCTAATATTCCTTTCCAGGAGATGCCCAAGCTCAGTCAGTGACTCAGCCTGATGCTCGTGTCACTGTCTCTGAAGGAGCCTCTCTGCAGCTGAGATGCAACTATTCCTACTCTGCGATACCTTCTCTGTTCTGGTATGTCCAGTACCCGCGGCAGGGGCTGCAGCTGCTCCTCAAGTACTATTCCGGAGACCCAGTGGTTCAAGGAGTGAATGGTTTTGAGGCTGAATTCAGCAAGAGCGACTCTTCCTTCCACCTGAGGAAAGCCTCTGTGCACTGGAGCGACTCAGCTGTGTACTTCTGTGCTCTGAGCGCACAGTGTGTGGGGCTGCAGGGGGAGCTGAACACAAACACCGATGGCTGTGGGTGCTCAGACTCAAGATCTCTCCTTGTGGTCTCTGTGGCATCTCTTTTGACTTGGCGAGGAGAAGGGGCAAGTTGAGCAGTACCCGCTGCCTTTGCGCAGCTCATTTCCAGCTGAAATATCCACGATCTGACTTCGTCTTAGAAGCTCTTTGCATATTTTCAAAATTATATAATGCTCATAATTCTTTAGGATGGAGGACACTGTCATTTTTCCACGAGAACCATTTCCTGAGTGGGCATTGCTTAGCTAGTGACTACACTAAGCAGCTCTTTGTGTCTCTGAAGAAAGACCAGAAGCTTCGATTTGTCATTTCATGATTCATCTACACAGAAAGTGAAAGGTGTGCTCTTCAGCTTTTGTCCTGAAGTTTGCCTTCACTGCTGCCTTTCATGCTGATTTTCCTATGCATTCTTCTTCTGGTGCTAATTACACTGATCAGAATTGGTCACAATAATTAAGTACATACATTTAGGAAAGAATTTGATACATTATTAGGTGATATAGAAGTTTACCAGAAACAGGAAAGCTTAGAGATTTGTCATAATTATGTCATTTCTAGCAACCATTAAAAATAAAACAGGAGAATAAGGAATTCAAGCTCATTGGTATTTTTTCCAAAGAACTCTTCATGGTTATAAATACAGCATCCTATTTTTGTTGCCATCTTAAATTCGTCAAATGTACTTGAGAATTTGTAGCATGATTCCTTCTGCAGCTTTTATTAGTATGCATTGCTTCCCCCTTTCCTTCCATGATTTTACTACAGTAGTGTTAAACATAGATTCTTTTATCGGATATTGTCATGTCCTGCTGAAATAGAGGCAAGAGTCACTGTGGACATTAGTGCTCACTGGCTCCCGGGTGGGATTTTAGTTTCTTCTTCCTCTATTTGAGTCAAGGTAGAAGAAGATATTTTACCTCTGTTCATTCCGTATAGGAGGATGAATACTCAGAACAAGAAGAGAAAGGAAGGGAGAATTTTCTAGCTCCTGCTTGGCTCAGAAATGGAAGTAGGTAGACACCATGGACCCATGAACACCTGAGTATAGTTTCTAGCACACACATAAAAAGCTGGGTGTGGTGGCCGTGCTGGGAGGTGAGGACAGGTGGATCCCTACAGCCTGCCATCCATCCAGCCCAGCCTAACCATGAACTGCAGGTATCAGTGAGAGACCCTGTATTCAACAAGCAAGGCACGTAGCTTCAGAAAAATGACATCCAAGATTGACTTCTAGCCTCCACATGCATATGCACATATATGCACTTAAACACACACACACACATGCTTGTACATGCCACCACGCACTTGCACCCACACACCATGAGCACATTCACATACACATACCTCATATATTTTTTAACATTGAACAGAAACACACGGTCAGCTAGATCTCCCAGGACCTCTGTGACCTGATCTCCCAGCCCCCAGAAATCAGTGTGGGGGGCATCTCTAGGAGGTGCCAGAGACATGAGACGGAGGGGGGTTCAGGGAGTCTATGTGGTTACTCTAGCTGAGATTCCTAGTAGTGGGAGATATGGAGCCTGATGTGGCTACCTCCTGTAGCCATGCAGGACTCCCAGTGAAGGGATAAGGACACCAACCCACCCACAAAACCTTCAACCCAAACTGTATTCTTCCTACAAGAAGTGCAGGGACAAAGATGGAGCAGAGACTGAGGGAACAGCCAACAAGTGGCTTAACTTGAGACCCATCCCATGGACAAGAACCAATCCCTGACACTATTAATAATACCCTGTTGTGCTTGCAGTCAGGAGCCTAACATAACTGTCTTCTAAGAGACTCCACATAGTAGCTGACCAAAACAGGTGCAGAGACCCACAGCCAAACATTAAACAGAGCTCTGAGAGTCTTATGTAAGAGTTGGGGGTGTGTGGGGGGGGATTGAGAAACCTAGAGGGATAGGGACTCCACAAGAAGACCAACAGAATAAATTAACCTGTACCCTTGGGGGCTGTCAGAAACTGAACCACCAACCAGAGAGCATAAGTGGACTGGACCTAGGTCCCCTGCACATATATAGCAGATGTATGGCTTGATCTTCATGCAAGTTCTCTGAGAACTGGAGCTGTGGCTTTTGTTGCCTGTCTGTGGATCCTGTTCTCTTAACTGGGCTGCCTTGTCAGGCCTCAGTGGGAGAGAATGTGCCTAGTCCCGCAGTGACTTGAGGTGCTAGGGTAGGTTGGTACCCGGGGAGGGGGATCTCCCCTTCTCAGTGGAGAAGGGTTGGGGGAGGGGAGGGGTGGTGTGAGGAGAGGAATGGAGGGCGAGGGAGCTGTGATTGGAATGTAAAGCAAATAAATACATCAATTAATGAACAAAAAACGAACAGAAGCACAATTTCTCTGAAGATTCTAATACCAAGTGATTCATCCTATATATTACTCCGTTAATCTCTTAGGTTTTTTTTTTAATTTTAATTTAATTTAATTTTATTTTTTTATGAAATGAGAAGAACATGATATTTGTCCTGTCTTACATATTTCTCTGTTACTCTCTCAGTGTGGATTTTCTTTATAATGAGATGAGGAGGCAGAGGTAGCGTAAACAATCGTAAGACACAGAATCTACATCAGCCCAGGAATGTTCACTGATAACTTTGCAGTGCACTCACCTGCTCAGGCGGTAGGGTTTCCCATTCTTGCCTCAGTAGGTCTGGCCTGGCTGAGAGCTTCAGGTCCATGGAGTTCTATGGCAGAGCTTCCTGTGTTTCTCCGTCTGCTCATCTGCATGCAGTTGATGTATCCACGTATTCTTCTGTGCAGCCGCAGCATCTGACACTGTCACTACAGTACAGTACCTCATATCCAAACACAGCCCACTCTGTTCCACCATGTCTCACAGTGGCTAGACAAGGAATCATTAGAGATTAAATATTTGGTTGTTAGTGGGTCAAGGTACAGGCTAATATAGATTTTTATACCATGTTTACTTGCAAAAGTGTGTCTCTAATGTACTTTAATCAAATCACCAAGCTAAGAAATTTCATGTAAAAAGGTCTTTTTCAAAATCAATCAATCAAACAAACAAACAAACAAAAAGGGATCTTTTTCTGTTTGGTTCTGTTTGGTCATACTATGTAACAAGGCAATGCTCTGTTAATGAAGCCTGCTGTATGACCCCCCTCCGCCTCCCCATGAGAGAGATGTGATGAGACTTTATGTATTACTCACATTGTTGCAATAGACTTTCAGTTTCCCCTGCTATGGTCTTCATGTAAAATGGCAGCTGGCCACCCCTGAAGGGTGCATTCTTACACATACATACTTATACCTGTACACCATTTCTGGTAGTAGTTCATATGTACATGCTACAAAAAAGTTTTAGAAATGATCCCTGTGACTGCAGCACCAGCTTTCCTGGCCTGGGGAGTCTCTGGACACCTGCAAGGACCCACACAGGATCCCCCACGGGATCCTAAGACCTCTGGTGAGTAGAACACAGTGCCTGCTCCATCCAATTCAATCTCGCAGGACCTGAGACTGCATTAATTAAGGAGGCAGATAACCTGGCCTGATCAGGGGCACAAGTCCCCTCCGGTCCACTGCAGCACCGGGGTTCCTGGCCCGGGGAGTCTCCAGACACCTGCAAGGACCCACACAGGATCCCCCACGAGATTCTAAGACCTCTGGTGAGTGGAACACAGCGCCTGCTCCAATCCAATCACAGGGGGCCTAAGACTGCATTAATTCAAGAAGCAGATAACCTGGCCTGATCAGGGGCACAAGTCCCTTCCAGTTCACTCCAGCAGCGGGGATCCTTGTGTGCAGAGTTTCTGGACACCCCCAAGGTCCTCACAGGACCCTCCACGTGATCTTAAGACCTCTGGAGAGTGGAACACAACTACTGCCAGGAGGCAGGTTCGAACACCAGATATCTGGGCACCTTCCCTGCAAGAGGAGAGCTTGCCTGCAGAGAGTACTCTGACCACTGAAACTAATGATAGAGCTAGTCTCCCAGGTCTGCTGATAGAGGTTAACATTATTACCCGAGGAACAAGCTCTAACCAGATACAACTATAACAACTAGCTCCAGAGAACACCAGATGGCGAAAGGCAAACGTAAGAATCCTACTAACAGAAATCAAGACCACTCACCATCATCAGAACGCAGCACTCCCACCCCAACTAGTCCTGGGCACCCCAACACAACCGAAAAGCTAAACCCGGATTTAAAAGCATATCTCATGATGATGGTAGAGGACATCAAGAAGGACTTTAATAACTCACTTAAAGAAATACAGGAGAGCACTGCTAAAGAGTTACAAGTCCTTAAAGAAAAACAGGAAAACACAACCAAACAGGTAGAAGTCCTTAAAGAAAAACAGGAAAACACATCCAAACAGGTGATGGAAATAATAAAACCATACTAGACCTAAAAAGGGAAGTAGACACAATAAAGAAAACTCAAAGTGAGGCAACGCTGGAGATAGAAACCCTAGGAAAGAAATCTGGAACCATAGATGCAAGCATCAGCAACAGAATACAAGAGATGGAAGAGAGAATCTCAGGTGCAGAAGATTCCATAGAGAACATCGGCACAACAATCAAAGAAAATACAAAACGCAAAAGGATCCTAACTCAAAACATCCAGGAAATACAGGACACAATGAGAAGGCCAAACCTACGGATAATAGGAGTGGATGAGAATGAAGATTTTCAACTTAAAGGGCCAGCAAATATCTTCAACAAAATTATAGAAGAAAACTTCCCAAACCTAAAGAAAGACATGCCCATGATCATACAAGAAGCCTACAGAACTCCAAATAGACTGGACCAGAAAAGAAATTCCTCCCGACACATAATAATCAGAACAACAAATGCACTAAATAAAAATAGAATATTAAAAGCAGTAAGGGAGAAAGGTCAAGTAACATATAAAGGCAGGCCTATCAGAATTACACCAGACTTTTCACCAGAGACTATGAAAGCCAGAAGATCCTGGACAGATGTTATACAGACACTAAGAGAACACAAATGCCAGCACAGGCTAAACTCTCAATTACCATAGATGGAGAAACCAAAGTATTCCACGACAAAACCAAAATTCACACATCATCTTTCCACGAATCCAGCCCTTCAAAGGATAAAAACAGAAAAAAAAAAAAAAAAAAAAACAAGGACGGAAATCACACCATAGAAAAAGCAAGAAAGTAATCCCTCGACAAACCAAAAAGAAGACAGCCACAAGAACAGAATGCCAACTCTAACAACAAAAATGAAAGGAAGCAACAACAACTTTTCCTTAATATCTCTTAATATCAATGGACTCAATTCCCCAATAAAAAGACATAGACTAACAGACTGGCTACACAAACGGGACCCAACATTCTGCTGCTTACAGGAAACCCATCTCAGGGAAAAAGACAGACACTACCTCAGAGTGAAAGACTGGAAAACAATTTTCCAAGCAAATGGTCTGAAGAAACAAGCTGGAGTAGCCATTCTAATATCGAATAAAATCGACTTCCAACCCAAAGTTATCAAAAAAGACAAGGAGGGACACTTCATACTCATCAAAGGTAAAATCCTCCAAGAGGAATTCTCAATTCTGAATATCTATGCTCCAAATGCAAGGGCAGCCACATTCATTAAAGACAATTTAGTAAAGCTCAAAGCACACATTGCACCTCACACAATAATAGTGGGAGACTTCAACACACCACTTTCATCAATGGACAGATCGTGGAAACAGAAACTAAACAGGGACACGGTGAAACTAACAGAAGTTATGAAACAAATGGGCTTAACAGATATCTACAGAACATTTTATCCTAAAACAAAGGCTATACCTTGTTCTCAGCACCTCACGGGACCTTCTCCAAAATTGACCATATAATTGGTCACAAAAAGGCCTCAACAGATACAAAAATATTGAAATTATCCCATGCATCCTATCATACCACCATGGCCTAAGGCTGATCTTCAATAACAACATAAATAATGGAAAGCCAACATTCACGTGGAAAATGAACAACACTCTTCTCAATGATACCTTGGTCAAGGAAGGAATAAAGAAAGAAATTAAAGACTTTTTAGAGTTTAATGAAAATGTAGCCACAACATACCCAAACCTATGTGACACAATGAAAGCATTTCAAAGAGGGAAACTCATAGCTCTGAGTGCCTCCAAAAAGAAACTAGAGAGAGCACATACTAGCAGCTTGACAACACATCTAAAAGCTCTAGAAAAAAAGGAAGAAAATTCACCCAAGAGGATTAGATGGCAGGAAATAATCAAACTCAGGGGCGAAATCAACCAAGTGGAAACAAGAAGAACTATTCAAAGAATTAATCAAACGAGGAGTTGGTTCTTTGAGAAAATCATCAAGATAGATAAACCCTTAGCCAGACTCACTATGGGCACAGGGACAGCATTCCAATTAACAAAATCAGAAATGAAAAGGGAGACATAACAACAGATCCTGAAGAAATCCAAAACACCACCAGATCCTTCTACAAAATACTATACTCAACAAAACTGGAAAACCTGGACGAAATGGACCAATTTCTAGACAGATACCAGGTACTAAAGTTAGATCAGGATCAAGTTAATGATCTAAACAGTCCCATATCCCCTAAAGAAATAGAAGCAGTCATTAATAGTCTCCCAGCCAAAAAAAAAGCCCAGGACCAGATGGGTTTAGTGCAGTTCTACCAGACCTTCAAAGAAGATCTAATTCCAGTTCTGCACAAACTATTCCACAAAATAGAATTAGAGGGAGCTCTACCCAACTCATTCTATGAAGCCACAATTACTCTGATACCTAAACCACAGAAAGATCCAACAAAGATAGAGAACTTAAGACCAATTTTCCTTATGAATATAGATGCAAAAATACTCAATAAAATTCTAGCTAACCGAATCCAAGAACACATTAAAGCAATCATCTTTCCTGACCAAGTAGGTTTTATTCCAGGGATGCAGTGATGGTTTAATATACGGAAATCCATCAATGTAATCCATTATATAAACAAACTCAAAGACAAAAACCACATGATCATCTCGTTAGAGCAGATCCAACACCCATTCATGATAAAAGTCTTGGAAAGATCAGGAATTCCAAAGCCCCTACCTAAACAGGATAAAAGCAATCTACAGCAAACCAGTAGCCAACATCAAAGTAAATGGTGAGAAACTTGAAGCAATCCCACTAAAATCAGGGACTAGACAAGGCTGCCCACTTTCTCCCTACCTATTCAACATAGTACTTGAAGTCCTGGACAGAGCAATTTGACAACAAAAGGAGATCAAGTGGATACAAATTGGAAAAGATGAAGTCAAAATATCACTTTTTGCAGATGATATGATAGTATATATATATATATATATGTGACCCTAAAAATTCCACCAGAGAACTCCTAAACCTGATAAACAGCTTTGGTGAAGTAGCTGGATATAAAATTAATTCAAACAAGTCAATGGCCTTTCTTTACACAAAGAATACACAGGCTGAGAAATAAATTAGGGAAACAACACCCTTCTCAATAGTCACAAATAATATAAAACATCTTGGGGTGACTCTAACTAAGGAAGTGAAAGATCTGTATGATTAAAAACTTCAAGTCTCTGAAGAAAGAAATTAAAGAAGATCTCAGAAGATGGAAAGATCTTCCATGCTCATGGATTGGCAGGATCAACATTGTACAAATGGCTATCTTGCCAAAAGCAATCTACAGATTCAATGCAATCCCATCAAATTCCAAGTCAATTTGTCAACGAATTAGAAGGAGCAATCTGCAAATTCACCTGGAATAACAAAAAACCTAGGAGAGCAAAAATTCCTCTCAAGGATAAAAGAACCTCTGGTGGAATCACCATGCCTGACCTAAAGCTTTACTACAGAGCAATCGTGATAAAAACTGCATGGTACTGGTATTGTGACAGACAAGTAGACCAATGGAATAGAATTGAAGACGCAGAAATGAACCCACACACCTATGGTCACTTGATCTTCGACAAGTGAGCTAAAACCATCCAGTGGAAGAAAGACAGCATTTTCAACAAATGGTGCTGGCACAACTGGTTGTTATCATGTAGAAAAATGCAAATTGATCCAGTCCTATCTCCTTGTACTAAGGTCAAATCTAAGTGGATCAAGGAACTTCACATAAAACCAGAGACACTGAAACGTATAGAGGAGAAAGTGGGGAAAAGCCTACAAGAGATGGGCACAGGGGAAAAATTCCTGAATAGAACTGCAATGGCTTGTGTTGTAAGATCGAGGATTGACAAATGGGACCTCATGAAACTGCAGTTTCTGCAAGGCAAAAGACACCGTCAATACGACAAAAAGGCCACCAACAGATTGGGAAAGGATCTTTACCTATCTTAAATCAGATAAGGGATTAATATTCAAAGAACTCAAGAGGGTGGACTCCCGAAAATCAAATAACCCCATTAAAAAATGGGGCTCAGACCTAAACAAAGAATTCTCACCTGAGGAATACCGAATGGCTGAGAAGCACCTGAAAAAATGTTCAACATCCCTAATCATCAGAGAAATGCAAATCAGAACAACCCTGAGATTCCATCTCACACCAGTCAGAATGGCTAAGGTCAAAAATTCAGGTGATAGCAGATGCTGGCGAGGATGTGGAGAAAGAGGAACACTCCTCCATTGTTGGTGGGACTGCAAGCGTGTACAACCACTCTGGAAATCAGTCTGGCAGTTCCTCAGAAAATTGGACATAGTACTACCGGAGGATCCAGCAATACCTCTCCTGGGCATATATCCAGAAGATGTCCCAACCGGTAAGAAGGACACATGCTCCACTATGTTCATAGCAGCCTTATTTATAATAGCCAGAAGCTGGAAAGAACCCAGATGCCCCTCAACAGAGGAATGGATACAAAAAATGTGGTACATTTACACAATGGAGTACTACTCAGCTATTAAAAAGAATGAATTTATGAAATTCCTAGGCAAATAGGTGGACCTGGAAGGCATCATCCTGAGTGAAGTAACACAAGCACAAAAGAACTCAAATGATATGTACTCACTGATAAGTGGATATTAGCCCAGAAACTTAGTATAGCAAGATAGAGGAGACAATTTGCAAAACACATGAAACTGAAGAACGAAGACCAAAGTGTGGATACTGTGCCCCTTCTTAAAATTGGAAAAAATCACCCATGTAAGGATTACAGAGACAAAGTTTGGAGCCGAGACAAAAGGATGGACCATCTAGAGACTGCCATATCCAGGGATCCATCCCATAATCAGCTTCCAAATGCTGACACCATTGCATACACTAGCAAGCGTTTGCTGATATAGCTGTCTCTTTTGAGACTAGGCCGGGGCCTAGCAAACAGATAAGTGGATGCTCACAGTCAACTATTGGATGGATCACAGGGCCCCCTATGGAGGAGCTAGAGAAAGTATCCAAGGAGCTAAAGAGACCTGCAACCCTGTAGGTGCAACATTATGAACTAACCAGTACCCCGGAGCTCTTGATTCTAGCTGCATATGTATCAAAAGATGGCCTAGTTGGCCATCACTGGAAAGAGAGGCCCATTGGACACGCAAACTTTATATGCCCCAGTACAGGGGAATGCCAGTGCCAAAAAAATGGGAATGGGTGGGTAGGGAAGTAGCGGAGAGGGTGTGGGGGACTTTTTGGATAGCATTGGAAATGTAATTTAGGAAAATATGTAATAAAAAATAAATTAAAAAAAAAGAAATGATCCCTACAAACTATAAAGATTCATGCCATGGTGTTTTGCCCTTTTCTGTAGTTGTTCTAAGCAAACTTAAGATGTAGGGATGCTTGGTTACAAGTGCTGAACCTGAAAACACTTACAGCCTTGCTAAGAAACGACAGTAGGATTTTACCCACTTTTCACTGGCACTGGGTGCACCGTACATTAGATGCAGACTCCACTCTTCCCAGCACCTTGGCAAAATTATTAAGATCATCAGATCTTTAGGTATGATTCTCATCGATATTCTGATAAGAATAGGTAACTTTCCTATGGGAGACAGCTGCTCTAAAAGAAAGGCTAAAAGTAGAATGATTAAACGTTGGGTACTTTCATCTGTACAGTTATGCCTTGCTGCATCTTGCTGTATCTTTATGGTTTGGCTTGCTTCATACAGTAGCATTTAAAAATGGACTACTACACATTCATTTTCTGATTTCACAGCACAGTACAGGGTGTGACTGAGACAACACGAAGTTCTTTTCTCAAAGTCTTAGAGGTGTGAGCAGGACCCTCTTTTCCAGAGATCTTTTTGTGGCCATAGATGGCTGCTTTTAGTGAGTCCTCATAGGGTCCTTCTCAGATGATGTGAGGGTCCGTGGTCATCATCAGTCTGATGGTCCAGCCCTCCTTGTCAATTTATTTATTTTACGTTAGTTTACCATTTAATGCCCTGTATTCAGGTGTCATCACACTGAAGTCCTTAGTGTGAGGGCCCCACCATAAATATTTTGGAAGGGGCACAGTTCAGTCCTTAACAACCTTGTAAGATTAATGTTCATATACAAAGAATATTGAGTCCTCCTTATTCTAATATTTATGGATTTCTGCTAGATATATGAACACACACACACACACCAGAAAGAATTGTATACTAAATGTTGAAATTTTGGGTTGTTTCATTGCAGATTTTCCTAAAGGAGTATGTAGCAAGACTTAATATGATTTGGCAAAACTGTTGCTTTTTATGTGGTTTTATTACATGCAAGTGAATAAATGTGTGTATGTGTTTTAGTGTAGGTATGTGTGTGAGTGTGTAAGTATAATTGTGTACGTACATGTGTACATGTGAGTATGTATGCATGTGTGTATGAGTGCATTATGTGTGTGCATGCACAAAACTGAGTCCACTGGGGATCATGCCTAAGTTTAATGATTGCCTTTTCTTTCATTGCCTGCACGTTTCTAGTATTGGAAACAAAAATAAAAACAATTCACAAAGAAGCTAATTATGAATGAATGGAAGTACAGGGACCCGTGGTAATAACTGAATCTGAAGGAGTATCATCCAGATGGGCTGTGTAGTAATCCAGCCACCATTTCAGTATATGAAAATTTTAGATTTATCTTCATTCTTTTCTGCTTCATTTATTCTTGGGGTTTCCCTCTGCCTATTTCCCATCTCACTTTCAAGCTTATCATTCTCCTCACAGGCTTTCTCTCCACCCGACTGCACAGTAGGCCTGCGTTAGGGAAGGCTGTGGTGCTTGTGAGGGCTTAGTGGGTTAGAAAGGAGACTTCAATCTGTTCAGCACTCGCAGGAGGACAAAGCCCTACACTGTCTGCTCGGCATTCTTGGTTTGGATTACATTTTTCCAAAGAAGTATGTGCCGAGAATTAAAGTTTTGACTCACCCAGAAGATTGCTTGCTATATATAATTTGTTAATTTTTATATTTGAGTAGTTTTAATATTTTAGTGGTTTTGAAAATCTTGATTTTTTTTCCTTCTTCTGTTGTTTTGATAAAGCTTTCATTGTTCTCTATTACAACACATGACCTGGAAGATCTCAGCATACAGAACTGTATTTCAGTTCTTATGGTGAGTTCCACAATGCCTTAATAAAATGGCTGCCTAAATGAGACCTAAACAAAGATGGCACCAATAGACAACAAATACACATACTATTTTTGAAGGGGAAAATCTCACAGAGCCCCAACTCTACACAAAATACTACAGTCTACTAAGAAATGCTGAGAACAGGAGAAATAGACTTACCCAAGGAAAAACCTCCCAATTTATTATTGAATACCATGTAGTCTGTCCTGAAATCATATTCATACAAATTACATTATATAGTCTGAGCAGGTGGTATCTGTACATTTCAGACTCCATATCTAACAACGATTAAAGAAAAAGCAACAAGACAACATAAGTTGGGGGAGGGGCTATGTGGAGTGGCAGAACATGTGGTTTTGTTTTTCTGGGTCTCTGTGAGCACATTTAAACTAATCTTTTCTGGTTCCATTCATATAACTGCGAAGTCTATAGTGCTGTTTTTCTCTACATTGAAGAATATTCCATCATATATAGGTACCACAGTTTAATTAACCATTCATCAGATTAAGGACATTTATGTTGTCTTCGTTTCCTACTGTGAGTAGAACAGCAATGTACATAGTTAAGCAAGCTCTGTGGAGTGGGACATATACCAAGAAGAGGTGTAGCTGGCCTGTGTTGTAGATTGACCTTTAGCTTTTGAAGAGTCTGCACATGTATTTCCAGAGGAGTTGAATCCCAGTTGTTACTCCACTGAGAGTGAGTGCAGGTTCCTTTACTCCCTACACTGCCTCCCCAGCATTTATTGTGAGGTGTTTTTTAGATTTTACATATTCTAACTGGTGTGAAGTGAAATCTCAAAGTTGTTTTAATTTGCATTTTCCTCATTGCTAAGGCTGATGAGAAATTTTGAGGTGTTTTTCTTTAGCCATTTTAATTTCTCCTTTTGAGAATTCCATCTAGACAGTCTTGTCTTCTGACCATCTGCATTTCCTTCATCAGGAAGTGAAGGGCTGGTTTAATGAGGCTTGTGGAGATGACCTGAAGTCACTATTGTTGGTGGTGTCAGTCCACTAGGGGGCACTGCAGGGTTCCTAAAATTACTTTTTCTTAAGTGGCTCTGAGGTTTGAAGAGCTGAGAAGAGATGTAAGGACATAAGGCAATCCATTCCCAAAGCAAGAAGAACAAGCGATGATGTGGAGTTCACCTGGATCTCTAGCTCTCAATCATTCTGCAGAAAACCATAGATAACTAGAGCCTGTTCACTGGAGCCCAGGAGTCTATAAATCTATTTTAAGAATAACTCTCTGAACAGATAAAAACAAAATAGAATTACTGGGCATTATGACAATGGACGCTCAAGAGAAAACATCTTTACTGTTTTTATTTCTTTTATATTTACATCTAAAATTCCACAAACTCAAAGAACTGGAATTATTCCAATACCATTCGTTCCTCTCTCTCTCTCTCTCTCTCTCTCTCTCTCTCTCTCTCTCTCTCTCTCTCTCTCTCAAGTGGTTGGTTTTTCTAACAGCATTCTGTATTTATGTATTCCCCTTCTCAAACATCCTTACCCCTGCCCCGCCCACAAACTCCTTTATATTACGTGATACATTAGAAACACAGTGTCCTGGGCTCTACATCAATGTCCTCCATGGTCCTGGAGCAATTACAGTGCAGAGTCATGAGGTGGAGGTGGGTGGAGTTTCCCGTTCAGCTGAATGAGGAAGCTTGGTGATTCAGACAGAACCTGTAGTCTGTAAGCACAAGTGTGTCTGGGCACAAGACACCCTTCAGGACTGGAGAGAAGACATCCCAGCGATTGGACAAGGGTCATGGAGAGGAACCTGGGGGCTGTGCTGGGGATTCTGTGGGTGCAGATTTGCTGTGAGTTGTGCTCAGCCAAGTTCCTATTAAGGATTCTCCAGAAATGTCAGTGGTGGAGAGGAAGAGAGCTCAAGCAAAGCTCATGCGCATTCACCCTCACTGGGAGGGCTATTTGACCTGTGTGGATGAAAACCTCTCTGACTCTGGTTTGCTTTTCTGTTTCCAAGCAGGGGTGAGAGGAGATCAGGTGGAGCAGAGTCCTTCAGCCCTGAGCCTCCAGGAGGGAACCAGTTCTGCTCTGAGATGCAATTTTACTACCACCATGAGGGCTGTGCAGTGGTTCCGACAGAATTCCAGGGGCAGCCTCATCAGTCTGTTCTTCTTGGCTTCAGGAACAAAGGAGAATGGGAGACTAAAGTCAGCATTTGATTCTAAGGAGCGCTCCAGCACCCTGCACATCAGGGATGCCCAGCTGGAGGACTCAGGCACTTACTTCTGTGCTGCTGAGGCACAGTGCTCCCAGCAAGGCTGGAGCCTGGCCCCAAACTGCAAATGAGTGTGCAGCTCCAGCCCCCACCTTGCACAGCTGGGGCTTCATCAGATCTCTACCAGTTACAGAGAAGATGTGAGAAAACATAAAAATACCATGGCAGTGCACAAGTACATTCTGGCTGACGAGACACCGACTTCTAGAATGTCAAGTGCTCAGAAACACCACCCCACATGACTAAAATATGCATGTCATAGGACATAAACTCTCTTACATATTCAAGAATCATTTGGGTCATTTTTTTAGAATTTGAAACTGAGAGCAACTGTTTTCATCCTTTGTTTAAAGAGCAACGAGACAGCACTTTTAGCTAATCTGCTCAATAGGAAGTTGATAAAATAATCAATTTAATATATCTAATAAGTTAAATTGTAGAAAGGCTAGAGAAATCTTATTATTAGATCAAGACATTACAGAAATGTCTTGATATTTCAAATATATAATACATTTAATTATGCAATGTAAAACAAATAGTTCACATAATAATTATGAGCCAAAAGATACGTTACCAACTAGAGAGATACATTTGCTATTTATGTCACAATAATACTTGTAGCAGTTGATTCTACCAAATTTTTGTATGTAAAATTTCTCATTAAAACACTGCTTTCAAAAGAAAACACCGTGGAAACCACCTAAATATCATCCAATATGGGACTGGCTCTTTATATAATAATTAAATGTGAACCAAATAACTGTTCCTGCCCTCCCCCGACCCCCGTAAGGATTGGCACGTTATTTTATTCCACAGATGAAAACTCTGGCTTGTCTTTGTCTCTGTGAGGGATTGGAAAGCAGCCATGCCATTTATTCATGCATGCATTGTCTGTCCGTTGCTGTTTTCACTCAGGAACAGCAGCTGAGTGGCTACAACTGTGAGTGGACTGACTGCCTTCCATTTTCATAGGTTAGTTGACCCCTTGTGATTCATCAGCCCCACCCCCAGTGTAACTACACTTCTTTAAAATATAGATTATCTGAGCTTCCCAGACAGTAATAAGTCATCCCCAAGTGTCAGTGAGATTTATGTGAACATGGCTAGAAGTGGTGTCACTAGAGTGACAACATTTGGCTGAGAATTATTGATTCAGTCTTTTCAGAAAGTTTCCAAACAGCAACCATCCTAATTCTTGCTTCTTGGTAGGGTACAGCCATGGAGTCGGGTGACATTGGAAAGTGGCAATTACAGACAGGTTACTCTGAAAAGGCCTCCTAACTGATCTTGATAGAGCTTCTTCCTAATCCCATTCCAGTTTAATCCTGATTTGAAAGCGTTTGTTAAGTAAACAAATGATCTTGAGAACTACAGATAGCAGTTTTAGAGGTTTATTTATTTTTTAGACAAGACAAACAATATAGGTTTTTTTTTTAAAAAAAAGAAATGCAATATAAATGTTATTGTCTGCTGCAAATTCTTAATATCAAAATTAAAAATTAAATAACAAAAGCAAAATTAGAAAACTCTGTATTAATTGCAAAAAGCACTTTCCATTCTTTTATATTTTCATCAACAGCCATCATGTCTGGATCCCCTTCATCCCATGCTTTCACACATGTAGATGATAATACCCATTCTCTTTTTAAATCTGGTCTCCAATAGTATCTGTGTGATGCACAATTAACTTCACCCTGTGACAGCCGTCTGTCATCTGCTCCATTCCCTGGACTGACTCTTCTAGATTTTTTTCTCATTTCTTCATTTTGAACTTGAATTTTCTCATTAACTTTTACTAAGTTCTCAATTCCATCCCCATGTCGAACACGTTCACAGTACGCTTTAGACATCTGGGATTGGCTGCCCCTGCCTTCTCCACTGACTGATCAAAATGATGACTTTTGTGAATCTGTTGGTTTCTGGCCATCAGCAATGTCCTTAGTAAGCTGTTCATTCTTCCTAATTGATGTTTTCGTTCTCTGCATCCTCATTTCAAAAAAAAAATCAGTTTCATTAACTTTCTTCTCTTTATCTGACTCTTGTTTTCACATTCTTTAATTCTCTAAATTTTTATTCCAGTTGATTTCAAGCTGGTGGATTTTATCATACAAAAACACGGTATCCTGTCCCCTGCAGACTACTGAACCAAATGCAGTTTCATTACTTTTTTTTTTCAGTTGATTTTCAAATTTTGCTTGCCCTTCTCCAGTCTTTTCAACTTCTCCGAAGCCAGGGCTGCCTCTTGAACTGTCACTTTCATTAATGACTGAGCAAGGCTGAATAGATTATCATCTTTGCCCCGTTTTCATCGTTTAGTTCATTTATTTCTACCTTTGATGAAAAAGAATGATAAATTATCTGACAACTCTTCTTGAAGTGGCAGATCATCTAGATCAATTCTGATTAGTTATTTCTGGTTTAATATAGACAGAATCTTGAATTCTTCCACTGTCTTTTCTCTCCTAAACCAAGCCTTCCAACCAAGGGCATTCGCTCATCCACAGCAACTGTCACTCCTCAGGGTTCATCCATGGTTCAGCCTCTCTCTTGCTAGAGCCTTCCTCACACACTTTTCCCACCAACACTTCCTGCAGAAGCCAAAGAATGTTGGCTTCTAGATAACACCACACTCTGCCTCGCTGTTTTTATATAAGTTACAACCACTTTTCAGTATGTAAGCTAATTTTACCTCAGTATAAACCCTATTGTGTTTTATAACAATATAAGCCCACTTCTCTGTATCTAGAGAGAGAAACAATTTTCTGTTTTATATCAAGTCTCACAAACTTAGTCACTACCTATGTTGAGAATTTGTGCCTTCAGTTACCCCTGGAAAGTGGATACTTAACTCCAGACAGCCATCAAGATGAGGCCGTCAGTGTGACTTTTGCTTCATATATTATTAAACCACCTACCATTCTCAGGTTCTTCAAGTTGCAGGGAGTGTGTGTTTCTTACAAGAAAAGTGTGTTAGATTTAATGATAAACCCAGATCCTCATTAAGGATCGTCATGTTTATCTCTGCCCCAGCTATCCTGTCCACCACCTTATCATACTATATATGATCACAGCAGTTAGCAAAGTTTAGTTTTATTTTATTTTATTTGGCTAGAAATTTCACCTCCCCGTGACCCAATATCAATCCATGTATCATGGGAGGTATGGAAACCCAGATAGGATCATATCTAACTTTCAGGAACCACTCAAGGAAATGTAGACTTCAGGTTTCCATATGACCTCTTAGCTTTAGCTATCTCTCTCCATATCCTCTCCCTTACCATCTTTTACCTCCTCTTTTCTGTTTAACCTTCCTGTTTCACCACCACCTGCCCTGTCTCTTTTACTATTTATTCCATTTTTCACCTTTTCAGGATTCCATCCTTCTCCCCTAGCTCCAGATTTATTCCTAACTTCTGTAGACTTCAGCTGAGGCCTCAGAACAGCCTGTGTATGCTCCTGGTTAGTGGTTCCTTTTCTGGGAGCTCCTTGGAGTCTGGGTTAGTTGAGACTGCTGGTCTTCCTGTTGGGTTGCTCTCCCTTTCAGCTTCTCTGTCCTTCCTCTAATTCAACCAAAGGGGTCCCCGACTTCAGTTCAATGGCTGGGTGTAAGTATCTTCTTCTGTCTCGGGTATTGGTAGGGCCTCTCAGAGGACAGCCATACCAGGCTCTGGTCTATAACCACTTCATAGCATAGTAGTGATGGGCCTTGGTGACCCAACCCCGTGAGATGGATCCCAAGTTGGGCCAGTCATTGAACCTCCTTTCCTTCAGTCTTCTCCATTTTTGTCCCTGCAGTTCTTTTAGACTGGAGCAATTCTGGGTCAGGAATTTTGACTGTGGGTTAGTAGCCCTGTCCCTCCACTTGAGACCCTGTCTATCTACTGAGGGATGGACTCTTTGAGTTCCCTTTCCCCAATGTTGGACATTTTGGCTAAGGTCACCCACAGAGAGTGTCTCACCTCCTTGGTCTCTGGTACTTTCTAGAGGGTCCCCCTACCTCTCACTCCCTGAGGCTGCTTTATTTCCATACATTCTCTTGGCCCTCTAAGCTTCTCTCCTGTCCCCTCCCCCCAGATCTGATCCTGTTCCCCTCCTCCTCCCTCCCTCCCTCTGCCTCTTGTGATGATTTCCTTCCCCCTTCTAAGTGCATTTGAAACCTCCTCTGCTTGTTTCACTTCTTATGGTCTGTCGGTTGTATCCTAAGTATTCTGTACTTTTTGGCTAATATCCATTTATCAGTGAGTAGATACCATGCATGTCCTTTTGGGTCTGAGTTACCTCACTCAGGATGATATTATTTTCTAGTTACATCCATTTGCCTGCAAAATTCATGATGTCCTCATTTTTGATAGCTGATGAGTATTCCAATGTGTTAATGAACCACATTTTCTGCATCCATTCTTTGTTTGAGGGACATCTGAGTTGTTTCCAGCTTCTGGCTATTATATATAAGGCTACTATGAACATGGTGGAGCACGTGTCCTTGTGGTGTAGCGTCTTTTGGATATATGCCCGTTAGTGGTATAGCTGGGTCTACAGATAGAACTATTTCCAGTTTTCTGAGAAACCACCAGATTGATTTCAAAGAAACAAAAATTCCAAAATCATCACTAGAGAACAGCAATAAACATCGCTGAGCAAGTGCCTCTGTAGTATGGGATAGAGTCCTCTGAGTCCCAATACAGTATATTCAGTAAAGCTAAATGTTGAGGTAGCACTATTCCCATTTTCCTAAAGAAACACCACACTTATTTCCATAGTGGCTATTAAAGTTTGCATTCTTATAGCAATTGATGAGTGTTCCTCTTATACTATATCTTTACCAGAATAAGATGCCATTTGTCTTATTGATTTTGGCCATTCTGAAGGGTTAAAGATGAAATCTCATAGTTTAAGTTGCATCATCCAGATAACTAAGGATATTGGACATTGCTTTCAGTGTTTCTCAACCATTTATGTTTCATCTTTCAAGAACTCTCTGTTTACATTTGTACCTATTTTTAATTGTTTTATTTCTTTTCTTGATGTTTACAGTCTCTTTAGTTCTTTATACATTTTGGATATTAGCCCTATATCAGATGCATAACTCGTAACAATATGTCCCATTTCTAAAATAACTACTCTGTTCAAATGATGGTGACTTTTGCCAAGACATAAACATTTCAGTTTTATGAAGATCCACTTATCAATTATTCTTTTAGTGATTATGCTATTGGTTGGTGTCCTGCTCAGAAAGTCTTTTCCTGTGCCAATTAGTTCAAGATTATTCTACATTTTCCTTATTCTAGATTCAGAGTATTTGAATGTATGTTGAGGTCCTTGATCCACTTGGACTTGAGTTTTATACGGGGTAATACAAATTATTCTATGCATGTTCTTTTACATGTTACCATTCAATCTGAGCAGCACCATTCATTGAAGGTGGTGTCTTTTTGCTGCTGTGTGTTTCCGGCTTCTTTATCAAATGAGGGGTTCATAGGTATGTGGACTCATGTCTGGGTACTCAATACTGATTAGCATGTCTATTTTGCATGCATATCTGATGCTGTTCTTTAAACTCTGCTGTGTAACTTGAAATCCGGGGTGATGGTGCCTCCAGAGTTCTTTTATTACTAATGGTTGTCTGAGCTATCCCAAGTTTCAGTGATCCCATGTGAATCAGAAATAGTTTGGGTTTTGTTTTTCTTTTTAATTGCTGTGAAAAATTGATTTGGAAATTTAAGAGTTTGTACTGGGTCTTTACATTGCTTTTGGTAGGAAGGCTACTTTCATTATATTAATTTTACCAGTCCATGAGCATGAGAGGACTTTTCATTGTCTGACATCTTCTATTTCTTTCTTTTTGTTTTAAAACTTTTATTATACAAGATTTTTTACTTGCATGGTTAAGGTTTTTCAAAGACATTGTATTATTTTTGAAGCTATTTTGATAGGTGCTATTTCCATGATTTCTTTCTCAGTGTGTTTATCATTACAATATAGAAAGTCTACTGAATTTTGCATGTTAATTTTTTTATTCTGCTACTTTGCTGAAAGTGTTTTCAGCTCTAGGAGTTTCCAGTGGAGTCTTTAACATATAAAATTGTATCATCTTCAAATAAAGATACTTTGACTTCTTCCTTTCCTATTTGTATCACTTCATCATGGTGGATGTGTTTTTATGATGTGTCTTGTATTCAGTTTGCAGTCTTTAAAGAATTTTTGCATCTATGTTGATAACAGATACTGGCCTGTAATTTTCTTTCTCTGTTGGAACTTCGTGTGGTTTAGATATCAGGGCAGTTGTGTATCATAAAAAGAATAGACAATGGTCCCTATTTCTATTTTGTGGAATGATTTGAAGTTGGGGTAGTAATGATTCATTCAGCTTCCATGAAATTGCAATATTTTGTATTGTCTTTGATATTTATATATCCTGTTTTTAATCTGATCTCTTAGTCTTTGTCTTTCTTTTTGAAAATTGAGACAATTAATATTGAAAGTTATCAATGAGCAGTGTTCATAACTCCTGTTATTTTGTTGCTGTGGTGTGTGTTTCTCCCACTCTTATGATTTGCTGACTGGGATTATTTATTCCTTGTGCTTTCTTGGGTGTAGCTTTCCTTTCAGATTTTCCTCTATGTTCTTCTATAGAGCTGGATTGGTAGATGGTCATTGCTTAAATTTGCCTTTTATCATGGAATGGTTTTGCTTCTTCATCAATTGATAGTTTCACTGGTTTTGTTAGTATGGAATAGCATCTTTCTCTCAACATTTGTATAACATCTGTCCAGATTCTTCTGGCTTTTGTAGTTTCCATTGAGTTATTAGTCATTATTATAATATGTCTGATTTATGTCTTACTGCCCTTGCAGTTTTTAATATTCTTTCTTTGTTCTATTAGGTCATTGTTTTGATAATTATGTGTCATCAAATAATTTATTTTCTGGTCCAGTCTATTTGGTGTTTGTTGTATTTCTTGTATCTTGGTAGTTACCACCTTTTTAGGTTAGAGAAGTTTTCTTCTATGATTTTGTTGAGAATATTTTTCTGTGCCTTTGCCCTGAATTTCTTCTTCCTCCTAAATCTATATTATTTCTAAATTCAGTCTTTTCATGATGTCCCAGATTTACTGGATATTTTGTTCCATGATTTTTTATATTTAACATTTTTGTTGACTGTGGTCTCCATTTCTTGCACCTTGCCTTTAATGCCAGAGATTCCCTCTTCTGTGCCTTGTTCTGAGGCTTTGGTTTGACTTCTTAGATTTTTAATTTACATATTTTTCATTTTGTCTGTGCTTTTTCTAGTTATTCTATTTCTGCTTGCATGTCTTGAACTAATTTTTTTCATTTATTCAACTGTTTGTGTTTTCACAGACCTCATTAAGGGATTTATTCATACCCTCTTTAGAGTCCTTGGGAAAAATCATAATATCTATTTTGGTGTCTTTGTATTAGTGTTCAGCTATATTGCATTATTATGGTCTACTGGAGTAGGGTTCCTGGGTTCTGGTGAGGACATATTTTCTTGGCTATTAATGATTGTATATTTGTACTACTGTCTGGGCCTGGATTGATTTTGTTTCCAAGTATTGATATATGGTATTTTCTTTGTAAAGTGTATGTTTCCTTCCTTGGTTTCTGATGATTTCTGTGAATCTTGGTGAAGTGATTTTCTGGTATAAAGTGCTTCTATGGGCCAATGTGTGGCAGAAAGAATAGATGTGGGCTAGGAGAAAGGGCTGATAGACACTTCTGCTTATATTTATAGGTGGGATACATAAAGATTGAGAGTGTTGTGCAAAGAAAAGATCCTGCAACTAGGTTATGGTAAGGCAAAGAATTATATGGAAAGATGGGGGATTAAAGGGCTAGGAACCCAGTGTCTGAACTATAAGTTGTAGTGTCCAGTGAATGAAGTACAAAAATGGGAGTTGTAAGAAGGTTGTTAGCAGGCTGAGGATAGAATGGAGAAATTGTAATAGAAGGCAGGAAGCATAGAGTGAATAATCTACTTGAGTCCCTGCTAATATGGTCACCGCAGGAAGGAAGGATGTGTATGCTTTGGATGGTAACAAGAATCAAAGGGGATGGACGAGAGTCATTTCGTAAAGGTTCACAGTAACTGTGGCACTGCATTATCTGTAAGGTTTGTTTTAGTCCCTGGGAACTGGAAGTAGAAAGAACAGGAGCCCGCAAGTGGTTTGCTGCAGGGCTGGGGTAAAACTGCAGAAATTTCAGTGTGGGACATGAAGATGAGTTAAGATGGATTACCTGATTTCTAGACAGCTGTGGTGGAGTGTCTTTATTGGCCTTTGAAACAAAGGAATGATGGTGAGGAGAGGCAATGTAGCAACGTGAATGCAGGAACAATGCGAGAAGAGCTCCCTGCAGGCTATGGGGTTGAGAGTAGTACCAGGAGAAATGATAGGGAGAGCAGTGAAGATGGTCCACCTGCTTCCCAAGCCTGCGTGAACACTGAGTTTCCAGATAGACAGTGTTTGTAGATATTCACAGTTTACACGAAGGAAAACAAATGGGCTAGAATGGGGGTGTTTGAGGAGGGTCCACAGGAAGGAGGAAAGCTAGGTTTGTTGCAAGGTTTAGCAGATTCCACAGGGAATCCACACTTCCATTCTATCAGTAATTCAGCCTCCCAACACTGGATGCAGTAGGAGTGAGTGAAATGGATGGTGCCATCCTCAAGGTCAAATGACTTCTCAGAATTTTCCTAAGAGTAGCTCTGTGTATTTGTGATTCTAGGCAGACTTCTCTGGAAAGTGGGATGCAAGTACAAACACATCATATCTATATTGTCAACAAGAATTCACCGAAATAGTACGAACATTATCCCAGGCCTGGAGGGCCTTGGCAGTAATGGAGAGGAGAGATGAAGGGTCCTTACTAAAGAGAAGATAAGGAGTCAGCAAGGGGAGGGAGGGAGCCAAGAAATCTCATAGCTGACTTGATAAGCCGCTAATAAAAAGAAACCTTAAATCTGTAACCTATTCTCCTGGCCAGTCCGTTTGTCAATTGTCTCTATTTTCCCAGCACCAATTATACCATTTGAGATAGTTCAGAGCAGATACCTGAAGAAGATTCCTAGAGCAATCTCATCTAGATATGTGCTTATCTGTGTATAATGGTCTGCGAGAAATAGAGAAGACTTCCAAATAGTGGCTACATAAAGTTAATTTAAGATTTTCCTAAAATGACTTAGACATATATTTTCTCAGGAAAAGATATAAAATGAATCATAATGCAGAAAGTTCCCAATAATGCAACATGCAGAGACCAAAATGCAAAAGTTAGAGATAGAAGGACAGCGATTACAGCAAGCCACTCAGCTTTGCTGGGACTGTGTCAAGCAGGGGTGCTGGATTCATGGCTCTCATCACTTTTAGTAGATATGGCTATGCCAGGTTTGATTAGTAAATACAATTCTAGTGAGAAGAAATGTTACACACACCTATGAACATACAGCATATATGCATTTATATATGAAAACATCACACATATGAAACATAATATATACAATGTGTTATATGCAAAGAACAAACAGCCTCACTGGTGTGTACCAAGACCATTCTTGAGCTCTCAATACTAAGACCCTCTTGAGACGACTTATTAGTGTTTTGTGTGTCTGAATCCCTCATAGGTTCAGAGAGCACTTAGCCTGAGGCCTCAGTAGTTAGGAACGCAACCACAAGGTGTCAGTAGATCTTAACTGCTGAGGAGTGTGCAGAGAATTCACTTCCTTGTGTGCTGATTCTGAAGGCTTGTGACAGAAGCAAAGCCTGTTTCTCAGTGGCTGAGGTGACTCCAGAGGTAGAATTGTCACTGAGAAAGAATAACATCCTGAGAGTTATAGCTTACCTGCTAGTCACCACAGTCTCTACTGGATTTTAATTTAATTGGGAAGAGCAATGAAAACATATGCTCCTACATTATTCATGTTTCTATGGCTGCAGCTGGATGGTGAGTTAATATCTGAAGGCCAAAGAACAATCAGGGGGCATTTCTGAGACACCCAGGGGGAACTCTATTCAGGTTTACTCTAGTTACTCTAGAAAAAGAGACTACTGGAAAGGGATGACCTCACAGCCTTTCTCCTTTTTTTCTTTCCATCTTTCTGCATAGGGATGAGCCAAGGCGAGCAGGTGGAGCAGCTTCCTTCCATCCTGAGAGTCCAGGAGGGATCCAGCGCCAGCATCAACTGCACTTATGAGAACAGTGCCTCCAACTACTTCCCTTGGTATAAGCAAGAACCTGGAGAGAATCCTAAGCTCATCATTGACATTCGTTCAAATATGGAAAGAAAGCAGATCCAAAGACTTGTCTTAGTACTGGATAAGAAAGCCAAACGCTTCTCCCTGCACATCACAGACACCCAGCCTGGAGACTCAGCCATGTACTTCTGTGCTGCAAGTGCACACTGCTCCACGGGCACCTGCAGCCTGTCCTCAAACCTGCCATGGGGCCTGGAGCCTCATCTACATCCTGTGTCACAGGCCTTCTAGTGCAGCATTTGCCAGTTGTTAGTTCAAGGTGCCAACTAATAAAGACATTAAAAATACAAAGTAAGAATTTTAATTTCAAGTCACTCAAAACAATTTAGGACAATTTTCTCCATTTAAAAAATTTATTTTAAAAATTAAAATATAATTTTGTTGCAAGTAGTTAACATACTTTCCCCAGGACAGTGGCTGTACTACCAGCCCACTCCTGACTCCCTTTTGTTCCACTTTGCTTAGCTGGGTTGATGCCACCAGCACTGACCTGGCTTCTCTTTCTTACCCACCTTTGTTCCGGCTTGGCTCTGGGATCGGCTGCCATCAGCCCCAGTACTGACTTTCTCTCTACCCAGCTTTGTTCGGGGAGTCGACCACTCCACCAGACCACTCCCAAGACCCTTGAAGCCTCGGATAAAGGACACACACTCAGTTTGTCACTTTACAGTTTGCCTTTCATGGCACAATTGCTGGGCACAGATACCTCCTGCCTGGAAATGTGAGCTCTTACCAAACCACCATCTCCATCTCTCCTTCCACCCCAAACTCCAATCAGCTCCTACAAACATCTCTGGTAACCTGGCAGCAGCAGAGCCACAGGCCATGGCTGCCCCGAGATCTTACATGATGGCTGTGTGCTTTCTAGTCTCAAAGCATGACAGAAAAGCCCTTCTCCTTCCTTGTGTCTCCTTTTTTCTCCTGGGATCCAGAATCTCACTTGTACCTTCCACCCAGCAATTGCCTCTCTGCCTTCTTTATTGACAAATCAAGAACCTATTAGGGAACTAGACCTTAGCATCAGAGCCTCTCCTTACATAATTGTATTAATTCCCCTTTCTCTTTCCTCTCTCCATCCCCCTATCTATTCCTTTCCTCATTCCCTCACAAACCCTCGTCTTTCCTTTATAACTATTAAGATTACATATATGTACAAATACAAGCAGTTGTGTCTCATTAGCATTGGTTGTACGCATATGATTTTAGGGCTGAGTACCTACTATTAGATAGCTAATTAGGGAGATTATCCTCAGGGATAAATACTTCTCCCTCTCTCCCTTAATTGTTTGTAGTTATTTGACATGGATATCAAAGGGATACAAACATGAAACAAAATAAATCAGGTTATCAGATGATGTGGTATTATACATAAGAGATCTCCAAGACCCTACCAGAAAATTTCTAGAAATTATCAATATGTTCAGCAACATGGTAGGATACAAAATATACTTACAAACATCAGTAGCCTGTCTACATACCAACAGCAAACATGCTGAGATTATGATCATGCACACATTCCCATTCACATTCACTATAGTTTCCAAAAATATATATGGGAATAAACCTAACTAAGGAAGTTAAATTCTTCTTCTTCAGAAAAAATCACAAAGCTCTGAAGAAACAGGTAGAGGAAGACACTAGAAAATGGAACATCCTCTTATGCTCATTGATCAATAGGATTAATATTGTGAAAATTACCATTGTATTAAAAGTAATTAAAAGATTCAGTGCAATCCCAACCAAAACCTCACACCAGTCTTCACAGAAATAGAAAACAAAACATCTAAAAATTTACATAGCAGCACTCAGAACACTGAATAGACAAGACCAAAAATGATAATGTCCAATGGCACATCATAGTTAAAATACTACATATACCTAGAGAAGAAATTATATTGAAACTAAAGGAGAAAAAACACAGGTCTCAAATGAGGGAAAGCCTATCATAATAAGAGTTTATTTCAAAACAAAAATTGGAAAGCCTGAAGACCTTGGAGCAATGCATTCCAAATCTTAAAAGACTATAACAACCATCCTAAGATAACAACGTGAAGCAAAACTATCTGCCATGATTGATTGAGGGAGGAAGAAAGATTATATATCCAACAAAGCAAACCTAAAGAAAATGTGAGAAGCATTATTTGCGACCAAAGAGAAATGAGGATTGTAGAGAGGCTTTGGACAGAAATACAAAGCCATAATTATGAAAACATACAATACTGCTGAGAACACAGACAACTGCAAACATCAGCAACATGATGACCTCATCTAACGCACACATTTCAGTAATAACTTTACATCTCAATAGGCTCAGTTAGTCACTCAAAATGACTAAATGGATGAAGAGACAAAATCCATCTATCTGTGCCAGCAAGAGACACATCTTAGTTTTAAAGATAGGCACTACCTTAGAGTAAAAGAATAGTCAAAAGAATTAGTCAAATGGGACATGGAAGCAAGCAGCCATTTCCATCTTAAAATCTGACAAAAGTAAAAACCCCTCTAGCAATACACAGACTCATGAAGATTAAATAACTCATTCCTAAACGATGAAGGGATGAAAGAAGAAACCAAGAAACAAATAAAAGAATTCCTGGAGCTAAATAAAAATGAAAACATAATACAACAAAACCCTTTAGGACGCATTGACAGCAATCCTATGAGAGAATTTTATGGCTCTAAGTACCTACATTCTTTTAAAAGAATTAAAGCACAAATAAACGGCTTAATGATGCAACTCCAAAATTGGGCAAGGACAAGTAAAATCCAAAAACAAGAAATAGAAATAGAAATAGACCAGAAATCACTGAAATAAAAACAAAGCAAACATATTTTTTAAAAAATCAATGAATCTAAAAGATGGTTCTTTGAGTAGAGTAACAAGATTGGCATGTCTTTGGCCCAACTAAATAACAGAAAGAAAGAGATGACTCAAATTATCAGAATTAGAAGTGAACAGGAAATCAATACAACAGATACCAACGAAATTCAGAATAGTTTAAGGGGATATTTTTAAAATGTATAGCTGGAAAATATAAAAGAAATACATGAATTTCTAAATGCAGCCAAATGAACAAACTTAAACCAGAAGAAACCAACAACCTAAACAGACCCATAACAGATGAGGAATTTCAATAGTAATGAAAAGCCTCAAACCTTAAAAAAATTCCTGGAACAGATGTGTTGATAGCAGAACTCTACTAGACATTCAAAGAAGATCTACAGACAGTTTCGTTTCAACAATTAAAGAAAATAGAAAGAGGGGTATTCCCAAAGTCCTCCAAAGCCACTATAATCATGTCCAAACCAGGCAAAGATACAGCAACAAAAAATAAAACTATAAGTCAATATCCCTGATGAACATAGGCTCAAAAATACACAATAAAATACTTGTGAAGAGAATACAGAAATACATCTAAAAAGGTTATATACCACGACCACAATGGCTTTATTCTTGAAATGCAGGAATAGTTTAAAAAAAAAAAACCACAAGGCAATTAATGTAATATAGCACATAAATGGACTTAAAAGCAAAAATCACATGATCATCCCAATAGATTCAGAAAGGGCCTTTGACAAAATCCAACATGTCTTCTTCATACAAGTCCTAGAGAATGTAGGGCTAGAAGAAACATACCCCAACACAAAAGCTATAGAGGAGAAACACACAGCCAACACCATCCTAAATCAGCATCCTAAATCTCAACCTATGGGTTGTTGCCTCTTTGGAATCAAACAACCTTTTCCCAGGGATCACTTAAAATCATCGGAAAACACAGATATTACATCATGATCCACAACAGTATCAACATTACAGTTATGGAGTACCAATGAAATCCTTTGATGATTTGATGACTGGTGGGTCACCACAGTAGGAGAAACTGTATTAAAGAGTTGCTACAGTGGGAAGGTTGGGAATTACTGTGATAAATAAAGAAAACCTTGAACCAATCCAACCAAAGTCAGAAATGAAGCAGGGGTGGCCACTGGCCCTATTCCTTTTCAACATTGTGCTTGAAGCACTAGTTGAAGCAGTAAGCCAAGAGAAGGAAATTAAAGGATACAAACAGGAAAAGAAGAAGTCAAACTATCACAATCTGCAAATTATAGAATACTACAGAGATCTCCAACTCTTATCTGAAAACTTCTAGAAATAATTAAAAAATTCAACAGCTATTAAAAACAATGACTTCATGAAATTCACAGGCAAATTGATGGAACTATAAAATATCATCCTGAATGAGGTAACCCAGACACAAATGAACACACATGGAATGTACTCACTGATAAGTGGATGTTAGCCCAAAAGCTCAGAATGACCACAATACAACTCACAGACCATATGAAGTTTAAGAAGAAGGAAGATCAAAGTGTGAGTGCTTCAGTCCTACTTAGAAAGGGGAACAAAATAATCACAGGAGGTAGAGGGATGAAAGGATCTGGGAGGGAGAGAGGAGGGCAGGGAAGAAGTGGGGGCAGGATCAGGTATAGGAAGAGATGGGAGAGAAATACAGATGGTCAGGAAATTGAACAGAAACATGTAGCAGTGGGAAATGGGGAAGTAGGACTGGAAACTGCCAGACTTCAGGGAAGTGAGAGGTTCCTAGGACCCAACAGAGATGGCTGTAGCCAAATAGTCACTAAAGGGGAGATAGAACCTGTAGAGACCACTTCCAGTAGATAGGCATGGTCCCCAATTGAGGGATGGGGCCACCCACTCATCTCAAAAATTTTCACCCAGAATTGTTCCTATCTAAAGGAAATTCAGGAGCAAAAAATGAATAAGAGACTGAAGGAAAGGCAATTCCATCTGCAGACACCAAACCTAGATACTATTGCTGGTGCCAAAAAGTGCTTGCTGACAGGAGCTTGGTATAGCTGTCCCCTTATAGGCTATGCCAGCACCTGACCAATACAGATGGAGATACTCACAGCCAACCATCTGACAGAGCCCACGGAACCAAATGGAAGAGTTATGGGAAGGACTGAAGAAGCTGAAGGGGATTGCAACTTCCAAGGAAGAACAATATCAACTAACTGGACCACCCAGGGCTCCCAGGGACTAAACCACCAACCAAAGAGTATGTACTCATTGATAAGTGGATATTAGCCCAAAAGCTCAGAATACCCAAGATACAATTCACAGACCATATGAAGTTTAAGAAGAAGGAAGATCAAAGTGTGAGTGCTTCAGGATACATGGAGGGACCCATGGCTCCAGCTGCATATGTAGCACAGAACTGCTTTATCTGACATCAATGGTAGGGGAGGCCCTTGGTGCTGTGCAGGCTCTATACCCCAGTGTAGGGGAATGCCAGAGCCAGGAAGTGGGAGTGGGTGTGTTGGTGGGGGTGGGGGTGGGGAGAAGGGAAGAGGGGCTAGGAGGTTTTCGGAGGGGAAGCCAGGAAAGGGGGTAACATTTGAAATGTAAATAAAGAAAATATGTAAATAAAAAATAATACAATAGAAACACCACACCTCATTTTGAGTGTGTATGTATATGTATAATAAACACTACACATTTCATATATATATTTATGTATATCAGATGAACCCTCTGGTGTAATTTGTATTAAATTGAAGAAGTAGATACAAGTATCTGTGAGAGCAGTTCAATTCAATGATAGATGCTCAAGCCAGAAGGTAACACCTATTTTACTCTCATCTCTAACATTATAACTAACAGAGTGCACGTATTATTTTGTCAATACTGTTAGAGATATTAAAACAATTCATTTTTGTTAAATAGGAATTAGAAAAAAGATATGAAGGATAGTGAGGAGGGGCACATGGGAGAGTTTGGAGGAAAAAAATGGAAGATAGTGTGATTAAATAATAATTTCAAAAATAGTAATGAAAAATAAAACCTGGGCTAGAGCAATCAGGGTGGTCACTCAAGCTACAGCTTCTGTTTCCTATTCCCCCAGGGTACCGTGTACCCCTTCCCTAGAGAGGAAAGTCCATCATACATGGTCCACTTCTCCCACATGAGAGAGAAACATGGCTTACTTCTCAAATGTATTTCTCTACTGAAATAGAGCGGTTGTAATTATCATGAGCTACTGGTATATCTCATGATGCTGGTTTTTCCTATAGAAGAAAAATTGTAAGTGGTGCATAAACGAAGTGGCCACAGATTTTGTTATTTGGTTCTTATCTTAGGACATAAAATGACCCATAAAGTCAATTAAAACAATGACCACGAATAACATCTAAACAATTATATGCAAACAGTTATGAACATAGTAACAATAAACTAGAAGAATTTCTATCATTATTACATTTAATCTCAGAATTTTCTTTTTTTTTTTTTTCTGTTCAAGGCTCAATTTTACTAATTCCAGACACTCAGTTATAAAGGAAGGGGGAGGGAACCCAATATCCCGCCAAGTAACTCAGGGTCCAATAGCAGGACGAACACGTGTGTGCCTCCAGGCAGCAAAGGCAGGTTCCAGCAGTAGGTAGGCGTGGCAGGACGAATGAGCACGTAGCTCCACCCTTGAGCAAGCAGGTTCCAGGCTGGGGGAAGGAAGGCCACATTTCCTCCCATTAGATAACAAAACAAAAATAAAAAAGGGGGTGGCCTGAGGCAGAAAAATTATCTATGTTCAATAGTTCTGCCTGAGTTTTTTAGGGCTAAAGAAAAAACCTGTTTCCGTGGGATTCCCTAACTTTTCTAATGGTAAACTGTATCTGGCTAAGACTGTCTTTAAAGCACTGACAGAATAGCAGCGCTGGGCTGTAGGCTCTGACTTTATAATGCTAATTAGTGCTGAATAGGTAGCTACCTGTTTGCATTTTAAGTAGGGCGTTGGAACCCTGGCTGAGTTTAACTAAACAATTTTAGAATAACACTGAGCTGATAATCCTCCGCAATTTTGGGTGACAGGCAGGGGAACAGGGAGAAGGGGGTAAGACTGGCTGGCTCCTAGTACAAGGCCAGTTGGCTTTTTTATTTTTTGGGTGGGAGGCAGTGAAGGGCTTGCCCTTACGACAGCAAGGTCTCCAACCTCTCTCCCCCCTATTAATTAAGTTTAAATAGGCAATGCTTAACAGAGGTGATCAAATGATTCTTTTCATCCATAGATGAGTGGGCCTTTAACCTTGACTTGGGTGGACATTGACCTGATTCCTCCCGTGAGCATTATTTTTTTTTTATATTTTTATTACATATTTTCCTCAATTACATTTCCAATACTATCCCAAAAGTCCCCCATAGCGCCCCCCACTTCCCTACCCACCCATTCCCATTCTTTTGGCCCTGGCATTCCCCTATATTGGGGCATATAAAGTTTGCAAGTCCAATGGGCCTCTCTTTCCATTGATGGCCGACTAAGCCATCTTTCGATACATATGCAGCTAGAGACAAGAGCTCCAGGGTTCTGGTTAGTACATCATGTTGTTCCAACAATAGGGTTGCAGATCCCTTTAGCTCCTTGGGTACTTTCTCTAGCTTCTCCATTGGGAGCCCTGTGATACATCCAATAGCTGACTGTGAACATCCACTCCTGTGTTTGCTAGGCCCCGGCATCGTCTCACAAGAGACAGCTATATTTGGGTCCTTTCAGCAAAATCTTGCTAGTGTATGCAATGGTGTCAGCGTTTAGAAGCTGATTATGGGACGGATCCCTGGATACAGCAGTCTATAAATGGTCCATCCTTTCATCACAGCTACGAACTTTGTCTCTGTAACTCCTTCCCTCGGTGTTTTGTTCCCAATTCTAAGAAGGTGCACAGTGTCCACACTTTGGTCTTCATTCTTCTTGAGTTTCATGCGTTTATCAAATTGTATCTTATATCTTGGGTATCCTAAGTTTTGGGTTAATATCCACTTATCAATGAATACATATTGTGTGAGTTCTTTTGTGATTGTGTTACTTCACTCAAGATGATGCCCTCCAGGTCCATCCATTTGGCTAGGAATTTCATAAATTCATTCTTTTTAATAGCTGAGTAGTACTCCATTGTGTAAATGTACCATAATTTCTGTATCCATTCCTCTGTTGAGGGACATCTGGGTTTTTTCCAGCTTCTGGCTATTATAAATAGGGCTGCTATGAACATAGTGGAGCATGTGTCCTTTTTACCGGTTGGGACATCTTCTGGATATATGCCCAGGAGAGGTATTGCTGGATCCTCCGGTAGTACTATGTCCAATTTTCTGAGGAACCGCCAGACTGATTTCCAGAGTGGTTGTACAAGCTTGCAATCCCACCAACAATGGAGGAGTGTTCCTCTTTCTCCACATCCTCGCCAGCATCTGCTGTCACCTGAATTTTTGATCTTAGCCATTCTGACTGGTGTGAGGTGGAATCTCAGGGTTGTTTTGATTTGCATTTCCCTGATGATTAAGGAGTTGAACATATTTTCAGGTGCTTCTCTGCCATTCGGTATTCCTCAGGTGAGAATTCTTTGTTCAGTTCTGAGCCCCATTTTTTAATGGGGTTATTTGACTTTCTGGAGTCCACCTTCTTGAGTTCTTTATATATATTGGATATTAGTCCCTTATCTGATTTAGGATAGGTGAAGATCCTTTCCCAATCTGTTGGTGGTTTTTTTGTCTTATTGATGGTGTCTTTAGCCTTGCAGAAGCTTTGTAGTTTCATGAGGTCCCACTTGTCAATTCTCAATCTTACAGCACAAGCCATTATTGTTCTATTCAGGAATTTTTCCCCTGTGCCCATATCTTCAAGGCTTTTCCCCACTTTCTCCTCTATAAGTTTCAGTGTCTCTGGTTTTATGTGAAGTTCCTTGATCCACTTAGACTTGACCTTAGTACAAGGAGAGAGGAATGGATCGATTAGCATTCTTCTACATGATAACAACCAGTTGTGCCAGCACCATTTGTTGAAAATGCTGTCTTTCTTCCACTGGATGTTTTTAGCCCCCTTGTCGAAGATCAAGTGACCATAGGTGTGTGGGTTCATTTCTGGGTCTTCAATTCTATTCCATTGGTCTATTTGTCTGTCACTATACCAGTACCATGCAGTTTTTATCACAATTGCTCTGTAGTAGAGCTTTAGGTCCGGCATGGTGATTCCACCAGAGGTTCTTTTATCCTTGAGAAGAGTTTTTGCTATCCTAGGTTTTTTGTTATTCCAGATGAATTTGCAGATTGCACTTTCTAATTCGTTGAAGAATTGATTTGGAATTTTGATGGGGATTGCATTGAATCTGTAGATTGCTTTTGGCAAGATAGCCATTTTTACAATGTTGATCCTGCCAATCCATGAGCATGGGAGATCTTTCCATCTTCTGAGATCTTCTATAATTTCTTTCTTCAGAGACTTGAAGTTTTTATTATACAGATCTTTCACTTCCTTAGTTAGAGTCACGCCAAGATATTTTATATTATTTGTGACTATTGAGAAGGGTGTTGTTTCCCTAATTTCTTTCTCAGCCTGTTTATTCTTTGTGTAGAGAAAGGCCATTGATTTGTTTGAGTTAATTTTATATCCAGCTACTTCACCGAAGCTGTTTATCAGGCTTAGGAGTTCTCTGGTGGAATTTTTAGGGTCACTTATATATACTATCATATCATCTGCAAAAAGTGATATTTTGACTTCATCTTTTCCAATTTGTATCCCTTTGATCTCCTTTTGTTGTCGAATTGCTCTGGCTAGGACTTCAAGTACAATGTTGAATAGGTATGGAGAAAGTGGACAGCCTTGTCTAGTCTCTGATTTTAGAGGGATTGCTTCAAGCTTCTCACCATTTACTTTGATGTTGGCTACTGGTTTGCTGTAGATTGCTTTTATCATGTTTAGGTATGGGCCTTGAATTCCTGATCTTTCCAAGACTTTTATCATGAATGGGTGTTGGATCTTGTCAAATGCTTTTTCCGCATCTAAGGAGATGACCATGTGGTTTTTGTCTTTGAGTTTGTTTATATATTGGATTACGTTGATGGATTTCCGTATATTGAACCATCCCTGCATCCCTGGGATGAAACCTACTTGGTCAGGATGGATGATTGTTTTGATGTGTTCTTGCATTCGGTTAGCAAGAACTTTATTGAGGATTTTTGCATCAATATTCATAAGGGATATTGGTCTGAAGTTTTCTATCTTTGTTGGGTCTTTTTGTGGTTTAGGTATCAGAGTAATTGTGGCTTCATAGAATGAGTTGGGTAGAGTACCTTCTGTTTCTATTTTGTGGAATAGTTTGTGAAGAACTGGGATTAGATCTTCTTTGAAGGTTGATAGAACTCTGCACTAAACCCATCTGGTCCTGGGCTTTTTTTAGTTGGGAGACTATTAATGACTGCTTCTATTTCTTTGGGGGATATAGGGCTGTTTAGATCATTAACCTGATCTTGATTCAACTTTGGTACCTGGTATCTGTCTAGGAACTTCTCCATTTCATCCAGGTTCTCCAGTTTTGTTGAGTATAGCCTTTGGTAGAAGGATCTGATGGTGTTTTGGATGTCTTCAGGATCTGTTGTTATGTCTCCTTTTTCATTTCTGATTTTGTTAATTAGGATGCTTTCCCTGTGCCCTCTAGTGAGTCTGGCTAAGGGTCTATCTATCTTGTTGATTTTCTCAAAGAACCAGCTCCTTGATTGGTTGATTCTTTGAATAGTTTTTCTTGTTTCCACTTGGTTGATTTCACCCCTGACTTTGATTATTTCCTGCTGTCTACTCCTCTTGGGTGAATTTGCTTCCTTTTGTTCTAGTGCTTTTAGGTGTGTTGTCAAGCTGCTAATGTGTGCTCTCTCTAGATTCCTTTTGGAGGCACTCAGAGCTATGAGTTTTCCTCTTAGAAATGCTTTCATTGCGTCCCATAAGTTTGGGTATGTTGTGGCTTCATTTTCATTGAACTCTAAAAAGTCCTTAATTTCTTTCTTTATTCCTTCCTTGACCAAGGTATCATTGAGAAGAGTGTTGTTCAGTTTCCACGTGAAGGTTGGCTTTCTATTATTTATTTTGTTATTGAAGATCAGCCTTAGGCCATGGTGATCTGATAGGATGCATGGGACAATTTCAATATTTTTATATCTGTTGAGGCCTGCTTTGTGACCAATTATGTGGTCAATTTTGGAGAAGGTACCATGAGGTGCTGAGAAGAAGGTATATCCTTTTGTTTTAGGATAGAATGTTCTGTAGATATCTGCCAGATCCATTTGATTCATAATTTCTCTTAGTTTCACTGTGTCCCTGTTTAGTTTCTGTTTCCATGATCTGTCCATTGGTGAAAGTGGTGTGTTGAAGTCTCCCACTATTATTGTATGAGGTGCAATGTGTGCTTTGAGATTTACTAAAGTTTCTTTAATGAATGTGGCTGCCTTTGTATTTGGAGCATAGATATTCAGGATTGATAGTTCCTCTTGGAGGATTTTACCTTTGATGAGTATGAAGTGTCCCTCCCTGTCTTTTTTAATGACTTTGGGGTGGAAGTCAATCTTATCAGATATTAGAATGGCTACTCCAGCTTGTTTCTTCATGCCATTTGCTTGGAAAATTGTTTTCCAGCCTTTCATTCTGAGGTAGTGTCTATCCTTTTCTCTGAGATGAGTTTCCTGTAAGCAGCAAAATGTTGGGTCTTGTTTGTGTAGCCAGTTTGTTAGTCTATTCTTTTTATCGGGGAGTTGAGTCCATTGATATTAAGAGATATTAAGGAAAAGTAATTGTTGTTTCCTGTTATTTTTGTTGTTAAAGTTGGCATTTTGTTCTTGTGGCTGTCTTCTTTTAGGTTTGTTGAGGGATTACCTTCTTGTTGTTTCTAGGGCGTGGTTCCTGTCCTTGTATTGGTTTTTTTCTGTTATTATCCTTTGAAGGGCTGGATTCGTGGAGAGATAATGTGTGAATTTGGTTTTGTCGTGGAATACTTTGGTTTCTCCATCTATGTTAATTGAGAGTTTGGCTGGGTATAGTAGCCTGGGCTGGAATTTGTGTTCTTTTAGTGTCTGTATAACATCCGTCCAGGATCTTCTGGCTTTCATAGTCTCTGGTGAAAAATCTGGTGTAATTCTGATAGGCTTGCCTTTATATGTTACTTGGCCTTTTTCTCTTACTGCTTTTAGTATTCTATCTTTATTTAGAGCATTTGTTGCTCTGATTATTATGTGTCGGGAGGTATTTCTTTTCTGGTCCAGTCTATTTGGAGTTCTGTAGGCTTCTTGTATGTTCATGGGCATCTCTTTCTTTAGATTTGGGAAGTTTTCTTCTATAATTTTGTTGAAGATGTTTGCTGGTCCTTTGAGTTGAAAATCTTCATTCTCATCCACTCCTATTATCCGTAGGTTTGGTCTTCTCATTGCGTCCTGTATTTCTTGGATGTTTTGAGTTAGGATCTTTTTGCATTTTACATTTTCCTTGATTGTTGTGCCGATGTTCTCTATGGAATCTTCTGCACCTGAGATTCTCTCTTCCATCTCTTATATTCTGTTGCTGATGCTCGTATCTATGGTTCCAGATTTCTTTCCTAGGGTTTCTATCTCCAGTGTTGCCTCATTTTGGGTTTTCTTTATTGTGTCTACTTCCCTTTTTAGGTCTAGTATGGTTTTCTTCATTTCCATCATCTGTTTGGATGTGTTTTCCTGTTTTTCTGTAAGGACTTCTACCTGTTTGATTATGTTATCGTGTTTTTCTTTAAGGATTTGTAACTCTTTAGCAGTGTTCTCCTGCAATTCTTTAAGGGATTTTTGTGCTTTCTCTTTATTGTCTTCTGCCTGTTTAGCAGTGTTCTCCTGCATTTCTTTAAGTGTGTTATTAAAGTCCTTCTTGAAGTTCTCTATCATCATCAGGAGATATGCTTTTAAATCCGTGTCTAGCTTTTCCGGTGTGTTGGGGTGCCCTGGACTGGGCGAAGTGGGGGTGCTGGGTTCTGATGATGGTGAGTGGTCTTGGTTTCTGTTAGTAAGATTATTACGTTTACCTTTCGCCATCTGGTAATCTCTGGGGTTAGTTGTTATCGTTGTCACTGTTTAAAGATTGGAGCAGAAGCTGTGTTCCACTCACCAGCAGTCTCTAAATCCTGCGGCGGGGGTCGTGGGTAGCTGACGGTACCCCGGTGCTGGTCCAGCCGGAAGAGGCCTGTGGTCCTACACAGGCCGTTTTTCTGCTTCCCTAACTAATGCAGTCTCTGGTCCCGCGTGCAATTGGATTGGAGCAGAAGCTGTGTTCCACTCTCCAGAAGTCTTAAGATCCTGTGGTGGGTGTTGTGGGTAGCTGGTGAGTGTCAGCCGACCCTGCGCCCCAGCTGCCCCGGTGCTTTTCTGACCGGAAGAGGGTTGTGGCCCTATGTAGGCCGGATTTCTCTCTCCCCAACCAGAGCAGTCTCAGGTCCCGCGTGATTGGACTGGAACAGAAGCTGTGTTCCACTCACCAGCAGTCCCAAAATCCTGCGGCGGGGGTCGTGGGTAGCTGGCAGGTGTCAGGCAACCCTGCGCTCCCGCTACCCCGGCGCTGATCCAGCCGGATGAGGCCTGTGGCCCTACTCAGGCCGGTTTCTGCTTCCCTAACTAATGCAGTCTCAGGTCCCGCGCAATTGGATTGGAGCAGAAGCTGTGTTCCACTCACCAGCAGTCCCAAAATCCTGCGGCGGGGGTCGTGGGTAGCTGGCGGGTGTCAGGCAACCCTGCGCTCCCGCTACCCCGGCGCTGATCCGGCCGGATGAGGCCTGTGGCCCTACTCAGGCCGGTTTCTGCTTCCCTAACTAATGCAGTCTCAGGTCCCGCGCAATTGGATTGGAACAGAAGCTGTGTTCCACTCACCAGCAGTCCCAAAATCCTGCGGCGGGGGTCGTGGGTAGCTGGCGGGTGTCAGGCAACCCTGCTCTCCTGCTACCCTGGCGCTGATCCGGCCGGATGAGGCCTGTGGCCCTACTCAGGCCGGTTTCTGCTTCCCTAACTAATGCAGTCTCAGGTCCCGCGCAATTGGATTGGAGCAGAAGCTGTGTTCCACTCACCAGCAGTCCCAAAATCCTGCGGCGGGGGTCGTGGGTAGCTGGCGGGTGTCAGGCAACCCTGCGCTCCCGCTACCCCGGCGCTGATCTGGCCGGATGAGGCCTGTGGCCCTCTCCCGTGAGCATTATAACAACTCACATCTGTGGCTCTTGGTATCTTTTGGGGAGGGGAGGCAGAGCCTTAAGTATTTTTGGTTTTTTGCTGGAGTCAGATACCAACCTCTTTCAAATCAGGTGTGTCGCACAGGGAACTCAGAAACGGTCAAGCTGGACCTTCCCTCCGCAGTAATCTCCTGCGCCAAGTGGTACCCATACTGTATTCATATGATTATGAATCAGTAGCGCAGTTCTGAGTTTATGCGCGGTCTCTATATGAGACTTGTCAACCTCAGATTTAGCAAAGCTTAGACAAGAATTATGTCAGTATTAACACCATTAATTTTGGTTAAAATAGGAGCTGAAAGTCTTTCCTCTTCATCTCTGTTATTTCCAATAGCCTGAGGAACTAAGGACACCTTGCAGTAACAGCAAGGGTGAAAAGCCAGAGGCCAGCTAAGGGACTAAGCCCATCTCTATCAAAATAAGAACTAATCTCTGTAAATATATATGAAATTTCTACTTCCCTAGCTCTCCTGTTAATCTAAATCTTATCTTAGACTGAAAAGCCACATGCTGGGATGTCCTTGGAAGGGAGATTAGCAGTACCACCTGTTTGCTCTTAGGGGCTGAGAACCGCAGAATGTAGATTGACCTGCTTGAGAAAAGGAAGAATTCTAAACAATGAGAATGTAGCAATGTAAATTTCCTGTTTGGAGAAGTCAAGGTACTTTATTTAGATGCAAATTGTAAAGCTAAAGTTAATCCGGCCTCTTGTAGGGGATTTGGCTCAGAGGAAAACAGTGTTTTTTGAGAGCTTCCACTCCCAGCTCAAGAGGAAATTTAGTCTTTAGAATGATACTTACGAAAAGAGACAGAATCTGTGTTTACCTGACGAATTAATCTCTCTGGTAGCCACCGTGCTTCATCTTCATCTCGTGAAAAAACAAAAACCGAGCCTCTTCCCCAGATTAGAACTGGATCTGGACCCTTCCATTTAATAGTCAGGGCGTCCTTCCATTTTACCAATGCATAAGAATTAGAAGTAACTGGGTGCCAGTGGCGTTCCGCTGCAGACTGACCTTTAATGTCAGTTTGCAAAAAGTTTAGGACAAATAAGGTGAAGGCAAGATGAGCCTTTGGTGACCTTGGGGGAAATGCTCTGAATTAACTTTGCTAGGTAATTTAGAATATAGGAATCTCTAATAATTGAACTGAATATTAGACCAGTCTAAGATTGAGTTAGAATGGCTGGTCACACTGAAGAAGAGTGAAAAATCATTATGACTCTATTAAATGACTAATTTTACTAAGTCTGAATATACAGTCTCTGATGTACTATTGCCATAAAGTTAAAAGGCTAGAAGCTAGTCTAAACTGGAAAAATGACAAGCAAGGATTTAAGGTAAACTTCCCTTGAGAAGCATTAGTTAATAAAATACTTTCCACTTAGGAAACAATATATACTGAAAGATTAAAACTTTTGGCTTCTTGTAAAGAAGCAGAAACAATAAACATTTTTCTTACATAATGTAAAGCTATATTAGCCATACGTAGAGGCAAAATTTTCTAGTGATTACCAGTTTACTAGAAGCAAAAATCTTTGAATTTAAGCATTATTTTAAACATCTGAATAGATCTGTAACACTGTTAAAAAGAAATTTTCTTGAACACAGGGAAAAACTTTTTTAGGCATTGTTTGCAAAACAAAAGAAAGGGCCACAAGCTGCTCTGGGACTGCCCAGAGCCCTGTATTGACTCAAAGGTAAAATACTTTTTAATCTGAGCATTAATCTTAAATTTGCAATCAAACTGCAAGCTGCAGTCAATGGAACAATGGCAGTTTTAACCATAATTTTTAAGTTTTTGTGCAAGGTTAGGATAATATCTACAACTTTGGGAAAGCAAAACCTATGTTTAAAACAATTTATCACTGTTAAAATCAATATTAGAAGCATTACTATCATATTACGAAGTTTGGATATCAATTAATACCTATGAATACCTATTAAAGCAAGCTTTAACGCTTTAATAAAGAGGCATTGCTTTATATCTTATCTTAAATTTTACTATTTAGGATAGGAACCACATTAATCATTATCTAAACTAGAAATATCTTAAGAGACTCAGTCTCTGAAGCTTAATCTCAAACTCTAACTCGCTTCAGGGCCTCACCAACTTTCTCCCAGGTTCCACAATCTATCGTTTCTTCTTCTTTGAACCATGGACAACAGCTATCTATCTTATCTAAAAGATTTCTGACTTTGAACCCTTCCTTCTTCCACCTAAGCAGCTTTCTAAAAAGCTGCGGCACACCGCCTGTCTCTGTATCTAGTTCTGATTAACGAACTACTGACCCCAAGCAGAAACAGTGTTGGGTCAGCACTGATTCAAACTTGATTCGCGTATCCTACTGCATCCTCAGCAACACTTTACAAAACTGAAATTTTAGGCTAGCGCTAGCATGTGTACCTGTCCGTTGCTCCGATGCTCCTCCGATACGAAGATCCTTTCCTTTCTTGTGGAGCTCCACACAGCAGTCATTTCTCTTAGCATCCCTCTGCCATTCTTCAGGTCCCAGTTCTGGCGCCAACTGTTGCGGCCTGCCCGCAGTCCACAACACGAACAGTTCAACTGAGAATGGCAGTTCAGGCTGAAAAGAGAGGAATCTAGACGGGGCGGAAGAAAAGAATGGAGCCAAGACAACATACGTTCTGTTCAAGGCTCCCAGAATTTTCTTAGTAGAAGCAAGGAAAGAAATTTATATTTTAAATACATAGAGTGTAATGTAAACACCGAGAGAAGCTGAGTGCAGATGAAGGCAGAAAGTCAAGTCTGTTGTGTAGACTTAGCTCACTGAGCAAGCTGGTTTATGTTAGCAAGACATGTTTCAAGGGAGAAGGGGAACCTTTTCCAAAAATTTAGGTCACTCCATGGAATTCAATAACTTGTGTATCTTCACCTTTTCTGAAATTTAGGAATATTGAGTACTTTTTATAGAGTGTGGAGTCTCTCCTTTAATAAAAAAATTCCATAAAATTGATATTCTCTTAGAAGAGAGAGAGAGAGAGAGAGAGAGAGAGAGAACAAACATGACAAACATGACCTTTGAAGTACAAGACATCCCTCAACTCTAACCAAGAGTTCATTGCATGGGTCTTTTAGCAAATATTGCTACACTTAACTTGGTTTACTCTCTGGTCACTAGAGGGCGCAGTATCCCAATGCTATAGCATTTCCTCTACACATTCAAGTTTAGACTAATTGCTTCTCTTTGTGTTTTCCACATGCTAAGAATCATGAACACTGTCGAGATGGGTCTAAAGATGAACTCTTCTCCAGGCTTCATGACTGTGATGCTCCTCATATTCAGTAAGTAGAGTGACCTTAAACTTCTCACGTTTTTATGGCAGAAAAATGTTGAGCCCTAACATTATCTAAGAGCTTGGTCTTTAATGACATTCATATCAGTTTTTGTTTTGTTTTGTTTTGTTTTGTTTTTCTTCCCCAGCAAGGGTCCATGGAGACTCAGTGACTCAGACGAAAGGTCAAGTGGCCCTCTCAGAAGAGGACTTTCTTACTATACACTGCAACTACTCAGCCTCAGGGTACCCAACTCTGTTCTGGTATGTGCAGTATCCCGGAGAAGGTCCACAGCTCCTCTTTAGAGCCTCAAGGGACAAAGAGAAAGGAAGCAGCAGAGGTTTTGAAGCTACATATGATAAAGGGACCACCTCCTTCCACTTGCGGAAAGCCTCAGTGCAAGAGTCAGACTCGGCTGTGTACTACTGTGCTCTGAGTGACACAGTGACACAAACCACGGGGGAACTGAGCACAAACTCTGAATAGCAGGGGGCTGGCTGCTGAACATCTGGGATTGCTTTGGTTCCTCCTCTATGTGCTATGTGACTCTCGTCTTCTCTCATGGGTACAAAATTCATATGAACAGCCACAGCAGAAAGAACAAGAGGCAAACTCTTCCATACTTGTCTTGACAGGGACTAAACCAAAATCTTATGCAAAAATACCTCATGCAGAGCTAAAGGAGCCTCACAGTAAAGCTCTGTGAGTAAGGAAGTGGTCTGACTGCTTGTCGAAGCAGATGAAGTCTGTCCTCCACATTTTCTTCCACAGTTCTGGTAGAACTAGCTGTATTTTATATTTGCAGGGAACAAGATGTGCCAGGAAAGGGGGCTTCTGCATAATGACTTCTGCAAGTCTGGAGGGAGAAGTCACAGGATGAAGTGCAGGCATCACCCTAACAAGGCCTTAGATTCCTCTGAAGGACTGAGCACCTCCCTGGCAGCTGACCAAAGCTATTTATTTTCTTTTTTAAAAGTAAATATAATTACATCACTCTATTTACTGTAGTAACCAATTAGGAGGCTCAATTCTGTGGAGGATTGTTTGTCACTCTTGGCCCTGTGATTGTTTGCTTATGGGTGGAGCCTCATGAGATTTCCCCTCTCCCTGTTACCAAGTCTATTAGTGTTGTGTTTCTTCAGGACTTATTTAGATGCAGAGAACAAGTGAGGTACCCAGCCCCAAATTGATACATTTACGACATAACTCCTTCCCCTAAGGGAAGAACATGGAAGAGGGAATGGAAAGATTGCAGGAGCCAGAGGACAAGGAAAGTTGATACGAAGTTATGTTTCCTACAAATGACAGGGAAACCTCGCTCAAGAGATAGGCTTTTAAAAGTGTATGGTTAGAGGTTACTATGGTAACTGGTTAAACCTCTCTTACCTTTACTTTCTCTTCTGTGACTATTAGGTTCTTCCCAAGCTCACTCTTTGTCTGGATGTCCTAATTTTGCAGAAGCTCAGACTACTGAAGAAAATTGTAGATATGTTCGTGTGTATTAATACAAACGGTAATAAAGGTCCATGGATTAACGTATTTTCTAATCTTCATGAAAAGGCCAAGAAGACCACTTTGGGGAATGCTACCTCTTTTCAGCAGTAATTCAAACTTCCTGCTGTGTCTTTCTGGCCATGCCATGGGTCATCTCTGCCAGGGTCCCAGCCCACTGGGTTGGACTCAGTATGAGAGAGCCAGACCCCACACAAGTTTATCACCTTGTTTAGACTCCACCCCTAAACAACCAACCATAGCGCTGAGAAGGAGAAGCAATCCTCCATTGGTGTCTGCAAGATCTAGAGCCAGCTCCATGTGGCTCTGCCCCTTCTGAACCTTCATAGAGGAAAAGGAGGGTGAAGTGGGATGATCTTATTTCAACCACGGATGTATTTTTAAAAACTGAACTGAAGCTAGAGGTGAAAAACTCAATAAACTGAAAAAAATTCAGAGGATTTATTCATAGATAGCATTTAAAATGTTTAATTGTTTTAATACTTTTAATACAAAAGTTGATTGTCAGCAAAAACTCAGAATTTTATCAAACCATTAAAAGACAAAGTATAAGAGCCACATCATGCTATCAAGGAAACAGGTGAATATAAAACCCCTTGAACTGAATATCCAGGAACTTTGGTACACTTTGAAATGATAAAATCTGTGAATTATGAGCACAGAAGGAAAAGAACCCAAGTTCAAAGATCTAGAACATATCTTAAGTGAATCATAGAGGAAAAGAGCCCCCAAACCAAGGAAAGAAATGTCTATCTGGGCATAAAGGGTACAGAGAACACCAAATACATAACAGCAGAGAAGAAATTCCCCGAGAATTACAGGGAACAAAGCAAAATATAGAAAACAAAAATGTTTATTGGAATCCTCAGGAGAGAAGCCACAAATCACAAACAAAAGGAAGAACATCATAATAGCAGCTGACTCCTAGTGAAAAATTTAAAAGACAGAAGAAATTTGAGCAGTATATCAAATCCTAAAAGACTATGAATGCCAACCCATAATCTCTGGGATACATTGAAATAGTCCTAAGGGAGAAATTTATAGCATTAAATGTTTTCTCATATCTGTGTATGTTAGCTCTGAATTTAGACATGTGTGTTTCATTTGGAATTCCCATAAAGGACCTGAAATTACAAAGGGGCCGAGGTGGGTTGGTGGGAAAAGGGGTTGTTTCAAGGAAAGGTTGAAAGAAGCATCAATATAAAATGTTTTAAAAGGAATGGTAAAACAGAATGGATTAATAATTAAATGGAGAAAGAGGGTGATAGGATAGAGGAGTGGTTACTGGGAGGGAAATTACCACTAAAGACTGAAAAAGTTACATGGAAACCCACTACTGTAGAAGCCTCCTTCCCAAAGGATCCATAGACCCTAAGAAAGGAACATCTGAAATTTAAATAAAGTGGTTATTAATTCTTTGAGAATTTCATACAATTTTATTCATAGTTTAATTGTATTCATCCTCCTTCTTCAACTCCCCCCAAATCCACTCCACCTCCCTACCTGCCCAACTCCTCTCTCTCTCCCTCTCCTTCTTCCTCCCCCTCCCTCCCCCCTCTCTCTCACAGTTTCTTTTATTCTCTCTCTCCCTCTCCCTCTCCCTCTCCCTCTCCCTCTCCCTCTCCCTCTCCCTCTCCCTCTCCCTCTCCCTCTCCCTCTCCCTCTCCCTCTCCCTCTCCCTCTCCCTCTCCCTCTCCCTCTCCCTCTCCCTCTCCCTCTCCCTATCTATCTCTATCTCTATCTTGTATAAAGTGTGGTTTGCATTGGCAACTACTGTTGCATGTGGAGTCTGCCCTGCTGTGTGGTCCGTATACCAGGAATCGCACCTTTATAAATGTACTGGCTAGTTTTGTGTCAACTTGACACAGCTGGAGTTATCACAGAGAAAGGAGCTTCAGTTGAGGAAATGCCTCCATGAGATCCAACTGTAAGGCATTTTCTCAATTAGTGATCAAGGGGGAAAGGCTCCTTGTGGGTGGGACCATCTCTGGGCTGGTAGTCTTGGTTCTATAAGAGAACAGGCTGAGCAAGCCAGGGGAAGCAAGCCAGTTAGAAACATCCCTCCATGACCTCTGCAACAGCTCCTGCTTCCTGACCTGCTTGAGTTCCAGTCTTGACTTCCTTTGGTGATGAACAGCAGTATGGAAGTGTAAGCCGAATAAACCCTTTCCTCCCCAACTTGCTTCTTGGTCATGATGTTTGTGCAGGAATAGAAACCCTGACAAAGACAAATTGGTACCAGCTCATTGGATAAACACTTTTTTGGGGGGGAGAGCATAGAGAGGAGGCATCTAGATCCCTCAGTAGCATAAAGAACTCCAGTTTATTATGCTATGTGTACTGGCTAGTTTTGTGTCAACTTGACACAGCTGGAGTTATCACAGTTGGAGCTTCAGTTGAGGAAATGCCTCCATGAGATCCAACTGAAGGCATTTTCTCAATTAGTGATCAAGGGGGAAAGGCCCCTTGTGGGTGGGACCATTCTTGGTCATGATGTTTGTGCAGGAATAGAAACCCTGACTAAGACAATAAAGAATCTAACTCGCCTCCCACTGCTGTCACAACATATATATATATATATATATATATATATATATACATATATATACATACATATATGCCTCATTGGTTTTGTTTTGAAAACAGTCTCCTTGAACTCATCCACCACCCCTGGCTCTTTCAATTCTTCCATTCCCTTTTCTGTAAAGAACCTTGAGTCTTTATGGACGTGATAGGATATAGATGCCCTATTTAGGACTGAGCACTCTCTGCACACTGACTAGTTGTGGGTCTCTATGTTAATTGCCACCTACTATTAAAAGAAGCTTCCCTAATGAGGGTTGTGTGACATCCTGACTTGGGGATATAACAACATGGCATTACCAGTCTTTTTAAAGGCTAAGTCCACTTAATAATATACTAGGTTCTAGGTCCCATGACCTATCTAGTTACATGTCATTTAAAACCTGATAATGGGATAATGTAGGGGTGTATGAGCTAACACTGAGCATAGATAAAAACATAAACTGTGATTTGATTGTAAGAGCTTTAGAAACATTACAAAAATGTGACTAGGGAAATAAATAAGTTGCCATTTGGTGGAAAATGTAAGCATAAGTACACACGTACATAACATGAGCAAATGGCTTAAATTTCTCACCTGACTAAACCATCACCTGTTTTAATAGTTCACATAAGAAGAATCTGTGCTTGAAGCATTTCTTTGACACTAAGGTGAATCCACAGGATGGCAGTATCTTCTCAAAGACCCAGAGGCACTTTCTCATATGGTCCTAACACTCTGTGTGTGTGTGTGTGTGTGTGTGTGTGTGTGTGTGTGTGTGTGTGTTGGGGAGTGGTTTAGAGGAAGGTGGAAGGCTTTTGATGTAGTAGTGAAAATTAGGACCTTCTTTCTAATTGGATGAACAGTTGGTTTTTTTTTCTTTCTTTCTTTTTATGCATCTTCAAGCAGAAGAACTGAAACTGCCTAAATGCCACTCCTTTTCCTGGCTTGAAGTGTGATTCTTCAGTGAAAAGAGTAATGCATTCCTTACATGTTTCACTAGTGTTCGTCTGGCTTCAACTAGGTGGTGAGTTTGGTCATTTCTACGGGAATATAAAAATACAATATATAAGGGTATTGCCTATTTTAGGCTGGAGGGTAAAAATGCTAATATTCTCATGCTGCAACAAAATTGGGTGGGAGGCATATGGAAAAGCAATTCTAGAATGTTAACATCCAAATGCATCCAGTCTTGACCGTCTGACCTTTGTCTTTCTGCACAGGGGTGATCAGCCAGGAGAAGGTGCAACAGAGCCCAGAATCTCTCATTGTCCCAGAGGGAGCCATGAATTCCCTCAACTGCACTTTCAGCAACAGTGCTTCTCAGTCCATCTGGTGGTACCAACAACATCCTGGGAAAGGCCCCAAAGCACTAATATCCATATTCTCTAATGGCAACAAGAAAGAAGGCAGATTGGCAGTTTACCTCAATAGAGCCAGCCTGCATGTTTTCCTGCACATCAGAGACTCCCAGCCCAGCGACTCTGCTGTCTACCTCTGTGCAGTGAGCGCACAGTGCTCCCCAGGCACCTGCAGCCTGCACCCAAACATAGTTGGCTTCCGCAGGTCTGAGCTAGAGTTCAGAACATCAGGGGGAGAAATCCTGCTTATTCTCTTTGTCCTCCACATGTAATGGGAGTTGAGAGCCACACAAGAGAGGGTTTGACTTATGGGGATACAACTTTATTATTCTGAGAATGCATAGTACACATATTGGTATGGCTGAAATATTTTTCATTTTATTTTAATTGAAAAAATGCATACACTATATCCTGATCATGGTTTGTACTCCTCCAATTCCTTCCATATTCTCCCCCACCTCCCCATACAACAAATACTATACCTACTTTCTCTATATATCTTTAGAAAACTATCAGGCAAATAAAATAATTGAAAGAAAGAAAAGGCACAGGCTACACACATATGATGTGGAGGATCCAGCAATACCTCTCCTGGGCATATATCCAGAAGATGTCCCAACCGGTAAGAAGGACACATGCTCCACTATGTTCATAGCAGCCTTATTTATAATAGCCAGAAGCTGGAAAGAACCCAGATGCCCCTCAACAGAGGAATGGATACAAAAAATGTGGTATATTTACACAATGTAGTACTACTCAGCTATTTAAAAGAATGAATATATGAAATTCCTAGCCAAATGGATGGACCTGGAGGGCAACATCCTGAGTGAGGTAACACAATCACAAAGGAACTTACACAATATGTACTCACTGATAAGTGGATATTAGCCCAGAAACTTAGGATACCCAAGATATAAGATACAATTTGCTAAACGCATGAAACTCAAGAAGAATGAAGACCAAAGTGTGGACACTGTGCCCCTTCTTAGAATTGGGAACAAAACACCCATGGAAGGAATTACAGAGACAAGGTTTGGAGCTGTGACAAAAGGATGGACCATCTAGAGACTGCCATATCCAGGGATCCATCCCATAATCAGCTTCCAAACGCTGACACCATTGCATACACTAGCAAGATTTTGCTGAAAGGACCCAGATATAGCTGTCTCTTTTGAGACTATGCCGGGGCCTAGCAAAAACAGAAGTGGATGCTCACAGTCAGCTAGTGGATGGATCACAGGGCCCCCAATGGAGGAGCTAGAGAAAGTATCCAAGGAGCTAAAGGGATCTGCAACCCTATAGGTGGAACAACATTATGAACTAACCAGTACCCCGAGCTCTTGACTCTAGCTGCATATGTATCAAAAGATGGCCTAGTCAGCCATCACTGGAAAGAGAGGCCCATTGGACACGCAAACTTTATATGCGTGTACAGGGGAACGCCAGGGCCAAAAAATGGGAATGGGTGGGTAGGGAAGTGGGGGGAGGGCATGGGAGACTTTTGGGATAGCATTGGAAATGTAATTGAGGAAAATACGTAATAAAAATATTAAAAATCAAAAAAAAAGAGTAAAAGAAAAATGCAAAAAAGTCCCTCAAAGGTAAAGCAAGTATCAAGGTTGCTTTTGCTTCAAGTTAGTCTAAAATAATTACATTAAATATAAGCAGCAAAACATTCCAATCAAAAGAAACGCAAAGTGAGTCTCATGCTCTGCCATGCAGTACACATCATTCTTTTTAAAAAAATCTTCTCTTTTTTTAACTGATAAAAACAGACTGAAAAATGAAAATGAAAGTATGGAAAAAGTTATATGCCATGCTGATACCCAGCATAAGAAAATAATAACCTGAATTAATATCTGACAACTTTCTGTTCCATGTAACTTCTTCCACATATTTAATTCAATAATTGGGAATAAAGGGAGAATCCCTTTTCTTCATGGGTGTTGGTTCTAAGAAGTTACACACCAGATGATTCCAAACCATGCATATACAGGCCTCACTAGGTGGGCTCACTCGGGATTGATTTAAAACAAGCAAGCCAATGAACACACACACACAGTTGGAAGGGAGAAGTTGAGGGGTGTATGAAGCATTGGAGGACAGGGAATGGTAATGGGTGGGATTCAAACACATGATATGAATGAGTGGATATTAAATAAAACATCTAATTAAAAATGAGGAAAAGTTGGAGAGTGGGGAAGAATGATGCAGCATGAGTCTCACGGTAGATGCTCATTGATGGTCTGAACTTTTCCTTCTCTACTGAGACTTTACACTTCTCCCCCTGTATATGTGTGAGCTAAACCTAAAGCATTTCCACAGGCCGAGCTTTACCTCTACTTAGTTCAAAATAGCTTCTAACTCCCCCTTTAACTTCTATCCTTATCTGTGTGTTACTTACGAAAAATATGTTATCTAATTTCCAAATACTTGGTGGTATTTTGACATTTGTTGAGTGAGTGAACTCTACATAATTTTGTGGTCGGTAAACACATGTCATGTAGCTTCAGTCCTTAAGGTTCACTGGTGTATTTTGAACTGTCTGAGTGTATGGTCTGTCTAAGAGAACATTGTTTGTACACTGGTAAACGTACCCTGCATTGACAAGTGGAATGGTCAGTACAGGTGTCAGTTTGGTCTAATTGCTTGCTCTGTCTAGTGCCAGTTCTTACTGTGTCTTATTAGCTACTTCGAAGGGAGTGTTAATGGCCTCACTACTCCAATCATAGATTTATCTTATTCTAATTCTCTCAACGTTTGCTTATGATTCTCTTAGTAAGTGTATAGATGGAGAATATCACTTCTTCTTGAGCAAGGATCCTTTACTCAATGTAAAATGATTCCTTTATCTCACAGAACTACTCATTTTGACTCTTTCTTTCTTTCTTTCTTTCTTTCTTTCTTTCTTTCTTTCTTTCTTTCTTTCTTTCTTTCTTTCTTTGGCTCCAGATATCTTAAAGGTGAAGTGAGAAGAAAAAAAATTCTCTTTCAGAAGAATGGCATGGCTATTGGCCACAATCAACACTACCTTCATTAGACTGCCCAACTTCCACCCACTTAAAACTGCTGAATACTTGTGTGTAAATTAAGTTGCTCCCATGGCTTCTGTATCTCTGGGCTGTGCTTCATTGGTGCTCCCCCAAGGAGTCCATGGTAAATCTTCTTTTACTCTTTACTTCAGCCTTAAACTTTTCAAGGAGTGTGTGTGTGTGTGTGTGTGTGTGTGTGTGTGTGGTGTATGTGTGTGTGTGTACATGTGTGAGTGTGTGTGTTTGTATGGGTGTGCACGTGTGTATGTGTGTGTGTGTAAGTACCTTCATCAGTCATCCTACCTTCCTCTGCAGATGCTCCAGTCTATTGTTTGATGGCCAATCAACACGGACTATCCAGACCAAATGATAATGACATTTTGCTGTCTTTTCTCAGTATTGTATTGTCACTATTGCTTTTCTAAAGTCACTAAATATTTAAAATTCTAATTAAAATTGATAAATTTGCTTCATTTTTTTTAAATGGCAAGGATTCATATTTTAGACTACTATTCTATGTCTGTATTTCTCTCCCCCCACCCCTCCATTTTACCAAAGTAACTTCCTGTATTCTACCAGAACTTTCCTTGATTGAATGCTCACTGCCAGCAAAGGCTTCTAAAGGCCAGCCCAGGGAGACTCACTGAGTGTGTCTGCATAAGTAATGGCTATGACAGGGGCACACACAGTGAGAGGGCATTGCATCTGAATTGTAAGAGCATATGTGGAGTTCATTCTATAAGAAAGAATATGCAGGCAAACACCATTAATGAACTGGTTGGTCTGAGTTAAATGAGGGGTGGGGGTAGAGAGGTGAGAAACAAGTGGGGAAGAGAGGGAGAGAGAATTAGAGTTGAGAAGCCTTGCAAGACTCTATTGGCCCATTGGCCCTGGTGTCCACAAATCCTCCCTAAGTGAGAATTGGGAGATACACACACACACACACACACACACACACAGAGAGAGAGAGAGAGAGAGAGAGAGAGAGAGAGAGAGAGAGAGAGAGAGAGAGAGAGATGGAGAGTAAATCTCAGATCGAATAGCTATCTGGCCAGAAGGATAAGACTGAATTTCAAATTGATTTCTTTTGTTCTGGTTCTTTATAAAAACACTGATGAGAAAATAATGGTAAAGGCAGATTATTTCCTGGCTTCACAGATTGAAATGAAAACACTTTTAAATTATTTTAATATGCTTTCAATAGCAAAATTGCTGAGCCATTTCTTAACCTTCAGAACAAACTTTAAAGACTCAATTTCTGGGTTTTGACAGGCATCAGAATTGTTTGCAGCTTGCAATTTCCTGCTTTTATACCCAAGTGGTGACAGGACAAAAATTTAATGTTTTATCATATAATAATTTTTCTAAAGAAAACAGCCTATTTTTTAATTAGGTTAGAATTCGACACAGCACAGATTAACTTAGAAAAATGAAGTGAGCTCTAGACAGAACACACTAATTTGCTGCAGTCTTCATTCTCCACTGGCCGCCAGAGGGCGACATTGCACAGACTAGCTGCCTCCATGCACTTGGTCCCCACCCTCAACTCAGTCCCTCCCTGAACCAGTCTGAGTTCTTAGATGATCTGACAGCTGAAGACAACCAGAGGCCAGAAAGTTCCCAGGGCCAGGACCACTTCTGCAGGGCTTTTTTTTTTTTTTCTTTAGAATTTTACCTAAAACAGGAAGGTGTCTAGTAAACCTTGTGCCAACTGTTTCCAAGAACTGGGAACGGCAGCCACTTTCCTGGACGAGCCAGGTTTTTCCAGAAAGGCACAAGAGCTGTTTCCAGTGCGCAGCCATGTTCCTGGTCCTCATCTCGTTCCTCGGGATACATTTCTTCCTGGGTGAGTCAAATATCTGGATAGTTGTAGGTGCACACAATTCACTGTTTCTCTCACTGAATTTTAGTAAGAATAGTTTGCATCATGAAGCCTGCATCACAATCACAAATTTATCATTGATTCTGCAGGTGTCCAAACACAGACAGTTTCCCAGTCTGATGCCCATGTCACTGTCTTCGAAGGAGACTCGGTGGAGCTGAGATGCAACTATTCCTATGGTGGATCCACTTACCTCTCCTGGTATATCCAGCACCATGGCTGTGGCCTCCAGTTTCTCCTCAAGTACTATTCAGGAAACCCAGTGGTTCAAGGAGTGAATGGCTTTGAGGCTGAGTTCAGCAAGAGCGACTCTTCCTTCCACCTGCGGAAAGCCTCTGTGCACTGGAGTGACTCGGCTGTGTACTTCTGTGCTGTGAGTGCACAGTGTGTGGGGCTGCAGGGAGAGCTGAGCACAAACCTGTAAGATGCTGAGGAGGAAACCGCAGCTGAGTGACTCTCAGTCACTCATGCTTGTCATCCATGGAAGAAACCTAAATAAACTCACTGGTTCTCCAATTCGGCATTACTTTGCTCTATCCTTGGAACCCTATGTAGAGTGTATAGACATTTGACCATGGTTCCCAGGAAAAGTGACATAGCAGGATTAAAAAGCATAAAGTGGTCCTTGAGACACAATCGCCTTCTTAATGTTTGTTTTGTAGACTGCATTTCTACTGATTATGTCCATGAGATTTAAGACACAACTCAGTTCTTCTATAACCAGTAACTGCAGTGGGTGCTTACATAGTGTGCACTAGAGGGAGAAAAGGCTTCCTTCAGCTCCAGACTGAAGGTCAGTGCTGAGGAAGGATACTTACTGCTTGCACGCAACACCTCCAGGACCTCAGAAGCACTCTCCATCTGTGATCGTTAGCTTAGATCACTTGCCTCAGTGTAGAATCATCCAGACGAGAATTTCAGTAAGGAGTTATGTGGATCCATTTGTCTTGTGAGCATGTCTGTGGCAGAGTACATTAATCACTGTGGGAAGACTCAGCCTGCACATGGGAAGCACCGTGCCCAGAGTTTGGGTCCTGAACACTGCATGAAATGGGCAAGAGTTAGTGGAGCATGACATGCAAGCATTCTGTGCTCTTTGTTCCTGACGATGGATGCGGTGTGACATGTTGGCCAAGGCCTCTGCTGCTGTGGCATGCACACAGTCTGTGCTATGATGGACTATAACCTGGAACGGTGAGGTCAAAGAAGTCTTCTTCCTTCTAAGCTACTTATGTCAAGCTGTTTTGTCACAGCAATGGATAGGGAAGTAGGATGCTCTCCTTACTTCAGCAGACATGAGAGCACAAAGTAAAGACACAGAGGGTAGGAAAGAGACCGGGGTCTGACCTCAGCAGATCAGATGATTCCAAACAGCAAAGAGCAGAAACTCTTTTGCAGGAAATGGGCATCTTCAAAGAAGAAGGGGGACTATTTAGATTTTTTTAGAGAAGATTGGGATAAGGAGTCTTGTGCCATTTCAAGGGGATATATACAAGTCTGCCATCTCTCATTCCTAGTATTTTCTGCTCATTTGAGACTGACTGTCATGGGAAACAGGCTATTTTACCAAAACCATTTCCTTTCTGGGACTCACTGATAATGGATGGAGCAAGGACAGCTGTAGCCTCATGAGGATTCTGTTTGTACAACTGAGGTACACTGTCCTGTGTGAGCAGGGCAGTGTTAGTTATTCCTCTGCAGGAAATCGATGGTAGAGTGACACTTTGCCTCTTTTATTTTGACTAAGACACCTGGCGGTTATTGCACGGTATAGCTGCCATTCTGAATAGTAGTTGTCATAGGCTTATTTTCACCTTGTCCATTGTCTTACCTGGGAACACCATCCCGTGCCATTTCTAAGTGTCTTATGCAGCCAGTTTTGTACCTGTGGTAGTCCACTGGAAAAATGACACAAGCACGGAATGTATTTATGAACACAAATGAGAACACAAATAAACACAAAGATTTAGACAGTTATAGTTGTTATTTGAACAAATTATAGCACCCTTTAGGTATATGTATCTAAGTCAGTGTAGTTTTACTCAATATAAAGTTTTGACCAACTTTAAAACCAATAGAATTGTCATTGTTCTTGGTTTTTCTTCTCAGTGTTATTCCCTTTCATTCTCCAACAACAAAACTTGTAAACTTTATTTCTCAAGTTCGTGTTTTGCATTTCTAATGTATATGTGTGTGTGTGTTTGTTAACAGTGTGTAGGTCTGAGTTTTAAAAATATATGCCAATAATAAAACATTGTAAGCATGATCTTAAGCTTGTTGTTTTCACTAAAATAATTTGGAGACATGGACAATTTGCCATAATTCATTTCAATTGTTTTAACAGCTGTGCATCATCTCACTTTAGGAATATGTGACAGTCACTGTGATGGTCATTAGGGCACATGGTGGTGGCAGAAGTAGTGGGAGTCTAAGCCAGAAGTCTGGTTCACAAAGGTCAACAGGCCACCACCAGCCATGTTCCCAAGGTGGTGCTTCAGCCTTCTGTACAGTTCAGTCTGAGAATATAGGTCAGCAATCCTCTGAGGTTAGTAAATTGCCCATGGGTGTGGGGGTGGGGTGTGTGTCTATCCAACACATACACATTTCCTGTTTTATTCTGAGCTCATATTCATCTTTTTACTACGAAGTAACCATTTCTATCTCAAGATATTTGTATTCACACACTCCAGTGGCTCAGAAAATGAACCTTTGTCCTGAACTGGTGATTGCACTCTTCTTAATGTTTGGTAAGTGGGACGACACATTCTGTCTTGTTTCCTGATATTGATGTAAATTTTAACAAAAATTTCTCTTATGAGACAGAATACAGATAATCACTGCACTGAATCGCCACTAATTTCATTTTTTTTTTTTTTTTAGGAGAAAGCAATGGAGACTCGGTGACTCAGACAGAAGGCCCAGTGACACTGTCTGAAGGGACTTCTCTGACTGTGAACTGTTCCTATGAAACCAAACAGTACCCAACCCTGTTCTGGTATGTGCAGTATCCCAGAGAAGGTCCACAGCTCCTCTTTAAAGTCCCAAAGGCCAACGAGAAGGGAAGCAACAGAGGTTTTGAAGCTACATATGATAAAGAAACCAACTCCTTCCACTTGCAGAAAGCCTCAGTGCAAGAGTCAGACTCGGCTGTGTACTACTGTGCTCTAAGTGACACAGTGGCAGAAACTGCAGGGGGAGCTGAGCACAAACTGAGAAGCAGGGGGCTGGCTGCTGAGTGTGTCTGAGATCACTCATTTAGGGACCAAGAGCAGGGCTGCTATTGTTGATACCACACACGAAAGCATCCAAATTAACATGAAGAAGGTATTAGGAGAGCAGGAAGGAAGCATGCCACACTCTAGGCTTAATCCAAGAGAATGAAGGCTGTCACACATCACAGTGATTTCCTTTTTTGTTTTTGTTTTATGAGATGGAACTTTATGTAGCCCAGGCTGGCCTTGAATAACTTATGAACCTGAGGTTGGCTTTGAACACTTCTTCCTGCCTAAATCTACAGTGGGCTGGAGTTACATGCATGAACCACCATACTAGGCTGAATTTGTGATTTCTTAAATACAAAATCCTTTTTTTTGAATGAAACTATGTGTTCATGGAGTTATCACATGTGATACAACAAGATGTGGCTTATGAGGTTGAATGTGTTCCATATCTCCCTGGCAACGTGCAGTAAGAAAGGGGTATTTCTTTTTTTCCCTTTTCAAGATCTGATAATTTATTTGTTGCTTATAAAGATTTTTATGTTTGACTGAATTTATAAGTAGAAGCTTTTGGTGGAGACAGTCCACGTCTTGTGAAAATATATTCCTGCCATTTTTATTTGGCTTCTTTCATTCTTTTGGCCAAAGATATCTAGCATATTCTACAGCATCTTCCTTATGTTTCTAGTGTGTTCCTTTTTTCAGTGAAATCTTTCAGCAAATGTGATACACATGTAGTAAAAACATGCTGAATGTTGGATGCTTTGGCCCCGGGGGAAAAAGTGAATTAAGATGAAGAGACTCAATTCTGTTTATAGGTCAAGTAGAGGAAAATGAATTAAGCATTGGGAAAGCTGGAAGTGACATTGTTGGGAGGAAGAAACTTGGATTGTGGACTTAGGAGATAAGAGAGGTTAAGAATTAGGTAGAGTGGCATAGACAAGTATCTCAAAGAGATCCAAAGACCTTGAAGAAAACTAGGCAGCTATGCATAGATCATCACATGTTAATGGAAGATGTATTCCTTCTTTCTGTAGTATATTACCAAAAAATGAAATGAATCATAGACCCAAAATGTAGCATCCAAGTATGAATCATTACATATCAAAAATATATTACATTTGGATGGTGGGTCCTACCTACTATGGAAGAGTTAAAGGAAGGACTGAAGGAGTTAAAGGTGATTGCAGCCCCATAGGAAGAGCAACAATGTCAACTAACTCAGACCTCTCAGAGCTCCCAGAGTCTAAGCTAAAAACCAAGGAGCACTCTTGGTATGGTTTGTGGCCCTGGGCACACGTGTAGCAGAGGACTGCCTTGTATGGCCTCAATGGGAGAGAATGCACTTAATCCTGTGGAAGCTTGATGCCCCACAGAAGAGGGATGTTGGTGGAGGTGAGGTGGAGGGTGGGTGGCCAGGTGAAGGAGCACCCTCTCAGAGTCAAAGGGAGAGGGGGTGAAGTACTCAGGAAGGGGCACTGGGAAGGGGGGCAACTTTTGGAATGTAAATAAATCAGATATCTTAATAAAAATTAAAAAGGAAAAAATTTGGATGGTGTGTGTGTGTTCATGTGCATGCGTGTGAGACTGCAACTGTCTGCAGAGGCAAGTAGAGGACATCAAATGCTCTAGAGCTGAAGTTATAGGCAACTCACAGCTGGAAACCAAACTTGGGCTCTGCAAGTACAGTTAGTGCTCTGAAGCATTGAGCCATCTCTTCAGGCCAAGTGAAGCATGCTTAAGTAAACAGGATTATCATGAATCCAGTAAAGACTTCTAGGTTATGACAAAAAAGGGAAAGAAACAAAGTGAAAATGAAATTGGTGATTCCTATTGGAGTGAAAAACATTAACTTTTTACTGTTTTCAGTGATAGGAATTAGATTTAGGCCTCATGAATGCTAGGTAAGTGCTCCACAGAGATCCAGCTATGCCTCTAAGATGTTAATGCTTTAAAGCATAGCATGGATAAATAGAAAAAGAATCCCAAAGGTACAGGAAATGTTTGCTAATCATGTATCTGCTTAGTCAGTGCCAAACAGAATGCATTAGCACAACATTTAAAAATTACTCTATGATAGCATAATGGGAAACTCAAAGTGAATAAATGATTGAATGCATGCCCCGCCAATAAACATTTATGGTGGCATGTGTCTGCAATTACAACACTCAGCTTGATGAGGCAGAAGGACTGTGAATTTGAAGCTAGCCTGGGCTACACATGACTATTTTAAACATAGCCAAAAGCACAAGGAAAAATAACAAACACAAACATTGTTTAGAGTAATGTAACTTCACACAACAAAATAGACAATATGAAATGAATATGAAATAGTGATTATTGGCATAGATGTAGTCTTCATACATTGCAGGTAGCAATGTAAAATGCTGTGGTCAATAGTAGCTCTACTCCCACTTATATTCTGAAGAGAATTGAAAACATGCCCACACAGAAAGCTGAACCAAATGTCCAGGCTAGAATGTTCATGGTAACCCCAAAGTAGAATAATTTAATGCCTATCACTAGTTGAATGCGAAGACATCATATATGTTCAATGGGATATTGTGCAACAATAAAACGGATAGCATACAGATACATAATAAAATATGATGTCCCCTAAAATCTAACAATAAGTGAAGATGCTGTGATGATTCTTCTTGGTTGGTTATCAGCTTGGCTGTTAGTCTAGAATTAGAGAGTCCAGATATCAGGGAAATGAGTGTGATGGCCAGTGATGATGGGATGGTCATACAAATGTATGAACAAAATATCAATTATTGATATATTAATGCATATACAAAATATCCATTTTAAATGCCCCAAATTATACAGCATATAAAGAATACTGCTGGGAGTGGTGGCTCACGCCTTTAATCCCAGTTCTCAGGAGGCAGAGGCAGGCAGATTTATGAGTTTGGGCCAGCCTGGTCTTCAAAGTGAGTTCCAGGACAGCCAGGGCTATAGAGAGAAAAACAAAAACAAAAACAAAACAACAACAAAAAAAGAATACCTCAGAAGATCTATTTAAGAAGTAAAGCTCTAGAAAGATGAAAAATCATATTATATAAATATAGCATTAAAAATCATACAAACAAAAGAAAATATAGTGGGTTAACTTTTTAATTTGATCCAGAGTCTGTCTCCTTTTCACAAAGACTTATCCTTCTGTTTCATTAGAGTATCTAGTGGGCCCTAAAGACTTCAAGTCCTGCACATTGGATTTCCTGCATCTCTACTTGATAAAGGACACTTTCTTTTATAAAAAGCAGCCATATCAATTCTTTTTAAAAAATAAGGAATCTTAACTATCAAAACAAACCAACAACAAAACAACCTTTCCCCTACCCAATTATTTCCTAGTTGACTCATGAGAAACCCAAAAGTTTTACTAACTTAATCATTTACTAACTTAAGTTCTATGTCTTACTGCAAGCTCTAAGAAAAAGTACTTAGAGAATCTCTTCACACTTTCTTTTAAAATCATCCCTTTGAATATGTTTATAATTTCCAAGTTTTTTGTTCAAATCTACTTCAGTGAAGTATTCTCTAAGTACCACATATAGAAGGTTAACTCTTGGTGTGCCATTCAGACTAGTTTATCTACATGGATACGTAATCTCTCTCTCTCTCTCTCTCTCTCTCTCTCTCTCTCTCTCTCTCTCTCTCTCTCTCTCTCTCTCTCTTGATCTCCCACTTGACTTGTATGTAGATGACCCCTTCCCCCTAAGTCCTCGCATGCTTTTGCTTTGAGGATGTTCATCTATTCTCATATGAACATCAGCCTCATCTAATCAGAGTTGTCCTCATTTTGCCTTGATAATTTTTAAAGTTCCTGTCTTTGAATACAGTCACATTCTGAGGTTCTTCGTGTCTTAGCTTTAATGTAAACATTTTGGAGAGGGTGCAATTCAGGGTTTACCAGACCTGACATTAGATAAATACTAAATGCATGACCCGGTGCCCTTGGGGTTTCTGGTGACACAGACATCATATATACCCTGGATAAAAAGGCTTCTCCAACTTCTCCTAAATGCATTTCTATAGGAACAAGAAACATTCAGTCACAAACAACCCATCAGAAATCATGATTCAAACCATAAAGAATGGAGCTAAATGGACCAGTGATAGAAATTAAACGTGTTTGTTTATTCAGTGCAAGTGCTTTTTCCTCTGTGAAAAGTAGATAAGGATACGGGATTCTCTTAACTTTAGTTTTATTCTTTGTGTAGCTAATTCTTCATTTTTTATTAATATTTTATCTTTGCTCATTGTCCCATTTTCTAATTATCTTCCTGTCTGAACATAAATTCTGCTTTGTTTTAGCTTTATCATCTTCCCCACCTCCCTCCAGATCTCATCTTCTTAGGAACAATTTTAGTTGAGTAATTTGCACTTCTCCTTTATCACCACAGTTATGAAGCCTCTGAGGATTTTATTTTGGTGGATGTAGTGGGGTAATATGTGTGGGAGAGGGCTGTGGTCCCTTTCTAATACAATCCAGGACCATCTATCCATGAGTGGTACTGCTCACAATTTGTTGGGCCCTTCCACACCAATCATTAATCAAGCAGACATCCCATAGACATGCCCACAGGCTAATCTGATGGAGGCAAATCCTTAGTTGAGATTCTCTGGTCCCAGGTGATGCTAGCTGGTTTTTTGTTTTTGTTTTTGTTTTGATTTTTGTTTTTTTTTTTTTTTTTTCAAGACAGGGTTTCTCTGTGTAGTCCTGGATGTCCTGGCACTCACTTTGTAGACCAGGCTGGCCTCGAATTCAGAAATCTGCCTGCCTCTGCCTCCCAAGTGCTGGGATTAAAGGTGTGCACCACCACCGCCCGGAGCTAGCTTGTTTTAAATTGACAGAAACTACCCAGTAAAGTTTACCCCTTGACAACTTGACACACAAATGCATCACTATTACATGGTAAACTTTATTATCCTCCCAATATCTGATGCTAATATAAGAATTTAAAATTTTTAAAGTCTCACAGTCTTTAAAAAATTTAAACATTTTAAAAGTTCAGTCTGTTCAAAAAAAATATCTAACCTGGGCTGAAGTTCAGATGTTAAAAGCTAAGGCTCAAAGAAGAAGATAAAATATCAAAAGTCTTTTTAAAATCCTGAAGTGTGTCAATTGTCCTTATTCTAACAGGGAAGAATCAGACACATTTGCAATTAGATAAATGCAAAAACAAAACCCAACAGTGCAAAGAGCTCAGGGTTTCAGGGTCTGGAACTCACTTTTAGTTTTCTGGGCTACACAGGGCTTGGGCAGTTCTACCATCTGCAGCATAAGCAGCTAATGTCATGGGTTCAGTCTGGCTACAATCTATACCTGCCAGCGTTCTTGGTCATTTCATGGTCCTGGGATCTTCGATGTCATGGTTTCCACTACAATTGAGATTGCACCTTCAGAATCTGCCTGAAGAGATAGCCTCTCTTCAGGCAGATTCTGATCCTGCTACCAAGCATTAAGCCCAAATAGTATTTTTACGTCCCCTTCACATTTTCAAAATCAGTTCCATGTGGGAAGCACACAACTGCCAAGTTCTGCTGTAGTTTTATATACAGAATCCATGTCATGACCTTGAGAAAACGTGGGGCAGCGTTCCTGGGGAAATAAAGGGGGTGGGCGAACCCGAATTCCACCAGAGTTCTGGTGCTCTGGATGGGCAGACTGGGGGATTGCCACACTCTCTCCATGTGGCCCCAGGTGGGCATCTGGCTGTGGAAAGCCATGGAACCCCAGTCTGTGGGAGATGGAGAGGGAGAATTCCGAGGTCTCTGGTCCTCATGGAGGCCAGAGATGACACGTGCTCAGTCTCAGACATCCGAGATATCGCTGTATATCTCAGAAGAGCTGAGAATGAAGTGGGGGCCCTGGAGGCGGCGGACAGAGGGAGAGGGGGCGCTTGGTGGTTCCCACGTGGGAGAGAGTCCTTGATCCAGTGGTGGCAGTTGGAAACGCTGGAAGGCCTTCCCTACGTGTCTCTTTAGGGAAGGCCCATGCCATCGTTCAAGCACAGGGTTCTTGATGAGCAGAGACAGTCCATGGTTTTAGAGCTTTATTGCAGAAAGGCAGAGAAAAAGAGAAAAGGTAGAGAAAGCAAGATCAGCCATTGCCACATTTCGGGGGTGGGGGAGAAGGAGAGCTAGAGATGAGAATAAAAGAGGTGAGAGCTTAAGAGAGAGAGGAGGGGCCAAGCAGCCCCTTATATAGTGAGCTGGGCTATCTTGTAGTTGCAGGGTAGCTGTGGGGAGGAGCATACCTGGCTATTGTCAGGTAACTGTGAGGGTGGAGTCTAGCCTGAATGCCAGAGGACATTGTCTATGAGACTGATAGTCACAGGATTATGGAGTTGGGGGATCCGTGGTGTCAGGCTGGGAGCATGTTTCTCTGGGAGCATGGATTACTGCTCTGTCCCGTGTAGAGTTTCTACTGGGTCTCTGGGGTAAGTCTTACTCGACCAGAAGACAGGCTACCTTTCACAGTCCCCACAAGAAAATTCTTCCCAGAAGAGTTTGACTCAGCCATGCTATTTTCTTATTAAGGACAGTAGACGTTTAGTTCTATATAACTAGCATCAATTGTCCCTGCAAAGTGAAGAATGTTTCACTTCTACAGATTCTTAATTCAAATATGTAACACAAATGGTGTTTCTTCCATCTTTATTTCCCTCTGATACTTCGTATGCCAGACTTTCAGTATCTGTATTTTTCAGCATGTTTATCTTCCATCCTTCAATAAGAGCCCCCTAGCTTCTGATGGTAAATGGCTTTTCCAGACCAAGACTCCAAAACCTTTCTACAATACTCAACAAGAGCAACATAATCACTCTTCTCACAGCAACATAAAGCATCTGGTACCAATTTCTGTCCTTGATTTCTTTCTATTATTGTGATAAACACTATGTCCAAAAGCAATTTGGGCAGAAAATGGTTTACTCAATCTTAGAGCTTACAGTTCATCATGGAGCCAGGAACTGAAGAGAGAACATTGTTTACTGGCTCACTTCTCCTGCTTTTTTATGTAAGTCAGGGTGACCTGCCTAGAGGTGGTGCCACCCACAGTGGACATCAAGCAACTGTCAAAAGAATTCTCTAGAGACATGCCTATGGGCCTGTCCAATGGAGCCATTTTCTTACTCTAGGTTCTCTTTTTCCAGGTGATTCGATTTTATGCCGAGTTGACAAGCAGTAACTACTAAAAATCTCATTCAGTGTGTTCAGTTTACCATTTTTGTTTTCACAAATAGCAGACAAGGTTTAAAATTTTTATTAAAGATAATTTATATATGCTTCTTTTACTTACATAAATATGTGGTACTTAATCCTAAAGTTCTAGTGTTCTTTATACCCTTGATGACTTGGTTTCCTGTTCAGCCATCTTCTATTGCATTGCAAGATATCATATTTCCATTGAACATTGAAGGAAATACTTGTTCTTAGAAGGATACCCATAAGTTATGTGTGTCTGTGTGTGTTGTGCCTTTTACATTTCCACATAATTATTCTAAAAGGTCCCATATATTTTTCACTTCCGTTGGTGTTTCTTCTTTTGTTAAGTTACTATTTTTTATATCAATCTCAGTGGCTTGTTGAAAGATACTGAATACCAACTGTATATCTGATAGACTATCACTGCAATGCACAAATGAGAAACAATAAAATCAATACTGATAAATGATTCCTCCCTGCATAATCAACTTCCCTTTTTTACCTGCTTGCTATATGGAGTTTAAAATTTTTATGTTTTTAAGTAAAATATCTCAAAATTTGCAGACCAGGAAAGTATCTCAGTTCCACAGATGGCCAGCCTTTTTAAAGAGAGTGAAAGGAAAAAGTATGCAGATAAGAAGAAAACTAGAAAAATAAGATACAGAAGGAGAAATAGATATAGAAGATACTATTGTGTGTGACCAGTAATACATGGCCTGATCAATCTCTATGCATGAATTTTTGTCTGACTTGGACTTGCACAGGTCTCATGCATTTATCACAACCATCATAGGTCCATATGTACAACTGTTCTGCTATGTTTGCATAGACTTTGTTGTCACCAACTAACTCTGCTCTTACAATTTTTCCACTTTCTCTTCTGCAAAATTTCCTGAGATGTCCCATTTTTGGCTGGTCATTGTGCAGTCTCTTATATCTGTATCTTGCTGGTTGTGGGTCTCTGTGTTCATTTCCATTGACTTCAAATAAAAGCTTCTCTTATGAGATTTGAGAAAGGCATTCACTTACAGGTATGGCAGTATGCCATTAAGAATTGATTTAATGCTATATCCAGTTATCAGACTAATATAGTAGGTTCTCCTTTGTTTCAGGTATAGATTTCATCTCAGAGATCAAGCCTTAAATCCAACCAGAAGATGAGTGGTTATTCCCATCCTATCCATGCCTCTATTGAGTCAGTGTTCATGACTTTCCAGGGCAGTTATTATTATGGCACTCAGAATTCACAGCTGGGTAAGACTGATGGCTATTTTTCTCCTCTGGTGGGGTACATAGCATCTTCCAGTCCTATGAAAACTGACCAGTAGAGATGAAGCATCTAAGTGAGTACAAGCTTGATTTCTTCACGATCATGACTTAAATGTATGGAATCTCTGTGATAAGTTCTTACCATCAAGTGTTGTAGTGAAACTAAGAGCACTGGCACTAGTCTGTAATGTTTGAGGAGTAGGGTCTATGGGACATCATTGGCCAACAATTCTGAAGAAGTAACCCATTATTTGCTCTGGACTTGTTAGCCTATCATGCCTAGTAGGAGCATATTTTCCTGGTTATAGGATAACTTCATTAAAATCTTTTTATTTCTGTGATTGTATATCTTTTAGGAAACTTCTAGAGACCTCCATTTGACTTTGCTAAAAACTCTTCAGGGTTGGCTATCCTTTCCTTATGCAATAGCATAAAAGGATAAAAGGAAAGAGTAAAAACAGTAACCAATTCTCAATTGGTTCTTTGAAGTCAGTTTCCTTTTGTACAACCTCTGCAGCAGACCCAGGCAATGTCTCAATATCCCAAGAATTACTCTTATAGTACTATGTCCAGTGTTCTGAGGAGCTGCTAAACTGATTTCTAGAGTGGTTGTACCAGCTTGCAATCCCACCAGCAATGGAAGAGTGTTCCTCTTTCTCCACATCCTCACCAGCCTCGTCTGTCACCTGAGTTTTTGATCTTAGGCATTCTGACTGGTGTGAGGTGGGATCTCAGGGTCGTTTTGATTTGCATTTCCCTGATGACTAAGAATTTAAACATTTCTTTAGGTGCTTCTTAGCTATTCAGTATTCCTCAGTTAAGAATTCTTTCTTAGCTCTGTACACCCTTTTTAATAGGGTTGTTTGGTTTTCTGGAGTCTAACTTCTTGAGCCCTTTGCATATATTGGATCAGATGTAGGGTTGGTAAAGATCTTTTCCCAATCTGTTGGTTGCCATTTTGTCCTATTGACAGTGTCCTTTGCCCTACAGAAGCTTTGCAATTTTATGAGGTCCAATTTGTTGATTCTTGATCTTAGAGCACCTGAGAACCTAGCAATACCACTCCTGGGCATATAACTAGAAGATGCTCCAATGTGTAATAAAGACACATGATCCACTATGTTCATAGCAGCCTTATTTATAATAGCCAGAAGCTGGAAAGAACCCAGATGTCCCTCAACAGAGAAATGGATACAGAAAATGTGGTACATTTACACAATGGAGTATTATTCAGCTATTAAAAATGATGAATTCATGAAATTCTTAGGCAAATGGATGGAACTAGAAAATGTCATCGTGAGTGAGGTAACTTAATCACAAAAGAACACCCATGGTATGCACTCACTGGTAAGTGGATATTAGTCCAGAAGTTCGGAATACCCAAGATACGATTCACAGACCACATGAAGCTCAAGAAGAAGGAAGACCACAGCGTGGATACTTTGGTCCTTCTTAGAAGGGGAATCAAAATACCCATGGGAGCAGAAACTGAAGAAAAGGTCATCCATGGACTGTCCCACAGGGGATCCATCCCATATACAGTTACCAAATAGTTACCACTATTGTGGATGCCAACAAGTACTTGCTGACAGGAGCCTGATATAGCTGTCTCCTGAGAGGCTCTCCCAGTGTGTGACAAATACAGAAGTGGAGGCTTACAGCCATCCATTAGACTGAGCACAGGGTCCCCAGTGGAGGAGCTAGAGAAAGTACTGAAGGAGCTGAAGGGGTTTGCAGCCCCATAGGAGGAACAACAATATGAACCAACCAGTATCCCCAGAGCTCTCAGGGACTAAGCCATCAACCAAATAGTACACAAGGAGGGACTCAAGTCTTCAGCTGCATATGTAGCAGAGGGTGACCTTGTGGGACATCAATGAGAGGAGAGGCCCTTGGCCTTGTGAAGGCTCGAAGCCCCAGTGTAGGGGAATGCCAGGACAGGGAAGTGGGAGGGGGTGGGTTAGTGACCGGGGATGGGAGGAGGGATGGGATAGTGGGTTTTCAGAGGGGAAATGAGGAAAGGGGATAACATTTGAAATGTAAATAAAGAAAATATCTAGAAAAGAATTATTCTTATATAAGAAATAAAAGTATAAGAAAATTAAAGTTGATCAAGATGGTTTTTAGGCAGAAGAAAACAATGTTGGGAATATAGAGCTGAAAGATTTTCTTTCAGTGCTTTGTGGAAAGCACACTATTGTGCAGTTTGAGAGAAAAGTGAGTGATCAAGGCAGTCAATGATCATGTTTAGAGGCTTGGCTCCCAGGCTAGAGGAAATACCAGCAATGACATGCCAGTCACTGCATTTAAGGATAACATCCATTTTAACACCAGAAAATAAAGCCTAGTCAAAAATAAAATTTTAATGGTAGAATACTTGCCTAGCATGCATGGAAGTCTGTATTTGATCTCCATCACAATGGAAAATAAATATATGAACAGAGAACAAGTTTGCACAGGTTTACCTTTAACAAATGAGTAGCATGATGATTTTTGAGATGATATTTTCTCCTTTACCACTCAGCCACAAGGAAAAATTTCTCAAAGCAAGTCAGATTTCTCCTTGTAATTGCTGAGTCCATTTCTTTTTTAATTTTGGAGTAGAAACAATTCAAGGATTTTTCACAAAGCAAGTCAAACATTTCTCCAAGCAAGTCAGCTTTCTCATTGCAGTCTGCCTCAAAATGGTTTCTAATTTTAGAGCAGAAACAGTTCAAGGACTCATTACCCTGCCTCTTTCTCATAGAGATAGAATCTGTTCATTTTATTATAGTCATCTGTATGATGAAGACATGATTGTTCGGTTATAATAATGCCTCAAGTGAGGTCTCTAGCAAGAGTATTCTTGAAGAGCAAAGTTTGAGATAATATATGATTTTCAAATATCCAGCTCATTTCTCTTTCACATTCCTTTTAAGAAATATTTTTATAAGGAAATCAGAATAGGGGTTCTTCAAAAGATTGAATTAAAAAAACCACCAAAAAAACAAACTAAAACTAGATATATTATAAAGCCCAGCTATAGCTCTTGGAATTTCTTCCCAAGATTCCAAGTCAATAAACTTCAGAGAAACAGGAATAGGGGAGAAATAGTGGCATTCTTACACAAAGGAATTATTTCCCCCACAGAGCAGAATGGAGTTATATTATTTGCAGGAAAATGGCTGTAATGAAGATTATCATATAAAACGAATGAGGTCAGTTTCAGAAAGACACACGCCAGTGTCACATGATTCTCTTGTTTCTGGATGCTAGGCATTGCATGTGCATCATATAATGTAGTATGTATGACATGAAAATAGAGGAAGGCTGTCTAAGAAATAAAAGGCACTAATGGAATGTGTGAGAGAAGAGAATTAGGGTATTGGGGAGGGGAGATAAAAAGTATAATACGTGTGTGTGTGTGTGTGTGTGTGTGTGTGTGTGTGTGTGTGAAAATGGTCTTATGTAAAATAAAACAAAAATTAAAAGAAACAGTACTATAACCACTTGTGAGTCTATGTAATTCCCACCATCTGCTGCACAAAAGATTATTTCTCTAATTAGGATTGACTGTCACACTAATCTATTGATACTGTAAACTTAGAGGGAAGTTTGACACTATATCCATTTAGCAAAAATAATAGTAATAGTTACCCCCGCCTCCCTGGGCCAATAATCTCCAGTCACTGACTCCTGGACTGTTTACAGTACCAGTCATGTGTTTTCTTCTACCATGAAGTGGACCTGAAATTTAATTAGAAAGTGGCTCATCACTCCCATAACATTCCTGCTGCTCCTGTGCCTATGGGCATATCTGTATCTTGCCATGGTGGTCACTATTGTAGCTCTCATGGCTCACAGTAGCCTAAGACTGTTGTTAAATTTCCTCCCCTAGCAGCCTGAGTCACACTTCTGATACTATAACATGTAGTCAGCAAGGAGGAAGTTTCCTGATTAGTCCTGGCTTGATTGCTCTCAGTCCTGTGACCAAAATATGTGCGGGCTTCAGCAATGTTGTCCTGCCAGAAAGTTCTGGTGGGTAACCAAGAACAATGGCAATAGGTGACATTATTTCAGGAGTCTCTATGACTGCTCCAGATCCACACTCTAGGGGATGTGCCCCATAGCTGGCTCTGAGCTTTTTATTTGGCATGCTATTGCTTCTGGAAGAAGTATTATACTAATTCTCTCTGTATCTCTGTGTCTGTGTCTGTGTCTGTCTGTCTGTCTGTCTGTCTGTCTGTCTCTCTCTGTGTGTGTGTGTGTGTGTGTGTCTGTTCCTGCATGCACACACACACAATTTCCAAACATCCTTAGTGTTAGTTGTCCCTCTATCCACCTATCCTTTCTGCCATACCCTCTCCCTCCCTACGTTACTCTCTATTGTCCAGAAAAATGATATTGACTGAAAATTAACCATTTTCTTGCCTCCATTCATAAGGATGAATCATAGTGAAATATTGATTTCAAATGTTTATCCCAGCTCATTACTCAGTGGCACCAAATGTGTGTACCTCTTTCCAGTTTACTAATAATGACTTTGTTGTATGAAAAAAAAAATTCACCCCCAGTCTCTCTATATTTAATCACAGCATTCAGCAGTTCGAGAAGTGGCCACAAGATGGCAGTAACGCAGCTGATGAAAAGCATAGCCAGCTCATTTCATTGCATGCTGAAGCAATGTGTGAGAACAGAGGCATTTGTTTTCTTATTGGCTGGTAAGATAACCTAGGAAGCTACGATAACTGTTAGAGAAAAGGGACAACCTGGAAATACAAACAGCTTGCTTGGCAAGAGATTGCAAGTCTGCATTGATCCCAGGCAGGAAGAATGATGAAGACATCCCTTCACACTGTATTCCTATTCTTGTGGCTGTGGATGGACTGTGAGTTGGAAGATTTGGGTCAAGAGAAAAAAAAATTGGTGGATGTTAGACATCTATGGGCAATCGATTTTATACAGTTCCTTCTAGTTGTGGACAAAGAGATTTAGCAGAGTACTGCCTGACTGCTCCTCTCCTTTCTGTTTTTCTTTCTGTGTAGGGGAGAGCCATGGAGAGCAGGTCGAGCAGCACCATTCTACATTGAATGTTCGAGAGGGAGACAGCGCTGTCATCAACTGCACTTACACAGATACTGCTTCATCCTACTTCCCGTGGTACAAGCAAGAAGCTGGAAAGAGTCTCCACTTTGTGATAGACATTCGTTCAAATGTGGACAGAAAACAGAGCCAAAGACTTACAGTTTTATTGGATAAGAAAGCCAAACGATTCTCCCTGCACATCACAGCCACACAGCCTGAAGATTCAGCCATCTACTTCTGTGCAGCAAGCACACACTGTTTCCTAGGCACCTGCAGCCTATCCTCAAACTTGCTATGGGGGCTGGAGCCCCATCCACATCCTGTGTCTTGTAGTAAAGCATTTGTTGTATTGTTTATTTGCAATGGAAACTATAACATACAGATATTTAAAACATAAATGAGAAAGTTTGGCTCAGTGTGTGTGTGTGTGTATGTGTGTGTGTGTGTGTATGTGTGTGTGTGTGTGTGTGTGTGTGTGTGAGAGAGAGAGAGAGAGAGAGAGAGAGAGAGAGAGAGAGAGAGAGAGAGAGAGAGAAGTGGTTCATACCTTTAATCCCAGAACCCAGGAGGCGGAGGCGGAGGCGGAGGCGGAGGCGGAGGCGGAGGCGGAGGCGGAGGCGGAGGCGGAGGCGGAGGCGGAGGCGGAGGCGGAGGCAGGTGGATCTGAGTTCAAGGCCATCCAGGGTTACACAGAGAAACCTTATTTTGAGAAACAACTCCTAAATAGTTTTTTTTTAATTTAAAATTCCTAACAAAATTTTTGTATACTCATATGTCTTAATTACTTTTGAAGTGCTGTGAAGAGATACCATGACCAAGGTAACTTATAAAAAGAAATCTTTAACTGGGGGGGCTTACAGTCTCAGAGGATGAGTCTATGATCATCATGGCAGGGAGCATGGTAACAATCAGGTAGGCGTGATGCCAGATGAGTTGTTGAGGGCTTACATGTAGAGATGAAAGCCACAAAGCAAGGTAGGAGAGAGAGAGAGAGAGAGAGAGAGAGAGAGAGATTGATTCCCAGTGACACTCCTACAACAAGGCCACATTGGAGACCTAATTTCTCCCAAACATCTACCAAATGGGGACAAAACATCCAAAAATATGATCCTATGGGGTTCTTCTCATTCCAACCACCACAAGGCATGGGAGCTACACTATCTTTGGGTATATGGTTCCCATATTTAGAATACAATTAGAAATAATTCTGTTTTAGGGAAGTGGCATTAATAGTTCCTCATCCAGGGTTCATTGATTAATTAGACAAATATAATTATTAGACAAGTATGGGACAGGCCTAGAGTACTCGACGCAGATTCCATTATGTTGAGTGGGCCTTGTGCTGACTAGTTTTATGTCAATTTTACACAAGCTGAAGTCTTCTTTGGATAATGGCAATAGACTCTATAGTTTGGGAGGGTTCATGGACTCCCTTGATCAACAATTCAAAAGGAGATATGCCTGGAACTAGGGTGTTTTGGAAGGTGGGGTTGTTTTTGTTGGGAATAATTATCACATCACAATGTCATAATTTCTGTAAAATATATGCATGTATATATACAGATGCACTTACATATGTAATTTTAAGTAAACATAAGTTAGTATGATCCTCTATGACTCTTTCAAACATGCCTAAAGTTTCTCCCTCCCTCCCTCCCTCCCTCCCTCCCTCCCTCCCTCCCTCCCTCCCTCCCTCCCTCCCTCCCTCCCTCCCTCCTTCCCAATGTATGTTGCTTTCTGCTCATCAGGTAAGTGTTCCTCCATGTCACCTATGTCTCCTTAATAGCTCCAGCCTATACTATCCTCCTTTGAAGACCCTGATGGTTTCTTTTAACTTTCCTGGTGTCTGCAGTTACTCCAGGTGATACATTCAGAGCTGAAGATTCAGAGATGGGTTCTGGAAACAAATGAGTATATGTAGCATTTGTCTTTCTGGGCCTGGGATACTTTACTCAGTATAATATTTTCTTGATCCATCCATTTACTTCCAAATTCTACAATGTTAATTTTCTTTTCAGCCGAATGGTATTCCAATATGTACTGTGCCACACTTTCCCTATCCGAGAATCTGTTGAAGGACATTTAGTTTATTTCTGTTTTCTAGCTACCATGAATAGAGCAGCAATGAATATGGCTGAGCAAGGATCTGTGGAGTAGGATGTCAAGTCTCTTGGGCATGTGCCAAGGAGAGGTATAGATGAGTCATGTGGTAGATCTACTTTTAGCTTTTAGAAGATTAACCACATTGATTTCCACAAATGCAAACGTTTGCAGTAACACCAGTGTGCATGAGTGTTCTTCTTTCCCCATGTCCTCGTAAACACATTCACTGTCAGGTGGGTTTTGTTTGTTTGTTTGTTTGTTTGTTTGTTTATCTTGATCATTCTTCCCCAGGTAAAATGAAATCTCAAAGTAGTAGAAAAATGAAATTGGACCCATACTTACCACCTTCACAAAAATTAACTTGAAATGGATCAAGGACCTCTATATAAAGCCTACAGTGTTAAAACTGCTGTGAGCAAACACGTGCACCATTTGAATTGCATTTCCCTAATTGCCAAAGTCATTGAACAGTCCTTCTGATATTCCTTAGATATTCTTTTTTTTTAATTAGGTAATTTCCTCAATTACATTTCCAATGCTATCCAAAAAGTCCCCAATACACTCCCCCCCCCCCCAGTTCCCCACCCACCCACCCCCACCCCTTGGCCCTGGCATTCCCCTGTACTGGGGCATATAAAGTTGGCAAGTCCAATGGGCCTCTCTTTCCAGTGATGGCCTACTAGGCCATCTTTTGATACAAATGCAGCTAGAGTCAAGAGCTCTGGGGTACTGGTTAGTTCATAATAATGATCCACCTATGGGGTTGCAGTTCCCTTTAGCTCCTTGGGTACTTTCTCTAGCTCCTCCATTGGGGGCCCTGTGATCCATCTAATAGCTGACTGTGAGCATCCACTTCTGTGTTTGCTAGGCCCCGGCATTGTCTCACAAGAGACAGCTATATCTGGGTCCTTTCAGCAAAATCTTGCTAGTGTATGCAATGGTGTCAGCGTTTGAAAGCTGATTATGGGATGGATCCCTGGATATGGCAGACTATAGATGGTCCATCCTTTCTTCATAGCTCCAAACTTTATCTCTGTAACTCTTTCCATGGGTGTTTTGTTCCCAATTCCAAGAAGGGGCACAGTGTCCACACTTTGGTCTTTGTTCTTCTTGAGTTTCATGCATTTAACAAATTATTGATATTCTTATTTCTTCTTTTGGAAACAGTCTGTTCAGATCCATGGTCCATTTTTAAATTGTGTCATTTGCTTTGACTTGTTTGTATATTCTGGATATTAATCCTCTATCAGCTGTATAGCTGGAAAAGATTCTCTCCAGCTCTGTGGTGAGTCTGTTCTCCTCTCTGTTGCTTCCTTTTCTGTTCAGAAGCTTTTGGTTTCAGAGGTCTTTTTGGTCAATCTTTGACATTAATTCCCGGGTAAATGGGTTCCTGTTTAGAAAGGAACCTAAGCCCACACCTGGGATTGCCTGTTCTTCCAGCAGATTCATTGTTTCAGGCTTCACTTCCCTCTCTCAATGCTGGGATCACATCTGGATTAAATCTGTGTAACTCTTGTGCATATTGGCACACTCTCTGAGTTCTGCTCTAGCTGTGTCTGGAAGATAGTGTTTGCTTGGAATCACTCATCACCTATGGCACTAGCAGTCTTTCTGCCTCCTCTCCCACATAGATCCCTTGAAGGGGAGAGCTTTGATGAAAAAGTTTTATTTAGGACTGAGTGCTCCAGAGTCACATTCTACACAATGACCAGCTGAGGGACATTATGTTAATTCCCATACACGGCTTGAAAAAGCTTCTCTGGTGAGGATTGAGCAACACACGGATTTATGTACATAACAGAATGCCACTAGAAATTATTTTAGTGCTATGTTCCTTTAGCAAAACAACAGTAGTAGGTTTCCTCCTCCTCATTGCTGTAGCTAATCTCCGGTTCTTAGGCACTGCAGCAGTGTCAGGAATGGGTTATAGCTCATGGAGTGGGCCAGTACAGTAAGAATGCGGTTGCTTACTTCTGTAACTTTTGTGCTACTATTTCAGCAGTATATTTTGCAGGCAGGCCACTGTTCTAGTTCTCGGGGTTTGCAGCTGGAAGATATGGATTATTGCCTTTCTCTGATAGTGTGGAAAGGACCTTCCAATGACATCAATGCTCGTCAGGTGGAGACACGCTTCTAGATAGGCACCAGCTCAGGGTCTCCATATTTGATGCCATACGTAAGTGGTTTTTTTTTTATTACCTTTGTTTTATTACATATTTTACTCAATTACATTTCCAATGCTATCCCAAAAGTCCCCCATACCCACCCCCACTTCCCTACCCACCCATTCCCATTCTTTTGGCCCTGGAGTTCCCCTGTACTGGGGCATATAAAGTTTGCAAGTCCAATGGTCCTCTCTTTCCAGTGATGGCCGACAAGGCCGTTTTTCGATACATATGCAGCTAGAGACAAGAGCTCCGGGGTACTAGTTAGTTCATCATGTTGTTCCAACTATAGGGTTGCAGATCCCTTTAACTCCTTGGGTACTTTCTCTAGCTTCTCCATTGGGAGCCCTGTGATCCATCCAATAGCTGACTGTGAGCATCCACTTCTGTGTTTGCTAGGCCCCGGCATAGTCTAACAAGAGACAGTTATATTTGGGTCCTTTCAGCAAAATCTTGCTAGTGTATGCAATGGTGTCAGCGTTTGGAAGCTGATTATGGGATGGATCCCTGGATATGGCAGTCTCTAGATGGTCCCTCCTTTCATCACAGCTCGAAACTTTGTCTCTGTAACTCCATCCATGGGTGTTTTGTTCCCAATTCTAAGGAGGGGCATAGTGTCCACACTTCAGTCTTCATTCTTGAGTTTCATGCATTTAGCAAATTGTATCTTATACTTGGGTATCCTAAGTTTTGGGCTAATATCCACTTATCAGTGAATACATATTGTGTGAGTTCCTTTGTGATTGTGTTACCTCAATCAAGATGATGCCCTCCAGGTCCATCCATTTGGCTAGGAATTTCATAAATTCATTCTTTTTAATAGCTGAGTAGTACTCCATTGTGTAAATGTACCATAATTTCTGTATCCATTCCTCTGTTGAGGGGCATCTGGGTTCTTTCCAGCTTCTGGCTATTATAAATAAGGCTGCTAGGAACATAGTGGATCATGTGTCCTTCTTACCGGTTGGGACATCTTCTGGATATGTGCCCAGGAGAGGTATTGCTGGATCCTCCGGTAGTACTATGTCCAATTTTCTGAGGAACCACCAGATTGATTTCCAGAGTGGTTGTACAAGCTTGCAATCCCACCAATAATGGAGGAGTGTTCTTCTTTCTCCACATCCTCGCCAGCATCTGCTGTCACCTGAATTTTTGATCTTAGCCATTCTGACTGGTGTGAGGTGGAATGTCAGGGTTGTTTTGATTTGCATTTCCCTGATGATTAAGGATGTTGAACATTTTTTCAGATGCTTCTCAGCCATTCAGTATTCCTCAGGTGAGAATTCTTTGTTCATTTCTGAGACCCAGTTTTTCATGGGTTATTTGATTTTCTGGAGTCTGCCTTCTTGAGTTCTTTATATATATGGATATTAGTCCCTTATCTGATTTAGGATTGGTAAAGATCCTTTCCCAATCTGTTGGTGGTTTTTTTTTGTCTTATTGATGGTGTCTTTTGCCTTGCAGAAGCTTTGCAGTTTCATGAGGTCCCACTTGTTAATTCTCGATCTTACAGCACAAGCCATTGCTGTTCTATTCAAGAATTTTTCCCCTGTGCCCATATCTTCTAGGCTTTTCCCCACTTTCTCCTCTATAAGTTTCAGTGTCTCTGGTTTTATGTGAAGTTCCTTGATCCACTTAGACTTGACCTTAGTACAAGGAGATAGGAATGGATCGATTCACATTCTTCTACATGTTAACAACCAGTTGTGCCAGCACCATTTGTTGAAAATGCTGTCTTTTTTCCACTGGATGGTTTTAGCTCCCTTGTCGAAGATCAAGTGACCATAGGTGTGTGGGTTCATTTCTGGGTCTTCAATTCTATTCCATTGGTCTACTTGTCTGTCACTATACCAGTACCATGCAGTTTTTATCACAATTGCTCTGTAGTAAAGCTTTAGGTCCGGCATGGGGATTCCAGCAGAGGTTCTTTTATTCTTGAGAAGAGTTTTTGCTATCCTAGGTATTTTGTTATTCCAGATGAATTTGCAGATTGCACTTTCTAATTCGTTGAAGAATTGAGTTGGAATTTTGATGGGGATTGCATTGAATCTGTAGATTGCTTTTGGCAAGATAGCCATTTTTACAATGTTGATCCTGCCAATCCATGAGCATGGGAGATCTTTCCATCTTCTGAGATCTTCTATAATTTCTTTCTTCAGAGAATTGAAGTTTTTGTTATACAGATCTTTCACTTCCTTAGTTAGAGTCACGCCAAGATATTTTATATTATTTGTGACTATTGAGAAGGGGGTTGTTTCCCTAATTTCTTTCTCAGCCTGTTTATTCTTTGTGTAGACATAGGCCATTGATTTGTTTGAGTTAATTTTATATCCATCTATTTCACCGAAGCTGTTTATCAGGCTTAGGAGTTCTCTGGTGGAATTTTTAGGGTCACTTATATATACTATCATATCATCTGCAAAAAGTGATATTTTGACTTCATCTTTTCCAATTTGTATCCCTTTGATCTCCTTTTGTTGTCGAATTGCTCTGGCTAGGACTTCAAGTACGATGTTGAATAGGTATGGAGAAAGTGGACAGCCTTGTCTAGTCCCTGATTTTAGAAGGATTGCTTCAAGCTTCTCACCATTTACTTTGATGTTGGCTACTGGTTTGCTGTAGATTGTTTTTATCATGTTTAGGTATGGGCCTTGAATTCCTGATATTTCCAAGTCTTTTATCATGAATGGGTGTTGGATATTGTCAAATGCTTTTTCCGCATCTAACGAGATGATCATGTGGTTTTTGTCTTTGAGTTTGTTTATATACTGGATTACGTTGATGGATTTCCGTATATTGAACCATCCCTGCATCCCTGGGATGAAACCTACTTGGTCAGGATGGATGATTGTTTGGATGTGTTCTTGGATTCGGTTAGCAAGAACTTTATTGAGGATTTTTGCATCAATATTCATAAGGGATATTGGTCTGAAGTTTTCTATCTTTGTTGGGTCTTTTTGTGGTTTAGGTATCAGAGTAATTGTGGCTTCATAGAATGAGTTGGGTAGAGTACCTTCTGTTTCTATTTTGTGGAATAGTTTGTGAAGAACTGGGATTAGATCTTCTTTGAAGGTCTGATAGAACTCTGCACTAAACCCATCTGGTCCTGGGCTTTTTTTAGTTGGGAGACTATTAATGACTGCTTCTATTTCTTTGGGGGATATAGGGCTGTTTAGATCATTAACCTGATCTTGATTCAACTTTGGTACCTGGTATCTGTCTAGGAACTTCTCCATTTCATCCAGGTTCTCCAGTTTTGTTGAGTATAGCCTTTGGTAGAAGGATCTGATGGTGTTTTGGATGTCTTCAGAATCTGTTGTTATGTCTCATTTTTCATTTCTGGTTTTGTTAATTAGAATGCTTTCCCTGTGCCCTCTAGTGAGTCTGGCTATGGGTTTATCTATCTTGTTGATTTTCTCAAAGAACCAGCTCCTTGATTGGTTGATTCTTTGAATAGATCTTCTTGTTTCCACTTGGTTGATTTCGCCCCTGAGTTTGATTATTTCCTGCCGTCTACTCCTCTTGGGTGAATTTGCTTCCTTTTGTTCTAGTGCTTTTAGGTGTGTTGTCAAGCTGCTAATGTGTGCTCTCTCTAGTTTCTTTTTGGAGGCACTCAGAGCTATGAGTTTTCCTCTTAGAAATGCTTTCATTGCGTCCCATAAGTTTGGGTATGTTGTGGCTTCATTTTCATTGAACTCTAAAAATTCCTTAATTTCTTTCTTTATTCCTTCCTTGACCGAGGTATCATTGAGAAGAGTGTTGTTCAGTTTCCACGTGAATGTTGGCTTTCTATTATTCATTTTCTTATTGAAGATCAGCCTTAGTCCATGGTGATCTGATAGGATGCATGGGACAATTTCAATATTTTTGTATCTGTTGAGGCCTGTTTTGTGACCAATTATGTGGTCAATTTTGGAGAAGGTACCATGAGGTGCTGAGAAGAAGGTATATCCTTTTGTTTTAGGATAGAATGTTCTGTAGATATCTGCCAGATCCATTTGATTCATAACTTCTGTTAGTTTCACTGTGTCCCTGTTTAGTTTCTGTTTCCATGATCTGTCCATTGGTGAAAGTGGTGTGTTGAAGTCTCCCAATATTATTGAATGAGGTGCAATGTGTGCATTGAGTTTTACTAAAGTTTCTTTAATGAATGTGGCTGCCTTTGTATTTGGAGCACAGATATTCAGAATTGATAGTTCCTCTTGGAGGATTTTACCTTTGATGAGTATGAAGTGCCCCTCCCTGTCTTTTTTGATGACTTAGGGTTGGAAGTCAATCTTATCAGATATTTGAATGGCTACTCCAGCTTGTTTCTTCATACCATTTGCTTGGAAAATTGTTTTCCAGCCTTTCATTCTGAGGTAGTGTCTATCTTTTTCTCTGAGATGAGTTTCCTGTAAGCAGCAAAATGTTGGGTTTTGTTTGTGTAGCCAGTTTCTTAGTCTATGTCTTTTTATCAGGGAGTTGAGTCCATTGATATTAAGAGATATTAAGGAAAAATAATTGTTGTTTCCTGTTATTTTTGTTGTTAAAGTTGGCATTCTGTTCTGTGGCTGTCTTCTTTTAGGTTTGTTGAGGGATTACCTTCTTGTTGTTTCTAGGGTGTGGTTCCCGTCCTTTTATTGTTTTTTTTTCTGTTATTATCCTTTGAAGGGCTGGATTCGTGGAGAGATAACATGTGAATTTGGTTTTGTCGTGGAATACTTTGGTTTCTCCATCTATGTTAATTGAGAGTTTGGCTGGGTATAGTAGCCTGGGCTGGAATTTGTGTTCTTTTAGTGTCTGGATAACATCTGTCCAGGATCTTCTGGCTTTCATAGTCTCTGGTGAAAAATCTGGTGTAATTCTGATAGGCTTGCCTTTATATGTTACTTGGCCTTTTTCTCTTGCTGCTTTTAGTATTCTATCTTTATTTAGTGCATTTGTTGTTCTGATTATTATGTGTCGGGAGGTATTTCTTTTCTGGTCCAGTCTATTTGGAGTTCTGTAGGCTTCTTGTATGTTCATGGGCATCTCTTTCTTTAGATTTGTGAAGTTTTCTTCTATAATTTTGTTGAAGATGTTCGCTGGTCCTTTGAGTTGAAAATCTTCATTCTCATCCACTCCTATTATCCGTAAGTTTGGTCTTCTCATTGTGTCCTGTATTTCCTGGATGTTTTGAGTTAGGATCTTTTTGCATTTTCCATTTTCCTTGATTGTTGTGCCGATGTTCTCTATGGAATCTTCTGCACCTGAGATTCTCTCTTCCATCTCTTGTATTCTGTTGCTGATGCTCGCATCTATGGTTCCAGATTTCTTTCCTAGGGTTTCTATCTCCAGTGTTGCCTCATTTTGGGTTTTCTTTATTGTGTCTACTTCCCTTTGTAGGTCTAGTATGGTTTTGTTCATTTCCATCATCTGTTTGGATGTGTTTTCCTGATTTTCTTTAAGGACTTCTACCTGTTTGATTGTGTTATCCTGTTTTTCTTTAAGGACTTGTAACTCTTTAGCAATGTTCTCCTGTAATTCTTTAAGTGAGTTATTAAAGTCCTTCTTGAAGTCCTCTACCATCATCATGAGATATGCTTTTAAATCCAGGTCTAGCTTTTCAGGTGTGTTGGGGTGCCCTGGACTGGGCAAAGTGGGAGTGCTGGGTTCTGATGATGGTGAGTGGTCTTGGTTTCTGTTAGTAAGATTCCTACGTTTACCTTTCGCCATCTGGTAATCTCTGGAGTTGTTATAGTTGTCTCTGTTTAGAGATTGTTCTTCTGGTGATTCTGATTACCGTCTATCAGCAGACCTGGGAGACAGGCTCTCTCCTCTGAGTTTCAGTGGTTAGAGCACTCTCTGCTGACAAGCTCTCCTCTTAATGGGAAGGTGTACAGATATCTGGTGTTTGGACCTCCTCCTGGCCGAAGAAGAACGCCCAAAACAGGACCTTTCCCAGATGCTGTGCTGTTTTGGCAGGTTACAGAAGCTGTCAGCTTCTGTGGTGCACACTCTCACCTGTGCAGACTAAGTTCCTAAGTTCGGCGGATTACCGGATCCAAGATGGCGCTCCCGTGCAGGGTGGACCACTGTCCTCTGGCTGGGAGGGTGCTGGATGTCTGTGGCCCCAAAAGGGTTCTGCCTCAGAGGCTCTGTGGCTCCCGCCTGTCCCAGAAGCTGTCTGCCTCTGTGGTGCACACTCTCACCTGTGCAGTCTAATTTCCTAAGTTCGGAGGAGTCCAGGATCCAAGATCCATACGTAAGTGTTGTCGTCTTCAGCAATGGGATCTAGCTATCAGGTTGTGTAGAGTAGCACATAGCCTTGGCAATAGCCTGTGATGCTTAGTGGTTTTCACAGGGCCTCTTCAGTTATTGATTCAGCAAGATGTAAACTGGCCATGGCATTGTAGGTTTTAACTCTGTGATGTAAGATGTCTAGTTGGAGCGTTTTCTGCCCTATTATTTAGTGACTCCGTTTAGATTCATTTTTATATATGTGTATATTTTAGGAGCTTCTACAATAGTAGGCTTTCATGAGGATTTATTTTAATGGCCTTTAGTGTTAGTCGTCCCTTCCCACATTCCCTCCGTTACCTTTCTCTCCCACCCCCTTCCTATTTAATCCTCCTAGTCTAGCTTTCTCTTTGACTCTCTAAAGTCTATCTCCTCTTTCTTGGGAAATCCTCTCCTCCCACTAAGTCCCTCATCTGGCACTTTTGTGATTTTTTTCTTTTAATTTTGGATTGTAGCATGTCTATCAAAGGTTTAAAAATGAATGTCCTCTTATAAGAGAAAACAGGTAGTATTTGTTTTATTTGGAGAGGGGGACCTAGGTTGTCTCACTCAGGTTACTTTTTTCTAGCTCAGTCCAGTTATTTTCAAATTTTATAATTTCAGTTTTAACAGCAGAATAATATTCCATTGTGTAAGTGTATCATACCATCATCATCATCCATTCATCAGTTGATAAATATCTAGGATGTTCCCAGTTCCTATCTCCTGTGAATAAGGTAGCAATGAACATGGGTGAGTGCATGTGTCTCTACTAGTATGTGGAGTCCTTTGGGTACCAAGAGTGATAAAGCTGGAACTTGTAGTAGGTCTATTTCCAGCTTCTTGGGAAATTGACACCTGGATTTCTATGGTAGCTGTACAAGTTTTCACAACCACCAAATAATAAATAACTATTTCCCATTCCTTGTATCCTCACCAACACATCCTGCTGTTAGTATTATTGATTTTGACCATTTTGACTTAGATAAGAAAATCCTCCGGAAACCCCCTACCATGTTCTCCCTCCCCCTGCCTCTATGAGAGTGCTCCCCCACCCACCTACATCCACCTTCCTGTCCTGGTATTCCTCTATACTAGGGCATCTAACCTTCTCAGGCCCAAGGGCCATTCCTCCCACTGATGTCCAACAAAGCCATTCTCTGCCACATGTGTGGCCAGAATCATGGGTCACTCCATGTGTACTCTTTGTTTGGTGGTCCAGTCCCCAGGAGCTCCAGGAGGTCTGGCCAGTTGACACTGTTGCCCCCCCCCCCCGGGCCACAACCCCCCTCAGCTCCTTCAGTCCCTTCTCCAGCTCCTCCATCTGGGACCCCATGCTCAGTCTAATGTTTAGCTGTGAGCATCTGCCTCCGTATTTGTCAGGCTCTGACAGAGTCTCTCAGGAGACAGCCATTTAAGGCTCTTCCTGGCATCCGCAATAGCGTCCGGGCTTGTATATGGGATGGATCCACAGGTAGGGCAGTCTCTGAATGGCTTTTTCTTCAGTCTCTGCTCTACACTTTGTCTCCAAATTTCCTTCTGTGAGTATTTTGTTCACCCTTCTAAGAAGCACTGAAGCATCCATACTTTGGTCTTCTTTCTTCTTGAGCTTCATATGGTCTGTGTATTGTATGTTGGGTATTCTGAACTTTTGGGTGAATATTCACTTACCAATGAGTGCATAATGTGTGTGTTCTTTTGTGACTGGGTCACCTCACTCAGGATGATATTTTCAAGTTCCATCCATTTTCCTGCGAATTTCATGAAGTCATTATTTTTAATAGCTGAGTAGTACTCCATTGTGTAAATGTACCATATTTTCTGTACCCATTCCTCTGTTGAGGGACATTTGGATTGTTTCTAGCTTCTGTCTATTATAAATATGGATGCTATGAACAAAATGGAGCATGTGTCCTTATTACATGTTGGAGCATCTTCTGGGTATATGCCCAGGAGTGGTGTCACTGGGTCCTCAGGTGGTACTATGTCTAATTTTCTGAGGAACTGCAGATTGATTTCCAGAGTGGTTGTACCAGCTTGCAATTCCACCATCAACGGAGGAGTGTTCCTCTTGACAGCTTTTTAACTTGCATTTCTGTAATGGCTACATATATTGAACAATTCCTAATGGTTTTTTTTTTTTTTAGCCATTTGTGTTTTATCTTTTGAGAACACTCTGCTCAGTTATGTATCTAGGTTTTTCTTTGAGCAATTGTTCTCTTGATCTTCCATTTTAAAATGTATATGATTAAGTACTAGCCCTCTATCAGATGTGTAATTGGTAAAGCTCTCTCCCCATTCTGTAGGCTGCCACTTTATCTGAATGATGTGCCAAAAATCTGATGTTCCTAGGTGTGTGAAATTATGTCTGAAACTTCAAATCGATTCCCGCGATGAATGTGTCTGTTTTTATGCCAATAAAAACCACAAGTACTGTGTGGGACAGATATGGATAGAATGGCTATCTTTGTCTTGTTTCTGATTTTAGTGGAAGTGATTTAATCCAGCACCATGGCTGCTTTGGCAAGGGATCACATCCAAAGACCTTCAAGGTCTATATGATCTGGCCAGAATGTAGACATGCCCTGGATTACAGTATGATCTGGCTGGAATACAGACGTGCCCTTAGTATGCACCTTTAATCCTCTGCAATGAAGGTAACATTATTTTGTAGAAAGAAGGAGCCATGTTTGAAAGTGGCATCTAATTAAGTAACAGACAAAGTGATGATTCAGAGAAAGATTTGACAGAATGAGTCAGAGCTAGGCTTTTAAAGTGTCTATTGAGATATCAGTTGTTAACATTATAGGTTTTTTAAATGTAGCTTGTGGTTTTTCCATCACTTCCTTTAGTACCCCTTCCTTGTTTGTTTTCTGGATATTTAATATTTTATCAACAATATGCTACAGGGCATGTTTTTGGTGCTTTATATTTTTGTATTCTCTGTGCTTTTGCTTTTTATCTGTTTGGGTGTGTTTTGCCTTAATATAGATGGTCTGTAATGCATTCACACTAAGTGTACTAGTAAATTTTATTATGGAGTTAGTAATAGCTAACCTTAGCCCAACAGCTAAAATATGGCACATAAAAGTTTTTAATCTTAATAGAAATTAATATTTATGTCAAGAAATATTATCGCAGTTCTACACTAACAACACAGCAAGATTTAAAACCTATACTCTTCTGTCCAAGAAATTCAAGAAATTATTGACTGTCTACTGTGCAACATATTTTATGATGGAAACTTACTCTATTTTATAGCCCTCCACAGTTCTAGCATAAAAAGTCGCATTTTATGTACCTATGTTTATCTGCTATGTGCCAATCCATGCTCTTATCAATAAACCAATCATAATTAGTCCTTAGAAGTCCACTGGAAAAAAATGACAGATTGTGAGTTCCTTTTGTCCAGCCTCACCCTTCACATAGTTCTAAATTAGCACCCACTGCTGCCATATGGAGATTTTTATACAGCCCCAGGATTGCTACCATCAACATGTTCTTGCTGTCCCAAAATCGCATTCTCTGACTCCTTCTTCCACATCTCACCTTAAGTTGCTATATGTGCCCAAGGTTAGAATGGTGGAGCTTGACCAATAAACTATCCTGTATTGTAACTTACCCTTTCCTTGCAAGAGGAACATCAAGGTGGTGCTTAGGAGCCTTAAAAAGGCAGCGACTTTGCAATCCTTGTAAGTTATAAGTAAGGTGCACTGCATGCTCAGATAGAAAGTTTACCACCTCCAACATGTCATAGTGGGGGCTTGACTGAAGTTGAAGGAAAACACATATGGGGTTGTGAAAAAAAAAACATGTTATGTACATGCATAAAATTCTCAACCAATGAGTTAAAAATTGGTAGTAACATTTTAAGTAATAGTAAGTGCATTCATAGTTGTTGAATCTATAGAACTCTCCATTCTGTGAAAATAAACCTCCATACTTTTCAAAAAACCTAGTTTCATCCAGTCCTTATGTTGTCATGTATAGGAATAAATTTTATAACTGATGTTCTCCAAGTTTCATAGCGTGGTTCTGTACAGAAGTTCTGCTGAGGTGACTTGTGAAGTGGAAGAGAAGAAGGTACACACGAACTCAAAGAATAGCAGGCAAAGTAAAGGAACTGATCACTTGTGTCTGTATCTGAGGAATTACCACAGCTTGATTCTGCATGGATGGCCTTCTTTATCCATGGAAAGTGGGTGTCAGCCAAGCCCACGTGCTGATTAATGTGGAAAGTATCCCTTGTGCTGGACCACCATAAAGCACAGCATGAGCACCTGCCTAACAGTTGGTAATCCCGTGTTGAAGACAAAGAAGTTAGGAGTAAATAAGACCTCGATATCAGATCATAGGGATTTAATTATTTCTGTTATGGAGCTTGTTCTGTCTAGAATTCATACTTTCGACTTTTCAGTGACTCTGAAGTATTAATAGGTAATAGGGGGCTGGAGAGATGGCTCAGTGGGTAAGAGCACCCGACTGCTCTTCCGAAGGTCCAGAGTTCAAATCCCAGCAACCACATGGTGGCTCACAACCATCCATAACGAGATCTGGCGCCCTCTTCTGGAGTGTCTGAAGACAGCTACAGTGTACTTACATATAATAAATAAATAAATTAAAAAAATAGGTAATTGTATGTGGATTATAGAACACGAAAAACTTTTGTTGAAAGATGGCAATCTTAAAATATAGTTATTAGAGAACAGAGCAAATATGGCTGTTCAAGTAGTGACTTTGCACTCAAACCCTGGTATTCTTTATTTTTATTTTCTTTGACAAATATAAATTGTTATTTTGTATATGTCAATAACTCCTTTACATGTTCTGAAAAATAGAATCAATCAGCATGAATTGACTTCTTATTGCTTTCTGTGATTTAAACCTGAAGCACTTTTATGGGATTTCCGTGGACTGCAGGCTGGCTCACAATAGATGCCCGGACATGTAAAGGTCTGTGTAATTTCTATGTATGTGCTTAGAGCTGTAATCTGAAGGAAAACAACCTTGAGATGCTTTCCGTTTAAAGTGGAGACAGTCTCTCTCTATGTTGGAACTCTATTTGTAAAGCAGGATAGTTCCAAAATCACGGAGCTATACCCTGATAGCTGTCTTTGGACATAAAGGACTGAAAGACTGACATACCCTTTATTGGTAAGATCAGGGAGAGAGCTCACGGTAATATCCATCCTCAGTTCAGCTCCTGTCCACCAGGGGGCGCAGATGCCTAACACCGGCTTGTTTCCTGGGTGGTTTATGTCTAAGATGACTCACAGTTTCTCCCAGTTGACACTTCTTCATGCTAAGCATCAAGACCACTTTCTAGATGACACTAAAGATGGACTCTTCTCCAGGCTTCGTGGCTGTGATACTTCTCATACTCGGTAAGTAAACAGAGAAGTCTTTAGCGGTAAGTTATCTTCAAGGCAACACAGAGCTCATCTCCCTCTCCCTTTCTTGCTTCCCTTTGCACTGCAGGAAGGACCCACGGAGATTCCGTGACTCAAACAGAAGGCCAAGTGACCGTCTCAGAAAGCAAGTCCCTGATAATAAATTGCACGTATTCAGCCACAAGCATAGGTTACCCTAATCTTTTCTGGTATGTTCGATATCCTGGAGAAGGTCTACAACTCCTCCTGAAAGTCATTACGGCTGGCCAGAAGGGAAGCAGCAGAGGGTTTGAAGCCACATACAATAAAGAAGCCACCTCCTTCCACTTGCAGAAAGCCTCAGTGCAAGAGTCAGACTCGGCTGTGTACTACTGTGCTCTGGGTGACACAGTGACAGAAACTGCAGGGGGAGCTGAGCACAAACCGAGAGGCGACAGGTGGTCTGGCTGCTGAGCAGCTGCCTCTGACTTCCACACAGCTTTTTGTGTGTGGCTGTGATTGGTGAAATTCATACAAGTGTCCTCATGCCAGGCCACATTAACTTCACACATCATTAGATGGATGAACAAGTCTCCGGGGTCATTGTGGTATCCCATTTAAGTTATTTGCCTGCAGTGCTGGGCATCAAACCCAGAGCCCCATGCAAGCAAGGCAAATGGTCTGCTACTGAGCCACATTTAAAACCTCATCTATGTTTAGATAATCAAATGTGCTGGAGAAAGTGGCGTCTGTGTGATGTGACCTAACAGAATCTAGAAGGAAACAAGTCAGAGAGCAGCAATTGTTCCCTAACAAAGCCCTGTGGACATCTGTTTTTAAAAGTTATTATTCTCTCATATATTACAGCCCAATCGCAGTTTTCCCTCCCTCCCCTATCCTCAGTCTCTCACGCTAACTTCCTACTCCTCCATATCCACACTCCCACCTCCCCTCAGAAAAGAGCTGGGCTTCTATGACATTAACCAAACACAGTTGTAACAAGACCAGACACATACCATCACACCAAGACTGGACAAAGCAACCCAGTAGGAGGAAAGGGTCTTACAATTAGGCAAGTGAGTCGAGGACAGTCTCTGCTGTCACTGTTAGGATTCCCAAAGAATACTAAGCTACTCAGCCATAACATACATGCAGAGGACCTAGGGGAGACCCCTACAGGCCCCCTGGTCTCTGCAAGTCCCCATGAATCCCAGTCAGTTGATTCTGTGGGCTGTGTGTCCCTGACCCTTCTGGTTCCTCTGATCCTTCCTTCTGCTCCTCTGCAGGGCTCCCTGGGCTGCCCGATGGTTGGCTGTGGGACTCTGCATCTGTCCCTATCAGTTGCTGGATGAACTCTTTCCGGCCTCTTTGATGTTGGTTTTGCTAGGCTCTGGTCCCAGAACCCTTTACAGGCAAGACAAACTATAGGTCAAAAGTTGTTTTGCTGAGTTGGTGTCTCAGTCCCTCCACTTGAGACCTTGCTGGTTACAGAAGATGGCCAGTTCAGGCTCTGTGTTACTAGGAGTCTTTGCTAGCAGAGAGTAACCTTAGTGAATATGCTCCACCGAAGGACAGAGAGGGACTCTGGAGCAACAGCACCCTAGAGAGCTGAAGGGTGAATTCATTGTGCAGGAGACAGAATTTCTACTGTTATGGGAAACTCCATCATTTTCTCTTTCTCTTTTCTTTCTTTTAAAAGTTGAGACAGCGTCCCTCTATGTTGCCCTGCCCATAGTAGAACTCTATTTGCAAACCAGGCTGGCCCCAAACTCACGGAGATATACTTGCCTCTGCCTCTGCTTCTGCTTCTGCCAATACCTCTGCCTCTGCCTCTGCCTCTGCCTCCTGAATCACAATGCCAAACTATCATTTTTCTCTTAAATCTTTCAAGATGATCACATGAGGTTCAACTTTTTCACAGTGAGATTTAGACAAGTGTTAGATTGACTATGTGGATGCTGTGGCCCGGCCATCCTGTCACAAAACCAGAGACCACACCATCTTTACTTCTAGTAATTCTCTCCTAAAAACTTGCTTTGTCTTGTATAACATCCTGTATCACATTGCCAACAGTAAAAAGCAACCACAAAAAGCTTATTCAAAGATTTTGCCCAAGTATAACTCTGACCCCAAGATGGCAGTGCTTGCATTAGTCCTGTCTCCAAGAACTGGTGTGTGTGTGTTTGTTTGTGTGTGTGTGTGTGTTGTGCACATCTGTTCTCTGATTGGCTGGCTGTACTTCCTGAGAGTCCCTGTTTAATGTTACAAGAAAGAGCTGATGAAACAAGGCAGCAGATTTGAGGCAAGCTTCTGCAGAACAACCATGAAAAAGTGCCTGTGTGCCTGCTGGGTGGTTTTGTGGCTGCATTATCAGTGTAAGTGAGTGGAGATATTAGCCAGGGGGCTATAGGAAGGCAAAGGACATTTTAGAATTTGGGGGAAAGATGTAATTCCGTGTGCTAGGAGGAGGGAACCACATCAGCCTACTTGTAGATAACCTGAGAGGCTTGTAGAGAGCAAGGAGGGATGAGAACTACAAGTGGTAGCGCAGATGATTGACTTCTGGAATCTCTCACTGTTTTCTGAATAGGGGTGGCTGGCAAGACCCAAGTGGAGCAGAGTCCTCAGTCCCTGGTTGTCCGCCAGGGAGAGAGCTGCGTCCTTCAATGCAATTACAGTGTGACCCCTGACAACCACTTAAGGTGGTTCAAACAGGACACAGGCAAAGGTCTTGTGTCCCTGACAGTCCTGGTTCACGAAAAAGACAAAACGTCAAATGGGAGATACTCAGCAACTCTGGATAAAGATGCTAAGCACAGCACGCTGCACATCACAGCCACCCTGCTGGATGACACTGCCACCTACATCTGTGTGGTGGGCGCAGCATGCTCCCCAGAAACTTACAGCCAGTACCAAAACCTGTTCCTGGAGGCTTCCAGGAGGCATAGGTGACAGAGAAGACTTTTTTGTTTGGTTAGGTTTTTTTGTTTGTTTGGGTTTTTTGGGTTTTTTGTTTGTTTGTTTGTTTGTTTGTTTGTTTGTTTGCTTGTTTGAGACAGGGTTTCTCTGTGTAGCCCTGGCTGTCCTGGAACTCACTCTGTAGATCAGGCTGGCCTCGAACTAAGAAATCCACCTGCCTCTGCCTCCCGAGTGCTGGGATTAAAGGCGTGCACCACCACTGCCTAGCCAGAGAAGCCTTTTAAACACTGCACTGGGGAACTGAATTTCCCTATTTGGGACGCTGTCTCATTAGAAAGACAATTTAAAACAGTCTGAAAAGAAAGCTTGAGAGTATTTTTAATAGATTTTTTTAAAAGAGAAAAACATCATAGAAACGCAGGAAATCCTGGTAGCCACCATGAAGTGGGGAGATGGAGAAAATATTAGCTTTTCAGTTAACTACAGAGGTCGGAGAAACAGCTGGAAAGCACTCAATGCTAAGGGGAAAAGTGTGGAAGTGCTGAGCCATGCATGTGTGCAGAGGGCAGCCAGGACCACACTAGTATGTCCCAGGAAAAAGGATTGCACCAGAGATATGTGCTTAAAATGGTAACAGAAACACATTTATTGAGGAAAAATCTCTCCCAAGGAGGTATGTGTGCTGATGAGCAAGGATGGAGGGCAAACCCACCTGCCCCAAGGTGTACCGCTCTTCATAAGACCCTCAGAGTCCACATCTCTATTGTGTATATTGCTTCAGGAATTTTTGCACTAGCTGTGTTCCTTAGATGAAGTGCAGATAAAGAGAGGCATCCAGTCTTCCTTCTTTGACATGTTAGCATTTGCAGAGATTAATTATTATTAATTTAAACATTTTTTTCAAATTTTGTATAGGTGCACCATACTTATACAATTTTTACTCCACCCTCTCTGTTTTAAATCCTCCCATAAATCCTTTACTCCATCTCAAATTCATGTCGTCTTCTTCAATTATTGTCACACACACACACACATACATATATGTGCATAGACACATATACACATACATGCACAAATATATACACATACACTTACACATAAATACACACATACACACATGTACATACACACACATACACACTCATACACCTACATACACACATATACACACAACATATATATACATACATACACACATGCACACAGACACCCAGACAGACACCCACAAACACACACAATTGCTGAGTCTATTTAGCATTGCTTCTATGTGTGTTTACAGGACCACTTGGGATTAGATAAGTTATCAACCATCTTATCCCTGGAGAAAGCTGGTTCTCTTTTCTGCAGCAGTCATTAATTGTCTGCCTCTTTTTCATCTAGGAGTGTGGTCCTTTGAGATTTTCCACATTTATGTTGACGTGTCAGTCGGTGCTGTCATTTTGCAGGTCTTGTTTGGGTGACCACATTTTTTGAGATTTCAGATGCAGCTGGCCTGTCATGTATAGAAGACATAGTCTCACAGCAGGTGTCTCTTTCCTCCTCTTCCTCAGCGGTCCTTGAGCCTTGAGTTCAGAGGCTGGACTGTAGATATAGCAGTAGAGGTTAGACACTCTGCGGTTAGTTTTGCTCTGCATTTTAACCAGTTCGGGACATCTATAATGGTCTCTTTTTGTTTGCTGCAAAATGAAACCCCTGAGAGTTAAACTTATGTTAAGCATCTAGGTTAAGCATTTGGTTAGGAATTACACTGGTTTAGGGAAGTGGCATCAGTTTGTTCTCTTCTAGGGTTCATAGCCTCATTAGCCATGGGTAAGTGAGCCAGGTTTACAATACCAGGCCTGGATTTCCTTCTATTCATGGGCTTTAAATCCAGCTACACAGATGTTGTAGCTACCATGACATACATTGTGTAGTGTTAACTATTGTTGTGGTTCATAAACAGTATGCCTAAATAGGCCTCTTGATTACTTTTTTCCTTTGGAAACATAAATAGCCCCTTGGATATTGTGAGAGTTAATGCTTACAGGAGTTCAAGGATTTTCTGAAGTTTTGTATCTGAAGTATGTACTGTCTTAAACAGTAGGCTCTTACCTTCAGGTTCTGGGAGCAAATCAGCAAACGTGGCATAGCAAATGCTATTGGGAGTCTCTGAGTTCTCAAAGGAAAGTTTTCTATGACTGCAACTGAGGCTTTGTCAGAAAGTTTGTGACCCTTCAGGAGAACATTAGCATCCTAAGTGCAGCGACTTCATTCAAACTCTGTCCCTCCTGCTCCCTCCCCCTCCATCTCTCTCTTTCTCTCCCTATCTATCATCTATCCACACACATATGTATTTTAAATAAATATGGAATAACATGTTTCCTTATGGCTTTTTTCAAACACCCTTAGGTCCCCCTTCTGTATTTCCCTTCCTTCCCCCTTCCTAGATAAATACCTCATTTAATTTTTCCCATCTCTCCCTTCATAGCACCTGCATCCTACCACCCATTTTCTAGAACTCCTTCTTCCATTTCTCCCAATAGTACATTTTAATTTTTCTGTTTTTTTTTTTTTTTTTTTTTTTTTTTTTTTTTTTTTTTTTTTTTTTTTTTTTTTTAGTCAGTGTATGCTATTTACTCACACATGAAGATTCAGGCTAGGAAGCACAAATAAGTGAGAGCGTGTGATGTTTGTCTCTTTGCATCTATCTGTACCTTCCTCATTAAGGTCTTGGTGATTCTCCTGCTTCAATAGAAGTAGTGAGTGAGTTTTCTACTGTCAGAGTGAGAAATGTTACCTGTGCTGGCTAGTTTTAGGACAACTCAAGTTAGAGTTATCTGAAAGGAGAGAACCACAATGGAGAAAATATCTTTATAAATTCTGCTTGTAGGACATTTTCTTAACTAGTGATTGATAGGTCAGAGCAGCACAATTGTGGGTGTTACCATCTCTGGGTTGGTGACTCTGGGTTCTAAAGGAAGGCAGGTTGGGCTGGTGAGCAAGCTAGTAAGCAGCACCTCTCAGTGGCCTCTTTATCAGCTCCCACCTCCAGGTTTCTGCCCTGTTTGAGTTCCTGTCCTAACTTCATTTGATGATGAACAATGGTATGGAATTGTAAGCATCAAATCCTCTTCTCTCCAAATTGCTTTCAGCATGGTGTTTCATCACATCTATGCTAACCCTAACTAAGGTACTATTGCATCTTTCTAGGTTGTATACTGATGGCATAGCTCAGGAAAATAGTTTATGTCGGGTGGTCATGTTATTGGAAAACCCAATAAAACAGGTAGTGCACAAGAAATTCTCAAATGGTTGTCTATTTTTATTTTTGGAACTTTAGTGGTTGATCTAGAAACAAAGGGGCGTTAATTACACATCCTTCTTCACCCCCCAAGGGACAAGAAACATCCCTTACCAATTCCTTTTCTCTATCAGCATAAGCTAGGTGATTCCTCTTCCATCTTTCCTCTTCTTTCTCATTTTCTTTTCTTTTCTTTCTTTGTTCTAATTTCTTAGTCACACTTGAACTTTGTTCTATAAATTATAGGGATTGACTCATATATTTTAATGCTTGGTTCCCAGTTGGTAAAATTGTTTGGGAAGGATTGGGAGCTGTGTACTTATTGGAGGAAGCCATTGGGGCCGGTTTTGAAGTTTTAAAAGTCTCTTTCTCTCTGCTTCAAATTTGTGTATCAAAATGTAAGCTTTCAGCTTCTTCTCCATTGCCATGCCTGTCTACCCACTGCCATTTCCCTTGCCATGATGGTCCTAGATTCATCCTCTGAAGTGTAAGCTCCCAATAAGCTCTTTTTTCTATAAGGTACCTTGGTCATGATGTCTCATCTCAGCAATTTTTTTTTCAATTTTTTAATTAGGTATTTTCTTTTTTTTTTTTTCAGAATTTTTTTTATTATGTATTTTCCTCAATTACATTTCCAATGCTATCCCAAAAGTCCCCCATACTGCCCCCCCACAGTCTCAGCAATTAAAATGTAACTAAGATAAGACAAAGGAGATTAAGAATAAAGGCAATTTTATGAGATCTTCAGAAATTCATTATGTTTGCCAATAGACCCTCTTGGACCACGTTGCAGTGTCTAATGGGATAATGAACTAAAAAAGCAGTTATCATTATGATCTAAAGCCATAGCTACCAGCAAGAGATTACATATGGATTAACTAAAATTTAGTTTCTTCCTATTATTGTTGGTAGTGGAAGGTTTTGGAGACAAGGTCTTAGCATTGTAGGCAAAGCTGGTCTGAAATTCATTATGTTCAGGTTGACTTCGAATTTGAGATCCTGTTGTCTCTGCCTCTGACATCTGGAATTACCGACATGTGCCACCATGCTGGATATAGATGCTAGTTTACCAACTTTCTGATGGAGCTGATAGCAGGAGGATGTACAATGCTGACTGAGGCTGTGGTTAGACAAGGAAAGAAGCAGTGTGTTTGTAGTTTCAGAACATAGTACAGCTGTTACCAACAAGATGTTACCCATTCCTGGAAGGGGACGTTTCACTTGGTGGCATAAGATGTGTAGTTAGGAGTTCCTCTCTCCATTGTATAAAGAGTCCATTTATACATATATGTCTTTTCAAATATGTATATATTATAGGACACTTCCTCAGTATTAACTCTTCATATAGTTTTTCGTCTTTCCTGTTAGTTGCTCCTCTCTAAATTCATTCCTTTATTATTCTTACCTACACCTGCCTATTGTAATATTCCCTTTATCTCTTCATAACTGTATATTCTATTCCTCTTTTGTAGAGATCATTTCCTCTCTCCACAGACCCTTAATAAATATTAACATGTGTTTCTTCAGATTATATCATACATATCAAAAGCTTAAAAGCTAACATTCATGTACAAGCAAAAGCCTGCATTATTTGTCCTTTTGGATCTCAGTTACTTCAGCTAGTCAGAATGGCTTTTTTTTTTTCAGTCTACTTGCCTGTAAGTTCCACTTTGCTTACAGCTGAATAATATTGCACTGTGTGAGTGTCCAGGGTTTTTAGTATCCATTCATCAGTTGATGGAAATCTAGGCTGTTCACAAATTTTGGCTAGCATTAGTAGAGCAGCAGTGAGCATGGATGAGCAGGTATCTCTTTACTAAGATGTGGAATACTTTGGGGTATAAGTCCAAGAGTGGTGTGTTGGGTTGAGTTTTAGCTTTTTGAGGAACCTCCACACTGATTTCCATAGTGGCTATACCAGTCTATTCTCCCAGCAGCAGACATTGTAGCTTATTTCCAAGGTTATTGATTTCACTCTGCAACCTAATCATAGGGCTCCATTGCTTACTGCTTCTGCCTATTGATGTATTACTTATGTCATTGAATACAGAGACGTTGAGCTGGTGCCCAACTGTAAGTTTCACACCTACATATGAATATTAATGGTAGAGGAAAGTACTTTGCATGCTGCTAGAAAAAAAGATAACCATCAATGCCACCAGCTACAAATTCTATAATCTATAACAAGGTACACTGGAGCAATAGTGGCACATATGTTGTGGAGAAAGAAAACACTTTTAAAAATTGGATTTAAGGTCCAATCTGGCACTATGAAAGAGGCCAAAAGCCTGAGACTAGATATATTATTGCCCTAAGGGAAAATCTAATATTGCTATTATGTCCAAAGAAACATAGCAATAAAATGACATGAATGACAGGTTTCTATTCCCATGAATCACTGTATTGCATTGTTCAACCTACGCCAGAGAAGCTTCTTGCAGCAGCCCAGGCATCTACAACATCCATAATGTGCAGAGAGTGAGAGACTCTGGAGTCTCTGAAGTCACTGAATCCTAAGCGGGATATATTCATCATTCCCCTCTCCTAACACTCAAGAGTCAATGTGGATGAGGTGGTAAAAAGATTGTAAGAGTCAGAAGTGGTGGACGACTCCAAGCAAATAGTGTCATTCACACAAAACAGGATGGATGCACATGTGAACACACAGACTGTGAGTTCAAACCAGACAGGGTCCCAGAACTGAGAGAGGGAAGAAGATATTGGGTCCCTAACTGACCAAGAAGCTATTTGAAATGGATACCTGCTGTAAAGAAGAAAATTTGTTTTTCTCAGTGGAGCTATCACTGAACATACCAAGCATATGCCATTGTCCCATTCCCAGAAGTAGTTGGCCAACATAAAATGAACTGCATGTTTCTGTCATTTATTTGTTCATTTTTTTTTTGTTGTTGTTTTAAACATGTGTGTATAAGAGGCTTTTTGTTCTGGTGATTTTTGTTTCATTTGATTTTGTTTGTTTTAATTTTGTTGTTTATGGGCTTACTTTTGGAGAGAGAGAGAGAGAGAGAGAGAGAGAGAGAGAAAGAGAGAGAAAGAGAGAGAGAGATAGAGAGACTTGTGTGGGATAGAATCTAGGAGCAGTTGCAGAAGGGTAAAAGTATGATCAAAATAGATTACACCTGAAAAAAAATTAAAATACTCTCCAAACCACAAATAAACACAAGAAGTCTCCAGAGGGAGAAGGAAGGGTCAGAAACACTAAGGAACCTTTGAGCTGAGGAGTGAAGACTGGTGAATCCGTAGGGCTTCACACCACTCATCCTGCCATGCAAAGGATGATAAACTGGAGCTGTGGATGGGCACAGAGTAACACAAAGTCCCATGAAATGGTTGATGCCTTCAGTCAGAGGCCCATGTTAAGGAGATACTATTAGGAGGACAGCTGACAGCCCAAAGGCCCATGGAATTTGTACTGCACGAGAACTGAAGGCAAAAGTGAGGAGAAAGCACCCTGCTATGCTCCCTTCCTTCTGTTCCATGGTTCTTTTCCCTTTTATTGGAAATAGATTCTTTTTCTCACATAATGTATCTTGACTCCAGTTTCCATGATCTCTACTCTTTCCAGTTCCTCCCACCTCCACTCTCATCTGAATCCAATCCCTTTCTGTCTCTCATTAGAAACTAACCAGGGCTCTGAAGGACAGTGATACAGCATGACATAGCCAAAATGTTCAAGTTGGACAAGACAAACCAAAGGAAAGTTCCCAAGAGAATGCACAAGAAACAGTGACCCTCTTGTTCCAACACTCAGGAATCCCATAAAAATTCAAACTGAAAGCATAATATATGCCCAAAAGACCTGATGCAGGCCTGGGCAGGCCCTGTGCAAGCTGCCTCAGTCTCTCTAGTTCCCATGTGATTTGATCATGTTCATTTAGAGGGCCTTGTTTTCTTAGTGTCCTCCATCCCTTCTGGCTCTTAGAGTCTTTATGCTTCCTCTTCATCAGTAACCCCTTAGCCTTGAATGGAGGGATGGAGGGATGAAGGGATTTTAATGGAGACATTTATGGCTAAGTGTTTTGAGGTCTCTCAGTCTCTGTATTTGTTCCATCTGCTGCAGAAGGAGTCTTCTCTGATGATGGCTGGGTAAGGCACTGGTCTATGAATACAGCAGAATGTCTTTAAGGCATCATTTTATTGCTACATTAATAAACAATGGTACTTGGTTTTATCCTGGGTCCTTGGACTATCTAGTGTCAGGTTCTTGTTCACCCAAGCAGTGCCAAGTATGGGTGTGAGCCTTAAGTCATGGAGTGAGCCTTAAATCAGACCTCTATCTGTTTGGTTACTCTGACAAGTTTTGCTACCATTGCCTTAGCACATCTTGCAAGCTGGGCAGTGTGGTAAATCAAAGGGTTTGTAGCTGAGTTCCTGTTTATGTTTCTCCTTTGGTAGTGTACAGAATACTTCTTTTTACCAAAAATGAATTTAGGGAGGAAGGCTCTATGTAGGTACAAACTCAAGTTATCCATGCCAAATGAGTTTTGTAGTGTTGTCTTCAGCAATGGGTTCGGCCATTATTTAGTGGAGAGCGATGTATAGTCTTTATTACAGTCTGGATTGTTTGGGGATTCCCGTGGGACCCCTTTGGCAAACAACTCAGTTAGTTATAACCCAATCACTACTGGAAGCTTCATTTGGTGACAAGAGTTATGTAGTTAGGACTCTGTCTTCCCAATTACTTGGCAATTTCATTTAGATCACATATGCATATATATGCATACATATATACACATACATATATACATATATATGCATATACACAAACACATGCGTATACAAGCTTCTACTGTATTAGGTTTCTATAATACTCTTCATATAGCGTTTACCTTTCTTTATCTTTCTTTCTCCCCATATTACCTCCTTCATCCTCCTGGCTCAGACAGCCTTAAACTGTATAGGGGACTGTGTAGTGTTTTGTTGTTGGTAGATATAAAGTGGCCCTTGTTATTAAAGAATAACGCTTGATTGTCTTGGCCTGTCAAGTGCCTCCCTGAAGGAATGACCCAAAGGGTTTTCCTGTATTTTATATAACCCAGGACCCTACCAAGGCAGAGGAGACACTTTGTGGAGGAAATTACTTTAAAAATGCAAGAGAAGGATTTATCAACATACTTTTTATCACACAAGATAAAAAGTTCTTAAAAATGAAGGTCAAATGACGTGACCCAGTTCTAAAAAAGAAGGAAACACACATACAGCCAGGCACCCACCCACATTGAGAGAGAGAGAGAGAGAGAGAGAGAGAGAGAACAGAACTTAAGATTTTACAGAACATTTTCTCATATAAAGACATCAATATAAATATCCTAGGAGAAAGAGCAAGGGAAAGGGAATAATTGAAGAAATCTTGACTATAACTCTTTCCAAACTTGCTGGAAGATAAAAAGGCATATGTCCACAAAGCAGTATGAACCCAAAGGATGGTGGCCATGAAAGCCTCCCTGAGCATCTATGGAATGACATTGCTGAAGAAAATAGTCTAGCAAGCTCACCAGAGAGTGGCCAACAATGAAGATATGGTGTGAATAGGATTAAAATACATTATGTGAATTTTTCATTATGTGAATGAAATTTTTTCATCATGTAAATGAATTAATAAAATATATTTTTGAGATTTATAAAAAAAATTGAAGGAGAGCACTGTAAGCTGAAAAAATCAATATGAAATAGCTTGGAGCTGTACAAAATTAATGAACATAATAAAATTGCTATATAGGTAAGTGCAAAATTAATATCTTTTGTAACATGTTCCCTTTTAGTTAGCTTAAAAGATAAATGCCTAATATACAATAAATACTAGATGTGTTCCTAACAACATATCAGATAAATACATGTGTAGTTTTTCATGTAATAAGGGTTCTGACATTATTTTTAATAACGTTTTTATATTTGAAGTTTACATAAATTTAGTAGCAGCTTTTACTGTGGACTAAATAGCTATTTGCTTTTGTTGAAAATAAAGGTGTAACAGTGAATGTACTATTGCTTCTTCTTCTTTCTCTTCTTCTTCTTCTTCTTCTTCTTCTTCTTCTTCTTCTTCTTCTTCTTCTTCCTCTTCCTCTTCCTCTTCCTCTTCCTCTTCCTCTTCCTCCTCTTCCTCTTCCTCTTCCTCTTCCTCCTCTTCTTCCTCCTCCTCTTCTTCTTCTTCTTCTTCTTCTTCTTCTTCTTCTTCTTCTTCTTCTTCTTCTTCTTCTTCTTCTTCTTCTTCTTCTTCTTCTCCTTCTTCTTCTCCTTCTGGCTCGTGGTCAAAGGTAATACTCTCCTGTATGAACCTGTAGGACTTCACACCCCCTTACCATCACATTTAACTTTTCCAGGACAACCCTGATTTCAGCCAGATTAATTTGTAGTTTATCAGCATGATGTGTTTCTTGCATTTCTACTACATTCAATGTATTATCTATTTCATCTTGTCATTTGTTAAAAAAAATCATGTTACTAATAGGTGTGCTTTTTATAAACACTGTGCCTCTGGTCTTTAAGGTTTTCTTTTGAATTTTTAGACATTTTCTGAGGCATGATGGATGCTTTCATATGCCATTGTCATGCCTCTTTGGGCCTTCACATTTATTGAGAAATCTGTTTGTTGTGTTTTTAAAGAACAAAGTGTTTTGAAGAAAAGGATTTGGCTCCTTGGCTTCTACTACACACATCAGATACCTCTGGCTTTCTAGTTGGACACAAGTATGTCATTAGTGTAAAATATAGTGTTGTATTCTAAGGGACTCTGGACTCTTTATTTGTTAAAAGTACATTTTAACTTAAAAACAATTAAAATTAAATTTAAAATATCTATTATAGAAACTATAGAAAATTATTATAAAGATACTATCATAGAAATTATTATAAAAATAAAAAAGCATTCCTAGTATAGTTTGTTTCTGTACAGTGACTTTCAGGCCATCCAGAACTACAAAGAAAGACCCTGTATCTTTGGGTTTCTACTGCTGTAAAGAGACACCATGACCATGGCAACTCTTATAAAGGAAAACATTTCATTGTAGCTAGATTACAGTTCAGAGGTGTCAGCATGTCTATAAGCATGACAACATGCAGGCAGACATGGTTCTAGAGAAGGAGCTGGGAGTTCTGCATCCAACTCTGCAAGCAGCAGAAAGAGAAAGAGTTCCTTGGGCACTTGAAACCTCAAAGCTCAAACCTACTCCAAAAGGCCACACCTCCTAATAGTGCCACTCCCTATGAGCTTATGGGGGCATTATCATTTATACCACCACACCTGCCATCTCACTTTTCTCCCACTGTGATGAGACACATGACCCAGGTAACTTAATATTTTATTTATTTATTTATTTACTTATTTATTTATTAGGTATTTTCTTCATTTACATTTCCAATGCTATCCCAAAAGTTCCCCATACTGCCCCCCCCACTCCCATACCCACCCATTCCCACTTCTTGGCCCTGGAGTTCCCCTGTACTGAGGCATATAAAGTTTGCAAGACCAAGGGGCCTCTCTTTCCAATGATGGCCGACTAGGCCATCTTCTGGTACATATGCAGCTAGAGACACGAGCTCCAGGGGGTACTGGTTAGTTCATATTGTTGTTCCACCCATAGGGTTGTAGATCCCTCTAGCTCCTTGGGTACTTTCTCTAGCTCCTCCATTGGGGGCCCTGTGATCCATCCAATAGCTGACTGTGAGCATCCACTTCTGTGTTTGCTAGGCCCCGGCATAGCTTCACAAGAGACAGCTATATCAGGGTCCTTTCAGCAAAATCTTGCTAGTGTATGCAATGGTGTCAGCGTTTGGAGGCTGATTATGGGATGGATCCCCAGGTATGGTGGTCTCTAGATGGTCCATCCTTTTGTCTCAGCTCCAAACTTTGCCTCTGCAACTTCTTCCATGGGTGTTTTGTTCCCAATTCTAAGAAGGGGCAAAGTGTCCACACTCAAAGTAACTTATAGGAGAACAAGTTTAATGGGGGCTTACAGTTTAGAGGGTAAGCCCATAATCATCATGGCAGGTAGCATGGTAGCAGGCAGGCAGGCAGGCAGGCAGGCATAGTGCTAGAGCAGTAGCTGAGAGCTTTCAACCTGATCCATAAGTGGGAGACAAGGAGCAAGAGCTAACTGTGAATAGCTTGGAGTTTTGAAACCTCTAAACTTATCCCCAATAACATACCTCCTCCAAGAAAGCCATGCCTATTAATTCTTCCAAAACAGTTCCACCAGTTAGTGATCAAGCGTCAAATATATGAGCCCGATTCAAACCTGTCTCAAAAAAAAAAAAAAAAAAAAAAAAAGTGTTCCTTAGATTTTTAGATGGAACCATATTTATTGAGATTTTAACCCATCAGGTTTTCCCAGAATTCCTTTAATTAGAAGACAGTCTTTCAAAACTGAAAGGAAATGTTTTATACAGGTGTGTTGTCTGGCATAGAGAGAAGCTGTGCAGTGCGAAATAGTCCTATCTATAAGATCTCACTTAGAGCTGGTAACAGAAAAAGTACCAGTCACTGAACACAGGCAAGTGGCTGCTTGAGGTAACAGGAAATATTTCAAATTTAACTCGAAATACATGAAAACATATACTTTGCCCACATTGACTTGGAGCAAACGTCTCTTGAATTCATTTTTCACGAAGATGTCAGATTTTACATTGAGCATCTCACATCAGAAAGGTGTTTATTTTTTAGCAATTCTTTGGTCACTGTCAATAACCACAAGATGGCAGCCTCTTCTTAGAGATTCTGGGGGAAACTCTCAAGTGTTTTTGATTAAGAGAGTGGTGGGGGGAGTGGGAGGAGGGGAGGGGAAGGAAGAAGGGGAGGGGATTGCAGATGAGACAAGGGTGTTGAAAAGAGCTTAAGATCAGAATCACCAGTGGAGAGAGATAAAGAGCAAATGATGAAATCCTTGAGTGTTTCACTAGTGGTCCTGTGGCTCCAGTTTAATTGTGAGTTTGAACATTTCTTTTGGATATAAGGTGTGATAAGTGAGGTCACTGCCTACTCTAGGATAGTGGTAGAAACATAGATGTTTTAAATCTCTAGTTAAGGGGTGAGAGGCCTATGGAAAATTTATTCTAGAGTGTTAGCATCCAAATGCATCCAGTCTTGATCATCTGACCTTTGTTTTTCTGCACAGGGGTGAGCAGCCAGCAGAAGGTGCAGCAGAGCCCAGAATCCCTCACTGTCTCAGAAGGAGCCATGGCCTCTCTCAACTGCACATTCAGTGATCGTACTTCTGACAACTTCAGGTGGTACAGACAGCATTCTGGGAAAGGCCTTGAGGGGCTGGTGTCCATCTTCTCTGATGGTGAAAAGGAAGAAGGCAGATTTACATCTCACCTCAATAGAGCCAGCCTGCAAGTTTCCCTACACATCAGAGAGCTGCAACCCAGCGACTCTGCTCTCTACCTCTGTGCAGTGAGCACACAGTGCTCCCCAGACACCTGCAGCCTGCACCTAAACCTTGGGTCCCTACAAGACCTGAGCTAGAGCACACTTGATTTGGAAAGTCTTTGTCTTAAGGCAATACCTCATTCTGAACACATAGTGCTCTAAGCTTCGTGACTCTTCTTCCTCCCTCTTTTTATTTCTTATAATCTATTGAATCTAATGAGTGATACCCAATGCTTATGGGTACAGATCATTCACTAATGCATAGGCAACCTACAAGGGTCTACTTTCTTAAATAATGATGACTCTCTTTGCCCCAACAGTCACCAATTGCTAATTGCTCCTCAGCAAGGAAGGGGCCTCATGAGCCCCTTTACCCTTCATACTCGAGGTTTTATGTGTCTTGATTTTGTACATATCTGATGCAGGTCCTGTGAGTTTATGTTGTGCAACAGCCATGCCATGTCCAGAGGAAAGAATTTTAAAGCTCTCATCTTCTCAGTCTTATGTTTTTTTCCACTTCTCTTCCAAGATATTCCCTAAGCTTTGTTGGGATGAGGAGTTGGTAGAGATGTTGCACTGGTGGCTGAGTACCCACAGTCTCCAATTTTCATTACTTTGAACATTCTTCTTAGCCCTGAATTTTTACAGTTTTCCAGTTCTGTTTTGTGATGTTTTCCTAGCCTTGGGGGAGCTGATATAGATATCCCACTTAGGTTTGAGACTCAACACTTATTCTCAGTACTTCTGCATCAATTCACTGAAAAGAAAGCTTTTCTGACCATGGCTAAGGGCAACACTATTCTGATCATTGGCTTTTGTTTGAACTCAGTCACATTCCTTTCTTGCAGCTGGGAGGCACATTTTGACTCTTCTTTTGGATGATCAGATTATCAGTGTTAGTTCAAGAACAAATTCATAGATGGAGTCTCAGATCTGGCTATACCACAGTGAATTTCCTCAGGGCTCCAGTTATAAACACTGGCCAGGCTCCTGTTCAGCCCATGCTAACATCCTTTGTACTGTTTAAAGCCTGGGCCAAAGTTCTTATGTACATTTTAGTTTTCGTCAGTTTACACCTTCTTGAATTTTGTGCAGATCCAATTCAGCTTTCTTTCTGCATTCTTACAGTCATCTCTATGTCCCATTCAGCCTTTTCTTGTTAACCTAAAGAATATAAAGCTTAATATGTTTGATAGCACCAGAGACAGCTGAAATGCAGAAGTGTCAATGCCAGCCAGTGACTAGCAGCTGTTAAGCAATCAAGGTCAGCATCAAAGAAAGCACAAGTCTGAGGTAGGTAGAGGAGCCTCATCAACATCTAATGGGTGATTAGTACCTGAACATCACATGATCATCTCCCAAGCTGGGACAGGCATAGAGCACGATCACCCAGATCATTAACCAATGTCAGTAGAACTACATCAGCTCATGTGCAGTCTCTCCCATAGCCCTATAAAGATCTTAGATAAGGAGGTTGCCAGCTCTTTCCTCTCTGAAATCTCTCTCAGAAGTTTCTTTCACTTTTTTCTATTCTCACTTTCTTATAATTATCTTAATAAAGCTTGCCTTGGCTTTGAATACACTTACAAGAGTCCACATTTTTCTTTCATTGACATGAGATCACAAACCCAGAGCCACTGTCCTCAGTCAATCTTTGGTACTGTCAGTGTCTGGCACTAGGTCGTTTAGTCACATACAGCTGAGATGTGAAAAGACTTGCACTTTAGAATCAAAGTCTCTGCATCCCTGGGATCTATATGAAACTCTTTCCACATTCATGTCTCATTGAATCAAACTATTACATCTTAACTGTTCTAGATAAGGCAGAGAATGGAATAGCTTTGTCATTTCTTGTGAATCAGCTCTGGATTCAGGTATCTCACAGCATGTTCCAGTGGCAGGATGAGGTGGCAAGAACTAGATGGCAGATGGCAATATGGCAGTGCTTCGGTTCCTTTAGACTGTGTGTGTGTGTTTAGACTAAGCTTTCCTCTGGAAGGTTAGGTAAAAAGCCAGGGCTCTGGAAAATAGACTAGAGTGTGTACTCAGTATTGGGAGCTAACTCTTTTTTTCTTAGGAACTTAGTTCCAAATAAGAGTCTAGAGTTGCATCCCATGTGATAGAAGGGAGAACTGATAAACTGGTAGCCTTCATGGCAGTATGCCTTCAACTAGCTGGTGAGTTTGATCTACTGGTAATGGGTACAGGGGCATCTAAGTTTAGAGTCTGCATCTTTGAAGAGGCCAGGTCTTGATATTTTGGTACTGCACTTGGAAAATGTAAATGCTACCTTCTGCTCTCTAGTTTATGTTTCTGTCTAGATGTGAACAACCGACCAGCAGAGAATCCTCATGCCCCAAGCAGTTGGGAAGCTGAACATATTATATTACCAACAATTGCAGTAGCAAAACTCCCATAGCTGTTCTGCAGTGGCACAGGCAGGACTCGGGTAGAGGCCTCACCCTGCTATCTTAATAAATTTAACTGGGATGGAGAAACTGTGGAAGACTAAATCACATTGACACAGAGGGATTAGGCATTAAATAGATTCACTGTTAGGCAGACAGGTAGGGAGAGGGGCCATATAGTTATCAAAAACAATGGACTTTAAAGATGGCTGGCTTCTTCTTCACCATCTTGATCTGAGATAAATCTTGGCAATTTAAAACAAAGGCCTGGTGAGTCTTTTCTCCATAAGTACTTCTCTCTAAGCCCCACATAGGCACACTGCTGCTGTCAAACCTGAACAAGTTCAAGGCCAGATCAAGACATGTTTATGCCAAAGCTGTGGGCCAATTAACCATCTTGTGTTTATTCAAACTGACCAACCCTAAAGGAGGGGAGGAAATCTTTTTAAAGATCCTTATAAACACCAGCATTGCAGAAGACACTAGATTTGGGGGTTCCTGAATGCCCCCTCTGCTCTGCAGAGGTTCTCTGTTCTTTATCTCTATCTGTCTATCTATCTATCTATCTATCTATCTATCTATCTATCTATCTATCTATCTATCTATCGTTTCCTCATGATATAAGAGTTTCTTCATCAGTTGATTCTGTCTACTATGTTTTCTCTGTTTCCATGTTGGACTCAAGATTTTTCTACCTAGAAATTCTTTAACTGACAGAGAAAAGGAACGTATCACAGTCCCCAGATGGTGATAAGGGCTCTACTCAGAGCACTTTCCTGTCCCTTTCTTGTTTAGCTTCTTTGAGTTTGTGGAATGTAATTTGGTACCTGTATTATATGGCTAATATTCACTTATAAGTGAGTACATACTATGCATGTCCTTTGGGGACTGGGTTACCTTACCCAGGATGATATTCTCAAATTCCACCCATTTGCCTGCAAAATTCATAATGTCTTGGTTTTTAATATTTGAATAGTATTCCATTGTGTTGATGTACCACATTTTCTTTATCCATTTTTCAGTTGAGGGACATGTAGAAGAATGAAAATAGATCCACACTTATCTCCCTGGACAAAACTCAAGTCCAAGTGGCTCAGGGACCTCAACATAAAGCCAGATATACTAAATATCATAGAACAGAAAGTGGAAATACCCTTAAATGCATTCGTACAGGAGACAATTTCCTGAACAGAACACCAATGGCTCAGACTCTAAGGTCAACAATTGATAAATGGGACCTCATGAAACTGCAAAACTTTTGTAAGGCAAAGGGGACTGTCAATAGGACAAATTGGCAGCTCACAAATTGGGAGAGAATCTTCACCAACCCTACCTCTGAGGGAGGACTAATATCCAAACTTTACAAAAAACCAACAACCCAATTAAAACCAACAACCCAAATAACCCAATTAAAACAAGCTAAAGTGCTAAACAGAGAATTCTCAACAAAATAATCTCGAATGAAAAAAAAAATAATCTCGAATGGCCAAGTAGCACTTAAAGAAATGTTCAAAGTCCTTAGTCTTCAGGGAAATGCAAATCAAAACAGCTGTGAGGTTCCTTCCATTTTACACCCATCAGAATGGCTAAGATCAAAAACTCTAGGGACAGCACCTGCTGGTGAGAATATGGAGCAAGGGGAACACTTTTTCATTGCTTGTGAAAGTGCCAACTTGCACAACCACTTTGGAAATCAATTTGGAGGTTTCTCAGAAAACTGGGAATATTTCTTACTCAAGACCCACTATACTATTCCTAGGCATATACCCAAAGCATGCTCCATTCTCTAACAAAGACACTTGCTCAACTATGTTGATAGCAGGCTTATTCCTAATAGCCACAATCAAGAGTTATGAATCCTTGTGGATCATAAGGGAGGACTTAGCAGTACTGAGAGGCCTTTAATCTCTGTGTAGCATCAAGGCCTATATATGCCTTTGACACACTGAGGTAAGTCTTCTAGTTGCAGGAAGTTGTGGTTCATCGGGAATTATAATGAGCAGCACCCTGAAATGCTATAGTTTGGAGGTAAGTATTTCTGATTAAATATACTCTAATAACTAGTTATGCTTGCTTCTACTATACACATGCACAACAGTTTTCAAATCTTGCAGCTTTCCTCAGCAGATATTTACTCTCCCTGGAATCTGAAACACCCAGTGGTCACCACTGTGACTTGGGTTTTGCCCTTGGACTTCACTCATTGGCCTCTCAAGGCTCCCAGGAATCTGGCTCTGCTGTACAGTGCCTGGTATCCCTAGCTTTCCTCTGTGCCTCAGTGCAGGAACTGGTGATCATAGGCAGTTATAAGCATTATGCAGACGGTACTGAGTTCTACTGCCAGGTTCCCCTGTAGTCCATACCCTTTATCACTGATGTGGTTTCTGAATGCCTACATGGCTAAATTGAGGAAAAAACTTCCCAGCATGGACAGTTTCCAGAAAGTACCCAAAGAGACTATTTTCCAGGAACCTTTTTTTTTTTTTTTTTTTAAGTGAAAAACTTACTATTCTTTTACCCTGGGGTATCTTACCTTCCAGGAACCATGTCTAGCATTGCAGTGAAAAGTAGTATGTATTCTATAGCAGCACTGATCTCGTTAATAAGTACAGTTAATTTTTGTCTGCACCCATCATGTCTGTAGCTTTTTTTTTTTTTTTTTTTTTTTTTTTTTGGTTTTTCGAGACAGGGTTTCTCTGTGTAGCCCTGGCTGATCCTGGAACTCACTCTGTAGACCAGGCTGGCCTCGAACTCAGAAATCCACCTGCCTCTGCCTCCCGAGTGCTGGGATTAAAGGCGTGCGCCACCACGCCCGGCTTCATGTCTGTAGCTTTAAACACATTACGTCTCTCTATTTTTGTTCTCTCCATTCTCAGTAAAAATCTGGGTAAAAGAAGCAAGTAATTACCCAGGGAAGGCCTGGATGTCTTGGTGCCTTAAGTAAGTAAGTAAGTAAGTAAGTAAGTAAGTAAGTAAGTAAGTAAGTGAATAAATGTGTCTGTCAGTGAGCTTCCAAGTGAGTACCAGCCTTATTTCTTAATGCTTTACTACCCACATATATGTTTCATTCAGAAATAGGTTTTATCATCAAGTTCTGGAGAGTAACCAGAGCACTGTAGATATATTGCCAATATAGAGAACTGGCAATTACCTGTAATGTTGAGCGAATATAGGACCCCACTGGACAATAACTTCAACAAATAAAACCCATGCCTGCCACTGGGATTTTAATTTGTTATCCCATGGTGTCTTTTAAGAGGTTTGTTGTCCCATGATATGGTAAGTCTACTTAATATGTGTATAGACTTAGGAAGCGTCTACAGTAGTAGATAAGTTCTTATGTGACTTTCTACCTCTGATTTCCACAATATGCTCTGCTCTGACATTAAGCACAGCAAGTGATAAACAAGACCTAATGAAACAAAACCCCTCTGCACAGCTAAGAACACCACCATGTGAGTGGAAAGCCATCCTACAGAATGAGAAAACCCTTTTAAACTATACTTATATAGAACACACAAGCAACTAAAAATCCATAAACATCAAGAAACAAAACCAATTTAAAAATTAAAGATGAAACTAAACAAAGAATAATCAAAATATAAATAATGAATGGCTGAGAAATATTTCAGCATCATTACTTATTCCATAAATGAAAATTAAAGCTGTTTGAGATTGCGTATCACTCCAGGAATGATAGCTAAGAACCAAAAAGCAAATGATGAAAAATACTGCCTTGGATTTGGAGAAAGGGAAACATTAATTAACTGCTGATGGGTGTGCATACTGATGGGTTGCTATGGAAATCAATGTTAAGTTTCCTCAAAGTTTAGAAATAGGTCTATCAGATGATCCTGGTATATTTTCTTTTCAATATACCTAAACAACTCTATAGACTATATCTGATTATTCATGTTCAATGCTGTTCTAGTCACGGTAGCTAGAGAATACATACAAGCAAGATGCCCAGCAGCCGATGAATGGGTAATAAAAAATATAGAACGTTCATTTGGTTTTTGGTTTGCTTGTTTGTTTGTTTAGACATTAGCCATCATTTATGAGTAAAATGAAATTTCATGTAGCTTTAATCTGTATTTTCATGATATCTAGAGGTGTTAACACTATTTGTACTTCACTTTTTGAGAACTATTTATATAGTTCCATGCTCTATTTTTATTGGTTTGTTTTATTGATGTTTAGACTTTAATGTTATTTTTATATTCTAGATACTTTATGTTCTCAGATGTATACCTGAAAAAATAAAGCTCTATTCCCCTTGTACATTTTGAAAAATTCATGTAGAAATGAATTATAGAAGCATCCATAAATACATACATACACATACATAAAGCGTGTCAATAGAGTTATTCTGAAGTGAGGCAACAAAGCCCCTATTAGACCAATATGGGAAAACAAGCAAAAAGCTAAATTACAGAAATAGCTTACTTTCTATTGGCTAGTGAGGTTTCATATACTCCTCTATATTATGAGCTATTTGCAATACTGTGGGTCACCCCCCCCCCCAGAACTTGATAGTAAAAACCTATTGATGAAATCACAGAACATGGAAAAATTAAGCTGGTGCTTACATTGAAGCTTCAGTCTTACTGGATAGTTTCCATGGTGCTAGAATGTGTTACACATGCTACTGAAAGAGAAAATGAATGCCAGTCTTTCTGAGGTCTGAATCCTATGAGCTAAAGCCATAGCCTGGCAGACATGCCAGTCAGTTCAATGGTGGCACAAAGGCAAAGGAAGTAACCAACCAATTTCTGATTCAAGCTAAGGTCTGTTCCACAAATTGGAACCCATACACAGCATCATTTTCAGGGCTAAGAACTTGTGACTAGACAAGACATAGGCCATATGGGAAACCCTATGGTTATTGTTCTGCTAAATGGAGATATTACTAAACCAACTCCTAAGGAGTTATTGGTATATATACAGTCTTCTTCAGAGAGACTTCTTGGGGTAGCACACGGTGATTAACAGAGAACCAGAACCCATCATGCTACAGAGAAGAAGAGGCTGTAGCTTATTCAGCTCCAGATGGGACATCTATATTTCACAGCCTCCTTCCAAGACTCAGAGTTCATTGAGGATGAGGGGGTGGAAAGATTATAAGAGCCATAGGTGGTAGGTAACTACAGGGAAACAGTGTGTTCAGGACACTGCAGGACAGATGCACATATGCACTTACAGAGGTTGACGGGACACATAAGACATGCAAAGGATCAGGTCAGTCAAAATCCCGTCACAAGGAGGTGAAGTGGGCTATTGGCAATTGGTAGGTGCTGGGAACAAAAGTCTGTTTTCTTTAAAGGTACAGACTCTGGTGCATAGATCAGATCCACTGAAGGCCATATAGCCAAGAGTATACGAACAGCACAAGCTGTAACACAAAAATTGATATGTTTCATTTTTTAAAGGGGTGGGGCAAAATTGGTTTGGTATGGAAGAGGGGATGGATTTGGCAGAAAGGGAGGGAGCAGGTGAGTATGCATAGCATTCTCAAAGAACTAAATAATGAGAGAACATGGATAAATTTTAACAGATGTGTGTATTTATGTATGATAATCATGCAAAATACCATAGGATACACATACTTCAGTAACACAAGTGATTTCAGGCATCCACTGGAGACTTGAGACCTGACTCCTTTGGGTGAGGTTCTAAATTTACATGCAATGTGCTGTGCAGACATCTGTGGTGCAGGTTGAAGGGAAACCAGCAGAGGGCACTGCCCCTTCAGATGTGGTTAACATCTCATTCAGGTGGTGACTTAATGTGACAGACTCACTGTGCAGACAGAGGTCCTTGTCTGTGAGTGAGGAGTGTGAAGAGATCCTGCAGGAGGACTGCCCTGTGAGATTGGTGCCCTCAAGGACCAAGTGTCATTTCTTCCATGAACATGCATCCTGACACCTGCTCAGTTCTTGTGCTCCTCCTAATGCTCAGTAAGTCACATTGTACTCTAAGGGTTCATGACGTCATTTTCTTACAACTCTGGCAGTCTTTAGTGTTCCTCCTTGCATAGAAAGTAATTCCTCTACATTCATTCATTCATTCATTCATTCATTGATTTTTAAAATTTATTTTCAGGAAGGAGCAATGGAGACTCCGTGACCCAGACAGAAGGCTTGGTCACTCTCACAGAAGGGTTGCCTGTGATGCTGAACTGCACCTATCAGACTGCTTACTCAGATGTTGCCTTTTTCTGGTATGTGCAATATCTCAATGAAGCCCCTAAGCTACTGCTGAAGAGCTCCACAGACAACAAGAGGACCGAGCACCAAGGGTTCCACGCCACTCTCCATAAGAGCAGCAGCTCCTTCCATCTGCAGAAGTCCTCAGCGCAGCTGTCAGACTCTGCCCTGTACTACTGTGCTTTGAGTGACACAGTGAGGGGGACTGCAGGGGAACCTGCACATGAATCAAGGGTGTTGGAGGGCTGATAGGGGAGGCCCTGTGAGGGAGGCTATGTGCTTTCGCTAAGCGGTTGTTTACCTAGCTTCCTGAAAAATGTGAACAACTGTGAGATCAGACACCTAGAAATCTAGCAATTGGTGAATATTCTGATGGGGTAGGAAGGAAGCCATTGCTACCTTGGAAAAGTATGGAAATTCCAAAAGCTTGGAAGACAAATCCAAGCTTTGATCCCAGAAATAAAGTTCTCTCCCTAGATGGAGGAGCTCTCCAGGAAAACCCTGACATAGGATTTATCTCTTCCAAGATGTCTTACAAAATATAGTGATTAAAACTCTCCAAGAATCGTCTTTTATTACACTTCAAATTTATGACTGAAATGAGGAATATAGACTCTAGTCTTTAAAAATTTGCTTCAGTTTCACTCCATCAGTTATTTAGATCTCCCTCTCTTTGGATCATGTTACCCGAGAGTTCAGCACAACTTCCCATCTCAGTTTTTTTTGTTTATTGTTGTGAAGAGATGCCATGGTCAAGACAACTTGTACGAGAAATCATTTAAATGGGGGCTTGATTAGAGATTAGAGGGTGAGTGCATGACTGCCATGGTAGCAGGGCAGGCAGGCATGGCCCTAGAGCAGTAGCTGAGAACTTTCATCTGATGACAAGCAGATACAGAGAGAGGGAGAGACTGGGTGTGGCTTGGGCTTTGAGAGCAAAACTCACCACCAATAACATGCCTCCCCTGACAAAGTCACACCCTATGATCCTTCCTAAATAGTTTACTAACCCCAAATCAAAATTTCATATATTTGAGCCTATGAGGGCCCATTCCCTTTCAAATCACCACACTCCCTGAGAGCCTTCACTTAGGGAAGCTGCTTATGAAACACAGCTGTTGGAGGTCTCAAAATGATGCCCTGAGATGCGGGTCCTTCCCTGTCCTACGCATTGTGTATGATGCAGCCTGATCTTAAAAGACTATCCACAAATCCCTTCCTTTTAAAATCTACTTTTGTCTGACATTGCACTTTTGTTAAATCCTTACCACTTTGTATACTCACTTGTCTGGGATTAGAGTTAGTTCCTCTGATATTGTTCTGAAAGATGGGAAAGGAGGCCAAGGTTTCTGTAAAAGATTTTGGTTAAAAATAAAATACTCTAGTTGTCAAATTTATCTCTCTGAAAGAGAAGAAAGATCTGAAATCAAGGACCATAGTGCTTCTCAAGAAAGACTCATATTTGTGTACACAAAGAAGAGCCAAGACATTCTCTCTTGCTGGTTAGGGAGCAAAGTGGGATGTTTTATTGAATTTATAAATGTCAAATCTACTTCTAATGGTACAGCACAGAACAGAATCTGTCAGATGAGCATTGTCATTGTGTTTTTTATTTGGAATCTTTATAGATGTTAGGTAATCAGTACGAGGTCATGATGCAAGGGGTGATCTTTGGAGGAAGGGGAAATATAAAAAACAAACAAACAGAAAAACAGAACAAAACAAAACAAAAAAACCTTCAATAAGTGGGAAACTGGAACAGGCAGAATTTAAATGTGTGATAATGAGAGGGCAGGGATGAGGAAGGAATGTGGGGAAAGGATATCTAAGACTAGTGGTGTTTCGAACAAAGCAGCATGGAAAGCCCCTGTTAGAGAAAGTTCCTGAAAGATATACTCCAACCAAAGTTGAGACTAGCAATAATCTGTGAGTATAAACACACACTTAGAAGTGATCACTGTGATGTGAACATTTATCGAAATAGCAATAGTATTTTCCCCCTAGGGACTATGACCTCTGAACCATGGGGTTATGGGCCATGTTATACTACTAGGCATGAGTTCCTTCCTACGGGGTAGGCTTCAGATACAATCAGAAAGCCGTGATTATTTTGTAGAAGTCAGGCCACTACTGAGCACCCTTGGGCACATAATATTTGGAAGTTGAGTATTGTAGCATGCAGGGTCCAGCACAGATGAATAATATTGCTGTCCTTTCTTCCCCAGCAGGCTGCATAGGACCTTCCAGCACTATGACAGCTAGCCAGCAAGGAGGACCCCCAGTAAGTTCAAGGTTGATTTCTCTATGTCATGCAGCAGTAGAATGTGGTGCCTTTAGCCACAGAATCTTACTATCTAGTTATACTGGGCAACCAGGAACAATGACAATAGCCTGTGTTGTTTTGTATAACTCTGGGGCCTCCCATAACAATAACTCCCATGCCTGACACTGAGGTTGTTGTTTAATGAATTTACTTAATTTCTCCAAAACTGGACTTATGCATGTAAAATCATAATGAGTGTTAATGTGATAAATTATTATAGTAAGGTTTTCTTTTTAGAACGTATAGGCAATACATTATCCAAAATATTTTCTTGTAACTGGAAGAATATTTAATCTGGGGTTAATGAGTCACAGGCTCCAGAGTCCCCTACACAATAGACTGCAGATCTAAGAAGAGAACAGGTGACATGATGTTACGTTTTAAATTGTGTTTAAAAAGTAAAACATTTTGAAGGCTGTCCTTCACCAAATACCTCTCAATTACAATCACCAGGTGATGGTGAAGTGGCCATAAACATGTTTTGGACCCGGCTAGGATGCATGGCTGAGTTGGCCGTATTCATGTGACCCATGGTCTGTTCATTGTGCACATAGGTGCGGCCATCATGGTTTGTCAGCCTCTAGCTAACACTGCTTACATTGTGAGCACTTGCTTCCTGGTTCCTTAACTCAAATCAAGTTGCTTTATTTCCAGACAGTGTCTGGTGTTGCAATCTGTATCTCCTCTCCTCCCTGCTTCTAATAAGCTTTTCTGCTCTCACTGTTCACTGCTACCACACTGAGCTCTCTCTGATCTGCCTGAGGAGGACTCTGTCCTTTGTGTGCTGCCTTTGGCATAAAATTGCCTCACAGAATGGACCTATTAAGGTCCTCAATGACCTTATTTTGATATTTTGATTGATAATATAGACACACACACACACACACACATGAAAGAGAGAGAGAGAGAGAGAGAGAGAGAGAGAGAGAGAGAGAGAAATTAACCCTCAAAATAACTGCTAGAGAGACTTGTGGTAGTGGATTTGGAAGATGACGCTCATATCTCCTGCCCCCTGGTGTCCGTGTCCATGCACTGCATAATCTCCTCCTGTGGGCAGGGCCTAGAATATGGCAGGTAACACTCCTGAATTATCTTGTAGTTTATAAGAAAAGCCAAGGGACTGAACAAGTAATCGAGGCTCTCATAAACTTGATTTCTGTTGGACTTTTATTTTGTTTTTTGTCTTTTTCTCCTTTTTCTTTTTTCTGTTAGTCTTTTGTGTTACCTCTTTTGAGAAATGTTAGCTTAGATGTGTTGTCCAATTTAAAATTTATTACTCCTATTTTCTTTCTTTTTTTTATTAGATATTTTCTTCCTTTACATTTCAAATGCTATCCCCAAAGCCCCTATACCCCCCCCCCCGCCCTGCTTCCCAGCGGAAGGAGGCTTGGTTTTTTGTTGTTGTTTTTGGCTTTTTTTAATGCACTTTCACAATGTTTATTCAAACCTATACTTCTTTTTTTTTCTTAAACACATCACATCTATGTTTTATTTAAATGAAAATACTAAAAAAATTCTCTTGTATGAATGAAATACCAAAACAAGGATACATAACTTTTATATAAAATTCAATGGCTCAATTGAATACGTTAAATGTGTATTGAACTACAAGAAATAAGATTTCTGATTAGCTAGAATATAAATCTAATTACTCTTGAAAGCAATGATAGGTTTTTCAACATAAACATTTTAAGAAATAGTTATATTTCTTAATATATACTGATATGGTAGATCCCACTTGGTATCCTAGTGCCTGGGAGGCCAAGGCAGGAGATCCCTGGGAGTTAAGACACACATGAGGTCCACAGTGAGCTCAAGATTAGCCTAGGATACAGAGAGAAACTGTGTTCTATAAAGCAAACAACAAAATTAAAAAACAGTAGCAAAAAAATAAGAACAGAACAGGAGAAAAAAAAGCCAAACAAAAGAACAAAAGGAAGTTGCAAATAATTATACAATTTTTAATTTTAGGAGACTATGAAATCATTTAGTGTAATGGATGCTCCCATTTTTAAGCATTATTTCTGATAGCTACAGCACTGTTTCCAAATTTACAATTTAGGCTATATATTGTTTCATCTTAAATGCAGTAATAAAGTTCCTTCAGTCTATTTTCTGTCATCTTTAGAGAAAAATTTCCTGAGTAGTATCAGAACATTTTTTTACGAGTTGATCTTAATCAATTTATCTGTAAGACTGCTGGATCAAGAAAGTTACTTAACAACTATATCACTTGGTGATGGTGATGATATTTTAGTTAATGATAGATCATATTTTATTACCATAGTTGCAAAAGATGATACAGCCTAAATACCCTGTATTCCTGGTAGTTGTGTGTCTCTTGTAGCATGTTCACAGAATAAAGAAAGTACTTAAAAAGTACACTTATGTAAATTTATTCAAAAACCTATACTTCTTAGTTCACTCTTCGTAGTGTAATGCACCTGCAATATTCTCAGCAACATCAACCACGCCTTTTTCTCAGGCATTTTCATGGCATTGTGTAAACTCCAGTAACTGCTCAGTGTCTAAATTCTGTGATTCTGGCTCTTATTTCACAATGTGTAAAGATGCTGCAATTTTATCACTCTAAAATATCCTCCCCATTCCAGTTCATAACTGTATACTCTTCTTTTTAAAAACTCACAACTTTTGACTCTTAGCATAAACCTTTCTCTGCCCATGATCAGAAACCCTTGGAATTCACCCTGAGAAGGCAACAAGGACAGTGCAAAGCCCACTGCAGTTGTGAACTCCCTATGTCTCTATTGGGCCTCCAAATGACACCTTCTAAAACATAAATGGCTTTTTCACTGATTAGAATAAACTCACTCAAACCTCTGTCTTAGTCCTGCCCTGCCATCCTGCTCTGCTCTTCGATTACACAGCCCTCTCCATGCTCCCTTTGACATTAAACTATCTGCGTTCTACAATCCTATCTTGTACTCTTAACTTTCTTTTCCCCCCAATGCCCTATTTTCTAGTTTCCTGGCTTTGTCAGGGGGAGTGGTATATAGGGGGTTCTGAGAGGAGTTGTAGCAGGAGCAGGGTGGTGGTGGATTTGGTCTGAATACATTATGTTCTCATATGAATTTATTAAATTGTTTTTCAAAACCTCTTCCACTGCCTCAATATGTACTGACAGGACATATTTTACCCAGATGTCAGAGGCAGGCCAAGGGAGAGAAAGTGTCTCTTCCTCATTATCTCTCCAAATGTTCCTAGGATGAAGGTATCTAAACCTCCTTAAGGAGGCTTCATTTGCTTCCTGAAAATCTCTCAGGAAGGAGTGAGCTGCTTCTTGCTCATCTTGGAGACCTTGCTGTGTATCCTGAAGCTTGGACAGCTCTGTGAGTGTTACTCTGCTTCAGTCCATCTTCACAGAAAGAACACTGTGTGGCTTCACTCTGAACAAAGACCCTCTTGTGGCTGGGCTCCCCACACAGCACTGAGGCTACAGGAAGATGCAGAGCCCAGGGGTGCCCCATGATGGCTGCATCTATGCATGTGCAGCAGCTGCTCTGGAGCTGAGGGGCAGCTGTTCATCCCTGTCCCTCAGGGTCCATGTGTGACACCCTCACTTGGGTCCCCAGCAGCTCCTGAAGCTCCCACCAGGAAATCATCCTGTCTCTAGCATGTAGGACTTTCAGACTGAGTCAGGAAGGACGAAAATTGTCCCACCTGAGGATCCCCTGACAATGGGACTGAGGGAGCTGAGTGTTCCTCTGCCCTGAGTCACAAGTGCAGAGCTGGACACAACCTGAGGCTTGCAGAGTAAGAGACCAGGGTCCCAACCTCAGGCACTTTCAGGGAATCGGCATGTTTTACAAAGACAACAGTACAGAGAAAGTAGAATCTTGGCAAGTACTTCATTCCTATGGGATAGATCTTAGTTGCCAATTACTTGTTTATAATTGGAATGATCTGATTCTTGAGAAATAACACTTTTATCCAAGAGGGAAAGTTTACCCCAATTATGCTATAGGATTCTGATCAAAGTAGAAATCATTGATTGTTCTAATACTGTTTGAGACCGTGACAGACTCAGAGGGCATGAGGTGGGCTGTAAGCTATTTTGGATCAGATTATGTAGTTGGTTTTTTATCACTAGTCTCATTTCTCATCCAGTCTCTTTATAGTAAAGCTTTACAATGCAGTCCTCTGCATAGCACAGTGTTTCCTGCAGTCAGGACACCAGGGCTGCCTCCCTGTCACTCTGAAATGCAGCGCTCCTACATTAGTTTTCTTCAGTGCACTTCTTTCTTATGGAGTCCTAATTTTTATACAACATTTAGAACACATTGTGACTGTTGCAGGAGTGTCCGACACTTTAAAATGTATTGCAAAGCCAGGAAACCATTGCACTTGGCTATATCTTTATGTTCCTGGTTCTTTTTCTACTGCAATGATCTCACTTAAATTATTTCATAGGTGAAGACTTTTCTTTTTTGGTAATGCATATGAGTGTGAGTCTGTGTAAACATCTGGTACCCCTGTACAGGTTCTGAAGAGGACAGAAGACTGCATCTGATTCCCTGGACCTGGAGTGACAGGCTGCTGTGAGTCACCTGATGTGGATGCTAGCAAGGGAGCTAAGGCCTCTAGGAAAAAAAATACCCTTAACTGCTAAGCCATCTTTGAGGCTCCAATAAAAGGTCTTTAGTTTTTAGAACATACACCTGTTGTTTGTTGTTTTTTGTTTTTTTACTGAGATTTCCAGGCTCTGTACACAGCTGAGGCACATTGTCTTGGGATGATGTAGTCCTCTTTCTCTCATGGTTTCCTAACTCCATACAAACCAAGGGTCATCTCAGAATGCTCCTCTCCCCTCACTGTTCTCCACCCAGGCTCTGGGTAGGTCTGATTTGGGAGGAGCTTCAGGCTCTGAAGGCTGGGAGGGAACTCAGCAGGGTGTGGCCAGGCTGGGTTCCTGGGTGGAGCTGACTGGTTGCAGGAAGAGGAGACACTTCAACAGCCACCCTGACACCACAGCCCAGGGGCTGGTTACTTGTTTCTGTCTCCAGCAGCCACACAAGCACCATGAAGAGGCTGCTGTGCTCTCTGCTGGGCCTTCTGTGCATCCAGGTTTGCTGTGAGTCTGGCTGTCCGCATTCAGGGCACCTGAGAGGATCTGGCTCAGGACATGGAGGGGTAGGGAGAGCAGCTCAGGAGTCCTGCAGAGCTCCCACCTTCTCAGAGGACCTGGGTGTGTTCAGGGCTCTGTGGACACTGCAGTGACAGCCATCTGTGTCTCTTTCTCTGTTTCTAATCAGGGGTGAAAGGACAGCAAGTGCAGCAGAGTCCAGCGTCCTTGGTTCTGGAGGAGGGGGAGAACGCAGAGCTGCAGTGTAACTTTTCCACAACTTTGAACAGTGTGCAGTGGTTTTACCAACGTCCTGAAGGAAGCCTCATCAGCCTGTTCTACAATCCTTCTGGGACAAAGCAGAGTGGGAGACTGACATCCACAACAGTCATTAAAGAACGTCGCAGCTCTTTACACATTTCCTCCTCCCAGATCACAGACTCAGGCACTTATCTCTGTGCTATGGAACCACAGTGCTCCCCACACACCTGCAGCCTGCACACAAACCTTCAGCTGGGTGGGTGTGGCCCTTTGCAGTCACAAGACATCAGGAAGCCACAAAGACTATCTGTCTGGTTTAAATACACCTTTCCTGTATTGGTAGAGTTGTAACTTCAGGTGAGCTTTTGTCGTGGTAGGGTCAGGACATTGGTCTTTATCTTCATTGCTCCATGCACACACCCTCTCAAAGCATAAATGCCTGTTGCAACTAGCAGAGAAGCTGATGGGAGGATAGAATCAACAAGATCATTTAAGCCACAGCGTGCAGAACTCATAAATGTTGAGGAGAAAATGGAATGGAGGCAAAGGCAGGCTTCCAGGTAGAACTGCCGTGGACAGGGTCAGGGTTAGTGAGGAGAAATAAAACTGCAGCCACAGCAAAACATTGAACCGTGTAAGATACAGAATGCACAGATAGCTGCTTGCTCTTGTCGCCTTTGTGCTGCTGGGATAAAACACTGAGTAAAAGTAACCTAGAAGATGATCAGATTTATTTAGCTTTCACTTCCAGGTCATAGTTCAACCATTGGTGCTAATTAAGGCAGGAACTCAAACAAAAGATTCAAACAGAAACCATGCAGGAAGGCTGTTGGTAACTCACTCGCAGAATCATCCCTAATTAGCCTCCTTACACAACCCAGAATCACTTTCCCACAGAACAGTGTCACCCACAGTGATTTTTGAATCTTCTTATTCATTATTGAGGGTTAGCCTTCATTTATTAACTTTATGCATCATTACTTTGATTTTTTTTTCAGTAGAGATCTGAACATCTTTAAGAAAATAGACCAGGGAGTATGAAAAGTATTCAAAACATATTGTTATTTAAACAATATGTACACATATTTCAAGTTACTTTAAATAGAATATCTAAAAAGTGTTCTTACAACTCAATAAAAGAGAATGATTGACTCCTATAATGAGCAAAATGTGCAGACTGTCTAAATGAACGTGTATGGGATAAGGACAAATACTTAGAATGCAGTTAGGGATTGTCTGGTTTAGTACAGTGGTGGTTGTAGGGTCTCCATGACTTTACTAGAAGATGGAGGCCAGTGCAGAAAGCCACAACAAATCAAGGTGCAGTGCTGTGGAGCCTAGTCATAGTGGGTGTGCCCATAGTACAACCCCTCCTCCTGATAAGGCTCAGGAAACACTGAAGAAGACAGGAGGAAAGATGGCAAGAGCCAGAGGGTCAGGGTGTTGCTGCTTAATTGTGTCTCCTGGGAATATTGGAAGCTGCACAGATGAAGACTCACCAACGTGAGCTGAAATGCAACAGCCACAGACATGCTAAAGTGGATGGGGAAAGCACAGTCTCTTGTTCTAGACAATGACCTACTGGAAACCAAGAATGCTGATGGTGGGGAAATTGTCTTTCTGTGAGACGAGCACACCAATTGGTTATCCAATACTGATTGATCAATCCTGACAACATACATAGAAGTAACATTATCTAGATTGAACTGATTGTATTTATTTATTTATTTAGGAATAAATATGTATATACATACATATATAACAATGATTAATGAAAGAAGCCATAACTTTTAGGACCAGCAAGGAGAAATATATGGAAGGTTTTGGACAGATGACAGGAAGGATGGATTATGTGATTATGTCATAATCTCAAAAAATAAAAGATAAATATTTTAGTGAAAAAGAATGTTTGTGACTTAATAATCGCCATGTGTACCAGTGGTCTAAATAAGTGGTCAAAAAAGTATAACTCATGTCAAATGAAGCCATTTGCTTATTATATAAAATTCTATTGCACGTAGTGAACATTTTTAGTTTTTCATTTCTTATGAGTAGCTTCTCTCATTTTCAAGAAGGAAGTGGCTTTAGGCAAGATAGAAAGATAGAGACTCATGGTGGTACATGGAGAAAAGGCTGGAAGGGGAGGAAAGAAAACCATCCTATAGCTGACATTAGCATAGACAACATCTCTCTCCATCTCAACAATATTGTCCCTAGAAAAATATTTAATGCCTAAAGTCCTGGGCCTTTAAGTTCAGGAAACTGTTGAGTGAGGACCCTCCTATGTGGCCACAGGAGGGCAGTGCTGCTTCAGAGCAGCTGAAGACTCTGGCTCATCCCACATACTTCTCAGTACACTAGGATTTAAAATTATTATAGAATTGTTTTCTACATTGCCTAAGTTTAATTAGAGAGGAAAGTCATACATCTATCTGTTATTTATCTATATTATATCTGTTTATTCTGGGCCCATAATGTTGACAGTTAGGAATTTGTAAGTGAACACCATGAGGATGTATGCTATCCTTCAAGGATAGAGCTATGTTTCTTCTTCCAGATTGAAGGTTGTTGGGATTCAAGTCATGAGGTTGTGAAGCTCGGAAATTGGTAGTTATTTGTGATCAGGAATTGGTGGGTTTTTCCTGCCTGAGGATTGGTGGCTTTTTTTTAACCCCCTTTCCCTGCATCAGGCCCGTGGGATAGGTTGGGAAGTTCTTCTTAGCCTTAGATGGCTTTGGCTGAGGTTCCATCTTTGTAGGTTGCAGTGAGCAGCTTTCATCCCTCTGTTTCCTGTCACTATTCCAGCTTGAATTCCTGACTTGACTTTCTTGCAAGGTGGACAATGATTAGAATATAAACAGAATAAATTTTTATACCCTCTCTCAGCAGCTTCTGGCCATTATATTTATCTTACTCATAGATAGAAAATATACTCAAACACCAAATGAGGTAACCATTACTGTCACTGCCTGTTTGTTCAATAGCTTGTGGAGTCTGGTAGGCCTGCTCATGCCCCATATATAATAACTCCATTGTAAGTTGTTTTATGTATGTGTGTGTGTGTAAACTTCTAGAATGGAGAAAATTTCATCCTTTCTTAATCATAAATATCCTAATTATTAGCATACATTAATTGTCAGACTAGTAGGTTTGTGGTAACAGTTTATTATATGCATTTGTAGTGATTTCCCCATATTCACCTTGCTGTCCCTTTCTGCTGTACTCTCCTTTTCCCCTCCAAGTGACCCCTCCTCCATACTCATTTGTCTAACTTCCATTTTCAGGTCATCTTTTCTTTCCTTTTCCCCTTCCTTCATTTTCTTTTTATTTTTACACTTGAGAACACATATGTGTTGTAGGCCTCTACATGTCTGCTTTGTTTTGCTTTTAACATCACGTCCTTCAATAACATTCATTTTTCTACAGATGGCGTAAGTTCATATTTCCTTCCGGCTGAGTATTACTCTGTTGTTTCAGATATAATGTTGTCCTCATTCATTGTCTGACTAGGTTACATCTACATCTTAGCAACAGTGAATGGTGCTATAATAAACATACATACACAGGTATGTGTTTATATGCCGACTCTCTTATATGATGACCTCAGTTCCCCTAAATGGTATTAGATTAGCTGGATCATTGGATCATTGGTACTTCTTTTCTCCTCCCTCCCTCCCTCCTTCCCTCCCTCCCTCCCTCCCTTCCTCCTCCTCCTCCTCCTCCTCCTCCTTCTTCTTCTCTCTCTCTTTCTCTTTCTCTCTTTCTCTCTCTCTTTCTTTCTTTCTTTCTTTCTTTCTTTCTTTCTTTCTTTCTTTCTTTCAGAGAATCCACACTGCTATATTTGGTGGCTATATCAACACAAAATTTTACCAACAATATGTGACGGCACAATTATAATGACAAGGTTTCTGATTCTGAGGACTCTGCTTTCAGCAATACTAAATTTGAACAGAGCAGGAAATGCTTCCTATGTCAGAAAGAGCTTCAGACGAAGCGTCTGTGAAGGGTGGAGCCTGCTCAAAGAGCTGAGGTGCCTGTGAAGTTGAAGTCAGTGTTCTGTGGGAGACAAAAGGTCACCTGAGTTCCCCTCAAGCTTCAGTCTAGGAGGAATGGACAAGATTCTGACAGCATCATTTTTACTCCTAGGCCTTCACCTAGCTGGTGAGTTATGAAGGAGAAACCCGAGGATATGGGATTAATGTGGAGGCATGAGAGAATTGGGGCACCAGGCAAGTCATGGTATCTAAGCAGGAAGTACATTCCTGGGAACCTAACAACAGTTGCTATTTCTCTACACAGGGGTGAGTGGCCAGCAGAAGGAGAAAAGTGACCAGCAGCAGGTGAGACAAAGTCCCCAGTCTCTGACAGTCTGGGAAGGAGGAATCACAGTTCTGAACTGCAGTTATGAGGACAGCACTTTTAACTACTTCCCATGGTACCAGCAGTTCCCTGGGGAAGGCCCTGAACTCCTGATAGCCATATTTTCAGTGTCCGATAAAAAGGAAGATGGACGATTCACAATCTTCTTCAATAAAAGAGAGAAAAAGCTCTCCTTGCACATCGCAGACTCTCAGCCCGGAGACTCAGCCACCTACTTCTGTGCAGCAAGTGCACAGTGCTCTCCAGGCACCTGCAGCCCATACCCAAACCTGCAGCTGAGGCTCCAGCAAAGCCCTGCTGTGGGCGGAGCCTGGCAGAGATTCAGGGGGAGTTTTCATTTGTAGGAACAGTGGATATAGGGGTTAGACTCATTCAGGCTGGTGACAGTCCAAGGTAAAGTCATGGCTTGCTTTTCTCCAGTCTCCTTGTTCCTCAAAACCAGCTGGACTTCTAGTTGTGTTTAACTAGTTTAAATGAATTGCTCTTCTGAGAGGTTGTACAAATAGTTCTTTGTGTGGTTGGTTTGTACCAGCTATGAATTATAAAGGCCCCATCTACCTACTCTCTTGTCAATAATGTTGTTAATGAGTAAACATTACAACCCAGGGTCAGGAGATCTTGACTTTGGCTTCTGGGGTAGAAATCACATAGAATTTTCTTTTATCTTAATTTCCTCTGATGACCAAGGAAGTTGTGATTTACATGACCACTGACTTCTTCTACTTCCTATTGTTTTGCCTCTTAAATTCACATCTACCTTCAAGAAATCCATGTAAACCAGGAGGCCTTCACAAGGAAGCAGATGTGTCTACAACACAAACGACATCATCGAGGAAAGAAGAATTCAATTTACTTATATAATGAAAATACAAAACCTTCACTAGAGAAGTGACTTTATATTTGTATATTATTGATGAAGAAAATATAATTTTGAATGTAAATTTTTTTTCAGATAAAATCAGCTACAGTCTTTATGGCTATGCACAGAACAACAAAAGGACCTCTCATTTTCCTCTTCCTTAGTGGGCTTTAAGTCCAATCAGAGATGTGTTGGTTACCATCAAGTTATGAGTGCCATCTAAAAACCATCCTCTCAAATCTGTTCCTCTCAAAGTAAATAACCTGGGTTGGCTAGGAGACCATGTAGTTTTTCAACCCTATCAGAAATCCAAGAACAACTGATATTAACTGAAAATATATAGGAAGCATAAGACAGCTTCCAAAACTTAGCCAATTTATAGAGACCGCTGATCACCTGGACAGTCCCTTACTTCAACATGTTGGAGCATCAGTCTTCAGCCGTCTGGCCCATGAACATCTGACAGAGTTTAGAGAAACAGGATATTAAGGACTAGCCTACTCTGTCTTGGCAGAATCAAGCTTCTTTCTTTAGGCAGTATTATGTCTGTAGATGAAATGAGGCAAGTCTTGCCTAGTGGCTGTCTCACCACAACAGGAGTAACTCATAGATGCTCAATTTCTTCTTTGAATCCAAGACAGGGAAATCTGTCAGGAGCAGACTTGTCTTAACAACAAGTGAATACATGACATCAAACATCACATTCTGTGAATTTCTCATGTTTTTTGAAAACCAACTATCTATGTAAATTAATATGAACTATTGTCCATTAACTACTCTCAGCTATTTCTAACTAAAATCTTGAAAACCCACTAACAATAAACTCAGAGTTATGAATTTACTATTTGGCCCTAAACTCACAGTCTTAAACATCTCAGATCAGATTAAGATAACAGTTATATAAGGACAGTGTCTAATCCTGTGACATAATGAGACACTAGGCATATGATTTGCCTCTTGACAAAATCGTGCTTGGACATAAGAATTATTGTTTTAAACTCTTTTTTTTTTATGTCAAATCTCACCTGGTTACCTTCCTTGGAGGAAAGCAAGGAAGCAAAATGCTGATTTGTTTGTTTGATTTTTGTTTGTTTGTTTTAAACTCTTAATGAACCTGTGAGTTAGTGACAGAAAAATGGATGTTTAATTAGATAACTAGTCTTAATGGAAACACATGTAAACATCTCTGTCGTTCATTCTTATACAATTTATGATTTGAATTTATATTTGAACTTATGAACTTTTGAAAATAAGAGGATTAGGATACCATGGGATCACATATCCTGCAAATTTACAAGAACTGGGAATGATAGCAACAAGAGAAGAAGCAGAGGAGAAGCAGAGGAGAAGCAGAGGAGAAGCAGAGCAGAGCAGAGCAGAGCAGAGCAGAGCAGAGCAGAGCAGAGCAGAGCAGAGCAGAGCAGAGCAGAGCAGAGCAGAGCAGAGCTGGGCAGCAGAATACAGCAGTGTGATCAGAGTGAGCAGAGAGAAGACAGGTTTCTTCTTACCATGAGACAGGTGTTTTTCCTTAACAGCAAGTTTCTTCTCACTGACAAACAGGGCTTTTTCACACTCAAAGAAAATTTTTTTCTTTCTTTAAGCAATAAAGGTTGAAGCTTATTTTTCATCCAGAATGATTGAGTTCTTTCAAGTGCAACTGGCACTTGCTCTATGGAGCTTATTCATGGGGCTTTTGCTCTGTCCACTAAATAGATATATGCACATTTAAGGATAGGTGTGTGCATGTAAGTATGCATGAATACATGTGGAGTTGATGAGACAAGTGATCAGGCCCGACATGTTTGTTCGTGTATGAATGCATGTATGAATGTGTATGTATGTCCATGCATATTTGCTTATGTAAAAACCTTCTTTCTGTGAATATGACTTTCTTTTCCTGACTCAACTATAAGCTAATTGTTCCAAACCTCCCTCTAGCCTGGCTACCAAGGAGCTGGGCTTCCAGGTAAGAGAGAAAAGAACAAAGGGCATTTTTACTTAATCCTCCACTGCTATACAGCATATATTAATTGTCAGAGGATTATAAAATACGTTTATAAAGTAAGAGTTAAGTTTTCTTACATTTGTTTAAGCACAGAGAATTATAAAGTATAAAGTTAGAGTTAAGTTTTCCAGCACTTATGCAAGGACAGAGAATTATAAAGTAAATAATAAAGTATTAAGTTTCCTCAGTGCTTAATTAAGCACAAAACAGTAATAAAGATTTAAGTTTTTATCACAGAATAATAAGAGTTAAGTCTTCAGCACCTAATGAAGCACAGAACAGTAAGAAACTGTTAAGTGTCATGCAAGGCCAGGGACCACCAGTCTTTTGGTCGGCAACCAATGCTATGTTCTACTCAACCAATTCCAGCTGGGGCAGGCTCTCCGCATTTATTTTCTCTCCTCTCTTTCTTTATTGACCTACTTTCCCACTTCTAAATTAAGTGCACCATTATCCCAATTTTCCTGAATAACTGATTTGTTTTTATGATTCCTTAAATATTAAGCTTTATTGTTTTTAAAATATTTTATTTTTGTTTGTGTATGTATGTGTGAGTATACACAGACTTGTGTATAGGTACACATGTGTGCATGTGAAGGCCAGTAGGTTGTGTTCAATCCCTCAAAGCTGGAGTTGCAGGTTTTGCAGGACACTTGCTTGTCAAATGGGTCCTGGGCACTGAGAGTGCTGCCTTTATCATTAGCAGCAAGTGCTTTTCACTGTTGAGCTATCTCTTCACCAACCTTAAGCTTTATTTCACTAGGAAGTATTGTCTGTCAATAAATCACAAGGAAAGACAAAGCAGCATTTAGAATGAGACTGATTGCCCAGCCCAGGACTCAAACCCAATGTACTCTAAAGTCACATCTCAGAGGCTGTGGCTATGTGGCAGGAGAGCATCCACCTGCTCTGTGGAGAAGGAGAGCAGGGGCAGAGATGTGCCATCCTGAGCTCCCCAGGCTGCTGTGGCTCCCATGGTCTCCTGCTAACTACAGTGGAGACCTTACTGTTGGAAGGGCAAGCCCTTCACTGCCTCCCACCCTAAAAAAGCCAATTGGCCTTGTACTACAGAGCCGGTCTGTCATCCAAAATGTGGAGGAATACTAACTCAGTGTTATTCTTAATAGAGTGCATTTCAAATTTGTTCAGTCAGGGTTCCAACGCCCTACTTAAAATTCAACTAGGAAGTTACCTATCCAGCACTAATTAGCATTATAAAGTCAGAGCCAACTGCTCAGGGCTTTTCTGTTAGTTGTTTACTAGGATAGAAAGGACAGTCTTATCCAGATACGGTTTACCAAAAGAAAAGTTAGGGAATCCCACGGAGACAGGTTTTTTTCTTTAGCCCTAAAAATTCAGGCAGAACTAGTGAGCATAGATAAATTTTTTGCCTCAGGCCAGCCTTTTCTTTTTTCTTTTTCTTTTTATTAACAACAGGGAGGAGATGTAGCCTCCCCTCCCCAGCCTTAATGGTTCCACTGTTTACACCTGGATGGAGCTTCCTGCTCAATCATTCTGCCACGCCCACTGCTGGAACCTGCCGTTTTGCTGTTCCAAAGCCATCACGTGATCACCCTGCTACTGGACCCCAAGATTATTTGGTGGGAATTGGGCCCCTCCCACTTCCTTCATAACAGAGTGCCAGAATAGTAAATATTAAACCTTAAACAGAGACCTTTGTCTTGGTTCCTTCCTTATCTCACACAGCCCAGTCCCTCTTCTCTTCCAGGTTTCCAAAATGCCTTTCCAGGCTAGAACCCAGGTTATGATCTACTGGCCAGACACAACATACAGAGACTGCAGTCCAGAGCATGTGCTCTCAGCTCTCAGCAGTGAAATGGACAGAGGAATATACCCCAGATACCAGATAATAGCCCCTGATGTGCTTGATTATAGGTCATTTGATCTCATAGAGAGACGTGCAGCTCTTTCAGAGACCTTGTTTGTATTTTCTCTTTTGATTCCCTTTTGAGTTATTTCATCCATTGGGAGAGCAAGTGAAAGATTATGAACTACATTCTAAATGACAATAAAAATCCAACCACCAACTCACATGGCATTAACATTGCCATAAGTGCAGGTTATTTGCATCATGCACATGTAATAGACTTAAATCAGAGAGAGACTTGGAAAGCTTATCAATGACCATTGTGTAAACTAAAAAGAAACAGAATTCAACAAGTGATAATTGGGGGAAATGGTATAGAAACTCTGTAACATGCAGAGTTCTCTATGTAAACACAAGAACCATCTTCTGAATGTATCCTAATGTTAGACTTTTAAAAGTTAATCCATGTTTGTAAAAATTGGGTTTTTAGTTATTGTCCTTTATCTCTGTTTGTGTCTCTCTCTGTCTATCTCTGTGTCTCTGCTCTGTGTCCCTGTGTCTTCTGTCTGTCTGTCTGTCTGTCTCTGCCTCTCTCTGCCTCTCTCTGCCTCTCTCTGCCTCTCTCTTTCTCTCTCTCTCTCTCTCTCTCTGTGTGTGTGTGTTTGTGTGTGTGTGTGTGAACCAGTGCTCATGGTTAACATTTGCTATCTTCTATTACTGTTCACCTCTTTATTTGGTGTGGGGATAGACACTCACTGAACCTGAATGTCACCGACTCAACTATACTGACCAACTTGTGAAACCCTTGAATATTTCTGCCTTTGCTTTCCATATCTGGAACTGCTGGTGCCCTCTACGACATCTAGATTCTCTTGTGGCCACTGGTAATCCACGAGTAGGTTCTCATGGTCTACAGAAGGGAACTGACACAATGAGTTTCTCCTAGACCTCCAAAGACTATTATTTTATTCCTGTTACAATGTTACATAACTTAAGCAGACAGGGATCTTCTGGAATTCTAATGGACTGCGCTTTACTACACAGTTTAGAACAACCTTGGTTAATTGCAGAATTTAAATAAACCCTATCACTCTTTAAGGGAAGAAGACTATTCCAGATCCTGGTGTTTCCTGGGGGAGATGCATGGACTTGTGAGGACTTTTTCTTTGTTAACCTTTATTAGCAAATTGATGTAGAGAAGAAAACATCTGAGAATGACCTGTAAGTACATTACTTATCTCACATGGTTCATGATGAATTTAACTTGGGGTCCTAACATTATCCCACTGAATAATACCCATGTGGGTAAAGCAGCTACGTCCTCAGCATGGTTTTTCCCATGCTCCCTTCTAAGTGCTGCCTCCTTTATCTAACAAGGAAGACAAGGAAGTAAGTAAAAGGCTGTGGTAAGCTCCACCTTTTCTCTCTCTACATAGAATTTGTGGCCTATGATCTTAGAAAACCCCACTTCCTGTTTGGGGTGCTACATAAGAATGCAGGCAGTGCATGTGTCAGGCACTTAGACACTGATCTCTGAGCTGAGGCAGAGCAGACACACGCATGCAGAGGACAGTGTGTCACATGTCTCCTCACAGCCTGCTCTGTGTGCTGGTGGCCTTGGCTTTCTCTGGTATGAATGCTTCATGAATAACTAAGGATATAAACAGGAAGCATTGACAGGCATGTGGCAGTTCCTACAGACATGAGGGGGAAGAGGGACTGGAGAGAAGCCAGCACAATGTGTATTTAGTCAAGTTTGTCTTTGGGTTTTAAAATGCCCAATTCCAAAAGTATTTTGTTCACACTGTCACAGGCTAAGCTTTTAATTATTTCTTTTGATTGCTCTACAGGATCTAATGTGGCCCAGAAAGTGATTCAGGTCTGGTCAACAGCAAGCAGGCAGGAGGGCGAAGAACTCACCCTGGACTGTTCATATGAGACAAGTCAGGTCTTATACCATCTTTTCTGGTACAAGCACCTTCTTAGTGGAGAGATGGTTTTCCTTATTCGACAAACGTCTTCTTCTACTGCAAAAGAGAGGAGTGGCCGCTATTCTGTAGTCTTCCAGAAATCACTCAACTCCATCAGCCTTGTCATTTCAGCCTTACAACCAGACGATTCGGGAAAGTATTTCTGTGCTCTCTGGGAGTTGGCACAGTGTTTGAAGTGACAGCAGAAGCTGAACAAAAACTGGGGCTCCTTAAGCAGAGTCCCCTCCCCGCTAAGGGAGGGAGCCCAGCTGAGAAACACACCTGCACATCCTGAACAAGAAGACCCCAGCTGTGGATGCTGCCTCTGTGGTCTGCATCAGAACTGTGTTTCTAAGTAAAACCTCAGTCCATGCAGTTCAGAAACAATTATGGTAAGCTGCTTTCTATAATACTTTGTCTTGAAACAGTTAAAAATAGATCACAGAGACCATGTGTAGTATTTTCTACAGTTGGGAATCTTGCACCACAATAACATAAAGTATCAGTTTCTCTTTAAGTTGGGAATAGCACATACCTCAGATGAGTTATCTGGAATAGCAAAAATAGCTTCCTGGTAAAAGTCACACTCAGAGAAAAAAGATCCAGCAAGTGAAGTAGTCAGAGACAGATTATAAGGAGTTCACTCCATGAAATTGCTGGTGGTGACCAGGTTATCCCCACAAAACTTTGTCTCTGCATCTGGGACTGAGCCTGAAGTGCTGAAGGTCAGTTTGACCAGCCACTAGGAAGGCCAGCTGCATAAAGTCATCTCATGTACTGAGATTTGTGAAAATACAGTGACTCAGAATGCAATTGGTGTCTAGAAGAACAAAACTTTCTTACCTCCCAAATCTCATATGTGCTTGTGGCAGGAGTGGAGGGTGGGATGGGAGGAAAGGGATGGGACTTCAGAAGAAGCTGTGTCACTTACCAATGTGCTACACACATACTTGAATCACAATGAATATATGCTATTGGAAGTATGGGTTAAGGAGTCAATAATAAAGTCGTCAGGGACTAATTGACATCATATGTACCTTGGGCCTGAATCCTCAGAAGTGAACAAAACATAAATATCAAACCTGTTTCTCAAGTCATCTACAGTTGCCTTTTCCACGTCCACCATCTAACCTGAGCCACATGGAAAGTAAATTTTGGAAAATGTGTTTTCAGTTGTGTTTTAAAGATTTATTTTTTAATATCATTTGTGTAATTGTTTTGGCTGTGTGTGTGTGAACTGTGTGCTCTGGTGTTCATGGAGGCCAGAAGGGGACATTAGAGTCCCTTAAAGTAGAGTTATTGAAAGGTATGTGTTAACAGATGGGTGCAGGATCTGGGTCTTCAGCAAGAGCAGCAAGTACTCTTATCCACTCAGTCAACCCTCCTTCCCCTATTTTCAAGTAATTTAAGTTGAGACTACAGAGCTACCACAGGACATCTGGATAAACAGTCAGATAGCACTTGGGTTTCTGGGACAACATGGAAAACAGTTAAAGTAAAAGCACCATATGCCGTTTAAGAGAAAGAACTAAAGCAAACAGAAGGGGGCTCAGATGGTCCTTTCTTCACAGAGAACCAGCCAGGCAACAGAGCTGCAGCACGCTGTCTCTGCCAGTTAGTGCTTGCTGTAGTTGGCAGTGAGGTGTCCACCTGTATGAGGTCTGTGAGAGCCACAGAGAGAAAATTCAGCTGTGCTAATGTATTCTTTATCTCTGCTTCAGTTCCTGCCTCCAGGTTCCTGCCCTAAGTTCTGACTTCACTCCTCAATAATGAACTGTGTGGTAGAAGTAGCATCTGAAATAATCTCTTTCTTATCCAAATTGGTTTTTGTTAGTGTTTCATTATAGCAACCAAAACAATCCAAACAACAACAACAACAACACAACAGCAGCAGTAGCAGCAACAACAACAACAACAACAAGACTTCTGACAGAAAACGTGGTCTTTGTCACAGAAATCCTCATCTGGAAGGACCCACTGACGACTTGGTTCAATTCATGAGACTAGCAGACCTTTCTACCTGTGGAAACTGATCTACAATCCACCCAATCAGAGAGACCATGTCATACTGAAGAGGAAGAAATAAAAACTCTATGCATGATACCTTCTACTTCATGCTATTGGATATTTTAAAGTTTTAAACTTATCGTTATTACATAATTATATACATATACATCATATATGTGTTTATGTATATATGTACTTTGATTGTATTGCCTCCATTATCCATATTTCATTTATGTGTTATATTTATGTCCTTCACTTGTGGCATACTGCACATCATTAGGACTTCTTCCACTAGGGTGGATGTGAATGAGGGAGTCATTGGAAAAATGATAAATACCTTATCTGTGCCTATATCATGGAGGAATATGTCTTTCCCTCCCCCAACAAGCACCAACAGAATGTTGCTCCTCATATAGAGTTGGAGCCTCTTGGCAATCGTAGAATACTGAAAGGTCCAGTCTTGCACATGTATCCTTGGCTTTTGTGAATCAAGAATTCATCATGCATGTCCTTCCTAGAAGACTGCACAGTAATTATTACTATGTATAGTTTTATATTTTGTTATGTTGTTGTCTTCCATTTAATCTTATTGTCAAATGTTTTATGACTCTACTGCCCAAAACCTCATTCTGACTCTCATTCTTCCCATTTCATTTAAGTCCTTTTCCTTCTTTGCATCTCCTTACTCATTTCACTAGTTAAACATTAGTTCAAAATCAGTACATTTTCATTCAAATGTCATTAAACTCTACTGGGGATTTAGAAAAGTGCTCTAGTGTTTTCTACTGCAAGTCAGCACTGGAAATTTGGCTAAGTCATTATGTCTGGTAATGCAGATATGTTCCCTGCTAAACAGCCAGAGGTAACACAAATCAAAGGCAATTCACCAGGAGAAATCATATAAGACAAACGTAAGCAAAAAACAAAATAAAAACAAAACAAAACAAACAAACAAAACCCTAGAAGACACATCCATCAGATGCGCAAAGCAAAATGAGTAAAACCAAAATACATGAGACAGCTGCCCACTGTGACATCCACCCATAGTTACAGCTCCTCAGTAATAGACATCCGAGAAAGGGAGACAGCCAACATGTCAGATAAAGCCTTTGTGATCTCCTTTGAAATAATAAAAATGACCATATATTGGAGAGTCAAATATATATAAGAACAATTTTGAAGAGTCAACTCAGGATCTGAAAAAAAAAGTTATAAAAGTGAATAAAATAGCCAGTAACTTTGCATAATAAAAACTAAAACAAACAAAAATGTATGAAAATGTTAGCAAGAAAATTGAGACTCAAAAATGAACCAACCAGGGCTGAAGAGATGGCACAGTGGAGAAGAGCACTGATTGCTCTTCTGAAGGTCCTGAGTTCAAATTCCAGCAATCACATGGTGACTCACAACCATCTATAATGACATCTGATGCTCTTATAGAAAAATAACGAAGATATCCCAAACTTCCTAGAATGTGAGACACATCCAAAAGGCCAAACCCAAGAATCAGTGGGACAGAAGAAGAAGTTGAGAAAAAGTCTGAAAACAGAATTTATTACATAAATGTTTGCTGGATAGTCTTCAAACCAAGTAAAAGATATGGAGATCTAAACTAGAGAGTATTTAAAACCTAAACAGACATGATCAAAGAAGAACCACTCCATAAAGAAATGATGTTAAGGACAATAAGTGAAAAACACCAATCTACATTCAAACCAGAAACACCAGACAAGGCTACTCCCAAGAGCCAATTAAAAAGGGCTGACATATTTTAAGGCCTGAAAGTACTTAACTATCAGTCAACATACTTGGGAAGTGATCATTTCAATTCCATAGAAAAAATAATATTTTTTTCTTTTTAGAAAAACACAAATTAAAACAATTCACAACCACTATACAACACTGTAGAAAATCCTTAGAGCAACTCTGTAAATAGAAGGAGAAAGGCAGTGTCATCCATAAGAACATATACATGATAAAGTTCATGAAAGGAAGGGATGAAAGGAGGAGAGCCAGGAAGGAATCTATCATGTCGAAGACAGCCAACCACAGACCCTTAATATGAACACGGAAGGAAGAAAAGACCACCAATGATCCATGCAACCAAAACATCAACACAAGCATGGTAGACAGCAAGCCTCTCTCAAAAGTAAAGCTGAAAGTAAATGGATTGTTATTAAATTAAGGTTAGGGGGGGTGCAGCATGCTGGAATTGTCTGAACCAACTGCAGAAAAGAGTTGCTAGCACTGTTTTGCAATTAATCCTTGGAAAAGGCTACTCAATTGGACACCGTGGCACCTGACTGTACCTTCCAAGTTTGCTCTGCCTCTGGGGTGTGGGAATGCTGCTGGGCAGACAGGATGTGGAGCACTAGTCTGCACTTACCCTGCCATCAGGTGCTAGGCTAGAAAGACGCCCCAATACACTGCTCAGGAAGTGGGAAAACAGTCTAAGATGTGGGAGGCTAAAGCTGGGATTCCCTGACTCTCGGGTGTCCAGTTACTACTGAAAACTGCATAGAGGTTGGAACGGAGGGTAGGGGGTCCACAGGCCAAAGATGAGGAGCCTGAGGGCCAGAGGCTCCCAAACTCCTGGACATCCAGATGCCACTGGGTTGTGGGTAGTTGGGAATGAAGTTGGACCAATGGGTTGAGGAGCCCGGGAATGAGAGGGGATGGGAGGATGGGGAACTTCAGCTTAGCTCAGCCTTCTCCATGCTCCCCCACAATGGTTTGTTTGTTTTTTGTTTTTGTTTTATGAAAGAGACAGTCCTTGGTTCTAAACTGTTTATTGGTTGTTCATTGTGGAAACTGGATGCATACCACATTCTCAAGGTGGACCGAAATTAAATACCTTTTGCAGGAAGGAATGTCCAGGAAGGGAAGCTTATTGGCTAAACCCTCAGGGCCTCTAGAAACCTCATTAGCATGGGGAACTCTGTTCTGATTATCATGACCTGTCAGATTCCTTTGCGGAGAATGTGGTCACGTGACTGGGACCTGGTCTGAAGCAGGTGAAGCTCTTATTGTCCCCTCAGACGTCCCCAGGGCTTCCAATCTGTTTCACCTTACCAAGTTTCCTGGCACTATCCACTGCCTCACACCTGACTGCAGTTTTAAGAGATCTATACACCTGAGGCAGAGGCTTGCCATTTTGAGTCCGTCAAGTACAACAGCTACAACCTCCCTAAAACGTAACAACAAGGAGTTGGAAATGTCATTGGCACATTGGAAATTCATCTTTGCAATGCATAGCTTTTTGCTGTCTTTAAAGACATAGAGTTTTGCCCCAATGCCCTTTCTGATCACAAACTATTACTCTCTGCTCAAATGGTCCTCTTCCCTCAGCCTCCCGTGTACTATAGGCAAGAGTCACAGTGTCTCTTTGCCTCATTGCGTGTTTCTGAAATTAATTCAAATACTGAATATATAAGAAGCTTATAAATCCAGGAAGAAAAGAATCAATAAAAATGGAAAAGTCTGGCCATTTCACAAATTATACCGCACCAGGCCTACCAGTGTGAAGTCAGACAGTCCACTGAGAGGGATGTGAGGATGATTATAGGAAAGATGGAAAAAAGACTCAGAGATGAAAGTTAGAAATTGGCAGGGCTGCAAGTATGTACCACACCAGCAGCAAATGTATTTCGCATCGCCTTTATATACTTTACAGTAGAGTGGAAACAAAGTCACAAGCTGGCAGAGACAATGGTTAATGCACATAGCATATCCATTGCCACCTGGAGGACCCCCTGTTCCTTCCACCAAGATTAATAGGATGTTCAACCCTCACCTTGAGCCTTAAGTGTAGCTTCTCTTATTGGTCCAGGTGTCAGCAGGTCAGGAAATCTGCCAGCAGACCCTGAGCTGCCTTGACTTTGGCTGACAGACAGGTTTTCACAGAAGCAGGCAAAATAGCTCCTGACATTCTACTCAATAAATAAGCATATAAAAATGACCCCTCCATTTTGCCCCTCCTGCTGCTGGCTCCCTGACTGTCCCTTTGAGTTCTTTCTGATTTCCTGTTGCCTGTTTTCCTGTTTCTCTTCCACTTTCAGGCCTCCATTAAGATCTTGTTTTTGTTTTTGTTTTTGTCTTTGTTTTTTCCCTTTCATATCTTCTTCTAGGCCAATAGTCAATCACATTTCTACACACACACACACACACACACACACACAAACACACACTAAAATCTAAGACCTGCATAGGAAAAAATAATGCAATATTTGTCTTTCTGAGACTCAAAGGGAAGTAGTTTTTGACTGAATCGGCCACCAGACATCTAACTGAAGTATTTGATATTTTAGATGAGCTCCTGGCTGCCCTCTAGTGCTCAGGAGTCAAATTGGATTCCTAGTGGTTGGAGCAGCTATCCTTGATCTGAAGACCAAAGTGTGTATGCTTCCGAGGCAAAGTGTGGAGCAGAAACTGAAGGAAAGGCCATCCAGAGAATGCCTCACCTGGGGATCCATCCCACATACAGTCATCAAACCCAGACGCTATTGAGGATGCAGGGAAGTGCTTGCTGACAGGAGCCTGATACAGAGGCTCTCCGAGAGCCTGACAAATACAAAGGCAGATGCTCACAGCCAACCATTGTACTGAGCATAGGGTACCAGATGGAGGAGTTGGAAAAGGGACTGAAGGAGCTGAAGGGATTTGCAGCCCAGTTGGGGGAGCAACAGTGTCAACTGGCCAGACCTCTTGGAGCTCCCGGGGACTGGACAACCAACCAAAGAGTACACATGGAGGGATCTATGTGGCAGAGGATGGCCTTGTTGGATATCAGTGGGAGGAGGGGCCCTTGGTCCTGTGGAAGTTCAATGCCCCTGTGTAGGGGAATGCCAGGGCAGAAGGTGGGAGTGGGTGGGTGGGTGGGGGAGCACCCTCATAGAGGCAGGGGGTGTGGGAAGGGATAGGAGGTGTCTGGAGGGAAAGGGGATAATATTTGAAATGTAAATAAAGAAAATATATATAAAAAAAAGGATAGAACTTTGATGGCAGGCAAGATTTAGTAAGAAGGTTGTGGTTTTGACCCACAGCTGTCAGATACGATGACGATTCATGCAGGAGTGCAAAATATGATTCATGGGTACTTTAAGATGGAGAACAGAAGATTGCTTAAGACGTGGAGCTTGTTAGAACATAGACTGAAGAATGACCTATGCCTTGGGAAACTGAAATAGGCTTCAGGCAAAAATGCAGAGGGCCTTTGACCTCAGGTGCATTTTTGTTCCCTGGATTGGTCTTGGACGTGATTTTGTGCCCTATGTGACAAACATTTCTGTTGCCTCCGATTCCTAACAGCAGAAAGGAACAATGACACTATGTTCTTCTCAAAGCAGTTTATTCAGGAACCTTTCAACATGCATGCAGGAATCTCTCTCTAGGAATAGTCTCTTGTGTATCTATCTCCACCCCCAATCACAATCCCTTATATAACCCCTCAACCACGCCCCATCAGCCCAGTCCATGTAACAGCAGTCCATTGGCCAGAATCATCACTCTTCATATGGTCCGATCTTGCATCATGGTGCACCTGCACAGTTCTCACAATGGTCGTGGCTTATTTTCAGGTATATGAGGAAGTCAGGTGCAAGTCATAAGACTTGGCTGCAGTCCCGGACACCATCTTGGGACTGCTGCCACACCTGCTCCTCACACATTTACAGTCAACTTATAGGACATATTTATTCTAGTTGGTTGTCAGAACATATCTATAGAACCCTATCTGGTCAGTGTAACCTGAATCTGGATATGACCTTCTACCTTGCTTTCATTGCCTTCCCAGATATAACTTATACCACAAGCCAGGAAGTTGTGTTTAAATTGATCTGTCCTGAGAACATTCTGGAAAAGGTCTGCTCAGTTAAGATTTAGTCTGTGCTTACTGGTGCTTATGTACATGTTTTTCTGAACTCAAAAACAACCTTCCTTTCATCCTTGCTTTCTTTGCTATATTCATGTATGAACATGTATTGAAGCTATAATGATGTTGTATACAGTATTAGCCTGTAGTCCTCTACAACTTTTCAGGTCCTCAAAGCACAGGATTCAGCACAGGTTAACAAAAGTTCACAGAGCTTAGCTTTGTTGCCTAAGTTGGGATTCGTTTTCTTTGCTAGGTGAAATGTGTATCTATATTCTGACCCTTTTTGAACTACAGAAATATCCCGTTGTAGAAACAAGATATTGATGCAGAAGCCTCTATAGGTAGCATGACAGAGCCTTCTTGCTGTCTTCCACCCTCCCAACACAATGTATTCCCATTACCAGTAAGACGTGTGACAGAACACAGATGTCTGTGAGAAGCCGTGAGAGCAGTCAATAGGATGTATTGCCAAATGGACTTGAGAAGACTCTATGGACTTTATTTTGTGGGAGACACTACAACCGTAGAGTATGCCAACTAGACTTTATGGAATACATGGTAAGCAGATTTAGTTCATTGTGTGGGGTGGATTTCCATGTGTTTTCTTATTTAGTACTTAGTGGACATGCCAATGTTGTTTAATCTCCTCTTCTTGAACAACATAGCAGCATTGAATGCTGACCACTGCAACAACAAGTGTCTCTGACCAACACTGACATTGTCCCATATGCATGCCACTTACAAATGTTAAATCAAGACGCAGTAAAAACATTTAAGCAGCTACACATTACAACCAACTAGATGAAAGCAGCAGTTAACAACCCACCAACTAAAAATGCCCAGGGCCAGACAGCTTTAGCACAGAGTTCTACCAGACTTCAAAGAACTAACACCAATACTTCTCAAATTGTTTTAAAAATAAAAAAGAAAAGGGCCATTTCCAAATTCTTTTCATGATGTCAGAATAACTGATATTAAAACTAGTCAAATATCCAACAAAAAGAAAGTATTTTAGACTAATTTTCATTATGCACATACATAAAAAATTCTTAATAAAGCACTTGCAAACTAAATTCAAGAACACTTCAAAGAGATCAAATTGACTGTAATGTAACCGGCTTTAACATAAAAAGATAACTAGATCCTTATCTTTCTCTCTGAACAGTGCTCAGTTCTAAGTATATGAAAGACACCAGCGTTAAGACCTGCCATTGGAGAAAAACATGGGGAATTTGTTTCAATTTAAAGTCACAAGAAAGGCCTGCTTAAGCATGACACTAAGACCTAAGCATAAGCACTAAGACCAACTATTGACAAATAGGATGAAACTACAAAAATAAATGACAACAAATGATGATGTGGAGACAGGGGATTCTTATTCACTGTTGGTGTAAACTAGTGCAGCCACTATGGGAACTAATGTGGGGGTTACTCAGAAAAGTCAAAGCAGGTCAAGCATCTGATCCAGCTATGCCACTTCTGGACAGATTCCCAAAGGGCATCATATCTCATTAGAGAGATACTTGCTCATGCGTGTTCATTGCCTCATTTGTCACAAGTTCTAGAAAATGGAGACAGCCTAAATGTCTGCCAGTGACTGAATGGATAAATGGCTGTGACTACATGTCCAAGATATACACAGTCAAGCCATCCAAAATTGCTGGATGGACGTGGGAAGTATTCATGATGCTCCACCCCTAAATGAGAGGTGATTGACAGTTTTTGGCTGCTGGAGAAGGAGAGTCAGTTTTCTTTAGATATGTAGCCACTGAGGTCTAAGTGTGACCCAGTAGATGGTCTCACATCTATCCTAACACAGACAGCACTGAGTAGACTCAGTAGTTATAAACAAAAGAACAAACAAAGAATATGAGATTTGTGGGCATCGGTTATGACAAGGGTAGGAGAGAATTTAGAGTTGAGGGAATAAAGTTTGAGTCTGATTATGAATGGGGTATTGGTGGTGTAATGGTAAGCACAGCTACCTTCCAAACATGAGTGGCTATTGCAGTCACCAAGTGTTAACCAAAGGGATCTCTCTCTGTCTCTCTCTCTCTGTCTCTCTCTCTCTGTCTCTCTCTCTCTGTCTCTCTCTCTCTGTGTGTATGTGTGTGTGTGTGTGTGTGTGTATGTGTGTGTGTGTATGCTCAGAGACCAGTTTCTCCAAAGCAGGACAGCCACTCTAAGAGATTCCCCTTTTTATGTACTGGGCTTTTCATTGATCCATATACGTTTTAAAACGTATACGTTGGCTGAAGAAGGTTTCCAATTTGTACATGTTGGGGTTGCCTAATGTTAAAATCAGGCATTGACTCCTGAGAATGTTGGGATTCTGGGGATGTAGAAGGACACTAAATTATGTTACTTGAGGACCGATCTCAATGTTTTCTAATTCTGCTCAGTAATACATGCCCTGTAGGATGGATGAGGCTGTCAGGAATATCTCAGAAATATTTATTCTAAGATTGCATCAAACATATGAAACTGTGAGCTATATACATAGGTAACATTCAATTAGTTCTCAGGTATGTATTCTTCATTCTTAAAGGCAAGTATTGACTAACAGAGGAAAATAAATACATTTTAAAACTATAAAAGTGTAATAGAGGATTGGAGCAGATTATTTAGCTGATACTATAGGTCCACAAGGAGGCAGAGCATCTCTGCTCCTGCAAACTCACAAAGGGTCTTTTGGGTGACCCACTGTTAAGAGCAGCCTGCAGTCAGCAGCCTTCTGTGCAAATCGTTAAAGAATATTCAGTGCTGTGGAGGACAGAGGAGGTGAGCTGATAGCAGAAGCATCCTGCCTGGCTGAAGACCACAGTCCTGAGGGAGAACAATGAAGACACTGGCTGGGTGTTTGTTCCTATGCTTGTGGCTTCAGCTGGAATGTGAGTGAAAGACTTTGGGAAACAAATCATTTGCCAGTGTCCATTGTCAGTCTATGGAGCAGACTGGCCACCTCCAGTTTGCGCGATATAACTGTAGGAAGGAAAACAATGTCTGGAGAATGATTGCCAGATCGACCTCCTGTTGTTTCCTTTCGCACAGGTGTGAGCAGAGGAGAGCAGGTGGAGCATCGCCCTCCTCACTTCAGTGTCCAGGAGGGAGACAGTGCCATTATCATCTGCATCTACCATCCTTTATTTCTCCTGGTACAAGCAATAAACTGGGGCGGGTCTCCAGTTCCTTATGGAGGTTTTGTTTTTTCAAATGTGTATGGAAAAGAAGAAAAAGGACTCACTGTCCTACTGAATATGAAAGACAAATCTCTCTATCTGAACATCACAGCAGCCCATCCTGGACACCCAGCCATGTACTTCTGTGCAGCAAGTGAACAGTGTCCTTCAGGCATGTCCTGCTTGTACACTGACCTGAAAACAGGCCTGGAGACAAATATATTTTCCCCTGTTGAGACCAGGAGTTTCCTGTATTCTATGCTTACTAGACAGATGTTCTAAAACATCTTGAAATCCTCTTTCTAAAACATACAACAAGTGCTTGAGCATCTTAAATGAGGTCTCCGTGAGAATAACTAATTAGATGTCAAGACTCTAGAGTTGACTGCCAGGTGCTTTTTAGATTGCCCCCACTCCACAGACATCTCAGTGTAACTGGTAGAGCACACTCATAATGGGAAGATTCTTAACTTTTAATAACGGTACTTAGAATGTTCATTAGGTTGTTAATGCACGGGGCAGGAAAAATAATTAATATATAAACCAACATTTTCCTTATATTGTTACTAATATTAGTTCAGTTTTGACTTCCATGTGTTTCCTGGCCTAAGCATTTCATAATTGCCAACCATAAAACCAATTTTTACGAGTTTTAGAAGACTTCTGATTGATTCTTTGTGAATTTCACATGATGCACCATAATCCCAAGCATCCCCCTGTCCCTTCATATCTGCCCTCTGCCCTTGAAACCCCCCTGTCGAAACAAAGAAAATACCACAAAATCTCTATGTAGAAGCTTCCATGTGTCAAGATGGGTCACACAGTCTACCCTTCTGCCAAGCAGCTTTACTTGCAAGTGTTCATTACAAGCCACTGGTCTGCTTAGAGACTGCTGGTTTCGCCTACACTATCAATCCTGGATCCTCACCTGGACTTCTCTTGGATATCCCATTACTGTCCTGTCTCATGGAGAGCTTGCTGCTTTGGTTCTGCAGGGCCTGCCCCTTCATGTTCTCCAGCAGTTCACAGATGGGGTAGATGTTGGAATGGTCTAACTCAGAGCCTTGGATCTGGGCCGGTGGGGTAGCTGAGTTAGTCAGCCCAACAGCTCTCCCAGGCTCATGCCATAGGGACCAACTCTCTCATGCTGCCCCGGGGGAGGGGCAGGGCCAGCTTTCCAATGCTCATACCCTCATGGCTAGATAAATTATGCCTCTGCCAGGTAGGCCAGCTCTACTGTGGGGTCCACTTCCCCTCAGTGCTCCAGTTGTGGGGAAGCACCAGCTCCTCTGCTCTCAGACTCTTGGGGACAGCTCTCCCAGGCTGTCAAGGCAAGGGATAGGGACAGCTCATCCAAGTGCTGCACAGCTGTGGAGTCAGCTCTGCACAGCTCTGGGACATTGCCCTAGGTGGCAGCCCAGACCAGGGATGTTCCCATGGCCTTTGGTGGTAACATGGTTCACAGACATTAACAGAGACCCAGACATGGCCCTCAGTGACAGCAAAAGCCAGGACTTCAGCATGGGCGCAGGTGCCATCACAGGCTATTCATACCAGGCTCCTCACATCTCTATCTCTGCCTTTCTTCACTGTGCACACTCTGTACTGATTCTCTCTGTATTCCATCTCTTTATCACTTACTTGTTCCACACTGCTCTGCCTCATGGCACATGATGGGGGCCATATCCTTCCTGCTCCTCCTTGCCCACCCATTTTTATGATTTTATGATGTATTTTATATATCACTCTTCTAGTTCTATAGTAGTGACCTTTCCTTTGTGCTGAAAGACGGTGCTTGAAGTGTGCCATTGCATTTCGCCCAGATAAATTGCTTCTTGATGTCACCGAAGTTTCTCTAGAGGAAGGTTTTTCCCAGGCTCTTCTGCTGCAATAGAGCTCTCTTGTTCATTGTGACCCTGAACACTCTCAATTTTTCCACTTCATTTTATTATCAGGTATGCTCAGCTTATTACAGACATTCCAGACACTGACAAGAATTACAGAGTGGTCTTTGTGATTAATTATCAAGAGAGAGTCCGTCATGTCTGTGTCTGGTAAGAATGGTCACTCAGCCATGTCTATACCACAGAACGGCCTCCGCCATATAGTCTCCCAAAGTGATCTACTATACCTGTGTAACGTGGGGTTGGCCAGTCTATGTTCAGTTGTCTCTGAATTGTGACCTGCTTGGGATCTTTGTAGTATCCCTCGCCTTCTGCAAGAAGAAGCTTCTCTAATGGTAAGGGTTGCAACCTATCTGAGGTCGTGCGGGTAAGTTCTGAGAATGTAGTTAGATAGGATACTGGTTGAGGAAAGTGGCAGTAGTAGGTTCTTCTCTGGGTTCCATGACCTTACCAGTTCCAGGAAGTTCATTGGGTTTACAGTGCCAGGTAAGATGTCCTTCCTAATGGCTGGGCTTTAAGTACAATTAGATGGCTGTTGGTTACTACCAAGATAGGACTGACACCATTGCATGTTTGGGGATATCTCGGTGTGCAGAGGTCATTTTTGTGAATCAAGGGCTTTGAAGTAGGGTGGAAAGGTTGATTGTTTTTGTCCTTGGCAGCAGGGTACCTTCCCCACTGTTTTTTAACAATGGGGACTTAGCTGCAAAATTTGAAATAGCCTATGCTGGTTGTTTTGTGTGTGTGTGTGTGTGTGTGACTCTTGGCCTTCCCTTCCTTAACCAACAACTCAAAATGATGTTTTTCATCCTTGGTACTGGGTTTTTATTGCACAGTTTTTGGCAATGTTACCATGTCAAGTAGTAGAACTTCAGGTGTTTTGTCTATGATGTCATACATTCATATATACTATATATAACTTGAGATAAATGTAAAATTTGATCCCATATGGCTTCTTACTTTTTAATTTTGAGACAGGGTCTCACTATGTAGCCCTGGATGTCCTGGAACTCATTCTGTAGACCAGGATAGTGTCGTAATCATATTCATACACTTGCCTTTGCTTCCCAAGTGCTAGAATTAAACGCATTTGCCTCTTTACTTGCCCAAGATTTCAAAGTTTGAGTCTTTTCATAGTGTCCTACAGTTTCTGCATGTTCCTTTCGTGTATTTATTTTTCATATTCTTTGCTAGTGAAGTGTCATTCATCTTCTTGGTCCTTCCTACATTAATGTTTTCCCCAACTTTTCTAATTGTGTTATTATTTAGTTTTCTCCACTTCATTTCCATTTCACCTTGAGCTCTTTTCAGCATTTTTCCAGTTTCCTACTGAGTTTCAAATCCTAGACTGTCATCATCATTTCTTTCACATGTTTATATTTTCCTGGCCATCAGTCCGGTGCTTCTTGGTATTCTCATTAGAGCTATGATGTCTTCTTTGGGTTATTTGTTGAATTGTTGTTTTATGTTCTGTATCCTGTGGTTCATCTAGATAGTTCTCACTGGGGAATATTTCTACAGTTCAGGTAGGGTTAAGGGAAGAACTATAGGCTTGCTCTTTTATATTGTCTGTGTTTTTCTGGTGAGACCTGAGGGTGTGAACTTCTTTTGCAGGTTTGGCTTCTAATGTAACCTTCTAGGCCGCCTCCATTGAGTGGAAGCTGTGTTTGGTTTTTGTTGCTGTCCAACCACTGTTGATTTTAGATCAGGTATATTGAGTCAGTACCCCGAGTTACACACTCAGGGTTTCTATTTTGTATTCCTTTCTTTTTTCTTTTTTGGATTTGGGTTGCAGGAGTGAAGGTGATTGCAAAGGTTGAGAACACGACAAATGAACCGATGCACTCAATCTGCTGTACATGCTGTGCTACCTGAGCCATACTGGGAGCCTGAGAATGGCATGGGTGGCCTGAGGACTTAATAAGTCAACAGACTAAGCTAGCACGCAGGGTGCACAGCCAAAGCAAATCCTGGAGATTGAAGATAGCATGGGGCATCAGGTTCCTGTGGCTTACTAGGCTAGATTAGTGCACAGCCATGCACTGTGCACTCCAGTCTAGATCAGACTGGACCCTGACATAGAATGAGTGGTCTAGGATAGGCCTAGAGATTGGAGGTGTTGTGGACAGGAAAAAGTCAGATGACCTGATCAGACTGGGATATCACCCCTGATGTGAAACCAGGGCCCACGTTTATTTTGTGAGTCATGGTCTCTTAGTGGCTTGGGACCCATTGACTAAGCTAGACTGACTGGCCAGCAAGGCAGGGATCCACCTGTCTCTATGTACCCAGTACCAGAATTACAAGTGAATGTTTTAACCTGTACTTGTAAGTTTTTGTTGTTTTGCTTTATATATGTTCTGGAGACTGAACTCAGAACCTCATGTTTGTATGAAAAACTACTTTCTGAACTGGGATATCTCTCCAGCCCTGAATAAAGTATTACTACAAGTTAATTTTTCCTTTAGAAATTAAATCTCTTTTTTACAATAATTGGTTATTATATACAAAATTAAGTTAAAATTATTATTTATTACTCTTTTAAAAACTGCTTATGTTTTCTAAGTCAGACACATACTAGTGGTGTCATAGTAGACAAATAGATAATACAACCATGGGATGTATACAGGATAAAACTGAAGTAGGACAGAAATCCAGGAAAACTGTTGGGCCATGAAGAAAAGGAGGGTCTCCTCGTCCTGAAGTTTGGTTGAAACTTCATACCACTTGAGAAGCAAGAAGTCAAACACAATAAATGTTCACTTCAAGGAATGCCACTGTAGATTTACTATCTCCTTCCTACACTGATATTTCTGTAAGATGGCAGTGACTCAGGCTTACAGTCTGAATACACATGACCTTGGCCAGATTCCCATCAAGTCTGGTGTGGGCAGTTTCTACTCAAATGTGTTCCTAGTTATAGCCAGGTGTGGGAGTATAGGATCTGATCTACCCTGAAGTGTTTTAAGTCCATGAGCAATAGTCCAAAGTGTGTCTTTTGAGTAAGTAGTGCAGGGTATTGAATTACACTACATAAAAAAACAAAGACACATTTTAATGGTTCCATGTGAAAGTATTAAGATGCCTCTCTTTTTATGCAATACATAAAAACCTAAGTCTAAATGGATCCTAGATTAGAAAAGTAGTAACAAAGTTATAAAACCTATGTGAATAAGCATTGAAGTGTTTGTTCATGTGAAATGGTTTGAGCAATCCGTCTTAGGTATTATACTCAGAAGGGAAGGGAAGATGAAAATAGAAAATAGAAAAATTATCTTTATGATTCAAAGGAGATCATCAATAGCATGAAAATGGCATCACAATGGGAAAATTATTTGCATATCTTTTATCTGATAACACCTTTCCAACCACAATGTATAATCACCTCCATACTTCAGGCTAGGTTAAAAGTGAGCAAACTTGTGGATAGACAGTTTCCGTGGATGATATGGAAATGCTCAATGAGCACAGGAAAGAATGTGGAACACTGTGCTTTTAGAAAAGGAAAAAAATACAAGAAAGTCTCACATCACTGCCACTAAATCAGGTGATATAAGTAGAGATAGTAGAACAGGTTTTGTCTAAGGTTTGGGGAACATGAAATCCGCAAGTGCTGCTCATGGGAAGGAAAATATTGAAGCTGCTTTGAGAAATGCCAATTCATTTCCTAGTGATATACTAAAGACAAAGAAGACGTGTGTATGAGTGCTCATATCTGCATATTCATATCATCCCAAAGTGGAATAAACCAGTGGTTATCAATTGATGAATGGAAAAGGTAGCTGACCCATGGAATGCAATGCCATATAGCAATGGAAAGGAATGGCTCCTGCTACAAAATGAAGTTTGAAATACACAAAAGCACAAGAGACCACATGGAACAAATGTCAATTTCTATGTAATGGCTAGTATACAAAACTCTATCAGTGGCAGGACTTAATGGAAGGAGATGGGTGACTATTCCTAGATGTGGAGTTTATTTTTGTGGTGAGGAACTTTGATAAAATCTATTAGATGATGCCGAGATAGTTCTTTGAGTAAAACAATAATCTTCAAATTCTCTTTGGATGGTTGAATTGTATCTGAATGGTATTTCAATAGAACATTTGCAATACAGATCTCTAACAAGTTGAAAAACCTAAATTCTGAGAGTAAGTATCCATGAAGTGAGAACAAAGCTTTTCCTTCCAAGCCTGTTAAGACTCCGCCCATTCTGTTTCTGTATCTGAGCTGAAACATTCACTGCCTCCTGCCTAGAACTGTCACAGCCTGTTGACTAGACCAAAGCTTCCATCCTTGCTGGAAGACTGTCTGTAGACAGCAGTGTTTTACATACTGTCCTAGTTTTCCTTCTATGGCTGTAAAAAAAAAAAATGGAGAGCAAAGAGTTTGTTTGGGTCACAGGTTACAGTCCATCATCAAGGGAAGCCAAGGCATTAAGTCAAGGAAGAACCCAGAGTCAGGATCTGAAACAGAACCATGGAGGGGCGCTGCTAACTGACTTGGTCCTCGTGTTTCAGAAGACTTGTTATTTTCAAACAACACAGAACTACCAGACCAGGAGTCGAACTGCCACAGTTGGCTTGGCACTCTCACACTGATCACCAGGAAAACGCTCCATACATTTTCCTACATGCCAATTGATATGTTTTTTGTTTTTTATTCAGTTAAGGTTCCCTTTTTCCAGATCACTCTTGCTTGTGTCAAGTTGAGAAAAGCCAAAACAAGTTGGCATGTTTTCTTCTTGACACATAAACCACCACTATTGCGTTAGTCAGGGTTTCTATTCCTGCACAAACATCATGACCAAAAAGCAAGTTGGAGAGGAAAGGGTTTATACGGCTTACACTTCCATACTGCTGTTCATCACCAAGGAAGTCAGGACTGGAATTCAAGCAGGTCAGAAAGCAGAAACTGATGCAGAGGCCAGGGAGGGATGTTGTTTACTGGCTTGCTTCCCCTGGCTTGCTCAGCCTACTCTCTTATAGAACCAAGACTACCAGCCCAGAGATGGTCCCACCCACAAGGATCCCTTCCCCCTCGATCACTAATTGAGAAAATGCCTTACAGTTGCATCTCATGGGGGCATTTCCTCAACTGAAGCTCCTTTTTCTGTGATAACTCCGGCTGTGTTAAGTTGACACAAAACTAGCCAGTACAATTGACCCCTTGTCAACTTGACATACAAACATATCACTAGTAAGCCTCAACCCTTAATTTCTTATTCATCCCCAAGATCTAAACAACTTTAAAAGTCCCACAGTCTTTACATATTAAAAGTCAATCCCTTTAAAATGCCCAATATCAAGCCGGGCGTGGTGGCGCATGCCTTTAATCCCAGCACTCGGGAGGCAGAGGCAGGCGGATTTCTGAGTTCGAGGCCAGCCTGGTCTACAAAGTGAGTTCCAGGACAGCCAGGGCTATACAGAGAAACCCTGTCTCGAAAAACCAAAAAAAAAAAAAAAAAATGCCCAATATCTTTTAAAACACAAAGTCTTTTTACAATTAAAAGTCTTTTAACTGTGGGCTCCACTAAAATAGTTTCTTCCTTCAAGAGGGAAAATATCAGGGCACAGTCACAATCAAAAGCAAAAAATCAATCTCTAACCATCCAATGTCTGGGATCCAACTCAAGATCTTCTGGGCTCCTCCAAGGCCTTGGGTCACTTCTCCAGCCATACCCTTTATAGCACAAGAGTCGTCCTCTAGGCTCCAGATGCCTGTACTCCACTGCTGCTGCTCTTGGTGGCCATCTCATGGTACTGGCATGTCCAAAACACTGCATGACCCCTTCAGTCCTGGGCCATCAATTGCAACTGAGGCTGAACCTTTACCAATGGCCTTCCATGGCCTCTCACAGTGCTGAGCCTCAGCTGCTCTGTGTGACCCCTTCATGCCTTCAAAACGAGTACCACCTGGGTGACCCTTACACATTACTAAGTCCCGCTGCAGCAGGAGTACAACCTTGGCTATCTCTGGAACACAGCCTCTTTGTGCTTTCAGAAAACACTTCCCAGAAGATGTCACCTCAACGATGCTGGTCTCTTCTTCATCACCACTAATTTCTTAGGTCCAGCTAACCAGCATCAATAGTCCCAGTAATGCAAAAGTTTCATTTTAGTAGTTCTGGTATCTTGTTAATCACAGCTGATTCTTCAGCCCCAGCTAACCAGAACCACAGAAACTTCCCAATCAAAATAGCAATGGCCCTGAAGAGTCTTTAATTTTCCCTCTGAAATTTCACAAGCCAGACGACCTCCATCTTCTGCACTGTTCTCAATATTGTCTTCCAAGCTCCTACACAACATCTGACAGAGCTCTTAACAACAAATGGATCTTCAAGACCAAAGTTCCAAAGTTCTTCCACAGTCCTCCCCAAAACATGGTCAGGTTGTCACAGGAATACCCCACTATGCTGGTACCAATTTGTCTTAGTCAGGGTTTCTATTCCTGCACAAACATCATGACCAAGATACAAGTTGGAGAGGAAAGGGTTTATTCGGCTTACACTTCCATCCTGCTGTTCATCACCAAGGAAGTCAGGACTGGACTCAAGCAGGTCAAAAAGCAGGAGCTGATGCAGAGGCCATGGAGGGATGTTCTTTACTGGCTTGCCTCCCCTGGCTTGCTCAGCCTGCTCTCTTATAGAACCAAGATTACCAGCCCAGAGATGGTCCCACCCACAGGGGCCTTTCCCCCTTTATCACTAATTGAGAAAATGCCTCACAGTTGGATCTCATGGAGGCATTTCCTCAACTGAAGCTCCTTTTTCTGTGATAACTCCAGCTGTGACAAGTTGACAAACACTAGCCAGTACAACTACTAAAATCCTAACCTTTTGTGTCTTATTTGTCCCAAGATGTAATGGCAGCACTACAATCTGCTTTGTCAAAGTTTTCAATGTCTCTGAAATGGGAACACCACAGGAGGCAAGCTGTGGAACCTCAAGACATTTGTTTCCTCCTATGGCCTCCAGAGGGCGCTGCTGCACTCACTAGTGTTCCTTCTTCCTTTGAAGATCTCCACCTGCTCACATCTCATCCTTCTTGCAGCTGGCTGAGTATTTAGCAAAGGCAAGTGACAAGAATCAGATATTCAAAACCTTCCAGGCTCGCGTTTGCAGCGTCAGTTTTTATGTGAGCGGGAGATTTCTCCAGCAGACTCTTCCCTACACCTGCTTTCAAGCTCTTGCTTTCCTCAGCCGCTTTCCTGCTTGTCCTGTTCCAGAGTTCCTCCACAATGGAGCTGCAGCTTTTTCAAGGCTCAACCATGCTCCTGACACTCCTCCCAGTACTGGGGATACACTTTGTCCTGAGTGAGTACAGCTTTGTTGTGGTCTTTGTATCCCTGGATTCTGACTGTACTCAGTGAAGTCTGCACTACAGTTCCTGACCTAATATTCCTTTCCAGGAGATGCCCAAGCTCAGTCAGTGACTCAGCCCGATGCTCGTGTCACTGTCTCTGAAGGAGCCTCTCTGCAGCTGAGATGCAAGTATTCCTACTCTGGGACACCTTATCTGTTCTGGTATGTCCAGTACCCGCGGCAGGGGCTGAAGCTGCTCCTCAAGTACTATCCAGGAGACCCAGTGGTTCAAGGAGTGAATGGCTTTGAGGCTGAGTTCAGCAAGAGCAACTCTTCCTTCCACCTGCGGAAAGCCTCTGTGCACTGGAGCGACTCGGCTGTGTACTTCTGTGCTCTGAGTGCACAGTGTGTGGGGCTGCAGGGGGAGCCAAACAAAAACACTGTGGCTGTGGGTCCTCATACTCAAGATCTCTCCTGTGGTCTCTGTGGCGTCTCTTTGGACTTGAAGAGGAAAGAAGGAAAGTTTTGCAGTCTCAGCTGTCTTTCTGCAACTCATTTCCAACTATAACATCCACTATATCCAATGCTCAGTTGTACTTCTGTGGAATGAGGAGACTGTGATGTATCCTGAGTGTTATTGCCTTAGTGAACATTGCTTGGGCAGTGCCTAGACTAAGTGGCTGATGGGGAAGCTGGACTTTCATTTTGTCACTTTAAGTGTCGTCTACACAGAATGTGAAAGGTGTACTCTTCAGCTTCTGTCCTGGAATTTTCTTGCTCTTCTCAATCTTTCATGCTAATTTCCCTATAAATTCTTCTTTTGCTACTAAATGTAACTGATCAGAATTGGTCATAATATTTAAGTATTGCCATTTTGGTAATTTGATGCCTTGTTAATCAATATAGGATTTCATCAGTACCACAAAAGTTTTTAAATCTGTCATAATTATGTAAGTTCTAACAATCATTAAAAATAAAACAGAAGAATAAGGAATTCGTTGGTATTTTTTCCAAAGAGTTCTTCACAGTTGTAAACTTACTATCTTGTTTTTGTTGCCATCTTAAAATCTTCAAGTCTCCTTGAGAATCCTCAGTCGGATTCCTTCTTCATCTTTTACAATGACTCATTGCTTTCACTCTGGTGTGGATGATTTTACTATGAGAATATCAATGATAGATTCTTTTTCCTAACATAGTCCTACCCTGCTGAAATACAGGTGAAATCACAGTGAAAAGTTAGTGCTCACTAACTACAATGTGGAATTTTAGTTTCTTCTCCATCTGATTGGGAGACTTATAGAAGAAGATTTTGTACTCCCATGTATTCAGTAGAGGAGGATGAATACTAAGGATAGGAAGAAAAAGGAATGGAGAATTTTCTAGCTGTTGCTTGACTCAGAAATAGAAGTAAGTAGGCATCATGGACCCATGTATGATTTCCAGTACACATAAAAATCTGGGTGTGGTAGCTGTGCTGGGAGATGAGGACAGGCAGGTCCCTACAGCCTGCCATCCACCCAGCCTAGCCTAACCATGAGCTCTAGGTATTAGTGAGAGACCCTGACTCCAATTAAAAAGGCAGGTAGCTTCAGAAAATTGACATCCAAGATTGACTTCTGGCCTCCACATGCATGTGTACATATGTGCACTTAAACACACATGCATACACACACAGTCACACCCAAGCTCTTCAGAACATGAGGAAGAACACCTGAGGTTTTTCTCTAGTCTCTACATGTACAAGTACACATGGGTTTTTACGTGCCCCACTCAGTTGTACCTGCACACCATGAGCACATACACATGTGCAGATAAATATTTTAACATAGAACACAAACACAAGTTATCTGAAGATTATAATACTAAGTAATCCATCTTACATATTACTCTGTTACTCTCTCAGTGTGAATTTTCTTTATAATGAGATGAGAAGGCAGGGATAGTGTAAACAATCGTAAGACACAGAACCTACATCAGCCCAGGAATGTTCACATATAACTTTGCAGCGCACTCACCTGCTGCAGGTGGTAGGGTTTCCCATTCTTGCCTCAGTACGTCTGGCCTGGCTGAGAACTTCAGGTCGCTGCAGTTCTATGGCAGAGCTTCCTGTGTTTCTCCATCTGCTCATCTGCATGCAGTTGATGTATCCACATGTTCTTCTGTGCAGCCCCATCTTCCATCACTGTCACTCCAGTACAGTACCTCATATCCAAACACAGCCCACTCTGTTCCACCGTGTCTCACAGTGGCTAGACAAGGAATCGTTAGGGATTAAATATTTGGTTGTTAGTGGGTCGAGGTACAGGCTAATATAGATTTTTATACCATGCTTATTTGAGAAAAGGTGTGTCTCTAACATACTTTAGTCAGATTACCAAGCTAAGAACCTCCATTCAAAGGTCTTTCTCTGTTTGGTTATACTATGCAACATGTGTCTTCTCTTGCTAGCATGTTCTTTCTTGTGCTTGCTTCAGCAAAACATGCTTTCACTTGTGTCTGCTTCACCAAAATGTTCCTTCACAAGTCTGCCTTAAAATTTTACCTGTCTGCTTCAGTGAAACATTCCTTCATGTGTTTACCCCAGCAAAAGACCCTCCAACACAACTAACTGATTTTCCAAAAAACCCTTACATTTCCACTTCAGTGTTCCAAGGATTAAAGTTTTAATTCACTCAGAAGATGGCCTTTTATATACAAATATGATAGCTTTTACATTTGGATACAGTTTTAATATTTTAGTGTTTTGGTTATCTTGATTTTTTCTTTTGTTGTTTTGACAAAGATTCATTGTTCTCTTTAACATCATGAACTGGAACATCAGCATACAGAACTATATTTCAGTTCTTATGATGAATTCCATTGTTGAAACTTATGTGTTCATATATTGTTACACATAAATATGTATTTCTCAAGCTATCTGAGGATGGGATGTATAATGAGATGTGTCCATAATACATTATAAGGCAATAGCAGAGGCTACAGCTAATGTGAGAAAGACTCATTTGTTTGTTGTGGTAGAGTTTCATGGAGTTTAGACTGACATCAAATAAATTCAATACTTGGCTGATAATGATGCTGAGCTTCTGATCTTCCTTCCTTGACCTCCCGGTTGCTGGGATCCCAGGCATACTCCAGCATCCCCAGCTAAGGCTTTTGAGATTGCAAAGAAAATTGCAAAGGATCAACACAAATTTGACATTTTATGTCAAACAGAAAATGAGACATGAAATACTCTGTATTTCCTGTTTCTCTGCACAAATAAAATATGATTATGGTTTTAAAATAAAACTCCGGGAAGCATCAGCTCCAAAATAACAAGATGAAGGAGAAATTTAGAATGCTGAGTGATAAAATCAACAGAATGAATCAGGATGTTCAGGGTGTATGTTTCTTAACTTGGATGTAATGTGCTTTTAGTCTTTTAAAATAATTTATATGTTCATGAGCTTATTCAAATATTAAAACTAATAAGTTATATAGGGTAAATTTTATAATAAGAAAAAGAGGTGTATAAAAATATACACTATTCTCTTTTGAACAGGGAGAGGGACAGGACAAGATGTAGCTACTCCTGTCTCCTGGGTTAGATGGAGAATTTGCCAGGATTCACCACTAGAGGATTTCAATTTAATATGGCTTATAAGATGAGGATTCTAGTTGATGTGCCCAGCAATTGAGTTACCATTGTTTCTGTACTAAGTTTGTATAGTGTTTTCCTTCACGCTCGACTGAGTTCCAGAGAGAGTTACAGCAGTAAAGTGTGGGTTTTCCTGATGTGCACCCCAAAAGGACGTGGGAGTTTTGAAGCATGGGACTGGCATGGTAGTGACCCCCACAGGAACTTAGCGAGCTGGGTAGAGATATTTTGGAGCTCTGAGAGAGTCTCCATGAGAAGAAAACAGGCTGGCCATTGCCTGCCAATGCTCACAGGTACATTCCAGGCAGTAGTGTGGATTCCTTACTTAATATTTCCTGCATACAATCTAAAGCCAGGACATGAGTCAGGTGCAGAATTATAAGTCTTTTAAATTAGGATAGATGTCAGAGTGTTCTATTTTATTGACAAAAATGATGGTCTGGGTGTTAGATCTACCTTGTACTTTATAAATTACAGAATGGTAAAAAAGAAAAAAGAAGAAAAAAATACACCTTTAAAAATTAATTAATTAATTAATTATTTAATTAATTAAGTTTGCATCCTAACTGCAGTTTCCCCTCCTTCCTCTCCTCCCAGCCCTTTCTCCTTCCACCTCCATCCTCACTCCCACCCATTCCTCCTCTTGTTCTCTTCAAGAAAGTGGATGCCTCCCAGAGGTGTCAAACAGCCTTTGGCATATAGAGTTCCAGTAAGGCTAGGCTCAAGAAGGCCTCCCACTTAGGTGAAAGAACCCCAAAGGCAGGCAACAGAGCGAGAGATAGCCCCCTGCTCATGCTGTTAGGAGTACCACTACATGAAGACCAAGCTACACAACAGTTCCGTAAGTGCAGAGGGCCTAGGTCAGTCCCACGAAAGCTCTCTGGTTGGTGGTACAGCCTTTATAAGTCACTATGGATCCAGGTTAGTTGATTCTGAAGGTTTTCTTGTTGTGCCCTTGACCTCTCTGGCCTCCACCATCCTTCCTGCTTTTGACCACCATGGCTCCTACTTTCCCACAGTAGTCCCCAAACTCCACCTAATGTTTGTCTGTGGATCTCTGCATCTGTTTCCACTAGTTGCTTCATCAAGCCTCTCTCATGATGGGTATGCGAGGCTCCTGTCTGCATAATGTGTCAGGGCAGACTCCCTCTCATGGCATAGCTATCAAGTTGGACCAGTAACTGGCTAGGAAATCCCTCATTTTCTGGTTCATCTTTACCCCTGCACATTTTATATGTAGAAAAATATTGTAGGTCGAAGGTTTTGTGGCTTGGTTGGTACCTCAATCCCTTCATTGGAAGTCTTACCTGGTTACAACAGAAGGCTAATTCAGGCTCCATAACTCTCCCGCTAGGAGTCTTAACTAAGACCACCTCATAGATTTCTGGGAGATCCTGATAGAACCTAATGGGGAAATCCCCACTCAATTCCTGATTAGGTGTGCACCCCAAAAATCACGAAGGACCATCTTGATGTAATTACATGAGGTCGTTTAATGATGGTGCTCTGGACCGACATGCATCCCACACAGGCGATAACGTATGTCGGCCACCAGGTTCGAAAACTAGGGGTTTTTATGGGGTAAGGGGCTTAGGGGTGTGGAATTCAGCATAGCGACACACTATTGGCTTATTCAAACATCAGCAGAAAAATTACATGTACGTGCAGGGTGTCAGAGTTCTGTGAGTTGTTGACTCAGTTTAGATAGCCCTGTTATGTCCTCACATTCCTCTTTATCTTTATGGTCAAGCTGTTCCCAGGAATGTTTTAACTACGGGGCATACCTGGGTTTGTTTTTCTTTTTTCTCAGTCCCAAGCAGCCTCTAAGCTCACAAACAACCAGCAATTTCTGAGTACTTTATATGACTTACAGGTCTTGAAATTTCATCTTTCTTTCAATCCCATTGCTCCAGATTTCTAGATCATCCCAGACATGTCCCCCCAATTCCAACAGTCTGTCCCATTATGCTCTCCCTTTGTCTTTCCCCAACCTGATCCCTCCTGTTCCCATTCCCACCCTCACTCCCATTCAATCTCAGCTCCACATCTACCACCCATGTCTATTATATTTTCCCCCTCAGTGAGAATCATGTGTCCCTCCATTGAACCCTCCTTGTTACTTAGCTTTATTGGGTCTGTGGACTGTAGCATGGTTATTCTTTCCTTTATGGTTAACATCCACTAGGAAGTGAGTTCATACCATGCTTGTCTTTCTGAGTCTGGATTACCTCGGTGTGAATGATTTTTTTTTTCTTGTTCCATCTTTTTGCCTGCAAATTTCATGGTGCCATTGTTTTTCAAACTGAGGAAAACTCAATTGTGTACATGCACCACATTTTCTCTGTTGACCTCCTGTCCTGTCACAACTACCCCCTGTCCTTTTTTCCTATTTTTCCCACAAACTTATGCTTATCTTGCCCTTACTCTGGTACTTACTTCTCCCCAACCGCATGTTGTACCTTTCTGGCCTCTGTGGTTATACCACGTTATATCTTTCCACCTGAAAATGTGGAGCTAGGAGTCTTGACAATTTCCACTGGAGTTAGTTCAGTGGTGGAACATGTGGCCTTTGTTTTTCTGAGTCTCAGTCAACTCATTCAAAATAATAATTTCTAGTTGCATCTGTCTATCTATCTGCAAAGTTTATGTTGCCATTTTTCTTTACACTGAAAAATTCTCCAGAACTATAAGTGCCACATTTCTGTTAGGCATTCGCCAGTAGAAAGACATTAGGTTGTCTCCATTTCTTAGTTCCTGTGAGTGGAACAGTGATGAACACAGGCAAGTATCTATGGAGCAGGATGTAGAGTTCTTTGGACATACACTGAAGTCGAATAGCTGGATCATGTGGTACATCTGTCTTTAGTTTTTTGAAAATTTTCTACACTAATTTCCAGAGCAGCTCCACCAATTTCCATGCCCTGCCCCCGCCCAGTGAACAGTTTCCTTTCCCCATCACCCATGTCAGCATTTGTTGTCAGTTGATGTATTTTACATATTCTAACTGGTGTGAGAGGAAATCACAAATTACATTTAAATTGCAGTTTCCTAATTGCTAAGGTTGACGAACAATTTTGAGATTTTTCAAGCCATTTCTGTTCCTTCTATTGAGAACTCCATCTAGACACTCTTGTGTTCTGACTTCTGCATTTTCTTTACCAGGAAGTGAAGGGTTGGCATAATGAGGCTTGTGGAGATGGCCTGAAATCACGTTTGTTGGCTGTGTGGGCTCACTAGGGGGCACTGCAGGATTCCTAGAAACTACAGTTTCTTAAGATGCCCTGAGATGTGAAGAGCTGAGCTGAGACATAAGGACATAAGGCAATCCATTCACAGAGCAAAGAAGAGTGGTAATGGTGCAGAGTTAGACAAATCTTAAACTCTTGGTCATTTTATATAAACCCACAACTATCCAGAGCCTGTTCACTGGATCTCATGTGCCTATAAATCTCTTTAAAGAACAATTCTCTGAAGAGATGTAAACAAAACAGAATCGCCCTGAGGATGGACACACAAGAGAAACCATTTTCACTGCTATTTGCATTTTTTAGCTTTTCATCTAGAATTCCAAAAAATCAAAGTATTAGACATTATTTCATTACCTTTTATATCACATGCAATCTATATGTATATATATATACACATATATTCTAAACTAGAAAGAAAACGAATAACTTCATTTTTGAAAAGAAAACTGGAAAAATAAGGTATGAAAAACTAGAAGGGAGAGGGCCTCAGTGAACCTGAGCAGGCATCCTTAGTCTGATCTGGATCAGCTGTGTTTTCCTGCAGCAAAACATCAGACCAGAAACCACGAGATAGAAAAAGAATCAGGGTTGAAATAGGGCATGTCTTATTTTTCCCATAACTATCAAAACTGTGTATATGGTCATCTTAATTGCAAGAAATTATTTTTATTCTGTGTAATAGATCATATGATAATTTGTCAAACAGTGTAATTTAAGAGTCCTGCCAGTACTTTCTTGTATATGTCTTATACATTGAACACACAGCAGAAGATGGCCACACAGAATGTCATATTGCTTATTTTGAACATGTTTTGTCTTACTCGCCCTTTGTCTGTATTTTAGTTATCTGTTGTGTGTGTGTTTCTTCTTTGTTAATTTTCATTTATTTCTGTTTTGGGGGCTGTTTATCTGTTTGTTTTCTAAAGAGAGAAAAAGAAAGGGCTGGACTTGAGTGGGTGAGGAGATGGGAAAGATGTTGGATGTGATGGAGAAGGGGAGACAAAGGTCAGAATATAGTGTATGAAAAAAACCTTAGGACAAAAAGGGTCAGTCTTGCTAGGATTCTGCAAGGCTTTGCTTTACCCACTGGAGCCATTAGTTTTCCCATTGGCATTCTTCATTAATGTATTCCCCTTCCTCACACACTTCCTCCAAACTCCTTTATATTCCGTGTTATATTAGAAACACAGTGTTCTGGGCTCTACATCAATGTCCTCCACGGTCCTGGAGCAATTACAGTGCAGAGTCATGAGGTGGAGGTGGGCGGGGTTTCGCGTTCAGCTGAATGAGGAAGCTTGGTGATTCAGACAGAACCTGTAGTCTGTAAGCACAAGTGTGTCTGGGCACAAGACACCCTTCAGGGCTGGAGAGAAGACATCCCAGCGATTGGACAGGGGCCATGCAGAGGAACCTGGGAGCTGTGCTGGGGATTCTGTGGGTGCAGATTTGCTGTGAGTTGTGCTAAGTTCCTATTAGAGATTCTCCAGAAATGTCGGTGGTGGAGGGGGAGAAGTTGATGAAAATGTCCTCTGCATTCTTCGTCATGGGTGTCTGATGGTGTGAGTGAAAATCTCTCTTTGATTTTGGTTTGCTTTTCTGTTTTCAAGCAGGGGTGAGCGGAGATAAGGTGAAGCAAAGTCCTTCAGCCCTGAGCCTCCAAGAGGGAACCAATTCTGCTCTAAGATGCAATTTTTCTATCGCCGCGACAACTGTGCAATGGTTCCTACAGATTCCCAGGGGTAGCCTCATCAATCTTTTTTACCTGTTTCCAGGAACAAAGGAGAATGGGAGGTTAAAGTCAACATTCAATTCTAAGGAGCGCTACAGCACCCTGCACATCAGGGATGCCCAGCTGGAGGACTCAGGCACTTACTTCTGTGCTGCTGAGGCACAGTGCTCCCAGCAAGGCTGGAGCCTGGCCCCAAACTGCAACTGAGTATGCAGCTATAACCCCTGCCACAGGCAGACTCTGCAGGAGGCTTTGCACAGCTGTGGCCTTATCAGATCACCACCAATTACAGAGAAGATGTGAGGAAACATAAGCTCGCTGCAGAAGTTCACACTTAATTTCAGATTTGCATGACACTGACTGCTAGTGTGTTAAATGCTCAGAGTCATCCTCGGCCCACAGAACTAAAACACATACTTCACTTTACCAAATGCTTGTGCTAATGTCACAAAATAAAAAACCCTCTTATATACTCCAGAATCATTTGGGTCATTTCTCACAATCAGAAACTGAGAGCAACTGTTTCTATCCTTTGTTTAGAGAGCACCTGACCAAATTTCCAGCTAATCTGTTAAATATGAAATTGATAAAAGAATTAATATTAACGATCTAAGAAATTCAGTTGTAGAAAAGCAAGGTAAACTAATCTTATTTAATGAAGACATTTCTACAATGTCTTTTTATTTAAAAATAGAATACATTTAATTATGCAATATGAAACAAATAATTCACATAAAAATTACAAGATCCAAAGATAAATGACTAACTAGAGAGATATATTTGCAATCTGTGTCACAATAGTACTTACAGCAATTGATTCTTCTGGCATATTTATACATTTGCAACACAATAGATATACTAAACTTCTCATTAAAACACTGTTTTCAAAAGAAAACTCAAAACCCCCTAAATATCACACAACAGGGGACTAAAGTCACTATATGATAATTAAATGTGAGCCAAAGAATTGCTTTTTCCTAAGTGTTGACTGATTTCATTTTGCAGTTGAAAAAACCCAGCTTGTCCTTGTCTCTGTAAGGAGCAGGAAAAGACCTGCCATTCTTTCATGTAATTTCTATCCATTGCTGTTTTCACTTAGAAATATCAGCTGAGTGGCTACAGCAGTGACCTGATCGATCGATTGATTTCTAGACCATCACAAACGAATATATCCCCTGGTGATTCACTCAGATTCCTCCCCATTGCAATTACATTCTGAAGTGAGAATTTCTGGTTCTTTGGAGACTCGGTTGTGACAAGTGATGCTTTTCTGGAAGCTGTCTCATGAGAGGATAGTTTGCTAGTGCAGACAAGTGAGAGGATGTTTTGCTGGACTGGACACTTAAGAGGGCTCGTGATGTTTGGAAGAGTATAAATAGTACCCAATAAGCAGTAAGAGGACATTGGTACGCCTTGCAGCACTTCACTGGTCTTCACTGGCCTGTCTTCTTTTGGTGTGAAACGCTCTGCAGGACTTCAGTGGGCTTCGCTAAGGATACTCTTGCATTGATATACCCTGTAACGCTTCATTGGTCTGTGAACCCTTGCACTTGAAATTGATAATGCCCATTCTCTTGTTAAATCTGGTTTACAATAGTATCTGTGTGATGCACAATTAATTTCATCTTGTTATAACTGTGTGATACACAAATAACTTCATCTGTCATCTGCTCCATCTTCTAAGCAGACTCTATTAGATTTTTTTCTCATTTCTTGTTTATGAATTTCAATTTCTCATTAACTTCTGTTGAGGTCTGAATTTCAACCAGATATTGAACAATCTCACACTTCTTTTTAGACAGATGTGATTGGTTGTCACTGTCTTCTCTTCCTGATCAAAGTGATTACTTTTACGAATCTACTTATTTCTGTCCTCAGTAGTGTCCTGACAAAGCTGTGGATTATCTTCTTAATTAACTGTTTCCACTTTCTCTGCATTGTCAAAGAGCCAAGTTTTCATTAACTTTTATTTTATTATCCAACTTTTTTCCACATTCTATAAGTCTTTATCTTTTTATTGCAATTGTTTTTCAAGTCAGCAAATTTCATCACATAAAACAAGTGCCACATCCCCCTGCAGACTGCTAAACCACCTCGATTCATTACTTTAGTCTTTAGTTCAGTTTCAAATTTTGCTTGTCCTTTATCATTTTCTTTTCTTTTCTTTTCTTTTCTTTTCTTTTCTTTTCTTTTCTTTTCTTTTCTTTTCTTTTCTTTTCTTTTCTCCTTTCCTTTCCTTTCCTTTCCTTTCCTTTCCTCTCCTTTCCTTTCCTTTCCTTTCCTTTCCTTTCCTTTCCTTTCCTTTCCTTTCCTTTCCTTTCCTTTCCTTCCCTTCCCTTCCCTTCCCTTCCCTTCCCTTCCCTTCCCTTCCCTTCCCTTCCCTTCCCTTCCCTTCCCTTCCCTTTCTTTTCTTTTCTTTTTTCTTTTCTTCCCTTTTCTTTTTTTTTCTTTTCTTTTTTTTGTCTTATTAGATATTTTCTTCATTTACATTTCAAATGCTATTCCCTTTTCTAGTTTCCTCTCCAAAAATCCCCTATCCCCTTCTCTCCCGCCCCCCCCCCCCCCCGCTCCCCTATCCACCCACTCCTGCTTCCTGGCCCTGGCATTCCCCTATAATAGGGCATACAATCTTTGCAAGACCAAGGGCCTCTCCTCCCAATGCTCACTGACTAGGCCATCTTCTGCTACATATGCAGCTAGAGACATGATCTCTGGGGGTACTGGTTAGTTCATATTGTTGTTCCACCTATAGGGTGGCAGACCCCTTCCACTCCTTGGGTTCTTTCTCTAGCTCCTCCATTGAGGACCCTGTGTTCCATCCAATAGATGACTGTGAGCATCTACTTCTGTATTTGCCAGGTACTTGCAGAGCCTCACAGGAGACAGTTATATCAGGGTCCTGTCAGCAAAATCTTGTTGGCATATTCAATAGTGTCTGGATTTGGTAGTTGTTTATGGGATGGATCCTCGGGTGGGACAGTTTCTGGATGGTCCTTCCTTCTTGTCCTGTCACCTTTATTAATGTTGGAGTAATTCTGAATAGATATACCATGTTTGCCTCATCTTCATCTTTAGTTTATTTATTTCTACCTTTGTTGAAGTGATCAATAAATTATCTGCCAACTCTTCTTGAAGTGGCAGTTCACCTGGATCAAATCTGATTGTTTCCAATCTATATTAGGTAGCATCTTGAATCCTCTCACTGTCTTTCACCTCTTAAACCAAACCTTGCAAATGGTGGCAGTCACATATCAACAGCAATTACCACTTTAGGTTCATCCCTGGCTCAGTCTCTCTCTTCCTATAGAGCCTTCATCACACATGCATGTCCCACCAACTCTGGCTGAACAAGGCAACGAATGGTGGCTTGTAGGTAACACATATTCCTGCGTTGATATTTTTATATAAATTACAATGCTGAATATTCAATGTATAAGCTAATATTCCTAAATATAAACTCTGTTGGGTTTAAAATAATCTAGGCTTTGTTTTTAGCATTTGGAGAGAGAAATAATTTTCTGTTTTACATCTGGTGTCAAAAGTTTATCACTACCTCAGTTGATAATTTGACCCTCATAATTATCCCTGTGAAGCACGTACTTCAAGATGAGACTGTCAGTGTGACTTTTATTACAAACCGTCTTCCATTCTCAGTGTCTTAAGTTGCAGGGTAAATATATTTCTTACAAGAAAGGTGTGTTATATTTATGGATTAAAAACACCCTCATAAAGGAGCATTCTGACTCTCTCTGCCTAGGATACAGAGTCCACAATCACATCACACCACATATGATCACAGTTTTTGGGCAAATTATATTTTATTTCACTATAAATATAACCTCCCCATGATCCACTATCAATCCCTTTATGTTGTGGGAGGTTTAGAAATCTGGATAGGATCCTATCTAGTTTTCCAGGGGCCCACAGTCATGTTAGTGAAATAGCAGGTTTGTTAGATGTTTAAGAAGTGAATGGTCTAGGTTTTCATACTTTGAGACACATTCTCCCAGTCCCCTCATACTCTATGCCCGACACTGCTCTCTGCGGGTATTTTCCATATTCAGTAGCATAAAAGAATTTCAAAGCCACAAAAAGTCATAGAAGTCCCTTATCCAATTCCATTACAAAACAGAAATTATGTGTGAAATATCATTGCTACTGATTTCCTCATTAGCATTATGTCTCCACTTCATTCCTGTAGGAACAATCACCCTATAGGAAATCCACCATTTCAACTCTGAATGCTGAATCTGGAAAGAACATGTCTAATATGTCTGACCACAAGAATCAACCATGACAATCTGGGTAAAGAAGGGCACTTTGAGCAAGCAAGACTCAGGCTGCACACTACTCATCTTTTTGGCTTTAACTTGGAAATGGATTTTTTTCATGCAATACCTTCTGACCAGTGTTTCCCCTCCCTCATCTCCTTCCATATCTTCCCCACTTCCCCAAACAATCAATTCCATACCTTAGTTCTCTCTCTGTTTAGAAAACAAACAAATATCAGAATAGAGCTTAGCAAATAGAAAAACAAAATAAAACAGGTGAAGCACGTACACATGAGAGACATGCACACATAGCAAATCCATGGAAACCAAAACTGAAAAATATAGTATATAAACAAATGACTCTTACCATAAACAATGCCCAGATAAGGCATTATGATACAAAAAACCCAATGATCTTGAAAAATTGTCCATCTGCCACTGGGCATGACCTTCAGTGTGGTTTGTGTAAGTGAGTCTTAAGTGAGACTGTTGGCAAAACTTTTTTTTTCTTTGTGAGAAGTTGTTAATTGGAGATGGTTTCTTGATTTGGAAGAGGCATTATATCTACTTCCTATGATTAACACTGGAACCCTGTCTTTATTGGACCTCTTGGGACCCCCCTGTATGCTGCTGCCATCTCTGTTAGTTACTATGTGAACAAAACTCCTTTTTGAAGGGCATTATTCCCTTAGTGCCTTCCATCTCCACGAGCTCCTACAACCGTTCTGCTTCCCCTTCTACAGAATTACCTTGAGTCCTGAGTGGAAAATTCTATTTAAGACTGGGTGTTCCAAAGTCTCTTCCTGAAGAACCACTGCATATATTTTCATAATGGCTATAAAGTTGGCACTCTCTCCAGCAGTGGATGAATGTTGTCCTTAAGCTACAAACTCACCAGCATGAGCTGTCATTTGTTTTACTGGTTTTGGCTATTCTCAGGGGTATAAGATGAAATCTCATAGTGGTTTTAATTTACATTTTCCTGTTGACTAAGGATGTTGAACATTTCTTTAGGTGTTTCTCACCCATTTGTGTTTCATCTTTCAAGAACTCTCTGTTTACATCTGCCCACTTTTTAAAGTGTACCGTTCTCTCATATATTATATCTCAATCATAGATTCCCCTTCCTCTTCTCACTCCAATCCCTCTCCCCTACCTCCCTTCTCTCCTAGATCCACTCATCCTGCTTGTCCCTTCAGAAAAGGCAGTCCTCCCAGGAGCATCAACCAAATATAGTATATCAAGTTGCAGTAAGACTAGGCACATCCCTCATTTTAAGTCTGAAGGAGGCAACCCAGTAAGAGGGCAAGGGTTCCAATGCAGGCAAAAGAGTCAGAGGTAGACCCTGTTCCCACTGCTAGGTGTCCCACAAGAACACTAAGCTACATGACTGTAGCACACACGCAGAGGACCTAGGTCAGAACCATATAAGGTTCCCTGACTGTTGGTTCGGTCTCTGTGAGCCCTAGTGCCTTGGTTATTTGATTCTGTGGGCTGTTTTTAAGCACTCCATTGGTTTGTACAATCCTTGTTTTCTCTCTTCAGGGCAATTCCCTGCACTCTGCCTAACGTTTTTCTATGGGTCTCTGGATCTGCTCCCATCAGCTGCTGGTTGAAGCCTCTCTAATGACAATTATGCTGGACTCTGGTCTACAACTATAGCAGTGTCATTAAGAATCGTTACTTATTTTATTTATCATTCATTCATTTATTTTGCTGGTTGTTAGTGCGCATGCTTGTGTGTGTGCATGTGCACACACACACACACACACACACACACACACACAGAGTCTCTGGGCTATACAGCTTTTAGGTCCTGTCCCTTCAGGTAGTGTCAGGTGTGGGCACCCTCCCATGGCCCAGGTCTCAACTTGGACCAGTCATTGGTTGACCACTCCTGCAATATCTGAGCTACCTTTACCCCAGCACATTTTGCAGGCAAAAAGGATAAAGTATAGAGAGGAGGTTTTGTAGCTTGAATGGTGTTCCAATCCCTTCACTTGAAACTTTACCTGGTTAGAGAAAATGGCCATTTGGGTACTGTATCCCCCCATTAGAGTCCCCGTCGTAGATTCCTGAGAGTTTCTACTACACAAGGTTTCTACCTCTCTCTTCAAATGCATGTAATTCCAGTCATCTTTCCCAGTTCTTGCTCTCCCCACAGCCCCATCTGATTCCTCCTATTCCCATCCCTTCCTGTCCCCACTCCACACATGAAATCTAGTCTATTTCCCTTTTCCAGGAAGATCCTTCTGGTCCCCTCTTAAGGCCTCCTTGTTACTTAGCCTTGTTTACTGAGTCTGTGGTTTGTAGCATTATTGCCCTTGACAGCTAATATCCACTTATAAGTGAGTACATACCATGCCATTCCACGTCTGGATTTCCTTACCCAGGATCATCTTCTCTAGTTCCATCCATTTGCTGGCAAATTTCACGTCATTGTTTTTAACTCCACTGTGCAAATATATCACATTTTATTTAACCATTCTTTGATTTAGGGACATCTACTTTGTTTCCAGTTTCTGACTGTTTTGAATAAAGTCACTAAGAAAATAGTTGAACAAGTGTCCTTGTGGTATGGTGGAATATCTTTTGGATATGCCCAGGAGTGATATAGCTGGATCTTGAGGTAAAATAATTCTCAATTTTCTGAGAAACAACCATATTGATTTCCGTAGTGATTGTGTAAGTTTCCACTCCTTTCAGTAATGGAGGAGTCTCCCCCTTGCTCCATATCCTTGACAGCATGAGTTGTCAATTGTGTTTTTGATCTTATCCACTCTGATAGATATAAGATTAAGTCTCAGAGACACTTTGATCTGCATTTCTCTGATTGTTAAGAATATTGAACATTTCTTTAAGTGTTTCTCAGCCATTTGTGATTCCTGTATTGAGAATTCTGCTTTATCTGTACCCCATTTTAAAAGTTGGATTGTTTGATTTGTTCATGTCTAGTTTCTTGAGTTCTTTGTATAGTTTGCATATTAGCCCTCTCCAGATGTGAAGTTGGTGAAGACCTTTTCCCATTCTGTAGGCTGCTGTTTTGTCCTTTTGATGATGTCGTTTGTCTTACAGAGTTCCTTTCTTGTTCATGACTATTTTAGCTATCCTGAGATTTTTGTGTTTCCATATGAAGCTGAAAAATTCTTTTCTACTTCTCTAAAGAACTATGTTGGAATTTTGACATGGATTGCACTGAATCTGTCAACTCCTTTGATAGAATGGCCACTCCTCCCAATTCACAAGAATGGGAAGCCTTTCATTGTCTGATACCTTCCTTTATAGCTTTCTTCTGTGCTTTAAATTTTTATTATACAAGGTTTTCACTTATATGGCTAGGGCTTCCAAACACATTTTATTATTTTGATGCTATTGTGAAAGGTGCTGTTTCCCTGATTTCTTTCTCAGTGTGTTGCCATTACTATATTGGAAGGCTACTGAATTTTGTATGTTAAATTTGTGTCCAGAAACTTTGCTGAAAGTATTATCAGCTGAAGGAGTTTCCAGTGGAGTTTTTAACATATAAAATCATATCACCTACAAATAGCAATTCTTTGATGTATTCCTTTCCTATTTTTTATATTCTTGAGTTTCAGTTGTCTTGTTATTCTAGCTAAGACTTCAAGCACTAAATTGAATAGGAAAAAAGTGGACAACCTTATCTGGTTTGTGATTTTAGTGGAAATGCTTTTAAAAAAAAACTTTCTGTTTTGGTTAATGTTGGGTGTGGCATTGTGCTATACTCATCCTTTATTGTGTTGAGATATATATCTCTTCTACCTCTAGTTTCTTCAGGACAGTTATTATTAATGCATGTTGGATTATGCCAAAGACCTTTTCTGAATCTAATGAGATGATCATGTGGGTTGCTTTTTTTTTTTTTTTTTTTTTTTTTTGTCTTTCAGGTTCTTTATGTGTTAGATTTAATTATTAATTTATATATGCTGAATTATACTTGTACTCTGAGATGAAGCCTACTTCATTATGGCTGATGTTTTTTGATGTGTCATGTATTCAGTTTGCAAGTATTTTGTTTAGAATTTTTGCATGTATGTTCATTATGGATATTGGTCTGTAATTTTGTTTTGTTGAGGTCTTGTATGGCTTAGATATCAGGGTAATTGTGTCCTCATAAAGATATTTAGAAAATCTGTCTCTGTTTTGTAGAAAAATTTGAAGTTAGGATTAGTAGAGTCTTGTTCAGTTTCTACGAATTTATACATGTTCTCTTGTTGGCTTGCAGGGATGCAGTGTTAGAATTTAATCTGTCAGTGTATTTCACTGGAGGAATTTAGATAATTAATGAGCAGTGTTCATTGCTCCCTATTACTTTGTTGTTATTGTGAGTGTTTCTGCTCCTGTTTTGATTTGCTGTCCTGAGATTATTTATTCTTTATGTTTTCTTGGGTGTGGTTAAATTCTTCAGATTTCCTTCTATCATCTTGTGTAGATCTGGGTTGGTAAATGGGTACTGCTTAAATTTGGTTTTACTGTGGATTGTCTTTGTTTCTGCATCAATTGTGATTGATAAAACTATCACTATCCTAGGTTTAGTAGTCAGGCTGGCTGGACCCATGGTCTCTCTAACTTTGAAGAGTATCTTTCCAGGTTCCTTTGGTTTTCGTAGTTTCCATGGAGTTGCAGGTTCCTTTGGCTTTTCTTGTCTCCATGAAGTCATTGGTTATTTGTATAATATGTCTGCCTTCATGTGTTATGTTTCCCCTTCCATTTTAAAATATTCCTTTCTTGTTCTGTAAGATCAGATTTTTTTTTTTACTATTATTATGTGTCATTAGATAATTTATTTTCTGGTCTAGTCTATTTGGTGTTCTGTATGCCTCTTATACTTTGACAGGTACCTTTGGCTTTAGGTTAGAGACATTTTCTTCTATGATTTTGTTGAAATTTTTTGTGCTTTTGGTCTGAGTTTCATCTTTCTCCTTTATTTATATCATTCATAGATTGAATAGTCTCATATTTTCTGGATATTTTTCCAAGAAGATTTCTTTTTTTTTTAATTTTTAATATTTTTATTACATATTTTCCTCAATTACATTTCCAATGCTATCCCAAAAGTCCCCCATAGCGCCCCCCACTTCCCTACCCACCCATTCCCATTCTTTTGGCCCTGGCATTCCCCTATATTGGGGCATATAAAGTTTGCAAGTCCAATGGGCCTCTCTTTCCATTGATGGCCGACTAGGTCATCTTTCGATACATATGCAGCTAGAGACAAGAGCTCCGGGGTTCTGGTTAGTACATCATGTTGTTCCAACAATAGGGTTGCAGATCCCTTTAGCTCCTTGGGTACTTTCTCTAGCTTCTCCATTGGGAGCCCTGTGATACAACCAAGAGCTGACTGTGAACATCCACTCCTGTGTTTGCTAGGCCCCGGCATCGTCTCACAAGAGACAGCTATATTTGGGTCCTTTCAGCAAAATCTTGCTAGTGTATGCAATGGTGTCAGCATTTAGAAGCTGCTTATGGGATGGATCCCTGGATACGGCAGTCTCTAAATGGTCCATCCTTTCATCACAGCTACGAACTTTGTCTCTGTAACTCCTTCCCTGGGTGTTTTGTTCCCAATTCTAAGAAGGGGCACAGTGTCCACACTTTGGTCTTCATTCTTCTTGAGTTTCATGCGTTTAGCAAATTGTATCTTATATCTTGGGTATCCTAAGTTTTGGGCTAGTACACACTTATCAGTGAATACATATTGTGTGAGTTCTTTTGTGATTGTGTTATTTCACTCAAAATGATGCCCTCCAGGTCCATCCATTTGGCTAGGAATTTCATAAATTCATTCTTTTTAATAGCTGAGTAGTACTCCATTGTGTAAATGTACCATAATTTCTGTATCCATTCCTCTGTTGAGGGACATCTGGGTTCTTTCCAGCTTCTGGCTATTATAAATAGGGCTGCTATGAACATAGTGGAGCATGTGTCCTTTTTACCGGTTGGGACATCTTCTGGATATATGCCCAGGAGAGGTATTGCTGGATCCTCCAGTAGTACTATGTCCAATTTTCTGAGGAACCGCCAGACTGATTTCCAGAGTGGTTGTACAAGCTTGCAATCCCACCAACAATGGGGGAGTGTTCCTCTTTCTCCACATCCTCGCCAGCATCTGCTGTCACCTGAATTTTTGATCTTAGCCATTCTGACTGGTGTGAGGTGGAATCTCAGGGTTGTTTTGATTTGCATTTCCCTGATGATTAAGGATGTTGAACATTTTTTCAGGTCCTTCTCTGCCATTCGGTATTCCTCAGGTGAGAATTCTTTGTTCAGTTCTGAGCCCCATTTTTAATGGGGTTATTTGACTTTCTGGAGTCCACCTTCTTGAGTTCTTTATATATATTGGATATTAGTCCCTTATCTGATTTAGGATAGGTGGAGATCCTTTCCCAATCTGTTGGTGGTTTTTTTGTCTTATTGATGGTGTCTTTAGCCTTGCAGAAGCTTTGTAGTTTCATGAGGTCCCACTTTCAATTCTCCATCTTACAGCACAAGCCATTACTGTTCTATTCAGGAATTTTTCCCCTGTGCCCATATCTTCAAGGCTTTTCCCCACTTTCTCCTCTATAAGTTTCAGTGTCTCTGGTTTTATGTGAAGTTCCTTGATCCACTTAGACTTGACCTTAGTACAAGGAGATAGGAATGGATCGATTCGCATTCTTCTACATGTTAACAACCAGTTGTGCCAGCACCATTTGTTGAAAATGCTGTCTTTCTTCCACTGGATGCTTTTAGCTCCCTTGTCGAAGATCAAGTGACCGTAGGTGTGTGGGTTCATTTCTGTGTCTTCAATTCTATTCCATTGGTCTATTTGTCTGTCACTATACCAGTACCATGCAGTTTTTATCACAATTGCTCTGTAGTAAAGCTTTAGGTCCGGCATGGTGATTCCACCAGAGGTTCTTTTATCCTTGAGGAGAGTTTTTGCTATCCTAGGTTTTTTGTTATTCCAGATGAATTTGCAGATTGCACTTTCTAATTCGTTGAAGAATTGAGTTGGAATTTTGATGGGGATTGCATTGAATCTGTAGATTGCTTTTGGCAAGATAGCCATTTTTACAATGTTGATCCTGCCAATCCATGAGCATGGGAGATCTTTCCATCTTCTGAGATCTTCTATAATTTCTTTCTTCAGAGACTTGAAGTTTTTATTATACAGATCTTTCACTTCCTTAGTTAGAGTCACGCCAAGATATTTTATATTATTTGTGACTATTGAGAAGGGTGTTGTTTCCATAATTTCTTTCTCAGCCTGTTTATTCTTTGTGTAGAGAAAGGCCATTGATTTGTTTGAGTTAATTTTATATCCAGCTACTTCACCGAAGTTGTTTATCAGGCTTAGGAGTTCTCTGGTGGAATTTTTAGGGTCACTTATATATACTATCATATCATCTGCAAAGAGTGATATTTTGACTTCATCTTTTCCAATTTGTATCCCTTTGATCTCCTTTTGTTGTCGAATTGCTCTGGCTAGGACTTCAAGTACAATGTTGAATAGGTATGGAGAAAGTGGACAGCCTTTTCTAGTCCCTGATTTTAGAGGGATTGCTTCAAGCTTCTCACCATTTACTTTGATGCTGGCTACTGGTTTGCTGTAGATTGCTTTTATCATGTTTAGGTATGGGCCTTGAATTCCTGATCTTTCCAGGACTTTTATCATGAATGGGTGTTGGATCTTGTCAAATGCTTTTTCCGCATCTAACGAGATGACCATGTGGTTTTTGTCTTTGAGTTTGTTTATATACTGTATTACGTTGATGGATTTCCGTATATTGAACCATCCCTGCATCCCTGGGATGAAACCTACTTGGTCAGGATGGATGATTGTTTTGATGTGTTCTTGGATTCGGTTAGCAAGAACTTTATTGAGGATTTTTGCATCAATATTCATAAGGGATATTGGTCTGAAGTTTTCTATCTTTGTTGGGTCTTTTTGTGGTTTAGGTATCAGAGTAATTGTGGCTTCATAGAATGAGTTGGGTAGAGTACCTTCTGTTTCTATTTTGTGGAATAGTTTGTGAAGAACTGGGATTAGATCTTTGAAGGTCTGATAGAACTCTGCACTAAACCCATCTGGTCCTGGGCTTTTTTTAGTTGGGAGACTATTAATGACTGCTTATATTTCTTTGGGGGATATAGGGCTGTTTAGATCATTAACCTGATCTTGATTCAACTTTGGTACCTGGTATCTGTCTAGGAACTTCTCCATTTCATCCAGGTTCTCCAGTTTTGTTGAGTATAGCCTTTGGTAGAAGGATCTGATGGTGTTTTGGATATCTTCAGGATCTGTTGTTATGTCTCCTTTTTCAATTCTGATTTTGTTAATTAGGATGCTTTCCCTGTGCCCTCTAGTGAGTCTGGCTAAGGGTTTATCTATCTTGTTGATTTTCTCAAAGAACCAGCTCCTTGATTGGTTGATTCTTTGAATAGTTTTTCTTGTTTCCACTTGGTTGATTTCGCCCCTGAGTTTGAATATTTCCTGCCGTCTACTCCTCTTGGGTGAATTTGCTTCCTTTTGTTCTAGTGCTTTTAGGTATGTTGTCAAGCTGCTAATGTGTGCTCTCTCTAGTTTCCTTTTGGAGGCACTCAGAGCTATGAGTTTTCCTCTTAGAAATGCTTTCATTGCGTCCCATAAGTTTGGGTATGTTGTGGCTTCATTTTCATTGAACTCTAAAAAGTCCTTAATTTCTTTCTTTATTCCTTTCTTGACCAAGGTATCATTGAGAAGAGTGTTGTTCAGTTTCCACATGAAGGTTGGCTTTCTATTATTTATTTTGTTATTGAAGATCAGCCTTAGTCCATGGTGATCTGATAGGATGCATGGGACAATTTCAATATTTTTGTATCTGTTGAGGCCTGTTTTGTGACCAATTATGTGGTCAATTTTGGAGAAGGTACCATGAGGTGCTGAGGAGAAGGTATATCCTTTTGTTTTAGGATAGAATGTTCTGTAGATATATGCCAGATTCATTTGATTCATAATTTCTCTTAGTTTCTCTGTGTCCCTGTTTAGTTTCTGTTTCCATGATCTGTCCATTGGTGAAAGTGGTGTGTTGAAGTCTCCCACTATTATTGTATGAGGTGCAATGTGTGCTTTGAGATTTACTAAAGTTTCTTTAATGAATGTGGCTGCCTTTGTATTTGGAGCATAGATATTCAGGATTGATAGTTCCTCTTGGAGGATTTTACCTTTGATGAGTATGAAGTGTCCCTCCCTGTCTTTTTTAATGACTTTGGGTTGGAAGTCAATCTTATCAGATATTAGAATGGCTACTCCAGCTTGTTTCTTCATACCATTTGCTTGGAAAATTGTTTTCCAGCCTTTCATTCTGAGGTAGTGTCTATCTTTTTCTCTGAGATGAGTTTCCTGTAAGCAGCAAAATGTTGGGTCTTGTTTGTGAAGCCAGTTTGTTAGTCTATGTCTTTTTATCGGGGAGTTGAGTCCATTGATATTAAGAGATATTAAGGAAAAGTAATTGTTGTTTCCTGTTATTTTTGTTGTTAAAGTTGGCATTCTGTTCTTGTGGTTGTCTTCTTTTAGGTTTGTTGAGGGATTACCTTCTTGTTGTTTCTAGGGCGTGGTTCCTGTCCTTGTATTGTTTTTTTTCTGTTATTATCCTTTGAAGGGCTGGATTCGTGGAGAGATAATGTGTGAATTTGGTTTTGTCATGGAATACTTTGGTTTCTCCATCTATGTTAATTGAGAGTTTGGCTGGGTATAGTAGCCTGGGCTGGAATTTGTGTTCTTTTAGTGTCTGTATAACATCCGTCCAGGATCTTCTGGCTTTCATAGTCTCTGGTGAAAAATCTGGTGTAATTCTGATAGGCTTGCCTTTATATGTTACTTGGCCTTTTTCTCTTACTGCTTTTAGTATTCTATCTTTATTTAGAGCATTTGTTGTTCTGATTATTATGTGTCGGGAGGTATTTCTTTTCTGGTCCAGTCTATTTGGAGTTCTGTAGGCTCTTGTATGTTCATGGGCATCTCTTTCTTTAGATTTGGGAAGTTTTCTTCTATAATTTTGCTGAAGATGTTTGCTGGTCCTTTGAGTTGAAAATCTTCATTTTCATCCACTCCTATTATCCGTAGGTTTGGTCTTCTCATTGTGTCCTGTATTTCTTGGATGTTTTGAGTTAGGATCTTTTTGCATTTTACATTTTCCTTGATTGTTGTGCCGATGTTCTCTATGGAATCTCTGCACCTGAGATTCTCTCTTCCATCTCTTGTATTCTGTTGCTGATGCTGGTATCTATGGTTCCAGATTTCTTTCCTAGGGTTTCTATCTCCAGTGTTGCCTCATTTTGGGTTTTCTTTATTGTGTCTACTTCCCTTTTTAGGTCTAGTATGGTTTTGTTCATTTCCATCATCTGTTTGGATGTGTTTTCCTGTTTTTCTTTAAGGACTTCTACCTGTTTGTTTGTGTTATTCTGTTTTTCTTTAAGGACTTCTACCTGTTTGATTGTGTTATCCTGTTTTTCTTTAAGGACTTGTAACTCTTTAGCAATGTTCTCCTGTAATTCTTTAAGTGAGTTATTAAAGTCCTTCTTGATGTCCTCTACCATCATCATGAGATATGCTTTTAGATCCGTGTCTAGCTTTCCCGGTGTGTTGGGGTGCCCTGGACTGGGCGAAGTGGGGGTGCTGCGTTCTGATGATGGTGAGTGGTCTTGGTTTCTGTTAGTAAGATTATTACGTTTACCTTTCGCCATCTGGTAATCTCTGGGGTTAGTTGTTATCGTTGTCACTGTTTAAAGATTGGAGCAGAAGCTGTGTTCCACTCACCAGCAGTCTCAAAATCCTGCGGTGGGGGTCGTGAGTAGCTGACGGTACCCCGGTGCTGGTCCAGCCAGAAGAGGCCTGTGGTCCTACTCAGGCCGGTTTTCTGCTTCCCTAACTAATGCAGTCTCTGGTCCCGCGTGCAATTGGATTGGAGCAGAAGCTGTGTTCCACTCACCAGAAGTCTTAAGATCCTGTTGTGGGTGTTGTGGGTAGCTGGCGAGTGTCAGCGGACCCTGCGCCCCAGCTGCCCTGGTGCTTTTCTGACCGGAAGAGGCTTGTGGCCCTATGTAGGCTGGATTTCTCTCTCCCCAACCAGAGCAGTCTCAGGTCCCGCGTGATTGGACTGGAGCAGAAGCTGTGTTCCACTCACCAGCAGTCCCAAAATCCTGTGGCGGGGGTCGTGGGTAGCTGGCGGGTGTCAGGCAACCCTGCGCTCCAGCTACCCCGGCGCTGATCCGGCCTGATGAGGCCTGTGGCCCTACTCAGGCCGGTTTCTGCTTCCCTAAGTAATGCAGTCTCAGGTCCCGCGCGCAATTGGATTGGAGCAGAAGCTGTGCTCCACTCACCAGAAGTCTTAAGATCCTGTGGTGGGTGTTGTGGGTAGCTGGTGAGTGTCAGCCGACCTTGTGCCCCAGCTGCCCCGGTGCTTTTCTGACCGGAAGAGCGACAGCTTGTTAAAACTGGAATAAATGCTAAATCAAATAAAAGCCCCAGAGTCAGGCAAGTGAACCCTCCTTTCAAGTTGTTGGCCAAGGGGGTTTCAAGAGCTTCTTCCAAATGAAATAGATGAAATGGGCTATCACCACTGCCGTTGACTGCCTCATAGAACTTGAAGGTAAGACCAATTTTCTTAGGACTCCATGTACATCAGACATAGGACTTGGAGGAATTTAGCTAGAACTGACCTGAAGACTCTGCCATGAAGATGAGTTCTCATAGTGTACAGAGGTGCTCTATAAGACTCCATGGGAACCAAACAAATGACCACCATGTCATTATATCCACAAGGGTGTAATAGCAGCACTTCCATATTGGAAGAAACTAATACATGTCCTATTAGACTTAAGGCCTGCTCAATAACAAGGAACTCTGGCCCACTACTGTATATCCAGTTAAATACCCATAGCTGAGAAGGTCATATACCCTAGAGGAGAACCCACTACAGCTTCTTTCCTAAATCAGTGAAGCTTCTAACTGTGTTCTAAATATTTATAATTAACACAGAGATGAATATAGTTCTCACCCCGCATCAAAGAACTTTCATTTTGAAGCAGTTGAAGGCTCTACAGAGATGACAACTGATCAGAAAGCAGAGAGTAAGTGGCTGTGAGGTGTCTAGTCTCAGTTGTGTCCCAGAGTCCCTTATCCAGATGGACTCCAGGTATCCAGCCTAGAGGTGTGATCACATGGCAGATTCTTGAGTTTTAAATTGTGTTAACAAAAGTAAAACATTTTGAAGACTGTCCTTCACCAAATACCCCTCAATTCCGATTTCATTCACCAGGTGGTGGTGAAGTGGCCATAAACATGTTTTGGACCCAGCTAGGATGCATGGCTGAGTTGGCCGTATTCATGTGACCCATGGTCTGTTCATTGTGCACATAGATGCGGCCATCATGGTTTGTCAGCCTCTGGCTAACACTGCTTACATTGTGAGCACTTGCTTCCTGGTTCCTTAACTCAAATCAAGTTGGTTTATTTCCAGGCAGTGTCAGGCTTTGGAATCTGTATCTCCCCTCCTCCCTGCTTCTAATAAGCTTTTCTGCTCTCACTGTTCACTGCTACCACACTGAGCACTCTGATCTGCCCAAGGAAGATTCTGTACTTTGTATGCTGCCTTTCACACAAAATTGCCTCTCTGGAGGTAACCCAATCACAAAAGAACATACATGATATACACTCACTGATAAGTTGATATTAGCCCAGAAGCTCAGAATACACAAGATACTATTTGCAAAAAACCATGAAACTCAAGAAGAAGGAAGACCAAAGTGTAGATACTTCATTCCTTCTTAGAAGGGGGAACTAAATGCCCATGGTAGGAGTTACAGAGACAATGTTTGGAGCAGAGACTGAAGGAATGACCATCCAGCGACTGCCCCACCTGGGGATCCATCCAATAAATAACCACCAAACCCAGATACTACTACAGATGCCAACAAGATTTTGCTGACAGGAGCCTGATATAACACTCTCCTGAGAGGCTCTGCCAGTGCCTGACAAATTCAGAAGTGGATGCACACAGTCATGCATTGGATGGAGCACAAGGTCCCCAGTGAAGGAGCTAGAGAAAGTACCAAAGGTGCGGAAGAGGTTTGCAGCCCCATAGGAGGAACAACAATATGAACTAACCAGTACCCCTGGAACTCCCTGGGACTAAACCAACAACCAAAGACAACATATGATGGGACTTGTGGCTCTAGCTGCATATGTAGCAGAGGAGGGCCTAGTCATTCATCAATGGGAGGAGAGGCCCTTGGTCCTGTGAAGGTTCTATGCCCCAGTATAGGGGAATACCAGGAAGCAGGAGTGGGTGGGTTGGGGAGCAGGGGCAGTGGGGAGGCAATAGGGGATTTTCAGAGAGGAAACTAGGAAAGGGAATAACATTTGAAATGTAAATAAAGAAAATATCTAATAAAAATTTGCCTCTCTGACCCCTTGGTCTTGCAAACTTGATATGCCCCAGTACAGTGGAACGCCATGGCCAGGAAGTGGGAGTGAGTGGGATGGGGAGCAGGGTGGGGGGAGTGTATACGGGACTTTCATTTGATATGATAGCATTTGAAATGTAAATGAAGAAAATATCTAATAAAAATTGTTTAAAAACTTTGCCTCTCTGAATGAAACCTGTCATTGATATCATTTTGATTGATCACATGCAGAAAAACACACACACATACACACACAACATACACACACACACACAACATACACACACACACCAATAAGAGAGAGAGGTACATATTAACCCTTGCTAGAGTGAAACTTGTGAAATTGGACTTAGAAGGCAATGCTCATAACTCCTGCCTCCTGGTGTCCATGTTCTGCATAGTCTCCTCTTGTGTGCAGGACTTACAATATGACAGGTGACAATCATAAATTTATTTGAATTTATTTATTTGTTTATTTATTTTTTTTATTTTAATTTTTTGTTAGATATTTACTTTTTTACCTTTCAAATGTCCCCTTTGCTGGTTTCCCCTCTGAAGACTCTCTATCCCCTCCACCCTCCCCCTGCTTACCAACCTACCCATACCCATTTCCTGGCCCTGGTATTCCCCTACAATGGGGCATAGAGCCTTCACAGGACCAAGGACCTCTCCTCTCATTGATGACCAACTAGGCCATCCTCTACTACATGTGTAGCTAGAGCCATGAGTCCCACCATGAGTACTTTTTGGTTGGTGATTTAGTCCCTGGGTGCTCTGGGGGTATTGGTTTGTTCATACTGTTGTTCTTCCTATGGGGCTGCAAACCCCTTTAGTTCCTTAGGTCCATTCTCTAGCTCCTCCATGGGGACCCTGTGCTCCATCCAATGGTAGGCTGTGAGGATACACTTCTGTATTTGTCAGGCACTGGTGGAGCATCTCCTGAGACACCTATAACTGGCTTCTGTCAGTAAGCACTTGTTTGCATCCACAAAACTGTCTTTGTTTGGTGATTGTATATGGGATGGATCCCCAGGTGAGGCAGTCTCTGGATGGTCGTTCCTTCAGTCTCTGCTCCACACTTTGTCTCTGTAATTCCTTCAATGGGTATTTTTGTTCTCCCTTCCAAGAAGGATTGAAATATCCACACTTTGGTCTTCCCTCTTTTTGAGTTTCATGAGGTTTGAAAATTGTATCTTGTGTATTCTGAGCTTCTGGATTAATATCCACTTATCAATGAGTACATACCATGTGTGCTCTTTTGTGATTGGATTACTTCACTCAGGATGGTATTTTCTAGTTCCATATATTTGCCTAAAAAATTCATGAATTCGTTGTTTTTAATAGCTGAGTTTTATGCCCTTGTGAAAATGTACCACATTTTCTGTATCCATTCATCTGTTAGGGGGCATTTGAGTTTTTCCAGGACCTGGGTGTTATAAATAAGGCTGTGATGAATATAGTGGAGCATGTGTGCTTATTACATGTTGGAGCATATTCTGGGTATATGACCAGGAGTGGTATTAGTGGGTCTTTAGGTTGTATTATGTCCAATTTTCTGAGGAACCGCCAGACTGATTTCCACAGTGGTTGTACCAGTTTGCAATTCCAACAGTAATGGAGGAGTGTTCCTCTTTCTCCACAACCTTGCCAGCATCTGCTGTCACCTAAGTTTTTGATCTTAGCCATTCTGACTGGTGTGAGGTGGAATCTCAGGGTTGTTTTGCTTTGCATTTTTCTGATGACTAAGGATGTTGAACATTCCTTTAGGTGCCTCTCAACCATTTGGTATTCCTCAGTTGAGAATTCTTTGTTTAGCTCTGTACCCCATTTTTAAATTGGGTTATTTGGGGGTTTTTTGAGTCTAACTTCTTGAGTTCTTTGTATATCTTAGATACTAGCCCTCTATCAGATGTAGGACTGGTAATAATCCTTTCCAAACCTGTTGGTTACCTTTTTGTCTTATTGACAGTGTCCTTTGCTTTACGGAAGCTTTGCAATTTCATGGGGTCCCATTTGTCAATTCTTGATCTTACAACATAAGCCATTGGTGTTCTGTTCAAGAACTTTTCCACTGTGCCCATATGTTCAAGGCTCTTTGCCAATTTTACCTCTTTAAGTTTCTGTGTATCTGGTTTTATGTGGAGGTCCTTGATCTACCTGGACCTGAGCTTTGTACAAGGAGATAAGAATGGATCAATTCACATTCTTCTACATGCTAACTGCCAGTTGAGTAATCAGCATTTGTTGAAAATACTTTTTTTCACTGGATGGTCTTAGCTCTTTTGTCAAAGATTAAGTGACGATAGGTGTGTGGGTTCATTTCTGGGGCTTCAATCCTATTCCATTGATCTACCTGTCTGTCACTGTACCAATACCATGCAGCTGTTTTTTGTTTTGTTTTGTTTTGTTTTGTTTTGTTTTGTTTTGTTTTGTTTTGTTTTGTTTTGTTTTGTTTTCACAATTGCTCTGTAGTACAGCTTGAGGTCACACATGGTGATTCCACCAGAGGTTCTTTTATTGTTGAGAATAGATTTTGCTATCCTAGGGTTTTTGTTATTCCAGATGAATTTGCAAATTGCTCTTTCTAACTCAGTGAAGAGTTGAGTTGGAATTTTGATGGGGATTGCATTGAATCTGTAGATTGCTTTCAGCAAGATGGCCATTTTTAATATATTAATCGTGCCAACCAATGAGCATGGGAGATCTTTCTATCTTCTGAGATCTTCGATTTCTTTCTTCAGAGACTTGAAGTTCTTATCATACAGATCTTTTTCTTGCTTAGTTAGAATCTCACCAAGGTACTTTATATTATTTGTGGCTATTTTGGAGGGTGTTGTTTCCCTAATTTTTTTCTCAGCCTGTTTATTCTTTGTGTAGAGAAAGGCTGCTTTATCCCTTGTTTATCCTTTGTTTGGGTTAATTTTATATCCAGCTATTTCACTGAAGTTGTTTATTAGGTTTAGGAGTTCTCTGGTGGAATTTTTGGGATCACTTACAAATACTATCATGCCATCTGCAAATAGTGATATTTTGACTTCTTTTCAAATTTGTATCCCTTTGATCTTCTTTTGTTGTCTAATTGCTCTGGCTAGGACTTCAAGTACTATATTGATAGGTAGGGAGAGAGTGGGCATCCTTGTCTAGTCCCTGATTTTAGTGAGATTGCTTTAAGTTTCTCTCCATTTAGTTTGATGTTGGCTATTTGTTTGCTGTATATTGCTTTTACTATGTTTAGGTATGGGCCTTGAATTCCTGATCTTTCCAAGCCTTTAAAATGAACGGGTATTGTATTTTGTCAAATGCTTTCTCAGCATCTAATGAGATGATCACATGTTTTTTTTTCCTTTGAGTTTGTTTATATAGTGGATTACTTTGATGGATTTTCATATATTGAACCATCCCTGCATCCCTGGGATGACGCCTTCTTGATCATGATGGATGTTTGTTTTGTTGTATTCTTGCAAGAATTTTATTGAGTATTTTTGCATCGATATTCATAAGGGAAATTGGTCTGAAGTTCTCTATCTTTGTTGGGCCTTTGTGTGGTTTAGGTATCAGAGTAATTGTGGCTTCATAGAATGAATTGGGTAGAGTACCTTCTGTTTCTATTTTGTGGAATAGTTTGAGTAGTATTGGTATTAGGTCTTCCTTGAAGCCCTGATGGAACTCTGCACTAAACCCTACTGGTCCTGGCCGTTTTTTGGTTGGAAGACTATTAATGAGTGTTTCTATTTCTTTAGGGGATATGGGACTGCTTACATCGTTAATATGATCCTGATTTAACTTTGGTACCTGGTATCTGTTTAAAAACTTATGCAGATTTTCCTTTTTTTTTTTGAGTATAGGCTTTTATAGTAGGATCTGTTGTTTTTGGATTTCCTCGGATTCTGTTGTTATGTCTTTGTTTTCATTTCTGATTTTGTTAATTAGGATGCTGTCTCTGTGCCCTCTAGTTAGCCTATCTAATGGTTTATCTATTTTGTTGATTTTCTTAAAAAAAAAAAAAAAGAAAGAAAGAAAAAGAAAAAGAAAACAGCTCCTGGTTTGGTTGATTCTTTGTATATTTCTTTTTGTTTCCACTTGGTTGATTTCAGCCCTGATTTTATTTCCTGCTGTCTACTCCTCTTGGATGTATTTGCTTGTTTTTGTTCTAGAGCTTTTAGATGTACTGCCAAGCTGTTAGTGTATGTTCTCTCTGGTTTCTTTTTGGAGGCACTCAGAGCTATGAGTTTTCCTCTTAGGACTGCTTTCATTGTGTCCCATAAGTTTGGGTATGTTGCGACTTCATTTTCATTAAACTCTAAAAAGTCTTTAATTCCTTTCTTTATTTCTTCCTTGACCAAGTTATCATTGAGTAGAATGTTTAGCTTCCACGTGTGTGGGGGCTTTCTATTGTTTATATTGTTATTGAAGACCAGCCTTAGACCATGGTGATCTGATAGGATGCATGGAATTATTTCAATTTTCATGTATCTGTTGAGGCCTATTTTGTGACCAATTATATGGTTAATTTTGGGAAAGGTGCCATGAGATGTTGAGAAGAAGGTATATCCTTTTGTTTTAGGATAAAATGGTCTGTAGATACCTGATATCCATTTGTTTTGTAACTTCTGTTAGTTTCACTGTGTCTCTGTTTAGTTTCTATTTCCAGGATCTGTCCATTGCTGAGAATGGGGTCTTGAACTCTCCCATTATTATTGTGTGTGGTGCAATGTGTGCTTTGAGCTTTAGTAAAGTTGCTTTTATGACTGTGGGTGCATTAGGAGCAGATATTAAGAATAGAGAGTTCTTCTTGGTAGATTTTTCCTTTGATGAGTATGAAGTGTACTTCCTTATCTTTTGTGATAACTTTAGATTGGAAGTTGATCTTATTCGATATTAGAATGGCTACTCCAGCTTGTTTCTTGGGACGATTTGTTTGGAAAATTGTTTTCCCACCTTTTATTCTGAGGTAGCATCTGTCTTTGCCACTGAGGTGGTTTTCCTGTATGCAACAAAATGTTGGGTCCTGTTTATGTAGCTAGTCTGTTAGTCTATGTCTTTTTATTGGGGAATTGAGTCCATTGATATTAAGAGATATTAAGGAAGAAAGATTGTTGCTTCTTGTTATTTTTGTTGTTAGAGGTGGAATTATGTTCTTTTGTGGTTATCTTCTTTTTGGTTTGTTAAAAAGAAGATTATTTTCTTGATTTTTTAGTTTTTTGTTTTTTTGTTTTTTGTTTTTTTTTAATGTGTAGTTTCCCTCCTTGTGTTAGAGTTTTCCATTTATTATCCTTTGAAGGGCTGGATTTGTGGAGAAATATTGTGTAAATTTGTTTTGTTGTGGAATATCTTGGTTTCTCCATCTATAGTTAATTGAGAGTTTTGCTGGGTATAGTAGCCTGGGCTGGCATTTGTCTTCTCTTAGGGTCTGTATGACATCTGCTCAGGACCTTCTGACTTTCATAATTTCTGGTGAGAAGTCTGGTGTAATTCTAAGAGGTCTTCCTTTATATGTTGCTTGACCTTTTCTCCTTACTGCTTTTAATATTCTTTCTTTGTTTCGTACATTTGGTGTTTTGATTATTATGTGTCCGGAGGAATTTCTTTTCTGGTACAGTCTATTTGGAGTTCTTAGGCTTCTTGTATGTTCATGGGCACCTCTTTGTTTAGGTTAGGGAAGTTTTATTCTATAATTTTGTTGAAGGAATTTACTGGCCCTTTAACTTGGGAATCTTCACTCTTTTCTATACCTATTATCCTTAGGTTTCGTCTCCACATTCTGTCCTGGATTTCCTGGATGTTTTGATCTTTTTGCATTTTGCATTTTGCATTTTCTTTGATTGTTGTTCCTCCTGTGGGTCTGTAAGCCTATTTCCACACTCCTTGGAGAATTGGTCTCTCCTGGCAGGACCCATGCACAGAGGACTGTGGAACACCCTCAGCTCATAGGGGCAGATGGCAGACTGGAAGGATCCTTTCCCATCTGCTCCACTGATCTTGTGCCCTGTGTGCTCCTAGCCTGCTTCACTCCACACAGTTATTGGAGAGAAAGTGCTTACATTGAATTTATAAGAAAGGCCACAGCACTGTACAAGTAACTAAGTCTTTCATCACTTTACCTTTTGTTGATGTAACTTTGAGTTCACCAAGGTGAAGATTGCCACTGCTGGGCTTGTTATTTTAAATGTATTTTCACAATGTTTATTTGAATATATATGTCTTAATTCACTTGTTCATATGGAGACACATCTGCAACATTCTTAGCCACACCAACCACATCTTTTTCTCAGGTATTTTGATGGCATAATGTAGAGCTCTAGGAACTACTTGGTTCCCGAATTCTATGATCCTGGCTCTTGTTTTGAAATGGGTAGAGATGCTGTAATTTTATCACTCTAAAATATTTCTCTCCCATTTCAGTTCATAACTTTATTTTCTTATCTTTAAAAACTTACAAACTTTATACTTAGAAAGTGTAAACCTTTCTCTGTGCATAATCAACAATCCTTCTAATTCACCTTCAGAAGTCAGCAAGGTCTTCATATATTATGTTCAGGTATAACATTACTAAATACTTATTTTTAAAACCTCCTCCACTTTCAGTAAACGTTCTGGTAGAGACAGGCCAAGGGAGAGAAAGTGTCTCTTCCTCACTGTCTCTCCAATGTGATTAGGATGAAGGTATCTAAACCTCCTTGCTCAGAGCAAGCTCTGTCTACCTCTCCTACTCTTCAGGCTTTATTTGCTTCCTGGGTATCTCTCAGAAAGGAGTGAGCTGCTTCCTGCTCATCTTGGTGACCTTGTGCATCCTGAAGCTTGGACAGCCCTATGAGTGTCACTCTACTTCAGTCCATCTTCACAGAAAGAACACTGTGTAGCTTCACTCTGAACAGAGACCCTTCTGTGGCTGAGTTCCCCACACAGCACTGATGAGGATGCAGAGCCCAGGTGTGCCCCAGCCAGATGGCTGCATCTGTGCATGTGCAGCAGCTGCTCTTGAGCTGAAGGGCAGCTGCTCATCCCTTGTCCCTCAGGGTCCTTCCCTCCATGTGTAACACCCTCACCTGCATCTGCAGTGCTTCCTGAAGCTCGAACAGAAAGTTGGCTTGTCTCAGGCATGGGGGGCTTTCAGATTTGGAAGGGTAAACATCTCTCCACCTGAGGATCCCCTGACAATGGAACTATGGGAGCTGTATGCTCCTCTGCCATGAGTCACAAGTGCAGAGGTGGACACAAAGTGAGCCTTGCAGAGTAAGAGACCAGGGTACCAGCCTCAGGCATTTTTTAGGGAGTTGGCATGTTTCCTAAAGGCAACACCCAGAGAAAGTGGAATTTGGGGAAGGGATTCATTCCTATGGAATAAACCTTAGCTGCTATTTAGTTGTGTCTTGTTGGGAAAATCTGATTCTTGAAGAACATTTTTAACCAAGAGTAAAATTGTACAAAATTACACTACTGAATTCTGAACAAACTAGAGGTCATTAATTGTTTTAATACCATATGACACAGATACAGACTTAGGTGTCATAAGGTTTGCTGTGAGCTATTTTTGAGATGATTGTGTATGTGTGTGTGTTTCATTGTTCATCTCATTTCTCAAGTAACCTTCATGGTAAAATTTTAAACTGCATTCCTCTGTTGTTATGAGTGCAAGCCTGTGGTTTCCTGCAGTCACCATGTGTACCAGCACACCATCACTCTGGAATGCAGAAGCCCTGCATTGGTTTTTCCCAGTGCACTTCTTTCTTATGGGGTCACATTTTTCTACAGCATTTAGAACACACCTGTTACAGGAGTGTCCCACTTTAAAACTGCATTCCAAAGCTAGGAAACCATTACACTCATGCTGTATCTTTATGTTCCTCTTTCTCTCTCTCTCTCTCTCTCTCTCTCTCTCTCTCTCTCTCTCTCTCTCTCTTTCTCTCTCTCTCCTCTCTCTCTTTCATTCATTTTCTTACTGCAGTGATTTCCCTTAAATTATTTCATAGTGAAGATTGTTTTTGGAAGGTGTGAGAGGGAGTCTATGTCAATGTCTGGCACCTGTGTACAGGTTCTCAGGAAGACAGAAGAGAGCATCAGAATCCCCAGAGCTGGAGTTACAGGCAGCTGTGAGGCACCTGATGCAGATATTAGGAAGGGATCTAAGGTCCTGCAAGAACAACAAGCACCCTTATCTGCTGAGCCACCTTTCAGGCTCCAGTTCAGGGTCTTTTGTGAGAACACGCACTTGTTTCCTGGCAGTTGTTTCTCCGACTTGCCAGGCTCCTGTGTAGCTAAGGCAAATTCTCTTTGGATGTTCCTGGTCCTTCCTCTCCTGCTCCTGGTTTCCTAACCCCATACAACCCAAGGGTCATCTCAAAATGTCCCCCTCCCCTCACTGTTCTCTACCCAATCTCTCAGCCAGGTCTGCCATGGGAGGAGCTTCAGGCTCTGAAGGCTGGGAGGGAACTCAGCAGGGTGTGGCCTGGCAGGGTTCCTGGGTGGAGCTGACTGGTTGCAGAAGAAGGAGGAGACACTTCAACAGCCACCCTGACACCACAGCCCAGGGGCTGGTTACTTGCTTCTGTCTCCAGCAGCCACACAAGCACCATGAAGAGGCTTCTGTGCTCTCTGCTGGGCCTTCTGTGCACCCAGGTTTGCTGTGAGTCTGGGTGTCCACATTCAGGGCACCTGAGAGGATCTGGCTCAGCACATGGAGGGGTGGGGAGAGCAGCTCAGGAGTCCTGCAGAGCTCCCACCTTCTCAGAGGACCTGAGGGTGCTCAGGGCTCTGTGGACACTGCAGTGACAGCCATCTGTGTCTCTTTCTCTGTTTCTAATCAGGGGTGAAAGGACAGCAAGTGCAGCAGAGTCCCACATCCTTAGTTCTGCAGGAGGGGGAGAACGCAGAGCTGCAGTGCAACTTTTCCTCCACAGCAACCCAGCTGCAGTGGTTTTACCAAAGTCCTGGGGGAAGCCTCGTCAGACTGTTCTACAATCCTTCTGGGACAAAGCAGAGTGGGAGACTGACATCCACCACAGTCACTAAGGAACGTCGCAGCTCTTTGCACATTTCCTCCTCCCAGATCACAGACTCAGGCACTTATTTCTGTGCTATAGATGCACAGTGCTCCCTACACACCTGCAGCCTGTACACAAACCTTCAGCTGGGTGGGCGAGTCCCTTACAAGTCACAAGAAATCAGGAAGCCCCAAAGAACATCTGTCTGGCTTAATATCCCTTTCTTATATTTGTAGAGTTTTAACTTCAGGTAAGCTTTGGCCTAGTAGGTTCAGGACTTGGGTCTTTATCTTCATTTCTCAATACATAGTTCTTCCTGAGACATAAATGTCCATTCTAGAACTAGCAGAGGAGCTGGCAGGAGGATTGAATCAATGTGATCATTTAAGCAGTCTGTGCAGAAACGGCTGCTGAGCTCTCTGCTGGGGCTTCTGTGCATCCAGGTTTGCTGTGAGTCTGGCTGTCAGCATTCAGGGCACCTGAGAGGATCTGGCTCAGCACATGGAGGGGTGGGGATGGCAGCTCAGGAGTCCTGCAGAGCTCCCACCTTCTCAGAGGACATGGGTGTGCTCAGGGCTCTGTGGACACTGCAGTGACAGCCATCTGTGTCTCTTTCTCTCTTTCTAATCAGGGGGAAAGGGCAAGAAGTGGTGAGGAGAAAAAGAATGGAAAGCAAAGGCAGTTGCCCAGGTAGAACTGCTGTGGACAGGGTCAGGGTTAGGGCGAAGAAACTGAATTGCAACAACAAGATGAAGCCATGTAATCCACAGGATGTACACATAGCTGGAGGCTCTAGTGTTCTTCCTGCTGCTGTGCTAAAACACTCTGAGAAAAATTCAGCCTAGAGGGTGAAAGACTGTATTAAGTTTTTACTTCCAGGCCATAGTTCATCAATGTTGGTAACCAAGGCCCAAACTCAAACAGGAGATTCAAACAGAAACCATAGAGAAAGTCTGTTGTTAGCTCACTCACAGACTCATCCTTAATTAGCTTCCTTACACAAACCTGAACCACTTTCTCACAGAATGGTTGCATCCACAGTGTGCAGGTCTCCATTTAATACACCAAAAATGCTGCTGGGAGATTTAGTGCTATTTTATTGAATTTATAGAAAACTTTGGGCTATACTGAAGCTATTGAATCTTCTAATTTATTATTTTGAGTTATCTTTTCATTCATTTAATTTTACTTGTCATTGCCTTGAGCTTTTCTTAGCAGACATCAGAACATCTTTAAAAAAAAAATAAAGAGGCTATAAAGTATGAAAAAGTACTCAAACAGATATTGTTATTTGAACAATATATATATATATATAGGTTAAATAACTTTAAATAGAATATTTTAAAAGCCTTTATAACTTGATAAAAGAGAATGACTGACTCCTTCTATAATGAGAAAAATGAGCAGACTCTCTAAATGAACGTGTATGGGATAAGGACAAATACTTAGAATGCAATTAGGGATTGTCTGGTTTAGTACAGTGGTGGTTGTAGGGTCTCCATGACTTTACTAGAAGAGAGAGGCCATTGCAGAAAACCACAACAAATCAAGGTGCAGCGCTGCGGAGCCTAGTAACAGTAGATATGTCTACAGTACAACCCCTCCTCCTGCTAAGGCTCAGAAAACACTGAAGAAGACAGGAGGAAAGATGGCAAGAGCCAGAGGATCAGGGTGTTGCTTTGTAATTGTGTCTCCTAGGAAAGTCGGAAGTTGCACAGATGAGGTCTCACCAACATATCTCCTCAATGTGAGCTGAAACACAACAGCAAAAGTAGATGGGGAAAGCACACGTGGTCCCAATTTTAGACAATGAACTACTGGAAACCAAAGATGCTGATGGTGGGGAAATAGTCTTTCCCTGAGATAAGCACACCAAATGGTTATCCAATGCTGATTGGTCAGTCCTGAGAACATGCATACTAGTAACACGATATAGACTGAACAAGTTGTATTTATGCCTTTATGAATAAATATGTATACGCATACATATGAAACAACAATCAATGAAAATTGAGGTCATAAATTGTAAAGAGCAAGGATAAATAGATGGGGAGCTTGGGGAAGAGGAAAAGGAAGGGGGGGGGCGTTGATGTGATTGTATGTAATCCCCAAACTAGGAGAAACATCAAAATTAGTGGGAAAAGAATGCTTATGGTTTAGAAACCATCATTTGTACAAGTGGTCTGTATAACAGGTAAATAAAATAAAACTCATGTCCTTCAACCATTTATTTATTTTATAATGGTTTAATATAAGTAATATGCATTTTCATTTTTTTCATGTCTTATGAATGGCTAACCTCATTTTCCAGAAGGAATTGGCTTTAGGCAAGATAGAAAGATGGGGACGCATGATGGTGCATGGAGAAAAGGCTGGAAGGGAAGGAAAGAAAACAATCCTATAGCTGACCTCAGCATAGACAAAATCTCTCTCCTTCTCAAAATACTGTCCCCAGGGAGAGTCAATGCATTTCCTTAAGGCCTGGGCCTTTAAGCTCAGGAAACTGCTGAGTGAAGACCTTCCAGTGTGGCCACAGGGGGGCAGTGCTGCTTCAGACAGCTTAAGCCTCTGGCTCTTCTGCCTACTCCTCAGTAAACTGTGGTTTAAATTGCCTAAAATAAGTAAAGTCTTATCTCCTAAGTTGCCTAAATCAATTACAGATCAAATCCATGTCTCTATCTAGTCCTTTACCCATATTATATCTGCTAATCCTTGGCCGATAGTGTTGATAAATAGGAATTTACAAGTGAACACTGTGAAGATGCATGCTATCCTTCAAGGCCACATTAACTTCTCTAATGTACATTTCTAAGGTTGTCACCCACATGTGGTCCCTCTCCTGCCTCACTGATGTAACCTGTGCCTGGAATTATGTTACATGTCCTTCCCACTGGGAAATCTGCTCATCGCTGGAAGCCAGTTCAATCTTCTCCTCTATCAGGATCTGCTCTGGTCGGGAAGTAGTGACCACACCCTTTCCTTCATCATTGTGTCTAGACACACAAGTGGCTTTGGTAGTCTTCAGTTTTCTGTTCCTGAGTGCTGAGACTAGCTTAAAGACTGGAACTGTGCCTGTTGGGAAAGACACTGAAACACATCCCACACAGTAGGAAGTTAAACACTCAACAAGTGCATAGCACTTCTTCCTCATCCTTGTTTGATATTTTTTTTTTCAGTTTTCAAGTCTCTATATTCAGTCATAGTCCTAAAATATCTAATGAAGACCTTAGAAATAGTCAGTAAATTTGTTTTTAATCACCCACACTTTCTGGCAGTATCAGAGGTCCCTGACCTATCCAGTAAGGACGAAGTTTCCATGTCAATATTGGCTTAATTTATCCAAGTTCTATGATTCACTTATGTGATATCTTCAGCAACTAGAACTTCCCATCAAATTCTGGAGGGTAACCAAGAACATTTTTAATGTCCTATAATGTCTGATAGGGGTCACCAATGGCTCTACACTCACCAGTAGCAGAGTTCTGGTTATTTTTGTCAAATTGATGCCAAGTAGAGATACTCAGAAAGAGATAACCCCAGTGAAGGAGTTGTTCCCCTTAGATTGGCCTGTGAACATGCTATGGAGGTATGTTCTTCATGCTTGATGTAGGAGGGGCCATTCCACTTGCGGCAGAGCCATCCTGGGAAGATGGGCCTGGGTTCTGTTAGAAATCAAGCTGAGTGGGCCATGGACTGAAAGCCATTGCTCCTCCATTTTCTCTGCTTCAGATCCTGCCCTAACCATCCTCAGTGCTGGGTTGTAATGTAGGACTGGTGAGATGTAATAACCACTTTGTTATTTTGGGTCAGAGTTTCATCACTGCAGCAGGAAGTAATTAATACAGAAATTAATCCCAGGGACATGAGGGTGTTGCTGTGATGAACCTGACCATGCTGCCTTGTGGGATGTTTTGGAATTTGGACTTAGTAAGGCCATTAAGTACTCAGAATTTAATGAGCTCTTCTGCTGGGAGGTTAGAACATAAGAATGTTGTGATGTTGTGTCCGGCCAGCAGATCACAGCCTGGGTTCTAGCCTGGAAAGGCATTTTGGAAACCTGGAAGAGAAGAGGGGCTAGGTGGTGAGAGAAAGAAATGTAGCTAAGACAGCATTCTGATCAAAGCTCAATTTTACTTTTTAGACACTCAGTTATAAAGGAAGGGGGAGGGAACCCGATTTCCCGCCAAACAATCTCGGGATCCAGTAGCAGGATGAACACGTGTGTGGCTCCAAGCAGCAAAGCCACAGGGTCCAGCAATAGGCGTGGCAGGACGAATGAGCAGGAAACTCCACCCTTGAGCAAGCAGGTTCCAGGCTGGGGAAAGGGAGACCACATTGTGAGACAATGTAGGCTTGGCTTGGGAAATATAAAAGAGAAGAAAAAACTCTACCAGAACTGTGGATTGGACGCTTTGAATTAAGAATCTATGCAAATGAAACCTCTACTTTATTGGGATATTGATCCTGATTAGCTGGGGCTGAGAGTCAGCTGTAATGAATTTGGGATTAGATTAATTGAAGCAAATCTTCTTGGCATTATATCCTAAGGTTCCACACACAGAAACTGTGGTCTGGGGAGATCAGGGCTTCAACTGTAAAACCAACTTGGCCATGTGTAAGAGGCTCACGTATGATATAGGTTTTGCAGAGCAGAAGCTGCAGTACTGAAGGGAACTTGGGAGAAGCTAAGGCTAGGCACCAGGGATTTGTTTTGTCTGATTTAAATGTACTCCGTTTCTTACCACTTGGAATAACATGTTTGTAACTTGTTTTGGATTTTACAGGAACACAGTAGTAGAGAACTTTAGATATTAAAAAGATTTTGAAAAAGTCTTTGAAATTTTTAAGACTGATTATTTAAAAGTTATATTTTGTTTTATATTGTGATACAAAAGTGAGAACTTGGGGATCAGCAAGAAAGGAAAGATTATGGTTTAATAATGTTGTTTTTATTTATCAGATTGACAAGCAGTAAGTTGTGATGGATAAGTTTTGTCAACACTTATGTGTACCTCTATATGTGTGCTTTATTTATGATACCATGTCCTTCAATACCATCCATGCAATACCATCTGTGTTCCTAAAGATGTTGTGAGTTCATATTTCCTCGTGGATGAATATATTACTCTGTTGTTTTAGGTACAAGATTTTCTCCATTCATCATTAGACAGGTGGCATGTTGGTTGCACCTACATTTTGGCAATGGTTAATTGTGCTAAAATAAATGTGCATATACAGATATCTCTCTTATATGATGACCTCGGCTCCCGTAGATAAATGCCCATATGTGGTGTTAGCTGGATCATTGATCTTCCTTCCTTCCTTCCTTCCTTCCTTCCTTCCTTCCTTCCTTCCTTCCTTCCTTCCTTCCTTCCTTTCCCCTTCTTTCTTGCTTCTTTTCTTTCATTCATTCAAAAATTCATACTGCTCTTCTTGGTAGCTATATCAACACATATTTCTACCAACAGTGTATAATGATAAAATTATAAGGAAGGGATTTCTGATTCTCATTTGCTATTTCAATGATACTAAGTTTGAACAGAGCAGCAAGTGCTTCCTATGTCAGAAAGAGCTTCAGACAAAGTGTCTGTGAAGGGTGGAGCCTGCTCAAAGAGCTGAGGTGCCTGTGAAGGTGGAGTCAGTGTTCTGTGGGAGACAAAAGGCCACCTGAGTTCCCCCACAAACTTCAGTCTAGGAGGAATGGACAAGGTCCTGACAGCATCATGTTTACTCCTAGGCCTTCACCTAGCTGGTGAGTCACGAAGGAGAAACCCGAGGATGTGGGATTAATATAGAGGCCTGAGAGACTTGGGGCACCAGGCAAGTCATGATATCTAAGCAGAAAGTACATTCCTGGGAACCTAACAACAGTTGCTATTTCTCTACACAGGAGTTAGTGGCCAGCAGAAGGAGAAACGTGACCAGCAGCAGGTGAGACAAAGTCCCCAATCTCTGACAGTCTGGGAAGGAGAGACTGTAATTCTGAACTGCAGTTATGAGGACAGCACTTTTGACTACTTCCCATGGTACCAGCAGTTCCCTGGGGAAAGCCCTGTATTCCTGATAGCCATACGTTCAGTGTCCAATAAAAAGGAAGATGGACGATTCACAATCTTCTTCAGTGAAAGGGAGAAAAAGCTCTCCTTGCACATCACAGACTCTCAGCCTGGAGACTCAGCCACCTACTTCTGTGCAGCAAGTGCACAGTGCTCTCCAGGCACCTGCAGCCCATACCCAAACCTGCAGCTGAGGCTCCAGCAAAGCCCTGCTATGGGTGAGCCTGGCAGAGATGCAGAGGAGTTTTCATTTGCAACAGCAGGTGAAGGGGTCACTCCATGAGTATAAGGATTAGACCACTGGGCCAGAGACAGACCAAACTGGAGTCACAGCTTGCTTTCCCCAGTCTTTGCAGCTGGAGTTTTACATCTATTTCCTTAACTAGTTTAGATGAATTGCTTTCCAGAATGGTTGTAAAAATAGTTCTCTGTGCATTTGGTTTGTGGCAACTGTACATTAGAGGCTCTGTCTCCCTGCACTCTTGTCAACAGCATTATGAATGTGTGGTTGTTACAGCCCAGCATTAGGAGACCTTGACTTTGGCTTCTGGAATAGAAATCAAACAGATTTTTCTTTTACCTTAATTTCCTCTGATGACCAGGGAAGCAGTGATTCACATGACCACTGACCTCCTCTACTTCCTCTTGTTTTGCCTCTCACATCCTCCTCTGCCTTCAAGAAATTCAAGTATGTAAAGCAGGAGGTATTCACAAGGATGCAGTCATGTGTACAATAAACAAATGACATCAGTGGACAAGGATGCAGTCATGTGTACAATAGACAAATGACATCAGTGGACAAGGATGCAGTCACGTGTACAATAGACAAATAACATCAGTGGACAAGGATACAGTAATGTCTACAATAGACAAATGACATCAGTGGACAAGGAAGAATTCAATTTCTCCATATAGTGAAAATACATAACCCTCACTAAAGAAATCACTTCACATGTGTATTTCATAGTTGAATAAAATATAAAATAGATGTAAAATTTCTATCATATAAAAGCAGCTGCCATCTTTATGGCCATACACAATGCACAGAATTGAAAAGGGACCTATCGTCACATAACACTTTGCAAGATTTACACATTCAGTTGTATAGAAGCTCTAACCAGATTTCTAATGGAAAAACTTTAATTGTCTTATAAGTTTAAATATTTTCTTAGAGAGCTGATGGTTGTGATAGCCCTAAACTATCTAGGAAGTCAAGTCATGATGAATGTTTGAGCCTAGACTTGGGGATCTAGCCTGAACAACATGGTGGAACTCTGTCTCAGGAAAACAAAATGAGCAAAAGCACTGTGGCAGATATTTAATTTAAGAATGTGAAGCCTATAAGCCCTTTCTTGTCCACAGTGAATAGATTTTTCAGTATCAAAAAGGGGAAGTCACAAAGGAAAATAAAGTCAGTTGGCTTCTAGCATAGGAGATATATCTCAAAATACCAGTAAGTGATCTCTCCATGTCCTTCAAAATATTCTAACCTTGTCACATTTTAAACTAGAGTCAGAAATTGGAAGTAGTATTTGTATCTGATTGGGATAGGATTCATTGAATACAACCACTAAGCTTAGAAGTCAGCAGGAGAGTGAAGGCATATTTAAAGATGCAGAACAGAGTTTGGAAACTCTGGGTACCTCAAGAGCTTCCTCAGGAATGAAAGGCTGGAAATTATTTAAAGAGAGCTGAGAGACAGTTACCACAGAGTGATGTACAATAACATAATAATCAACACTTCGGTGTCTTCCTGTGGTGGGTAAGCAGAAATCTGCTTTTGGAGTTTGAGGTTTGACATAAACTCCTTTGCCAGATACATTTTCAGCATGCATTCGGGGTTGGGGGAGGGGTGTCTCCATGCCTTCGGTGTCAGAAGACTGAAATGCTATTTTGGGCAGTGCTCACAAAGTCATGGTTTTGTGAGAGAAAGATCATTTACAGGGGGGCTTTGTTTTTACTGAAGACTGTAGTAATAACTGTAGAACAGCATCAACTATGGCCATGCTCCCATGACAATGAGTGGCATCACTGAACATCTGGATGCAGAAGCTCCTCACTCTTGTGCCTCTCCTTCTCCAGACTCCTGCCAAGCTTACCACGGTGCTGTGCCATCGGATAAGCCTTTGTTGGAGCCACTGGCTCTCCAGGACCCAACCAGACAGTTCAGTCTCACAAATCTGTTTTGATTTTATTCTGTGATGATGTTTTGTGGATGTGAATTCCCAGTGGTTTGAGGTAAGGAGGAAGGAAGGGTAAGGATTTCTGGTTTGTCTCTGCAGGGAAGCCAGGATTGGTGATCATGTTTCACCTTCAATCAGACTGCAGTCAGAACAGTTGAAAGTTGAGTGTGAAAAAGTTTAACATAAAAACATAAAAACTAGGTCTTTAGGCCCAGGCTTGAGAATGTGCCCTTTATGACTCAATGCTCCAAGGCATGCTAATCATAAAACTGATAGTGGCATTCCTCCACCTCCCCTCTTCCTGGGTTCAGGGAGTGTTTGTTCAAAAAAAGTCACCCTGGCTCTTCCGGTCAGAAAAGCACCGGGGTAGCTAGGGCGCAGGGTCGGCTGACACTTGCCAGCTACCCACAACACCCGCCACAGGATCTTAAGACTTCTGGAGAGTGGAACACAGCTTCTGCTCCAATACAATTGCGCGCAGGACCTGAGACTGCATTAGTTAGGGAAGCAGAAAACCAGCCTGAGTAGGACCACAGGCCTCTTCCGGGTGGACCAGCACCGGGGTACCGCCAGCTACCCACGACCCCCCGCCACAGGATTTTGAGAATGCTGGTGAGTGGAACAAAGCTTCTGGTCCAATCTTTAAACAGTGACAACGACAACAACTAACCCCAGAGATTACCAGATGGCGAAAGGTAAACTTAATAATCTTACTAACAGAAACCAAGACCACTCACCATCATCAGAACCCAGCACTCCCACTTCGCCCAGTCCAGGGCACCCCAACACACCGGAAAAGCTAGACACGGATCTAAAAGCATATCTCCTGATGATGGTAGAGGACTTCAAGAAGGACTTTAATAACACACTTAAAGAAATACAAAGGAACACTGCTAAACAGGCAGAAGACAATAAAGAGGAAGCACAAAAATCCCTTAAAGAATTTCAGGAGAACACTGCTAAAGAGTTACAAATCCTTAAAGAAAAACACGATAACATAATCAAACAGGTAGAAGTCCTTACAGAAAAACAGGAAAACACATCCAAACAGATGATGGAAATGAACAAAACCATACTAGACCTAAAAAGGGAAGTAGACACAATAAAGAAAACCCAAAATGAGGCAACACTGGAGATAGAAACCCTAGGAAAGAAATCTGGAACCATAGATACGAGCATCAGCAACAGAATACAAGAGATGGAAGAGAGAATCTCAGGTGCAGAAGATTCCATAGAGAACATCGGCACAACAATCAAGGAAAATGTAAAATGCAAAAAGATCCTAACTCAAAACATCCAAGAAATACAGGACACAATGAGAAGACCAAACCTACGGATAATAGGAGTGGATGAGAATGAAGATTTTCAACTCAAAGTACCAGCAAACATCTTCAACAAAATTATAGAAGAAAACTTCCCAAATCTAAAGAAAGAGATGCCCATGAACATACAAGAAGCCTACAGAACTCCAAATAGACTGAACCAGAAAAGAAATACCTCCCGACACATAATAATCAGAACAACAAATGCTCTAAATAAAGATAGAATACTAAAAGCAGTTAGAGAAAAAGGCCAAGTAACATATAAAGGCAAGCCTATCAGAATTACACCAGATTTTTCACCAGAGACTATGAAAGCCAGAAGATCCTGGACGGATGTTATACAGACACTAAAAGAACACAAATTCCAGCCCAGGCTACTATACCCAGCCAAACTCTCAATTAACATAGATGGAGAAACCAAAGTATTCCATGACAAAACCAAATTCACACATTATCTCTCCACGAATCCAGCCCTTCAAAGGATAATAACAGAAAAAAACCAATACAAGGACAGGAACCACGCCCTAGAAACAACAAGAAGGTAATCCCTCAACAAACCTAAAAGAAGACAGCCACAAGAACAGAATGCCAACTTTAACAACTAAAATAACAGGAAACAACAATTACTTTTCCTTAATATCTCTTAATATCAATGGACTCAACTCCCCGATAAAAAGACATAGACTAACAAACTGGCTACACAAACAAGACCCAACATTTTGCTGCTTACAGGAAACTCATCTCAGAGAAAAAGATAGACACTACCTCAGAATGAAAGGCTGGAAAACAAGTTTCCAAGCAAATGGTATGAAGAAACAAGCTGGAATAGCCATTCTAATATCTGATAAGATTGACTTCCAACCCAAAGTCATTAAAAAAGACAGGGAGGGACACTTCATACTCATCAAAGGTAAAATCCTCCAAGAGGAACTATCAATCCTGAATAACTATGCTCCAAATACAAAGGCAGCCACATTCATTAAAGAAACTTTAGTAAATCTCAAAGCACACATTGCACCTCATACAATAATAGTGGGAGACTTCAACACACCACTTTCACCAATGGACAGATCATGGAAACAGAAACTAAACAGGGACACAGTGAAACTAACAGAAATTATGAATCAAATGGATCTGGCAGATATCTACAGAACATTCTATCCTAAAACAAAAGGATATACCTTCTCCTCAGCACCTCATGGTACCTTCTCCAAAATTGACCACATAATTGGTGACAAAACAGGTCTCAACAGATACAAAAATATTGAAATTGTCCCATGCATCCTATCAGATCACCATGGACTAAGGCTGATCTTCAATAAATAATAGAAAGCCAACCTTCACGTGGAAACTGAACAACACTCTTCTCAATGATACCTTGGTCAAGAAAGGAATAAAGAAAGAAATTAAGGACTTTTAGAGTTCAATGAAAATGAAGCCACAACATACCCAAACTTATGGGACGCAATGAAAGCATTTCTAAGAGGAAAACTCATAGCTCTGAGTGCCTCCAAAAGGAAACTAGAGAGAGCACACATTAGCAGCTTGACAACATACCTAAAAGCACTAGAACAAAAGGAAGCAAATTCACCCAAGAGGAGTAGACGGCAGGAAATAATCAAACTCAGGGGCGAAATCAACCAAGTGGAAACAAGAAAAACTATTCAAAGAATCAACCAATCAAGGAGCTGGTTCTTTGAGAAAATCAACAAGATAGATAAACCCTTAGCCAGACACACTAGAGGGCACAGGGAAAGCATCCTAATTAACAAAATCAGAAATGAAAAAGGAGACATAACAACAGATCCTGAAGACATCCAAAACACCATCAGATCCTTCTACCAAAGGCTATACTCAACAAAACTGGAGAACCTGGATGAAATGGAGAAGTTCCTAGACAGATACCAGGTACCAAAGTTGAATCAAGATCAGGTTAATGATCTAAACAGCCCTATATCCCCCAAAGAAATAGAAGCAGTCATTAATATTCTCCCAACTAAAAAAAGCCCAGGACCAGATGGGTTTAGTGCAGAGTTCTATCAGACTTTCAAAGAAGATCTAATCCCAGTTCTTCACAAACTATTCCACAAAATAGAAACAGAAGGTACTCTACCCAACTCATTCTATGAAGCCACAATTACTCTGAAACCTAAACCACAAAAAGACCCAACAAAGATAGAAAACTTCAGACCAATATCCCTTATGAATATTGATGCAAAAATCCTCAATAAAGTTCTTGCTAACCGAATCCAAGAACACATCAAAACAATCATCCATCCTGACCAAGTAGGTTTCATCCCAGGGATGCAGGGATGGTTCAATATACGGAAATCCATCAATGTAATCCAGTATATAAACAAACTCAAAGACAAAAACCACACGGTCATCTCGTTAGATGCGGAAAAAGCATTTGACAAGATCCAACACCCATTCATGATAAAAGTCTTGGAAAGATCAGGAATTCAAGGCCCATACCTAAACATGATAAAAGCAATCTACAGCAAACCAGTAGCCAACATCAAAGTAAATGGTGAGAAGCTTGAAGCAATCCCTCTAAAATCAGGGACTAGACAAGGCTGTCCACTTTCTCCATACCTATTCAACATTGTGCTTGAAGTCCTAGCCAGAGCAATTCGACAACAAAAGGAGATCAAGGGAATACAAATTGGAAAAGATGAAGTCAAAATATCACTTTTTGCAGATGATATGATAGTATATATAAGTGACCCTAAAAATTCCACCAGAGAACTCCTAAGCCTGATAAACAGCTTCGGTGAAGTAGCTGGATATAAAATTAACTCAAACAAATCAATGGCTTTTCTCTACACAAAGAATAAACAGGCTGAGAAAGAAATTAGGGAAACAACACCCTTCTCAATAGTCACAAATAATATAAAATATCTTGGCGTGACTCTAACTAAGGAAGTGAAAGATCTGTATAATAAAAACTTCAAGTCTCTGAAGAAAGAAATTATAGAAGATCTCAGAAGATGGAAAGATCTCCCATGCTCATGGATTGGCAGGATCAACATTGTAAAAATGGCTATCTTGCCAAAAGCAATCTACAGATTCAATGCAATCCCCATCAAAATTCCAAATCAATTCTTCAACGAATTAGAAAGTGCAATCTGCAAATTCATCTGGAATAACAAAAAACCTAGGATAGCAAAAACTCTTCTCAAGGATAAAAGAGCCTCTGGTGGAATCACCATGCCGGACCTAAAGCTCTACTACAGAGCAATTGTGATAAAAACTGCATGGTACTGGTATAGTGACAGACAAATAGACCAATGGAATAGAATTGAAGACCCAGAAATGAACCCACACACCTATGGTCACTTGATCTTCGACAAGGGAGCTAAAAACATCCAGTGGAAGAAAGACAGCATTTTCAACAAATGGTGCTGGCACAACTGGTTGTTAACATGTAGAAGAATGCGAATCGATCCATTCCTATCTCCTTGTACTAAGGTCAAGTCTAAGTGGATCAAGGAACTTCACATAAAACCAGAGACACTGAAACTTATAGAGGAGAAAGTGGGGAAAAGCCTTGAAGATATGGGCACAGGGGAAAAATTCCTAAATAGAACAGTAATGGCTTGTGCTTTAAGATCGAGAATTGACAAGTGGGACCTCATGAAACTGCAAAGCTTCTGCAAGGCTAAAGACACCATCAATAAGACAAAAAAACCACCAACAGATTGGGAAAGGATCTTCACCTATCCTAAATCAGATAAGGGACTAATATCCAATATATATAAAGAACTCAAGAAGGTGGACTCCAGAAAGTCAAATAACCCCATTAAAAAATGGGGCTCAGAACTGAACAAAGAATTCTCACCTGAGGAATACTGAATGGCAGAGAAGCACCTGAAAAAATGTTCAACATCCTTAATCATCAGGGAAATGCAAATCAATACAACCCTGAGATTCCACCTCACACCAGTCAAAATGGCTAAGATCAAAAATTCAGGTGACAGCAGATGCTGGCAAGGATGTGGAGAAAGAGGAACACTCCCCCATTGTTGGTGGGATTGCAAGCTTGTACAACCACTCTGGAAATCAGTCTGGCGGTTCCTCAGAAAATTGGACATAGTACTACCGGAGGATCCAGCAATACCTCTCCTGGGCATATATCCAGAAGATGTCCCAACCGGTAAAAAGGACACATGCTCCACTATGTTCATAGCAGCCCTATTTATAATAGCCAGAAGCTGGAAAGAACCCAGATGTCCCTCAACAGAGGAATGGATACAGAAATTATGGTACATTTACACAATGGAGTACTACTCAGCTATTAAAAAGAATGAATTTATGAAATTCCTAGCCAAATGGTTGGACCTGGAGGGCATCATCTTGAGTGAAGTAACACAATCACAAAAGAACTCACACAATATGTATTCACTGATAAGTGTGTACTAGCCCAAAACTTAGGATACCCAAGATATAAGATACAATTTGCTAAACGCATGAAACTCAAGAAGAATGAAGACCAAAGTGTGGACACTGTGCCCCTTCTTAGAATTGGGAACAAAACACCCAGGGAAGGAGTTACAGAGACAAAGTTCGTAGCTGTGATGAAAGGATGGACCATTTAGAGACTGCCGTATCCAGGGATCCATCCCATAATCAGCTTCTAAACGCTGACACCATTGCATACACTAGCAAGATTTTGCTGAAAGGACCCAAATATAGCTGTCTCTTGTGAGACGATGCCGGGGCCTAGCAAACACAGGAGTGGATGTTCACAGTCAGCTCTTGGTTGTATCACAGGGCTCCCAATGGAGAAGCTAGAGAAAGTACCCAAGGAGCTAAAGGGATCTGCAACCCTATTGTTGGAACAACATGATGTACTAACCAGAACCCCGGAGCTCTTGTCTCTAGCTGCATATGTATTGAAAGATGGCCGAGTGGGCCATCAATGGAAAGAGAGGCCCATTGGACTTGCAAACTTTATATGCCCCAATATAGGGGAATGCCAGGGCCAAAAGAATGGGAATGGGTGGGTAGGGAAGTGGGGGGCGCTATGGGGGACTTTTGGGATAGCATTGGAAATGTAATTGAGGAAAATATGTAATAAAAATATTAAAAATTAAAAAAAAGAAAGGCAGAATAGAATGTTGAAGAAAAACAAAAATAAACTATGTCATAGACAGCAAAAAAAAAAAAAACAAAAAAGAAAACAAAAAAAAACCAAACAAACAAACAAAAAAACTCTTAGGCTCAATTTTACTTGGAAGGACACCAGAATTTTATTGTTAAAACATTTACTGCTTTGAGTATAAAGTTCCATTCACTACTCAGACAAAAAAAAAAAAAAAAAAAAGTCACCCTGACAGCTCCTGGAACCTGCTATGCAAATGTGCTATTGTTAGAGGCTCACAGAAACTGTCTTGAGAAATAACCACACAATTACCAGGTATTATTCCTTGTGACTCTTGTGACTTCCACTCCCTCGTGACTCTTAACTGGTATTTTTGATATTTTCCAACAACGCCCTCCCCACCCCCTTGAGTTGTGGTTTTTACCTTTAAATACCCCCTTACCCAGCTACTCGGGGCACCAAGGTCCTCTAACCCTGTGTGGTGTACGAATGTGGGCCCCAGAATGCACCTGAAAAAAAAGTCCTCTTGTGGTTTGCAACAAGACTGCTTCTTGTGAGTGATTTGGGGTGTTCCCTCTCCTGAGTCAGAAAGTGGGGGAGTCCTCACACTGTGAGTCTTTCAAGTGAACATAAGCAATAGCATAGGAACTCATGCTCTCTTCCCAACTCCCCTTTCCAGACCACCACCTTCCTGTTCTCTCTCTCTCTCTCTCTCTCTCTCTCTCTCTCTCTGTTGCTCTCTCTCTCTCTCCCCCCCCCCATTTCAAAAAACAAAACAAAATAAAACATTACCCACCCCAAACAACAAAAACAAAACCCTCCAAATAAAAACCAAACCAACCAACCAAACACGCCAGTAAAATTTAAACATGCCAAAGAGTAAAACTGACCTGGCAGGAGTTACAGGAGGGGAAAACTTGAATAAATGTACTGTATGAACAAAAGTGTTGATTAAAAGGAAGAAGTTATTGCAATTGGGTCCTGGTGCTGAAGAAAACCACTTTTCTCTATACAATGATATTGAGTATGTCAACCATGACGACACTGAGGTCTCCTAACTCCATTTTGCTTCGGTTTTCACATTTCTCAGTCACATCTGCCTTGGCAACACACTGGTAATCTCTTTAACCCTGACCTTGGTCCAGACATATTAATCAAAACAATTGATGTTTATTCTGACTAAATACGAACTAAAGTAATTGAAGACAGTGTAAGTCAAAATTAAATGTTATGTTGTGCCTGAAATACCTACTCTGTTCTGTCAAAATGAAAGTTACAAAGTTACTAAGAGGCTAAATGAGCATTGATATAACTTTGGTTTTTGTGCTTTTTACAAAAATGCTGTATGCCTGAACTCTGACACCAAGAGGCACTGAGGCATTACCATTTTATTGGTCAGTGGTCAAAAAAAAAAAATGAAAGCACTCTTATAATCTTGATTGCCCTAATTAGCATGGTAGTATGCATTCCAACCACACTCCATGCTAGGACCCCTGCACAGGAGGAGTTCACTAACATGTAATAGAGCCCATGTACTCTCTCTGCTTTGTTTTGTTTGTCTGTCTTGTCTTGTTTTGTTGTGTTTTTGTTTTTTTACTGTTTTTTAATCTATTAGATTTTTTAAAAAAATAATTATTTTGAGAGAGATCTCATGATTTGGGTTAGGTAGGGGTGGGGAGGATTTGAGAGGTGTTGGGTTAGGGGAAAGAATATGACTAAAAATATTGCATGAAAAACTTGTCTTATGAAGCAATAAATAAAAATAAAAAGAATGACTACTGTTTTGTTCTGAGACGGCCCCTCAGGACTTATTATAGAGCACAGGTTGATTTATTAATTTTGACATTAAGGTATTATTTTTATTTTAATTAAAACATATTTACCTCATTTTCACATTCTCTTTCATCCCTGAAACACCTTTTGTGTCCTCCACCTCCAGCCTCACCTAAGCTTTCCAAAAATAACTTCAAATTCATGGCCACTTCTTCTATTATTCTTTTAGACACACACACACACACACACACACACACACCTCGAGCGTGTGCACATGACTATATAGATATAACCTATTGAGTCTGGTGTTGCTTGTGTCCATCTGATTTCTGTGCTGACCACTTGGTACTGTAGCATTATTTATCAAGGGTTCTTCCCTGGGTGTGTCCATTTGTTCCTGTCAGCAGTACTTAGTCCTATGTAGTTCTTTGTCTATGGATGGTGCCCCATGACATTTACCATATCTATTGGCACCATCACTGTTCAGGACTTGTTATGTAGTCTGTTGTAGTATCAACCAAGAGCTTGCTCCTCTGTCATTTCTAGCAGACAGTCTTGCGCAAACTTCCTGGTCTTTTCTCTCTTACATTTTCTTGCTGCCTTCTTTTCTCTAGTCTTTTCTGAGCATTCAGTGCAGAAGTCTTGTTGCAGATGTATTTGAAGGGCTGACCATCCCATGATGGCTTGTTCTCTATATTTTGACCAGGGGTGGTTTCCTATAACAGTCTCCATCTGCTGCAAAGGAAAATTTCCTTGAGAGTCAGGAGAACTACAATTACTCATAGGCATAAGGAGGACTGTTTAGACTATAGTTTAAAAAGGTTTCTGGTTTAGTAAGTGGCAAGAGTAGGTTCTCCTTTAAGACCCATAATGGCATGAGGTCTGAATAGTCATCTACCTTTTAATGCCAAGTCTGATTGCCCTCTTTTGATTGGGCCATTAGTCCCACTAGAGAGGTGCTGGTTACAACTAAGTTATTACTGCCACCATTGCACCTTTGTAAGTACCTTGCAGGGTTGTTCACTAATGTGGTTCATACGGAGCACATCAAGATAGAACTATTGATGGCCTCCCCGCTTTGGCAACTGGAGTAGCACCTTCTGATATTATAAAAATTAGTGGTCAACAGTGAGATCTTCAGGTTAGATCCAGTTCAAGTCTTCCAAGTCCTATTACCAATGTGCATGGTACCTTCAATAAGGGCTTACCTGCAATCTCTGGGATCCAAGGGCAACAGGAATAGCCAGCACTCTTCCTAGAGCCTCTTGGATTCTCATGATCAACATATGGAAAGAAGTTTCTCATGCCTAGCATTTGGTTTCTTGTTAGATGATCTGTCTCTTGACACCTTGAGTGGGATAACTTCATTATACACACACACACACACACACACACACACACACACACAGAGTAATCCAGGTAAACATGAAACAATAAGTATCTTTAAGAGCATTTTGAAAATCCTCATTGGTATTTATCCTCTCTCTCTCTCCTTCTGTATAGAACTTCTTCCCCACTTCTGAACTAAGAACATCATTATCCCAATTTTCTTGAATTAACTTTTTTTAAAATTTTTTTTGAATATTAAGCTCTATTATTTTAAAAGATTTTATTTATTTATTTATTTATTTATTTATTTAATGTTAGTACCCACATCTGTGTGAGTATAAAAAGACTTGTGAATATACAGGGTTAATCACATCTGTGTGCATGCAAAGGCCTGTAGATTGTATTCAATACATCAAGGTTGGAGTTTGAGTTTTTGCAGGTCACTTAGCTTGTCAAATGGGTCCTGGGAGCTGAGCTTCTGCCTTTATCATTAGCAGCAAGTGCTTTTCCCTGTTGAGCTCTCTCTTCACCAACCTTAAGCTTTATTTTCACTAGGAAGTATTGTCTGTCAATAAATCACAAGGAAAGACAAAGCAGCATTTAGAATGAGACTGATTGTCCAGCCCAGGACTCCAACCCAATGTACTCCAAAGTCACATCTCAGAGGCTGTGGCTACACAGGAGAAGAGCAGACACCTGCTCTGTGGAGAAGGAGAGGAGGGGCAGAGCTCTGCCATTCTGAGACCCCAGGCTGCTGTAGCTCCCATGGTCTCCTGCTAACTACAGAGACTGCAGTCTAGGGCATGTGCTCTCAGCTCTCAGCAGTGAAATGGACAGAGGAGTATACCCCAGATACCAGACAATAGTCCCTGATATACTTGCCTATAGGTCATTTGATCCCATAGAGAGGCCTGAAGCCCTTTCAGAGACCTTGTTTGTATTTATTCTTTCGATTGCCTCTTGCATTATTTTAATTCATTCACTCATTGGATTAACAACTGCAAGTGGAAGTTGAAGAGCTACATTCAAACTATGATACAGCAGTACACAAAAATTCCACCACCAACTCACTTGGCGTTAATATGTCCCTAAGTGTAGACAGTTTATGTGTGTCATGGACACGTAATAGACTTGAGTCACAGAGAGACCGGGCAAGGTTATTATGAGACCGTTTTGTAAATTGAAAGTACACAGAATTTAACAAATGAGACTGAATACTTCATAGCAGTGGGATAGAAACTTCAAGGACATGTAATAAGTATAATGATTTGTGTGGACAGAACAGAGCATATCTTCTGAATAAAACTTGATGTTAGACTTTTAAAACCTAAACGGTTTTTGTAGCTGTGGGTTTTTAAATTGGTATAACATCTGACTGTTGATTCTCTCTCTCTCTCTCTCTCTCTCTCTCTCTCTCTCTCTCTCTCTCTCTCTCTCTGTGTGTGTGTTTCTTTGTTTCTGTTCATCTGTCTCTTGTAAGTGTGTGTATGTATGTATGTGTCTCAGTTCATCTGTCTATCTGTGTATATGTGTGTGTGTGTGTGTGTGTGTGTGTATGTGTGTGTGTGTTCGAGAGCATGTGTGCATGTGCTTGTGTATAAACTAGTGGTCAACATTGGGTATCTACCTCTATTGCTTTCTACCTTTATTTATTGAATAATTGTTTGTTTGGTTGGTTGATTTATTGATTTCTTTGGTAGAGGCGTTTCCTGAGACTGAAGCCCACCAATTGTCTGACTAGTGAGATTCCAGGATTCTCTTATCTCTGTTTCTTGGTGCTTAGACTTCAGGTGCACCCATAGCAACTAGATTCAATGTGACTGCTGGAGATGACACTAAGCCCTCATGATTCATAGCAGACAACTGACACACTGAGCATCTAATTAGAATCTAAAGATTATTATTTCATTCCTCTTCCTGTTTCACAGAATGTTAACAAATGGGGATCTTCTGAAATTCTGATGGATTACCCGTTGTTTGTGATTTAAAAATAAATTTGTTCATTGGAGAATTTAGATAGACCATCCCACTCACTAAGGGAGGAAGACTATTTCATATCTCAGTGTTTCATGGGGAAGTTCATGGGATCTGTGAGGAACTTATTATCTTTTATGAAGCTTAACTGGACAATAGAATAACGCCCATGTGTGTTAAAGCAACTAAGCCCTCAGCAGGCATAGACTTTCTGAGGCTCCTTTTTAAGTGCAGACTCTTTTGACTATTAAGAAAGACAAGAAAGCAAGTCAAGGTCTGTGATGAGCTACACATTTGGTCTCTGCATATGGAACTTGTGGCCTATAATCTCTCTCTCTCTCTCTCTCTCTCTCTCTCTCTCTCTCTCTCTCTCTCACACACACACACACACACACACAAAACCATTTCCTGCTTGAGGTAATGTAATACACACAGACAGTACATATGCACACTGCCTGTCTCTCAGACACTGAGAGCTGAGCTGAGGCAGAGCAGACACACGCATGCAGAGGACAGTGTGTCACATGCCTCCTCAGATCCTGCTCTGTGTGCTGGTGGCCTTGGCTTTCTCTGGTATGAATGCATCATGTATAACTAAGGATATAAACAGGAAGCATTGACAGGCATGTGGCAGTTCCTACAGACATGAGGGGGAAGAGGGGCTGGAGAGAAGCCAGCAGGACATATCTTAGTAAGGTTTCTCTTTGGGTCTTAAGGTACCCAATTCCAACAGTGTTTTGTTTATACTATAAGAGGATAAGCTTCTAATTCTTTCTTATTATTATTCTGCAGGATGCAATGTGGCCCAGAAAGTGACTCAGGTCCAGCCAATAGGCAGCAGTCAGTGGGGAGAAGAAGTCACCCTGGACTGTTCATATGAGACAAGTGAATACTTCTACCATATTCTTTGGTACAGGCAGCTTTTTAGTGGAGAGATGGTTTTCCTTATTTACCAACCTTCTTTTGATACTCAGAACCAGAGGAGCGGCCGCTACTCTGTAGTCTTCCAGAAATCAATCAAGTCCATCAGCCTTGTCATTTCAGCCTCTCAGCCGGAGGATTCAGGGAAGTACTTCTGTGCTCTCTCAGAACTGACACGGTGTTTGAAGTGATAGCACAAGCCTAACAAAAACTGGGCTCCTTAAGCAGAGCCCCTCTGACGGAGAGAGTCCAGCCGAGATGCACACCTGCACATCCTGAACAAGAAGACCCCAACTGTGGATGCTGCCTCTGTGGTCTGCATCAGAACTGTGTTTCTAAGTAAAACCTCAGTCCATGCAGTTCAGAAACAGTTATGGTGAGCGGCTTTCTATAATGCTTTGTCTTGAAACAGAGTTAAAAATAGACCACAGAGAACATGTGTAATGTTTTCTACAGTTGGGAACCTTGCACCACAATAATTTAAAGTTTCTCTTTAATTTGGTAACAGCACATACCTCAGATGAGGTATTTGGAATAGCAAAGAACATAGTTTCCTGGTAAAAGTCACACTCAGAGAAGGAGATCCAGCCTGAGTGAAGTAGTCAGAGACCGATTATAAGGATTTCACCCCATGAAATACTGGTGGTGACTGGGTTAACCCCACAAATCTTTATCTTTGCATCTAGTACTGATCCTGAGGTCAGCTTGACTAGCAGCTGGGAAGGACAGCTGTATGCGCACATCACCTGGCTGTATTGAGACTTGTAAGAATTCAGTGAAACTCAGAAAGCCAGTGGAATCTAGAAAGACAGACCTCCCCTAACTCCTCAGTCTCTGGTTTGGGGGAACATCAGAAGACGTCATTCCATTTGCCAACACACTACACACAGACCTGGCCTGAATAAAGAAAGGCTATAGAAGTGAGGAGTAGAGTGTTACTGGTAAAGTGAGCTGGAATCTCCTTGACATCAAATGTTTATAGGACCTGAATCTGCAGCGCTATATAAAAAATAATTAAATATATCACACCTGTTTCTTAAGTCTTCCACAGTTGCTTTTTCCATGCCCACCCCCAAAACAGAGCAACATGGAGAAGGAAGTTCTGAGAAATGTGTTTCCAGGTACATTTTTAAAGATTATTTTTTATATTATGTGTGTATCCTTTTTGCCAGCATGTGTATGTGTGTACTGGGTGTTAATCTGGTGCCCATGGAGGCCAGAAGGGGGTATTAGATTCTAGAAAGTAGAGTTACTGAAGGGAAGGATTTACCATGTGAATGTCAGGAACTGAATCTGAGTCCTCTGCAAAAGCAGTGACTCTTTTAACTACCAAGTCTATGGTCCCGCCCCTGTTTCTAGGTAATTTTCATAAACTGTGCATGATAAAAGAGGTAAATAGCTTCCATTCATCAACAAAAAGCCATAGGCTACCAGGTGCATTAACAATGAATACTATCTGTGTCTCCAAGAAACACCTCCTATAGCTAAGAACACCAAACAACAGAGATTAGCATGTGAAGTGAATGAACTCTGTAAACAAGAGGCACAGCAAGTCTCATATCTGAAAAAGGAGACTTCATACCAAAGCTAGTCAGGAGAGAGCTACTACATAGCCACAAAGGGTAAGCCTTGTGCCTGTGAGTGCATGGAGCTTTAGCGTCCAGTTCAACAAAATAAACTCTAATTGATTGAAAATGTCCCATGAGTCCCTAGTTAGTAATGATCTTAAACTTCAGTGCCTCACTGTGACTTTAGCAAGCCTTCCTAAATTTAAAACCAACCAAAAATACCTTCAGAGCAAAGGGACCCTGCAAGTCCACCTCTCTGAATTTGGCAGGAGAATCCCAGGCAGGGCAGGGAAGGCAATATGCACTTAGAGAACTCACTAAATGCAAACAACAAAATATCGTTAATAGATGTAAAATTTATCTCTACTCTAAGAAGCAAAAGCCCTGATGCTTTATTAAAAAGCCTGATAAGTCAACAAGGGAAACAAATTTTAAAGAACATTTTAATAAAAAACTGTAACATCCTAAGAACTTGTTTGTAGTTCTCCTTTTTAAAGTTTCCTCAGTTGGACTTAAGAGCACCTGTCTGCAGTTTTAAGTTTCCTGTGTACCTGTGGCAGAGGATTGCCAGTTTGAAGTAACCCAATACAACAGCTACAACCTGCCTAAAACAAAACAATAACAAAGTTAAAAAGCTGGAGAGTTTATTGGAAAATTGGTTTTGCAATGTGTAGTTTGCTAGGAAGCATCTAGGCGATTCTAAAAACTAGCAGGTGATCTTTTCTGAGATGGTTTCACCATGGATTATAAAATCACAATGGATGATCCCGTCTAGATCAGGCCAAAGGGAGGACACTTTAGGAAAGATTCCTGCTAGTAATATGCTTTTCCTGTTAATATATATATATATATATATATATATATATATATATGTATATATATATGTATATATATACATATATATATATGTATATAAAACAGTCACTGGGTATTAGCCCACTGTTTGGGCAGATTTCTGCAGATCAACAAAGATGTACTGTCTTATGATGCTATATAGACAGATGATTTCTTAATTCTTAATGATGATTCTATAAGAATTCCTAAAATTAGACTAGTAATTATTAAACCTTTTATAATAGGGCTGCCATTTAAGCCCTCTCTGATACAAAAATTGCAATTAGAACCCTGCTCGTAATCCCTTGTTATGAGTTAGTTGCTTCTGAGATAGAAACGAGGCACTTACAACTTAGAACACATTCTAAGAGGTTGTAAAACAGATAACCAAAAGTTGTAGAAAGGAACTAATGATTTATTATGGGTGCAAGGACATAAGATAAAATACTAGCTGAGTTTATCTATGCAAAACTGCAGTGTTGTCTTAGATACAAACATTATGATATTTAACTCTTCGTCAACCTGTAGAGCCAGGTAATTACGCTTAATGAAAATATATACAAACATCTCTGTCATAAACTTCTTATTCAATTTATGATTTGAATTTATGTTTGAACTTTTAGTGAACTTTTATTTTTATTTTTTTGTTGTTGTTGTTGTTTGTTTTTTAAGGGTGCTTGGAAAACCAAGTGATTTATTCTCCTCGAAAAGGCACAAAAACTATTAACAATTACATTCCATGCCATTATTATATCAGAGCAGGAGAAGAAAGCAAGATTAAAAGGACAGCAGAGTAGAGTAACTTAGAAATTAAAAGGGAACTCAGAAATTAAGAGAGCAATACACAAAATGAAGAGAGAAGGAGGGCCAGAGAAGAAGCTGTAGAGAGAGCAGAAAGAGTGGACAGGCTTCAGCAAGGCAGGTTTAGTCTTACTAAAGAGGACAAGGTTTTTTCCTCATAGACTTGGGTTTAATTCATTTAGCAATAAAAGGGTAGACGCTTTTTCTTCTCTATGAAATAAAGATTGGAGGTCACTTTTCATCCAGCATGGATGAGTTCTTTCTGCACTAGAGCTTGGTCTTTTACTCCATATATATATGTAAATATGGATGTGTGAGTGTGTGTGTGTGTGTAAATATGTAGTTATGAGGTAAGTATGTAGCAGGGCCCAACTGGAATGCATAAAGACACATGAGTTTGTATATGGTAGTATGTGAGTTTATGCATATTTGCTTGTGTAAAAGTTTTTCCTAAGTGACTCTCTTCTCCTGGTTCAGTAAAAGTTTATTGCTCCAAACCTCCCTCCTGCCTGACAAGGGAGAAGCCAGGCTTCTGGGCAAGAGAGAAAAAGGTTCTAGCAATGAATCCTTTACTTAATCCTCCTGTTAGGCTACCGGTGTTAATCATCCAAGCCAGCAGTTTTTAACTCATTCTTGCTCAGAACAACAGGAAAGTTTTTAGGATATTTTCTAGAAGTTATCAGCAAGTATACAGTGTAGTCAGAGAGCTAGAAGGCCAGAGACTATGGGTCTTTAAATCTACCTCTATGTCCAGCTCTGTGTCCTGCTTCAGCCCATTCCAGCCAGGCAGTCTTCTGGCAATAGTTATTTCCTTTCTCTAAAGAAATAGTAACTTCAGTCTCTTACACTGTGTTGAAATGGTCCTCTTTCCTCAGCACAAAAATCACACAGGAACAGTTCCTAATGTGTGTGTTCCTACTTTTCTTTTTTTCTTTTTGAGAACAGAGCAAGGTAGCTGGGTATCTCAGTAATGGTGACAACACTGGTTGTATCTGACCTAAGAGAATGAAGAAAAAGATGCTAACTATAAACACACATTACCCAAGGAACAACAGATCTAAAAATCATCAACTCACCTGTTAACAGTGTTGAATGCCTCAGCTAGGCTCGTCTGTAGTCCTGTGCTGTGAAGTATAAGGAGCCTGAGGGAAAGCTTAGCCCAGAAGCACACAGGCCATGTTTCCCCACGAGGACCTCTGTCCCTGGTAACTGTCCCATCAAATCCCAACGTGCTGGGGCTCTGCACTTCCTGTAAATCCAACCACTTGTGAAGACTTTGTCTGAATCTTTAACATTTTCCTTCCCTGAAATATCATGCTTTAGCTTACTCCAAATATGGAAAAGTAAAATAGTTTTAAAAAAAACTTATTTATAGCTTAAATTCTTTCATTTTTTTAAAAAAAAATCCAAACTATTGAACTTCTGAAAGAATGAGGTAGAGGGATATGGGTGGACAGGAAAGCATAAGTAGCCCCCTGAGAGGTTCCTAGAAGACACACAAAGAAGAGTGGCTGGGAAGTAAGGGTATGGATACCTAAACAGGACCGACAGAGGACAGAGGACTCAGAGGGCCATAAAAGGCTCAATTACATCGTTTTAGTAAACTCCCAGCCTTGGTGCATCTCCCATCCCTACCGGATAAAATTTTACTTTCTCATCCTCTGAGGCTCGTGTGTCTTTTCCCTGACATTTAGTCTTTTTTCCCTGGCCCTCCTTCTAAGCTTCCTGGTTTTCTGTAGCCTGTATTCTGTCACTCTATTATTTTCTGCTTCCTTTTTTTCCTGCCTTTTTTCCCTTTAAGATCTTTCCTTCCTATTTTTCCTTTAAGATCTGTGTTTTGCCACTCCTGATCCTTTTCTAGTTCATTGGCCAATGACATTGACTTAATGAGAAAAAACATGCAGTGTTTGTTCTGACAAAGAAAAAAATGGTTTTGACTGAATCTACCATCAGAGGTCTAACTGAAGTATTTGATATTTGAGCTGAGCTCCTGACTGCCCTCTAGTGCTGAGGAGTTAATTTGGAAGAACACTGAGTGATAGCAATAGTTGTCATTGCTGATTTGAAGTTAGAATTTTGTGACAAGCATGGCAGGGGAGGATCCAGGAAGAAGGTTGTGGTATTTGATCTATAGCTATCAGATACAATGGTGATTCACGTAGGAGTGCCACGTACGATTCATCCATCTATGTTCTGCGCTGGAGAGCAGAAGACTGCTTAAGATATGGGGCTTAGCCTTGTTGTCCAAGATGGGGCATTTTTCTTTGCTAAGTGAAATTTATGCCTATATTTTGACTTTTTTTGTACTGGAAAAATAACCTGAGATCTAGGAACAAGTCGCTGATAGAGAAGAAGCTGCTGTAGGTAGCATGTCATAATGAGCTCTTTTTTCCCCCTTTTATTAGATATTTTCTTTATTTACATTTCAAATGTTATCCCCTTACCTCACTTCTCCTCCCAAAACCCCCCATCCTCTCCCCCTCCCCCTGCTCATTAACCTACCCACTCCCACTTCCCTGTCCTGGCATTCCCCTACACTGGGGCACAGAGCCTTCACAAGGCCAAGGGCCTCTTCTCCCATTGATGACCAACTAGGCCATCCTCTGCTACATATGCGGCTGAAGCCTTGAGTTCCTCCTTGTGTACTGTTTGGTTGGTGGTTTAGTCCCTGGGAACTCTGAGGGTACTGGTTAGTTCATATTGTTGTTCCTCCTAGGGGGCTGCAAACCCCTTCAGCTCCTTGGGTCCTTTCTCTAGCTCCTCCATTGGGGACCCTGTGCTCTGACCAATGGATGGCTGTGAGCCTCCATTTTGTATTTGTCAGGCACTGGCAAAGCCTCTCAGGAGACAGCTATATCAGGCTCCTGACAGCAAGCACATAGTGAGCTCTTGTTGCCTTCTACTCTTCCATCTACCCTCCCAACTTAATGAACAGTTTCCCCATTGGCGCTAGGACAGGTAACTGATCACAGATACCTATGAGAAGTCATGAAAGCTGTCATTAGGATGCACTATCAAATAGACCTTAGAGGACTCTATGAGTTTGTCTTATGAGAGACACTGGAACTTGAGAGCATGCCAGTTACTCTTTATGCAGCACTTGGTAAGCAACTCCAGTTGAGCATCTGAAGTAGTGGAGCTCCTGTGCTGTGTGGTTTCCATGTGGCTTCTTCTTTAGTACTTAGTAGCCATGCCAAAGTTGTTGAATCTTCTCTCCTGGAACAGCAGAGCAACATTCAGGAGACTAGGACTTGGGTTCAAGTTCTGGATCAACCACGTAGTAGCTGAGGGGAATGTAGCAAACTACTTCATGAATTTTGTGCTTGATTTCCTCATTCCTGCGTGCGATTATTGGTAATATCTACTGCAAAGTTCACGACGGTGGCTGCCAAGGCTTAGTAACCCATGTCCAAGGTGTACAAAGTTAATTACAGAAAGGGAAATTGCGGGTATGAGGAGATGAAGACCTTGCCAAGTGCCACAAATGCCCATCACAACATGGCTTTCCTCTGCTCTTATTGGAAACTAAGTATATTGTCCTAATGAATGACCCACAGGTGCTTAGCTGCATTCTTTTGTAATTAAATGTTTATTAGAGTTCTCACAGGAGAAAAATTATAGTCACTAAGAAAATATTAATTTTTTAGTCAATGTGTACAACAATGTGTTCTTTATGAGATTCCCACGCAAATATGTCACTGCTCATATTTACCTCAGCACCATCTCTTGTTCCGTCCATAGTCCTGCAGTGTTATCTCCCTCCAAATGTTCCCAGTCTGCATTTCTCTCTTTCTTATATATATGCAACCTTACTGAATCAATTTTTGTGTTGTCCATATGTACATGTGTTTAGGCCTGATGAGGTACGGTTGAAAAACCTATGTGAGAGCTTGTTCCTGGAGGAAACTAATCCTACCTCTATCTGCAGCTTTTATCACCTTATTCTTTGTATTTTGATCAACTGTGGATATTTGTCCTATTTGAGGGGCGATGTTCATAACTTTGTCTTTGTAAATTGTCTTGATGGTTAATTATTGCCAGGAGGTCTAGGCCACTATGGGCCAGATCATCCTAGGCAGACGGTCCTAAATTGTATAAGAAATCTATGTGTTTAAGGTAACCTGCAAGCCAGAGAGTAAACAACATCTCCTTTGTTCGTGTTGTATCTCTTTGGCTATAAAGTGCACTGCTTGGCCAGAGGTAATACTGGATAAAATAGCAGACAAGGCTGCTTTCAAGTTTCTGCACTGACTTTCCTCAGTGATGGACTATCATCAGGAACTATATGCTAAAATAAAGCTTTTCCTTTCTCAAGTTGTTTTGTTTGTTTGTTTTGGGCACAATATTAGCCATAGCAACAGATACCAATTCCAATAAGTGTGATCAATACTTATATCAGTATGGGCGTGGGAAACCTACAAACATCTACACCTTCAAAAAAGAGTGATTTGTCATTTGCCATTCCCAGAAGTTATCAACTGACAATAGTCTCTGCATGGAGTGAGTGCTCCATGGGGCATTTCCCTATTTATGTGGCATATTTGGCTGGCTTAGTCTCATGTAAGAAATCACATATGCTATGAATTCATAACTGTAACAGCCATGCCATGTCAGAAAACAGCAATCCATAGCAGTCCTTCTTATCTCCTGGTTCTGAGATCTCTGTCTTTCTGTCTTTCTCTCTCTCTCTCTCTCTCTCTCTCTCTCTCTCTCTCTCTCTCTCTCTCTCTGTCTCCCTCTCTCTCACAGTGTTTTTCTGTGTTGCCCTGGCTGTTTTGGAACTTACTTTGTAGATCAAGTTGACTTCAAACTCAGACTTGCCTGACTATGTCTCCCAGGTGCTGGAATTAAAGGTGTGTGCCACCACCACCCAGCTCTGATATCTGTTCTACCTCCTCTTCTTTAATGTTCTCTGAGCCTTGTCAGGGAGGCTGATAAAAATGTCCCATTTAGGGCTGAATACTCAGTTTTTATTTTTTATTTTTTTATTTTTTAGTTCTTTTACCAGATAAGTATTTCTACACTGAATGCTGCCCACCACAAAAAGAAACTTCTCTGAACAACGTTGACACCACTGACAGCCTATGGACATAAACATAAACATTTTGTCCTAGTTTGTATCTCTGTTGCCATGTTAAAACATACTATCAGAAACCAAACTAGGGATGAAAGAGATTATTCTGTCTTGCCACTTATCGGCTGTCCTAGAAGGAATCTAAGGTAGAAACTCAAGGCAGGAATCTGGAGGCCAGAACTGAAGCTGAGATCACAGAGAAATTTTGCTTTCTGGCTAGATTTACTGGCCTACTCAGCATTCTTTTTTAGAGAAGCCAGGACCACCTGTCCAAGGGAGAATTCCCTGTAGTGGACTGGGCCTGCTCACAGACATTATTAATCGAGAAGGCGCTACACAGCTATGCTTGCATGCCCTTCTGAGTGAAGAGATTCCTCAGTTAAAGTTTCTTCTTCCCAAGTGACTGCAGATTGTGTCAAGGTGCCTAATGCAAATGTCACAGCTGAACACTTGTCAATTTGACACATGAACACATCAGTACTAACTCATAATCGTTCCTTTCTTGGTGATTTCTAGGATTTCATGTTAATATCACAATATAAAACATAGCATACCTTTAAAATGCTCAGTCTTTACCATTCACACTTTACATTTTCAGAGACCCTTTAAATATTCAAATTCTCCTAGGAATTCATCTTAGTATCTTAAGGATGGATTCTTGTACAATAAAAACAAATTAAAACCAGTAAACAGTTACAATCAGATTAAAGATAAACCCAGGCCCAGCAGCATAAATAAATAGTTCATTGTGTGGTGTCTGAAACTCACTCATGTTTTTCTGGGCTCCAAAGGGCTTGGATATCTCCACTTCTACAGGTTTGCCATCCTCAGCCCATGTAGCTTCTCTCATGGGCTCAAGGTGGTGCCACTCTAGAGCTGCCACTGTACTTGAAGACTGACCCACAGTCCTAAGTCCTAATGTCTTCAGTGCACTGAAGCCTCCACTGCTGATGAGGCTGCACCTTCATTTAAGGCCTCTCCAGGATGCTCGCCACTGCCTCCTTTAACCTGGATCTTCACGTAGATTGTCTATACTTATGTCTTCATCATGCTGTTTTAATCGTTATGGCTCAGTGGTAAATTTGAAACCCGTAACTCCCTCACTGTCCTCTTTGTTTTTGGTTGCTTTATCTCTCTTTGGTCTTTTGTACCTCCATATCAATTTTGTAGATTGGCTTTCTCTCTACATCTATGAAAAATGTCCTTGAAATTTTGTTTAAGGTTTATATGAATTACTCCCATAAAATTTGTTATCCTACCAAAACCCAGTATGTAGATATGATAACAACCATAATTAAAATCTCTGGTATATTCTTTTTTTCCCGCATTGGCTCTAAATCACCAAGTATTTTTTTTTATTAGATATCTTAAAGTGATTTTCCTTTCTTTGTCTTTTCAGTATTAACATTGAAGGTCCTGACTGGAGGTTTGTTTTTGTTGTTTTTTTCCCCCTTAATTTTGCACAGAGTGACAGACATCATTTTATTCTTCTACATAGAGTTATCTATTTTTCATCAGCACCATTTACTAAAGGAAGTGTGTTTTTACCATTGAATATGCTGTTGTGTTGCTTTACTTCTGAGTCCTCAAGTCTAATTCCATTGGTCTATGTGTTTCTTGGTGTGTGTGTGTGTGTGCATGTGTGTGTGTGTATGTGTGTGGTGTGTCTGTGTGTGCATGTGTGTGTGTGTTATTATCTGTGTCTTATAGCAGGTAAAGCAGACCTCATAGGATATTTTAATAGAGTTCCTTCAGTTTCTACTCATGGAGCATTTTGAAGAGCATGGCTACAGTTTGTTACAGGTCTGGGAGAATCTGACATTCAGTGTCCTGTCCTGACCATTTCTCTGCATGGAAACTCCACTGCTTCAATATCCCTGCCTACTGTGGATCTTTTTATGTGGTTTATATCTTCCTGGTGTATTTTTTTGCAATTCATATATATTCAGAAATTCATCTACTTCTATATTTTCATCTTCTTTTATATTTTCAGCCTCTTAGAGTATAGTTTCAAAATAAACAGCCTTAACAGCCCATGGGATTTATGTGTGACTCTTCTCGCACCCATTTTCACCTAGAGCTTTATGAATTTGTGGTAGTGCATCTCTGGGTTAATTAGGATAAGAATTTTCAATCTTTTAACAAGACACCTTTGTTTTATTTTTAATTTTTTTTTTTTTTTTTTTTTTGTCGTATACCTCCCATTCCATGTTCTGCACGATGCTTTGTTACTTCTACCCTTCTGTTGTGAGGTTTTGCTTTGTTCTTTTTCTAGGGCCTTGAGGTGCATCATCAACATTAGTTTATTTATTTGATGATTCTTCTGTTTTATTTTCACCTTGCCTATCTTTTTATTTGTTAATTGAGAATTTCATAATATATACACTATGTTTAATCAAATTCAGTCCTCATTCCCTTATTTCTAAATCCTCTCCTATTCAGTTCATTACACCCTCCCCACAAACCTCCTGTCCTTATTTTGTTTAGAGCTACTGAGTCTACCTAGATTGTTTTTCAGTATGTAGATGGATGTAGAACCATATAGTGGATCATGAGTAGACCTCCATGGCAACATGACTGAAGAATACTGACTCTCCTTCTCCAGCAGCTACTGACTGCCAATAGCTGGTCCATGAGAGGTGCAACTCCATGAGCCTTCCCCAATCTGTGTGGGAATTTTGGATGGCTTGATTGTATAGACCTGGTGCATGTAGTCATAGCCAATCGATTATCCATTCAATCACTAATGGACATTTAGACTGTTTCCATGTCCTAGTTGTTGTGACCAATGTAGCAATGAACATGAATAAAAAAGTATCTTTGTAGTAGCATATAGTGTCCTTTGGGAATCTGTCCAGAAGTGGCAGAGCTGGATTATATAATTAGTCTATTTTTCCTTTTCTGAGTAACACCCACATTAGTTCCCATAGTGGTGTCACTAATTTACACTATCGACAGTGAATAAGAATCCCCCTGTCTCCACATCATCATTTGTCAATTTTCTCTTTGCCATTTTGACTGGAATAAGACTAAATCTTAAAAATAGTTTTAATTTTCATTTCCCTGATGGGCAATGATTTTGACTATATAAAATTTTTTCTCAAATTTGTATTTCTTTCTTTAAAAACTCTAGTTATTTCAAATCCCAACTTTATGAGGCTGTGTCTGTCTTGCTATTCAGTACTTGCCTTCAGTGGTATATAGCTAAGCAAGGTGTTCCCCATCCTTAGGCTGCCTCTTCATTCAGGTGATGGTCTTCGTTGCTGTATGGAAGGTTTTAGTTCCACAAAGTCCTGGTCACTGATTGATGGTCTTAGTGCCTGTGCTACTGGAGTCCTGTTCAGAAAGTGCCTTTAGGTCGAAGCAAATTCTCTACAGTTCAGGACATCAGGTCTTATGCTGAGGCTCTTGACACATTTGAGATTGAGCTTTGTTCAGAGTGAAAGAGAAGGATCTAATTATATTTTGTAGGATGAAGCCTATCTACCATGGTTGATGTGGTCTTTTTGAAGTGTTCCTGAGTTTGATTTGCAAGTGCTTTACTGAGAATTTTTGCTTGTATGTGTGTTATGGAAATTGGTCTACAATTTTCTCTTTTGTTGGATTTTTGTATCAGGGTAATACTGCATTCATAAAAAGAATTTGGAAATATTCCTTCCTTGTGGATTTGAGGGATAATTTGAGGAATACCAGTGTTAGTTCTTTGAAGGTCTGGTAGATCTCTGGGCTGAATTCATCTGTCTCTTGTCTTTTTCTAGATGGATAAAGAGTTTGGGTTTTTTTGTTTGTTTGGTTGGTTGGTTGATTTTGGTTTTGTTTTGATTTTGACAGAGTCTCTCTGTGATGTAGCACTTAATGTCCTAGAACATGCTATGTAGACAAGGCTGGCTTAGAACTCAGAGTTATTAAACTGCTTCTGCCTTCCTACTGCTAGGATTAACAGCATGTGCAGTTTTGCCTTCCAAGTTAGGGGATTTTAAATTACTGCTTTCATCTTATAGGTTGTAACATGTCTGGTTCAATATTTTTACTTCATTTTGATTTAACTTTGGTAAGTCTTATGAAATTGATCTGTATTTTTTAGATTTTCTAATTTACTTAAATATTAATGTTTATAGTACATTCTTCTGATTCTATGAATTTATTTTGTGTCTGTTACAATGTTTCCTTTTCATCTTTAACTTTATTAATGTTGGCTTTATCACTTTCTTTTGGTTAATTTGGGTAAAAGCATATTAGTCTTTTCAAAGACCAAGCCTGGGTTTAATAAATAAATTGCATTCTTTGCTTTTAATTAACTTCATCCCCGACTTGATGATCTTTTCCCACTTATTATTTTAGGGGTGTCACTTGTTCTTGCTTTTCTAAGGCTTTCCTGTACATATTTAGCTATGGAACTGGAGATTTCTTAATTTGTTTTGATGTAGGACCATACTGTTACAAATCTTCCTTATTATAGGTGTGGTAAACATGGCTTCAAATCCAACACTCAAAAGGCAGTGGCAGGTGGGTATATGGGATTTTGAGGCTAACCTGGTGAGAACTCACAACTACATAATGAATTCCAGGACAACCAGGATTACAAATAGAAAGGCTCTGTCTCAACACGCCCCCCCCCCAAAAAAAAACCCCAAAATACAAAACAAAACAACAACAACAAAAAACAAAACAAAAATTAAAAACAATTGATTAAGCTTTCATTGTGCCCCATAGATATTATGTTGTGTTTTCATTTTCTTTAAATTCTAGGGATTTAAAGTTTTCTGTCTTGACTCCAATAACAGTTAATAGTGTGATATTTAGTCTCCATGGGCTTGTGCTCTTTCTGTAGTTTCCACTGCTTTTAAGAGCTATCTTTATTCTATTGTTATGAGATATAATACAAGATGCTATTACAAATGACTCACATTTGTTGAGCCTTGCTCTCTGTCAATTTGTAAAAATTTTCATGACATATTGAGAAGTATGTGTATTCTTCAGTGCTTGGTGATCTATTCCATGGCTTTTCACTGAAGTTTCATTGTGTTGATTGTTTAATTTTCCGAAACATTTCAGTTTGGGTTTTCTTTAGTAATTTTATCTTGTTGTTAAACTGCATTTTCATATCTTGGATTGGCTTCCTTATTTTATTCATCTCTTTGTTTTGCTTTGCTTTCCTTTGTTTTTGTTTTGTTTTTGCTTTTTTACTTTTCTGGACTGTATTCACATCTTCGCTGAATTATTTGGGGGGGGTGTCTATAGTAATTTTATTGAATGGCATGGGCAAGGTAGCCTACATTGCCAGAGGTGACCCCTGCCATGGAGATTCCGCCATCCCTTGTCATGTAGACCGAGAACTTCTTGGTCAGTCTCCATGTGCTCAGGCTTTAGGCCAGTGAAACAGAACATGCGGATCTGATCATGATGTGCTGCCAGTTGTGGGAAGAGCCCTCTTTCTTCAGGTTGGAGACCAGCTGGATTCTCATGCTGATGATGTGGTCAGCCATGCCTTTCATCTCTTGCAACCATTGCTTCCGCAAGTCTGGAGAAGTCAGGATGGTTGCTGCTATCCGAGCCCCATTGAGACGTGAGTTAGAATACAGGGGATGGATCAGGATCTTCAGCTGTGACTCCACCCTTTTGGCTTCGTTGGCATCTTTGCAGACCACCATGAAGGCTCCCACATGCTCACCGTATAGGTCCATGTTCTTGGCATACGATTGGCAGAGGCAGACATTGATGCCCTGCTCGATGAAGTGACGCATGGTCCAGGCATCCTTATCACCATCACCGCTGGCAAAAGCCTTGGTAGGCAAGTCAAAGAATGCGAAGAGATTCTTTTTCTTCACCACAGTTGTCATTTCCTTCCACTGCTCTGGACACGGGTCCTCACCCATGAGGTTGTGAGCGCAAACTTGCAGGAGAACACTCTGCTTTGGGATTTTTGTTATGTCTTCTAGGGCTCCGAAGAAATCAAAGCCGCAAGTCTTGGGGTCATAGTAGCGATAACCTTGGAGATTCATGAAGATGGGCATATGATTTCCCCAGGATGGTTTGGGCAGAAAGACATCTCTGCTGAACTTAAAAAAAAAAATCTTTGCAGAAAACTGGCTCTGACCCTTAAGGCTCCAGTTCTGGAAATAGTCTGCACAGTGACAAACCGGCCGCTTTTCAACACTTCGTTGTTCTCGCCCAGGTCCAGTTCTGCAGAAGCCTTATAAAATTAACTCAGTCCCTCAATGGGCAGGTATTCTTTGTCCAAACTTTTTGCAGCAATCTGGGCCTCTGCCTTCCCAACACTGAGGAGCACGTATGGCTTTCTGTTATCATTCCCCAGGCACCAACTCCCAGGTTCCTCTTCTTGCTGTTGGTATCTCTCTTGAAGGTTTCTATAACTTCCAGGATGGGATCTGGAGGTCCCATTTCGACGGTGAAAGGCAGCAGCCATCCCAGAGAGGACTCACTGGAGTGCAGGAGGGCCATGGTGGGAGGGTAAGACGGCAGTGGGTGGTAGTAGAGCTGAGATCAGGGAAGCCCTTCATTGAATTGTTTAAACATACTTATAATCACTCTTTTGAATTCTTTGTCTGGAATTTCTTCCAGGTAATGTGTATGTATGGGATTAGTAATTTGTGGAATAGATCTATATCTTGGTTTCACATCTGGTTTCTGTTTCTGTGTTGGAATTTCACATCTACAGTACATTGTTCGTTATGGTTCTTCCTTCTTCTTTTTCGTCCTTTGCTACTTCCCCATCCCATCATCCTTGTTCAATCTATCTTTCTTCTTAGCAGAGATATTTCTAATGTACATGAGAAGACTAAGTGAGAGTAATTTTGAGGCTAGTACAGAAAGTTCCAGAGAGGCATATGTTGTCCTAAGCTGGAGCAGTCAGTAGCCTACTTGTTACCAAGGCTGCATGGCTGGGCTCCTGGAACAAAGTTCCTAGCGGTTTTAGATGGATCTAGTACATCAGGTTGGCCAGGAACTGGAGGATAGTTTCTGAATTGTGTACATCTAAGCAGGGGAAGACACGTCCTTTTCTGGAGGAGGCCCATGGATTGTGTTTGTTTACTAAGTTTCAGGGTGGAGTAGGCATGTCTAAGCATAGGAATCCAGCTTTCTTACTTGTTGGAGGCTCTGTTTGCTAGAATTCTGAAGCAAAATTCAAGGGATTCCTGGGGAGCTGTAGGTGGGTCTGGTTTATATGCCCATGGACAGTCCTGAAGCTTAGTTCCCTGGGGGCATAAGTGGATCTCCCCAAAAAGAGGGTTCTCTCTGCTATTCCAATGAAGGTATAATTATAAATCTTTCTCTTAAAACTGCAAACTGAGGGCCCTTAATGAAGGACCTAAAGAAAGTACCCAAAAAGCTAAAGGGGTCTGCAACCCTATAGGAGGAACAACAATATGAACTAACCAGTAACCCCCCCCCCAGACCTGTGTCTCTAGTTGCATATGTAGCAGAGGATGGCCTAGTCAGCCATAAGTGGGAGAAGAGGCCCTTGGTCTTTTGAAGATTATTTGCCCCAATACAGGGGAATGCCAGGAAGCAAAAGTGGGTGAGTTGGGGAGCAGGGCGGGGAGGGGAGGGTATAGGGGACTTTCGGGATAGCATTTGAAATGTAAATGAAGAAAATATCTAATAAAAAACCTTCAAACTGATTTTAAAACTTTTACCTAAAACTTATATTGAGAGAGAGAGAGAGACAGAGAGAGAGAGAGAGAAAAGAGAACCTATGATATTTGCAAACATCTTTGAAAGGTAGCTATGCTCACCATTACATCATCAAAGCTCCATTCATCTTTACAAAGAATATGCTAACTAATAACGAGGAGAGAAATATCAGAATTAAAAGACACCATGAATCAAATGTGCTTAGCAGACATTCACAGAGCACTCCACACAAAGCTGGAGAGTACACATTCTTTTTTTTTTCTTAATTTTATTTTTTTTTTTAGGTTTTTTCCTCAATTACATTTCCAATGCTATCCAAAAAGTCCCCAATACACTCCCCCCCCCAGTCCCCCACCCACCCAACCCCACCCCTTGGCCCTGGCATTCCCCTGTACTGGGGAATATAAAGTTGGCAAGTCCAATGGGCCTCTCTTTCCAGTGATGGCCGACTAGGCCATCTTTTGATACAAATGCAGCTAGAGTCAAGAGCTCTGGGGTTCTGGTTAGTTCATAATAATGTTCCACCTATGGGGTTGCAGTTCCCTTTAGCTCCTTGGGTACTTTCTCTAGCTCCTCCATTGGGGGCCCTGTGATCCATCCAATAGCTGACTTTGAGCATCCACTTCTGTGTTTGCTAGGCCCCGGCATAGTCTCACAAGAGACAGCTATATCTGGGTCCTTTCAGCAAAATCTTGCTAGTGTATGCAATGGTGTCAGCGTTTGGAAGCTGATTATGGGATGGATCCCTGGATATGGCAGTCTTTAGATGGTCCATCCTTCCTTCACAGCTCCAAACTTTATCTCTGTAACTCTTTACATGGATGTTTTGTTCCCAATTCCAAGAAGGGGTATAGTGTCCACACTTTGGTCTTCATTCTTCTTGAGTTTCATGCGTTTAACAAATTGTATCTTATCTCTTGGGTGTCCTAAGTTTTTGGGCTAATATCCACTTATCAGTGAGTACATATTGTGTGAGTTCCTTTGTGAATATGTTACCTCACTCAGGATGATGCCCTCCAGATCCATCCATTTGCCTAGGAATTTCATAAATTCATTCCTTTTAATAGCTGAGTAGTACTCCATTGTGTAAATGTACCACATTTTCTGTATCCATTCCTCTGTTGAGGGGCATCTGGGTTCTTTCCAGCTTCTGGCTATTATAAATAAGGCTGCTATGAACATAGTAGAGCATGTGTCCTTCTTACTGGTTGGAACATCTTCTGGATATATGCCCAGGAGAGGTATTGCTGGATCCTCTGGTAGTATTATGTCCAATTTTCTGAGGAACCGCCAAACTGATTTCCAGAGTGGTTGTACCAGCTTTCAATCCCACCAACAATGAAGGAGTGTTCCTCTTTCTCCACATCCTTGCCAGCATCTGCTGTCACCTGAATTTTTGATCTTAGCCATTCTGACTGGTGTGAGGTGGAATCTCAGGGTTGTTTTGAGTTGCATTTCCCTGATGATTAAGGATGTTGAACATTTTTTCAGGTGCTTCTCTGCCATTCAGTATTCCTCAGGTGAGAATTCTTTGTTCAGTTCTGAGCCCCATTTTTTAACGGGGTTATTTGATTTTCTGGAGTCCACCTTCTTGAGTTCTTTATATATATTGGATATTAGTCCCTTATCTGATTTAGGATAGGTAAAGATCCTTTCCCAATCTGTTGTTTTTTTTTTTTTTTTGTCTTATTGACTGTGTCTTTTGCCTTGCAGAAGCTTTGCAACTTTATGAGGTCCCATTTATCGATTCTCGATCTTACAGCACAAGCCATTACTGTTCTATTCAGGAATTTTTCCCCTGTACCCATATCTTCGAGGCTTTTCCGTACTTTCTCCTATATAAGTTTCAGTGTCTCTGGTTTTATGTGGAGTTCTTTAATCCACTTAGATATGACCTTAGTACAAGGAGATAGGAATGGATCAATTCGCATTCTTCTACATGATAACTGCCAGTTGGGCCAGCACCATTTGTTGAAAATGCTGTCTTTTTTCCACTGGATGGTTTTTGCTCCCTTGTCAAAGATCAAGTGACCATAGGTATGTGGGTTGATCTCAGGGTCTTCAATTCTGTTCCATTGGTCTACTTGTCTGTCGTTATACCAGTACCATGCAGTTTTTATCACAATTGCTCTGTAGTACAGCATTAGGTCAGGCATGGTGATTCCACCAGAGGTTCTTTTTATCCTTGAGAAGAGTTTTTGCTATCCTAGGTTTTTTGTTGTTCCAGATGAATTTGCAGATTGCCCTTTCTCATTCGTTGAAGAATTGAGTTGGAATTTTGATGGGGATTTCATAGAATCTGTAGATTGCTTTTGGTAAGATAGCCATTTTTACAATGTTGATCCTGCCAATCCATGAGCATGGGAGGTTTTTCCATCTTCTGAGATCTTCTTTAATTTCTTTCTTCAGGGACTTGAAGTTCTTGTCATACAGATCTTTCACTTCCTTAGTTAGAGTCACGCCAAGGTATTTTATATTGTTTGTGATTATTGAGAAGGGTGTTGTTTCCCTAATTTCCTTCTCTGCCTGTTTATTCTTTGTGTACAGAAAGGCCATTGACTTGCTTGAGTTAATTTTCTATCCAGCTACTTCACCGAAGCTATTTATCAGGCTTAGGAGTTCTCTGGTGGAAATTTTAGGGTCACTTATGTATACTATCATATCATCTGCAAAAAGCGATATTTTGACTTCTTCTTTTCTGATTTGTATCCCCTTGATCTCCTTTTGTTGTCTAATTGCTCTGGCTAGGACTTCAAGTACAATGTTGAATAGTGAGGGAGAGAGTGGGCAGCCTTGTCTAGTCCCTGAGTTTAGTGGGATTGCTTCCAGCTTCTCACCATTTACTTTGATGTTGGCTACTGGTTTGCTGTATATTGCTTTTATCATGGTTAGGTATGGGCCTTGAATTCCTGATCTTTCTAAGACTTTTATCATGAATGGGTGTTGGATTTTGTCAAATGCTTTTTCAGCATCTAACGAGATGATCATGTGGTTTTTGTCTTTGAGTTTGTTTATAGAATGGATTACATTGATGGATTTTTGTATATTGAACCATCCTTGCATCCCTGGGATGAAACCTTCTTGGTCAGGATGGATGATTGTTTTGATGTGTTCTGGAATTCAGTTAGCGAGAACTTTATTGAGGATTTTTGCATCAATATTCATAAGGGAAATTGGTCTGAAGTTCTCTATTTTTGTTGGGTCTTTATGTGGTTTAGGTATCAGAGTATTTGTGGCTTCATAGAATGAGTTGGGTAGAGTACCTTCTGATTCTATTTTGTGGAACAGTTTGTGAGGAACTGGGATTAATTCTTCTTTGAAGGTTTGATAGAACTCTGCACTAAACCCATCTAGTCCTGGGCTTTTCTTGGTTGGGAGACTATTAATGACTGCTTCTATTTCTTTAGGGGATATGGGACTGTTTAGATCATTAATCTGATCTTGATTTAACTTTGGTACCTGGTATCTGTCTAGAAACTTGTCCATTTCATCCAGGTTCTCCAGTTTTGTTGAGTATAGCCTTTTGTAGAAGGATCTGATGGTGTTTTGGATTTCTTCAGGGGCTGTTGTTATGTCTCCCTTTTCATTTCTGATTTTGTTAATTAGAATACTTTCCCTATGCCCTCTAGTGGGTCTGGCTAAGGGTTTATCTATCTTGTTGATTTTCTCAAAGAACCAGCTCCTTGATTGGTTGATTCTTTGAATTGTTCTTGTTTCCACTTGGTTGATTTATCCCCTGAATTTGATTATTTCTTGCAGTCTACTCCTCTTGGGTGAATTTGCTTCCTTTTGTTCTAGAGCTTTTAGGTGTGTTGTCAAGCTGCTAATGTGTGCTCTCTCTAGTTTCTTTTTGGAGGCACTCAGAACTATGAGTTTTCCTCTTAGAAATGCTTTTAATGTGTCCCATATGTTTGGGTATGTTGTGGCTTCATTTTCATTAAACTCCAGAAAGTCCTTAATTTCTTTCTTTATTCCTTCCTTGACCAAGGTATCATTGAGAAGAGTGTTGTTTAGTTTCCACGTGTGTGTTGGCTTTCTATTATTTATTTTGTTATTGAAGATCAGTCTTAGTCCATGGTGATCTGATAGGGTGCATGGGAAAATTTCAATATTTTTGTATATGTTGAGGCTTGTTTTGTGACCAATTATGTGGTCAATTTTGGAGAAGGTACCGTGAGGTGCTGAGAAGAAGGTATATCCTTTTGTTTTAGGATAAAATGTTCTGTAGATATCTGTCAGATCCATTTGTTTCATAACCTCTGTTAGTTTCACTGTGTCCCTGTTTAGTTTCTGTTTCCATGATCTGTCCATTGGTGAAAGTGGTGTGTTGAAGTCTCCCACTATTATTGTGTGAGGTGCAATGTGTGCTTTGAGCTTTACTAAAGTATCTTTAATGAATGAGGCTGCCCTTGTATTTGGAGCATAGATATTCAGAATTGATAGTTCCTCTTGGAGGATTTTACCTTTGATGAGAATGAAGTGCCCTTCCTTGTCTTTTTTAATGACTTTGGGTTGGAAGTCAATCTTATCAGATATTATAATGGCTACTCCAGCTTGTTTCTTCCTACCATTTGCTTGGAAAATTGTTTTCCAGCCTTTCATTCTGAGGTAGTGTCTATCTTTTTCTCTGAGATGAGTTTCCTGTAAGCAGCAAAATGTTGGGTCCTGTTTTTGTAGCCAGCCTGTTAGTCTATGTCTTTTTATTGGGGAGTTGAGTCCATTGATATTAAGAGATATTAGGGAGAAGTAATTGTTGCTTCCTTTTATTTTTGTTGTTAGAGTTGGTGTTCTGTTTTTGTGGCTGTCTTCTTTTAGGTTTGTTGAGGGATTACCTTCTTGCTTTTTCTAGGACGTGGTTTCCGTCCGTCCTTGTATTGGTTTTTTTCTGTTATTATCCTTTGAAGTGCTGGATTCGTGGAAAGATAATGTGTGAATTTGGTTTTGTCGTGGAATACTTTGGTTTCTCCATCTATGGTAATTGAGAGTTTGGTTGGGTATAGTAGCCTGGGCTGGAAATTGTGTTCTCTTAGTTTCTGTATAACATCTGTTCAGGCCCTCTGGCTTTCATAGTCTCTGGTGAAAAATCCGGTGTAATTCTGATAGGCTTGCCTTTATATGTTACTTGACCTTTTTCCCTTACTGCTTTTAGTATTCTATCTTTATTTAGTGCATTTGTTGTTCTGATTATTATGTGTCGGAAGGAATTTCTTTTCTGGTCCAGTCTATTTGGAGTTCTGTAAGCTTCTTGTATGTTCATGGGCATCTCTTTCTTTAGGTTTGGGAAGTTTTCTTCTATAATTTTGTTGAAGATATTTGCTGGTCCTTTGAGTTGAAAATCTTCATTCTCATCTACTCCTATTATCCGTAGGTTTGGTCTTCTCATTTTGTCCTGGATTTCCTGGATGTTTTGAGTTAGGATCTTTTTGGATTTTGTATTTTCTTTGATTGTCGTGCCGATGTTCTCTATGGAGTCTTCTGCACCTGAGATTCTCTCTTCCATCTCTTGTATTCTGTTGCTGATGCTCGCATCTATGGTTCCAGATTTCTTTCCTAGTGTTTCTATCTCCAGTGTTGCCTCAATTTGGGTTTTCTTCATTGTCTCTAATTCCCTTTTTAGGTCTTGGATGGTTTTATTCAATTCCATCACCTGTTGGTCTGGTTTTCCTGCATTTCTTTAATGGATTTTTGTGCTTCCTCTTTAATGTCTTCTACCTGTTTAGCAGTGTTCTCCTGCAATTCTTTAAGGGATTTTTGTGCTTCCTCTTTAATGTCTTCTACCTGTTTAGCAGTTTTCTCCTGTATTTCTTTAAATGTGTTATTAAAGTCCTTCTTCATGTCCTCTACCATCATCATGAGATATGCTTTTAGACCTGGGTCTAGCTTTTCCGGTGTGTTGGGGTGCCCTGGACTGGGTGAAGTGGGAGTGCTGGGTTCTGATGATGGTGAGTGATCTTGGTTTCTGTTACTAAGATTATTACGTTTACCTTTCACCATCTGGTAATATCTGGGGTTAGTTGTTATCGTTGTCACTGTTTAAAGATTGGAGCAGACTCTGTGTTCCACTCACCAGAAGTCTCAAAATCCTGTGGCGGGTGTTGTGGGTAGCTGTTGGGTGTCAGCCCACCCTGCGCTCTAGCTACCTCGGTGCTGGTCAGACCCGAAGAGGCTTGTGGCTCTACTCAGGCTGGATTTCTGCCTCCCCAACCAAAGCAGTCTCAGGTCCCGCGCGATTGGACTGGAGCAGAAGCTGTGTTCCACTCACCAGAAGTCTCAAGATCCTGTGGCGGGTGTCATGGGTAGCTGGCGGGTGTCAGCAGACCCTGCGCTCTAGCTACCCGGGTGCTGGTCAGACCAGAAGAGTGAGAGTACACATTCTTCTAACTAGCACATGGAAGTTTTCTAGAATAGATCACATTGCTGGTCATGCTTGTTTCTTATAAGAGTGTGGTGGGATAGGATGAGAAGTTAATAGCAAGAGAAACTGCACAATTACATGAAGATGGGAAAAGGGCCAATGATTCATTGAAAACAGGCATGGAAGAATTTTTAAATTCCTAGAATAAAATGAAAAAGAAGTCACAAATTATAAAAATCTTTTAGATACATTAAAAGCAGTTATACAGACAGGAATACGGTTTAGTGTATAAATTTTCTGCCTCTTCTCTCTCCCTTCTGTCCATTCTCTCTCTCTCTCTCTCTCTCTCTCTCTCTCTCTCTCTCTCTCTCTCTCTCTCTCTGTGTGTGTGTGTGTGTGTGTGTGTGTGTGTGTGTGTGTTTTCAAGCGTCAGTGGCTCAAAAGTGTTGCATTCACTTCAGGTTCGTCCCTTTTCTGTGTATTTGTCTTTTCTGATCACTATCAATTTTAAAATCTTTTCACTGTGCAGTTTCTCACTGCTTCCATAAATTCCAAATTTGTACATTTTGGGGTGACTAATGTCTAAACAGGCATTGTATCCTGAGCATGTTGGGTGTTGGGGAAACAGGAGAACAGTGAAATCCACTAATGGAGTACTTGTCTCAATGTTTTCTAGTTTTACTTAGTGTTAAATATTCTATATGGTGGATGAGGTTGTCAAGAATGTCTCAAAAATATTTATTCTAAGAGTATAGAAATATTTGAAACTCTATGCTATAGGTCGATAACATTCAAACAGTTCTCAGCTCTGCATTCTATAACTGTAAGACAAATTTTGAATAAAAGAAAAAAAGAAATAGATTTTAAAAAGTAATGTTATAAAGAGGACTGGAGCAGCTGGTGCAGCAGGAAGAAGCTGTCCACAAGGGGGCAGAGCATCTCTGCTCCTGCAAACTCGCAAAGAGACTTTGCTTGCCTGTTGTAAAAGCAGCCTGCCATCAGCAGCCCTCTGTGCAGACAGCTGAAGATGCCTCAGTGCTGTGGAGGACAGAGGAGGTGAGCTGATCACAGAAGCATCTTGTCTGGCTGAAGGCCACAGTCCAGAGGGAAAGCAATGAATAGAGTGACTGGTCCTTTGTTCCTGTGCTTCTGGCTGCAGCTGAACTGTGAGTGAGAGCTTTTGGGGAACAACGTGTTTGTCAGTGTTCATTATCAGTCTGTGGAGCAGACTGGACTTCTCCAGAATGTCTGAAATCACTGTAGAGGGGAAAGCAAAGTCTGGAGAATGGCAGCCTGATGGTCTTCTGCTGTTTCCTTTTGCACAGGTGTGAGCAGAGGAGAGCAGGTGGAGCAACGCCCTTCTCACCTGAGTGTCCGGGAGGGAGACAGCGCAGTTATCATCTGCACCTACACAGACCCTAACAATTATTACTTCTTCTGGTACAAGCAAGAGCCTGGGGCAGGTCTTCAGTTGCTTATGAAGATTTTCTCAAGTACAGAAATAAATGAAGGACAAGGATTCACTGTCCTACTGAACAAGAAAGACAAACGACTCTCTCTAAACCTCACAGCTGCCCATCCTGGGGACTCAGCCGCATACTTCTGCGCAGTCAGTGCACAGTGCTCCCCAGGCACATCCTGTCTGCACATAAACCTGAGACCAGGGCTGGAGACAGATGTGTTTTCCTCTGTTGAGACCAGGAGCTTCCTATATTTTATGCTTCAGAGACAGATATTCTAAAGCATCTTGAAATCCTGTTTCTAAAACATACAATGAGGGCTACAGCATGGTGAATGGTGTCTTTGTGAGAGTAACTAATTAGATGTCAAGACTCTAGAGTTGACTGCCAGGTGCCATTTAGATTGCCTCTCAGTGCAACTGGTAGAGAATACTCATAACGGAAAGATTCTTATCTTTTAATAATGGTACTTAGTTTGTTTACTAGGATATTAATGCACAGTACAGAAAGTCATTAAAATAGAAAGCAATTTTACTTTTTTATTAAATATTTTCTTAATTTACATTTCAAATGTTATCCCCTTTCCTGGTTTCTCCTCCATAAACCCCCTGTCCCCTCCTCCCTCCCCCTGCTCAACAATCCACCCATTCCTGCTTCCTGGCCCTGGCATTCCCTACATTGGGGCTTAGCGGCTTCACAGGACCAAGGCCCTTTCCTCCCATTGATGACCGACTAGGCCATCCTCTGCTACATATGCAGCTAGAGCCATGAGTCTCACCATGTGTACTCTTTGCTTGATGGTTTAGTCCCTGGGAGCTCTGGGGGTACTGGTTAATTCATATTGTTGTTCCTCCTATGGGGCTGCAAACCCCTTCAGCTCCTTGGGTACTTTCTCTAGCACCTTCATTGTGGACCTTGTGCTCCGCACAAAGGATGGCTATGAGCATCCACCTCTGTATTTTTCAGGCACTGGTGGAGCCTCTCAGGAGACATCTATAACAAGTTTCTGTCAGCTAGCACTTGTTGGCATCCACAATAGTGTACTGAGTTTGGTGACTGTAAATGGGATGGATCCCCAGATTGGGCAGTCTCTAGATGATCTTTCCTTCAGTCTCTGCTCCACACTTTGTCTCTGTAACTCCTTCCATGGGTATTTTGTTCCCCCTTCTAAGAAGGATTGAAGTACGCACACTTTGGTCTTCCTTCTTAACCTTCATGTGGTTTGTGAATTATATCTAGGGTATTCCAAGCTTCTGGGCTAATATCCACCTATCAGTGAGTGCATATTATGTGTGTTCTTTTGTGAATGGGTTACCTCGCTCACGATGATATTTTCTAGTTCCATCCATTTGCCTAAGAATTTTATAAAATCATTGTTTTTAATAGCTGTGTAGTACTTCATTGTTTAAATGTACCACATTTTCTTTTTTAAGGCATTTTTATTAGATATTTTCTTCATTTACATTTCAAATGCCCCATTCAAGCATGGGCAATTTTTACTCAAATATGTTCCTAGTTATATCCAGCTATGAGAGTAAAGAATTTGATCTTCCCCAAACAGTTTTAAGTTCCTGGACAATAGAGCAAAGTGTGTCTTGTGAATTTCACAACACTAAAAACAGAAGAAATGATAATGATGATGATGATGACAATGGTGATGATTTATAATGGATTTATTTATTTATTCACTTTGCATCCCAATATCAGCTCCCCCTCTCAGAATACCCTCTCATACAAATTTTACCCCTATACCCCTCTTACCTTCTCCTCTGAGAAGGGTGAGCCTCTCTGAGTATAAACCCTCCCCAAACACCCCATGCATGCACATCAAGTCACTGCAGGAGTAGATACATCCTCTCCTCCTGAGACCAGACAAGACAGCCTAGTTAGGGGAACATGATCCATAGGTAGGCAACAGGTTCATGAACAGCTGCCACTCTAGTTGTTGGGGGACCTGCATGAAGACTAAGCTGCACTTCTGCTACCTATGTGCAGGGGGCCTAGGTCCAACCCATGTGTACTCTTTGGTTGATGCTTCAGTCTCTGAAATCCCTGACAAGGGTTCAGGTTAGTTGACTCTGTTGCTCTTTCTGTGGAGTTCCTGTGTTCATTGGGTCCCCCAGTCCTTCTCCCTAACTCTTCCACAAGACTCCCTGAGTTCCATCTGATGTTTGGCTGTGGGTCTTTGTATTTGTTTCCATTGGCTGATGGGTGGATCCCCTCAGAGGACAGTTATACTAGGATCCTGTCTGCAAGCATAACAGTATCATTAGTAGTGTTTTGGATTGTTTTGGCCCATGGGATGGGTCTCAATTTGGGGCTGTCCTTGTGACCACTCCCTTTGTCTCTGTTCTATCTTTGTTCCTGAATATCTTGGAGGTAGGACAAATTTTGGTCAAAGTTTTTGTGGGTGGGTTGCTGTCCTTATTCCCCTCTGGGAGTCCTGTTTGGTTACAAAAAGTGGCCACTTCAGGATCCATATCCCCATTGCTAGGAGTCTCCATTAGAGTTACACACATAGACACCTTGCTCCCCTCCCAGTTCAGGTCTCTGCCACACCCTAGAGATACCTCCCTTCTCTCTCCCCACACGCAATCTCCCATTCTGCCTCCTTTCACTCAGTGCCCTCTATCCATTCACCTTCAATTTATATTTTATTTCCTCTTCTGATAAAGATCAAATCCTCATCCCTTGCATCCTCCTTGTTATTTTGGGTTCCTTGAGTCTGTGGATCATAGTAGGGTTACCCTGAACGTTATAGCTACTATCCAGGCAAAGGTGAGTACACAGCATGCATTCCCTTTGGGGTCTGCGTAACCTCACTCAGAATGATGCTTTAGCTCCTTCCATTTGCCTGCAAACTTTGTGATGTCCTTGATTTTAATAGCTGACTAGTATTCCATTGTTTAAATGGACCACATTTTCTTTATCTACTCTTCAGTTGAGGGACATCTAGGTTGTTTCCAGTTTCTGGGTATTACAAATAAAGCTGCTTGAACACAGTTGAGCAAGTGTCCTTGTGGGATGATGGAGAATCTTTTGTATTTATGCCCAGGAGTGGTATAGCTGGATCTTGAGGTAGAACTATTCCCGGTTTTGTTTTGTTTTGTTTTTCTGAGGAAGAGCCACATTGATTTGCAGAGTGTTTTCTTTTTTACAAGTTTCCACTCCACGTAGCAATGGAGGAGTGTTTCCTTCGCTCCACATCCTCCACAGCATGTGCCATTCCTTGAGTTTTTGATGTTAGCCATTCTCATGGGTCTAGGGTGGAATTTCAAGGTCATTTTGATTAGCAAGAGATTTCTCTGTTGAGAATTCTGTTTAGCTCTGTACTTCTCTCTCTTCTCTTTTTTATACTTTGTTGCTTTAGTTTATTTCTGAGAATGTAATTTAATTACAGCATTCCTTCCTTTCCTCTGCTTCCCACAAACCCTCTCATTAGCCCCTCCCTATTCTCCTTTCAACCCATGGCCTGTTGTCATTAATTGTTATTGCAGAACTATATTTCTTGATGAGTTAAGGCAATGCTTTTTCATGAAAGGTTACTTTAGCTCTAGCCTACATGATTAGTATGCAGTATTTTCATTGCTGCTAAGCTCTAAATGTTTCTCTTTTTTTAATTAGGTATTTTTTTTCATTTACATTTCTTTTTTTTTTCACTTTCCCTTATTTCTTTTTTTTTCCACTGTTTTTTTTTTATTACATATTTTCCTCAATTACATTCCCAATGCTATCCCAAAAGTCCTCCATACCGCCCCCCACTTCCCTACCCTCCCATTACCATTCTTTTGGCCCTGGCATTCCCCTATATTGGGGCATATAAAGTTTGCAAGTCCAATGGGCCTCTCTTTCCAGTGATGGCCGACTAGGCCATCTTTCGATACATATGCAGCTAGAGACAAGAGCTCCGGGGTACTGGTTAGTTCATCATGTTGTTCCAACTATAGGGTTGCAGATTCCTTTAGCTCCTTGGGTACTTTCTCTAGCTTCTCCATTGGGAGCCCTGTGATCCATCCAATAGCTGACTGTGAGCATCCACTCCTGTGTTTGCTAGGCCCCTGCATAGTCTCACAAGAGACAGCTATCTTTGGGTCCTTTCAGCAAAATCTTGCTAGTGTATGCAATGGTGTCAGCGTTTAGAAGCTGATTATGGGATGGATCCCTGGATACGGCAGTCTCTAGATGGTCCATCCTTTCATCACAGCTCCGAAATTTGTCTCTGTAACTCCTTCCCTGGGTGTTTTGTTCCCAATTCTAAAAAGGGGCACACTGTCCACATTTTGGTCTTCATTCTTCTTGAGTTTCATGCGTTTAGCAAATTGTATCTTATATCTTGGGTATCCTAAGTTTTGGGCTAATATCCACTTATCAGTGAATACATATTGTGTGAGTTCCTTTGTGATTGTGTTACCTCACTCAAGATGATGCCCTCCAGGTCCATCCATTTGGCTAGGAATTTCATAAATTCATTCTTTTTAATAGCTGAGTAGTACTCCATTGTGTAAATGTACCATAATTTCTGTATCCATTCCTCTGTTGAGGGACATCTGGTTTCTTTCCAGCTTCTGGCTATTATAAATAGGGCTGCTATGAACATAGTGGAGCATGTGTCCTTCTTACTGGTTGGGACATCTTCTGGATATATGCCCAGAAGAGGTATTGCTGGATCCTCCGGTAGTACTATGTCCAATTTTCTGAGGAACCGCCAGACTGATTTCCAGAGTGGTTGTACAAGCTTGCAATCCCACCAACAATGGAGGAGTGTTCCTCTTTCTCCACATCCCCTAGAGCATCTGCTGTCACCTGAATTTTTGATCTTAGCCATTCTGACTGGTGTGAGGTGGAATCTCAGGGTTGTTTTGATTTGCATTTCCCTGATGATTAAGGATGTTGAACATTTTTTCAGGTGCTTCTCTGCCATTTGGTATTCTTCAGGTGAGAATTCTTGGTTCAATTCTGAGCCCCATTTTTTAATGGGGTTATTTGACTTTCTGGAGTCCACCTTCTTGAGTTCCTTATATATATTGGATATTAGACCCTTATCTGATTTAGGATAGGTAAAGATACTTTCCCAATCTGTTGGTGGCCTTTTTGTCTTATTGATGGTGTCTTTTGCCTTGCAGAAGCTTTGCAGTTTCATGAGGTCCCACTTGTCAATTCTTGATCTTACAGCACAAGCCATTGCTGTTCTATTCAAGAATTTTTCCCCTGTGCCCATATCTTCAAGGCTTTTCCCCACTTTCTCCTCTATAAGTTTTAGTGTCTCTGGTTTTATGTGAAGTTCCTTGATCCACTTAGACTTGACCTTAGTACAAGGAGATAGGAATGGATCGATTCGCATTCTTCTACATGATAACAACCAGTTGTGCCAGCACCATTTGTTGAAAATGCTGTCTTTCTTCCACTGGATGTTTTTAGCTCCCTTGTCGAAGATCAAGTGACCGTAGGTGTGTGGGTTCATTTCTGGGTCTTCAATTCTATTCCATTGGTCTATTTGTCTGTCACTATACCAGTACCATGCAGTTTTTAATCACAATTGCTCTGTAGTAAAGCTTTAGGTCTGGCATGGTGATTCCACCAGAGGTTCTTTTATCCTTGAGAAGAGTTTTTGCTATCCTAGGTTTTTTGTTATTCCAGATGAATTTGCAGATTGCACTTTCTAATTCGTTGAAGAATTGAGTTGGAATTTTGATGGGGATTGCATTGAATCTGTAGATTGCTTTTGGCAAGATAGCCATTTTTAAAATGTTGATCCTGCCAATCCATGAGCATGGAAGATCTTTCCATCTTCTGAGATCTTCTAGAATTTCTTTCTTCAGAGACTTGAAGTTCTTATTATACAGATCTTTCACTTCCTTAGTTAGAGTCACGCCAAGATATTTTATGTTATTTGTGACTATTGAGAAGGGTGTTGTTTCCCTAATTTCTTTCTCAGCCTGTTTATTCTTTGTGTAGAGAAAGGCCATTGATTTGTTTGAGTTAATTTTATATCCAGCTACTTCATCGAAGCTGTTTATCAGGTTTAGGAGTTCTCTGGTGGAATTTTTAGGGTCACTTATATATACTATCATATCATCTGCAAAAAGTGATATTTTGACTTCATCTTTTCCAATTTGTATCCCTTTGATCTCCTTTTGTTGTCGAATTGCTCTGGCTAGGACTTCAAGTACTATGTTGAATAGGTATGGAGAAAGTGGACAGCCTTGTCTAGTCCCTGATTTTAGAGGGATTGCTTCAAGCTTCTCACCATTTACTTTGATGTTGGCTACTGGTTTGCTGTAGATTGCTTTTATCATGTTTAGGTATGGGCCTTGAATTCCTGATCTTTCCAAGACTTTTATCATGAATGGGTGTTGGATCTTGTCAAATGCTTTTTCTGCATCTAACGAGATGCCCATGTGGTTTTTGTCTTTGAGTTTGTTTATATACTGGATTACGTTGATGGATTTCCGTATATTGAACCATCCCTGCATCCCTGGGATGAAACCTACTTGGTCAGGATGGATGATTGTTTTGATGTGTTCTTGGATTCGGTTAGCAAGAACTTTATTGAGGATTTTTGCATCAATATTCATAAGGGATATTGGTCTGAAGTTTTCTATCTTTGTTGGGTCTTTTTGTGGTTTAGGTTTCAGAGTAATTGTGGCTTCATAGAATGAGTTGGGTAGAGTATCTTCTGTTTCTATTTTGTGGAATAGTTTGTGAAGAACTGGGATTAGATCTTCTTTGAAGGTCTGATAGAACTCTGCACTAAACCCATCTGGTCCTGGGCTTTTCTTGGTTGGGAGACTATTAATGACTGCTTCTCTTTCTTTGGGGGATATAGGGTTGTTTAGATCATGAACCTGATCTTGGTTCAACTTTGGTACCTGGTATCTGTCTAGGAACTTCTCCATTTCATCCAGGTTCTCCAGTTTTGTTGAGTATAGCCTTTGGTAGAAGGATCTGATGGTGTTTTGGATGTCTTCAGGATCTGTTGTTATGTCTCCTTTTTCATTTCTGATTTTGTTAATTAGAATACTTTCCCTGTGCCCTCTGGTTAGTCTGGCTAAGGGTTTATCTATCTTGTTGATTTTCTCAAAGAACCAGCTCCTTGATTGGTTGATTCTTTGAATAGTTCTTCTTGTTTCCACTTGATTGATTTCGCCCCTGAGTTTGATTATTTCCTGCCGTCTACTCCTCTTGGGTGAATTTGCTTCCTTTTGTTCTTGTGCTTTTAGGTGTGTTGTCAAGCTGCTAATGTGTGCTCTTTCTAGTTTCTTTTTGGAGGCACTCAGAGCTATGAGTTTTCCTCTTAGAAATGCTTTCATTGCGTCCCATAAGTTTGGGTATGTTGTGGCTTCATTTTCATTGAACTCTAAAAAGTCCTTGATTTCTTTCTTTATTCCTTCCTTGACCAAGGTATCATTGAGAAGAGTGTTGTTCAGTTTCCACGTGAAGGTTGGCTTTGTATTATTTATTTTGTTATTGATGATCAGCCTTAGTCCATGGTGATCTGATAGGATGCATGGGACAATTTCAATGTTTTTGTATCTGTTGAGTCCTGTTTTGTGCCCAATTACGTGGTCAATTTTGGAGAAGGTACCATGAGGTGCTGAGAAGAAGGTGTATCCTTTTGTTTTAGGGTAAAATGTTCTGTAGATATCTGCCAGATCCATTTGATCCATAACTTCTGTTAGTTTCATTGTGTCCCTGTTTAGTTTCTGTTTCCATGATCTGTCCATTGGTGAAAGTGGTGTGTTGAAGTCTCCCACTATTATTGTATGAGGTGCAATGTGTGCTTTGAGATTTACTAAAGTTTCTTTAATGAATGAGGCTGCCTTTGTATTTGGAGCATAGATATTCAGGATTGATAGTTCCTCTTGGAGGATTTTACCTTTGATGAGTATGAAGTGCCCCTCCCTGTCTTTTTTGATGACTTTGGGTTGGAAGTCAATCTTATCTGATATTAGAATGGCTACTCCAGCTTGTTTCTTCAGACCATTTGCTTGGAAAATTGTTTTCCAGCCTTTCATTCTGAGGTAGTGTCTATCTTTTTCTCTGAGATGAGTTTCTTGTAAGCAGCAAAATGTTGGGTCTTGATTGTGTAGCCAGTTTGTTAGTCTATGTCTTTTTATCGGGGAGTTGAGTCCATTGATATTAAGAGATATTAAGGAAAAGTAATTGTTGTTTCCTGTTATTTTTGTTGTTAAAGTTGGCATTCTGTTCTTGTGGCTGTCTTCTTTTCGGTTTGTTGAGGGATTACCTTCTTGTTGTTTCTAGGGCGTGGTTCCTGTCCTTGTATTGGTTTTTTTCTGTTATTATCCTTTGAAGTGCTGGATTCGTGGAGAGATAATGTGTGAATTTGGTTTTGTCGTGGAATACTTTGGTTTCTCCATCTATGTTAATTGAGAGTCTGGCTGGGTATAGTAGCCTGGGCTGGAATTTGTGTTCTTTTAATGTCTGTATAACATCTGTCCAGGATCTTCTGGCTTTCATAGTCTCTGGTGAAAAATCTGGTGTAATTCTGATAGGCTTGCCTTTATATGTTACTTGGCCTTTTTCTCTTACTGCTTTTAGTATTCTATCTTTATTTAGTGCATTTGTTGTTCTGATTATTATGTGTCGGGAAGTATTTCTTTTCTGGTCCAGCCTATTTGGAGTTCTGTAGGCTTCTTGTATGTTCATGGGCATCTCTTTCTTTAGATTTGGGAAGTTTTCTTCTATAATTTTGTTGAAGATGTTTGCTGGTCCTTTGAGTTGAAAATCTTCATTTTCATCCACTCCTATTATCCGTAGGTTTGGTCTTCTCATTGTGTCCTGTATTTCTTGGATGTTTTGAGTTAGGATCTTTTTGCATTTTCCATTTTCCTTGATTGTTGTGCCGATGTTCTCTATGGAATCTTCTGCACCTGAGATTCTCTCTTCCATCTCTTGTATTCTGTTGCTGATGCTTGCATCTATGGTTCCAGATTTCTTTCCTAGGGTTTCTATCTCCAGTGTTGCCTCATTTTGGGTTTTCTTTATTGTGTCTACTTCCATTTTTAGGTCTAGTATGGTTTTGTTCATTTCTATCATCTGATTGGATGTGTTTTCCTGTTTCTCTTTAAGGACTTCTACCAGTTTGGTTATGTTTTCCTGTTTTTCTTTAAGGACTTGTAACTCTTTAGCCATGTTTTCCTGTAGTTCTTTAAAGTCCTTCTTGATGTCCTCTACCATCATCATGAGATATGCTTTTAAATCCAGGTCTAGTTTTTCAGGTGTGTTGGGTTGCCCTGGACTGGGCGAAGTGGGAGTGCTGGGTCCTGATGATGGTGAGTGGTCTTGGTTTCTGTTAGTAAGATTCTTACCTTTACCTCTCACCATCTGGTAATCTCTGGAGTTGTTATAGTTGTCTCTGTTCAGAGGTTGTTCTTCTGGTGATTCTGAGTATCCTCTGTCAGCAGACCTGGGAGACAGGCTCTCTCCTCTGAGTTTCAGTGGTTAGAGCACTCCCTGCTGACAAGCTTTCCTCTTAAAGGGAAGGTGTACAGATATCTGGCGTTTGGACCTCCTCCTGGCCGAAGAAGAAGGCGGAAAACAGGACCTTTCCCAGATGCTGTGTTGCTTTGGCAGGTCTCAGAAGCTGTAGGCTTCTGTGGTGCACACTCTCAGCTGTGCAGACTAAGTTCCTAAGTTCAGTGGAGTCCTGGATCAAAGATGTGCTCCCTGCTCCTGAGGCAGAGGGCTCCTGTGCAGGGCAGACCACTGTCTTCCAGCTAGGAGGGTGCCGGATGTCTGTGGCCCCAAAAGGGTGCTGCCTCAGCAGCTCTGTGGCTCCCGCCTGTCCCAGAAGCTGTCTGCCTCTGTGGTCCTCACTCTGACCTGTACAGACTAAGTTTGGCGGATGGCGCTCCCTGCAGGGCAGGTCACTGTCCTCCAGCTGGGAGGGTGCCAGATGTCTGCGGCCCCAAAAGGGTGCTGCCTCAGCGGCTCTGTGGCTCCCGCCTGTCCCAGAAGCTGTCTGCCTCTGTGGTCCTCAGTCTAACCTGTACAGACTAAGTTCGGCGGAGTCCCGGAGCCAAGATGGCGCTCCCTGCAGGGCAGGTCACTGTCCTCCGACTGGGAGGGTGCCGGAAGTCTGTGGCCCCAAAAGGGTGCTGCCTCAGCGGCTCTGTGGCTCCCGCCTGTCCCAGAAGCTATCTGCCTCTGTGGTCCTCACTCTAACCTGTACAGACTAAGTTCGGCGGAGTCCCGGAGCCAAGATGGCGCTCCCTGCAGGGCAGGTCACTGTCCTCCGGCTGGAAGGGTGCCGGATGTCTGCGGCCCCAAAAGGGTGCTGCCTCAGCAGCTCTGTGGCTCCGCCTGTCCCAGAAGCCATCTGCCCCCGTGGTCCCCACTCTGACCTGTACAGACTAAGTTCGGCGGAGTCCCGGAGCCAAGATGGCGCTCTCTGCAGGGCAGGTCACTGTCCTCTCATTTACATTTCAAATACTATCCCAAAAGTCCCCCAGATCCTCACCCCCTCCTACTCTCCTACCCACCCACTCCCACTTCTTGGTCCTGGCGTTCCCCCGTACTGAGGCAAATCTTCTTTGGGGGGCGAGGGTTTTGAGACAGGTTTTCTCTGTATAGCCCTGGCTGTCCTGGAACTCACTTTGTAGACTAGGTTGGCCTCTAACTCAGACATCTGCCTGCCTCTGCCTCCCGAGTGCTGGGATTAAAGGCGTGCACCACCACACCCAGCTCTAAATGTTTCTTAATTTCCAGCGTGAATTCCTCTATATCCCGTGGGTCCCTCAAGAGTTTTTTTTTTTAATATTTTTTATTTACATTTCAAATGTTATCCCCTTTCCTAGTTTCCACTCCAAAAATCCCCTATTCCTTCCCCACTGCCTCTGCTCTTCAACCCACCCACTCCTGCTTCCTGGACTCGGCATTCCCCTATACTGGGGCATAGAACAGTCACAGAACCAAGGGCCTATCCTCCCATTGATGACCGAGGCTGTCCTCTGCTACATATTCAGCTAGATCCATGAGTCCCACCATGTATTTTCTTTGATTGGTGATTTAGTCCCAGGGAGCTCTGGGGGTACTGGTTAATTCATATTGTTGTTCCTCCTTCGGGGCTGCAAACCTCTTCAGCTCCTAGGGTCCTTTCTGTAGCTCCTTCATTGGGGACCCTGTGCTTCATCCAATAGATGACTGTGAGTATCCACTTCTGTATTTGTCAGGCACTGGCATAGCCTCTCAGGAGACAGCTTTATCAGGCTTGTGCTTCTTTTATAATTGGGTTATTGGTGTTGGTGTCTACCTTCTTGAGTCCCTTATATAATTTAGATATTAATCCTTTGTTAGATGACAGGTTGGTGAAGATCTTTTTCCAATATGTAGGCTGTTGTTTTGTCCTATTGAATGAGTCCTTTGACTTACTGAAGATTTTCAGTTTTATGAGGTCCCATTTATTAATTGTTGATCTTAGTGCCTGAGTCATTTGGTGGTGTGTTCAGGAAGTCATCTCTCGTTCCAATGAGTTCAAGCTTATTCTCCACTTTCTGTTCTATTAGATTTAGTATATCTGGTTTTATGTTGTGGTCTTAGGTCAACTTGGATTTGAGTTTTGTAGGAATTGTTTGCACTCTTCTACATGCTGACAGCCAGTTAGATCATCACTATTTTTTGAAGATGCTCTCTTTTTTCCATTGTATCAATTTGGCTTCTTTTTCAAAAATCAAGTGTCCGTATGTATGTGCCTTTGTTTCTGGGTCTTCTATTTGATTCCGTTGATCAACCTGTCTGTTTCTATACCAAAACCATGTAACTTTTACTACTATTGCTATGCAGTACAGCCTGAAGTCAGGGACAGTGAAAGCTCTAGAAGTTTGTGGGTTTTTTCAGGGTTGTTTTATCTATCCTGGTATTTTTGGGTTCTTTTATTTGTTTTTTTGTTTGTTTGGTTTTTGTTTTGTTTTTATATATGAAGTTGAGAATTTGGGAACACATTTTGATGTTCCTGTGTGAAACTATGATGATACCTTTATTTTATTCAATACATAAAACCTAAGTCTAAATGGATCCTAGATTAAAAATAAAATAGCAAAGTTATAAACCATATATCAATAAACATGGTATAAATTCTTGTGAATGTTGTAGGCACATCTTTCTTAGATATTTTATTGAAGTGGCAAGGAAAAATGAAAACAGATAAAATGATCTTTATGGTTCAAAGTACATTATTAATAACATGAGAATGGCCCCACAATGGGAAAAAAGTATTTACAATTCATTTATCTGATAGCAAACCTCCAAACACAATTCATAAGCCTCTCCTCACCTTAGTGATAAACAGAGAAATAACCTAGGTTTAAAAATGAGCAAAAAGGTGCATAGATGGTCTTCTAAGAATTTTATGGAAATGCTTGATAAGCACATGAAAGAATGTTAAACACTGTGAGATTATAGAAAACACAAAACTCTAACAGTATATGACACAGGTGGTGGCTTGAATAGGTCCCCCCACCCCCATAGATTCCTGTGTTTGGTTACTGTCTGTACAGAGTGGCACTGTTAGTAGGCATGGCCTTGTTTGGAGGAAGTGTTGCCTTCTTAGTGCAAGTGTGATACTGTGGAGACAGGGCTTTGAGATCTTAAATACATCCAGTCTGGTTTTGCTGCCTGAGGATCAAGAGGCAGAACTTCAGGCTCCTTCAGCTCTGTGTCTGACTGAACATTACCAGGCTTCCCACCGTGATGATAGTGGGCTAAACTTGTCCATTATCTGTAATATCTATTAACTGTAAGGTATCCCCAATTACATGTTTACTTGATAACAGTTGCCTTGGCCATACTGTCTTTTCACAGCAATAAAACACTAAGACAACATCACTCCCATGAAAACTGAAAATATAAAATAAAGATAATTGAACAAGTTTTCTCTAAAGCATGGAGAACTTGAAATCAGCATGCACTGTTCATGGGAAGGGAAAATATTGAAGCTACTTTGAAAAATAGTAATTAATTTCCTAGTAATATACCAAAGAGAAATGAAAGTGTGTATCACATAAAAAGTAGTATACAAGTGCTCATATCTGCATATCTATAACTTCACAAAGTAGAAATAACCCAGTGTTTGACAATAGATGACTGGAAAAATGTACCCAACCCATGGAAAACAATGTCACAACAATGGAAAAAAAATGACATACTGACTTTTGCTACAAAATGAAGTTTGAAATATACAAAAGCATGTGATAGGCACCAACTACAATAGACCACATAGGACAAATGTCTATTTCCACGTAATAGCTATTAACAAAACTCTATCATAGAATACACTTTGAATGACTGAGTTATACAGTGTGTGAATGGTCTTTCAATGGAATATTGACAATACAAAACTGTAACAAGCTGAAAAACATTAACTCTAAGAACAGGCGTTTTGAATTAAAAACAAAGCTATACTATCCAAGGCTATTGAGACTGCCCATTTAGATTCTGTGATCTGAACTGAAACACCCACTGCCTCCGGCCTGGAGCTTTTGACATACCAAAGCTTCTGTCCTTGCTGGAAGTCTGTCTTGACGCAGCAGTTTTTACATACTGTCCTGTTCTATGGGTGTAGTAAAATCTGACCAAAACCAAGTTGGAGAGTAAAAAGCTTATTTGGCTCACAGGTTACAGTCCATCCATCAAGGGAACCCAAGGCAGGAAGTCAAGGAAGAACCCAGAGTCAGGATCTGAAACAGAACCGTGGAGGGATGCTGCTAACTGACTTGATTCTCATGTTTCAGGAAGAATTGCTATTTTTACACAACACAAAACTACCAGAATGGGAGTTCCATTGCCCACAGTGAGTTTGGGACTTTCACGTTGATCATTAGCCAAGAAAATGCTCCAGAGATTTGGCTAAATGCCAATTGATATGCATTTTTCCAGTCTAGGTTCCCTCTTTCTAGATGGCTATTGCTTGTGTCAAGTTGACCAAAACTACTACAAATTGATGCCTTTACTTCTCAACACAGTAAAACCATAACCTTCCATTTCTTGTTTGTACCCAAAGATGTAATGCTAACACTACAATGTAAAATATAGTATAACTTTAAAAGATTAAAGCTTATTTAAAATGTCTTTTTAAAAATCTGTTTTTCTAAGAGTGGAGCAGAGACTGAAGGAAAGGCCATCCAGAGACTGCCCACGTGGAGATCCATCCCATATGCAGACAGCAAACCCAGACACTATTGCTGATGTCAACAAGTGCTTGCTGACTGGAGCCTGATATAGCAGTCTCCTGATAGGCTATGCCAGAGCCTGACTAATACAGATGTGGATGCTTGTAGCCAACCATTGGACTGAGCCCAAGGACCCTAATGGAGGAGTTAGAGGAAGGACTGAAGGAGCTGAAGGGGATTGGAACACCATAGGAAGAACAACAATATCAACCAACAACCCTCTCCCCCCAGAGCTCCCAAGGACTAAATCACCAACCAAAGAGTACACATGAAGGGACCCATGGCTCCAGCTGCATATGTAGCAGAGGAATGCCTTATTTAGCATAAGTGGGAAGGGAGGCCTTTTGTCCTGTGAAGGCTTGATGCCCCATTGTAGGGGAATGCTAGTGTAGTGAGGCAGGAGTGGGTGGGGGACTGGGGGAGCACCCTCATAGAAGCAGGAGGAGGGGGGATGGGCTAGAGGGGTTGTGGGGCAGAAACAGGAAAGTGGAAACATTTGAAATGTAAATAAATAAAATAACCAATAAAAATGTTTTAAAATTTTTTAAATCCATTTTCAATTGTGGGCTCCTCTAAAAATTTATATATTTTTATATATTTATATATCATAATGTAAATATATCACATCATATATAATATTATGATTATATTATTATATCTTATATGTCACATTATATATCATAATATGTAATAAGTAATGACATTTTAATATAAATATATTATATATAATAACATTATATATGTTATATAGGGTGAAATTTTTATAGGAATCCACAATTAAGAAGCTATACTTTTAAAGAGACATTGGATATTTTAAATAAACTTTGAACTTTTTTTTCTTTTTCTTTTTTTTTTTTTGGTGTTTTGAGACAGAGTTTCTCTGTATAGCCTTGGCTGTCCTGGAACTCACTCTGTAGACCAGGCTGGCCTTGAACTCAGAAATTTGCCTGCCTCTGCCTCCCAAGTGCTGGGATTAAAGGTGTGTGCCACCACTCCCGACAGCATTAAACTTTTAAAGTTAAAATAATGTATAATATATATTTACCACATTGATTTTTTTCTGTGTGCTTGTGGTGCTGTGTGTCTACGTATGTATGTATGTATGTATGTATGTGTGTATGTATGTATGTTGTGTGTTTGATATGTATGTTAGTATTTGTGTGTGCATGTGAAGTGTTTGTGCCTGTGTGGTGTTGTTGATGTGTATGGCAAATATTCAATAGGTGTCAGTGCTATGTATGGTGTGTGTGTGTATCTAATGTGTGTCTGTGGTGTGTACAGTGTATGTGTATGTTCATCTGTGTGACTGAGGGCATTCATGTGCCTTGGTGCATATAAGTTGGTCAGAGGACAACCTGAGGTCATCACATTCTACCTTGTTTGAGACAGGGTCTCGTCTTCAGCACTGCAGGCTAGCTGCTCCCAAGTGCTTCCTGGGAGTCCATTCTGTCTTTACCTCCCATCTTGCTCTGGAAACAATGGTTCTCAACCTTCCCAATGCTGCTGCAGTTCCTATGTTGGGGTGACCTTCAACCGTAAAATCATTTTCATTACTACTATATAACCCGAGTTTTGCTGCTGTTATGAATGGTGGTGTAAATATCTGAAGTTTCTGAAAGTCTTCGGAGACTCCTATGAGAGGGTCCTCTGATCCACCGAACGGTCTTCACCCTTGGACTTAGAAGTGCTACTCTAAAAGAAATAAAACTGTGGACTTATGCTGCCCTGTCCAGCCTTGCACAGCTCTGGAAATCTGACCACAGGCCTTCCTATTTGAGTGCCAAGTGATTTTAAGTACTGAGCCATCTCCAGGCTGACTTATTAACATTCTTAAATAAGAATCTGAGGTTAGTAATTCAAGTGGTTTTCTGATGTTCTTCAGCTATGGGAGCTGAATTCTGTCATCATAGACAGTAGAGAATCCTGCTGTATAATAGCACTGACAGGAAAGCTGTGCTGCCCTGGGCAATATGGTGCCCTTGGATTTTACACACGCTGGACTCAGTAAATTGACACAGTAAATTGAAAGCCAGCATGAGTTTCTGGTCTTTGTTTTTGCTGTGCTTCTTTCTTTGTGACCAACCTTCAACATGACTCTAACTCCTTCCGTTTTATGGAAGTACTTGTAAGTCTGAATTCATAGAGGATTGTGACTCTTCTAACACTTGTGGATTTGGCTTTACTTTTTATATACTGTTGTTCTTTAAGTTAGGGGGGAATTTGAAAGAAACACACACATGCACACACAGCCTCTACAGTCTCATTCATAGGCTAAACATTCACAAATTGCTAGCATAGGTAACCCTTCCCCAGGAAAGACAATCCCTTTGGGAAGGAACAGATGAGAGAAGACCCCATCTTCCTTCTTCTTCCTGAGAGCAAAGAAATACACACTGTGAATTAATCAATGCATTCCAATGGCCCAGAAAGCTGAAGTGTCTAATCACAAGTTTCTTTACTGGAGGACAGTATTGTCACCAGCCATGGAAGTCTCTATGTTGTTTCTCTAGTAAGAAGACCTTCTCATCTGGAGTCCCAACTTGTCAAAGAGAGCAGAGGCAATCTAATTTTGTGCATTTTCCTGTTGCCTCTGCAACATGCTGCAGAGCATCTACCAATGGCAATATCTCTGTCATATAGCATCACCACCATGGCTGTGGTGGTCACTCACACTCAGCCTAAGACAATTGCATCTGAAGTCTGGGGTACACTGCATAACCTGGCTTCCTAGGGAGTATTAACAAGCCATTCATTTTCACTAAATGCTAAAACCCCCAATATATACTAAATTAGGAAAAGATACAATGTGCTTTGTGGGAGTTTTACTTTGTAAAACAGGAGCATTGCAGGAGGCAGGCTGTGGACCCTCAAGACGTTTGGTTCCTCCTATGACCTCCAGGGGGCGCTGCTGCACTCACTAGTTTTCATTCTCTTGAAGATCTCCACCTGCTCACATCTCATCCTTCTTGCAGTTGGCTGAGTATTTAGCAAAGGCAAGTGACAAGAATTAGATATTCAAAACCTTCCAGGCTCGTGTATGCAGGGTCAGTTTTTATGTGAGCGGGAGATTTCTCCAGCAGACTCTTCGCTACATCTGCTTTCAAGCTCTTGCTTTCCTCAGCTGCTTTCCTGCCTGTCCTGTTCCAGAGTTCCTCCACAACAGAACTGCAGCCTTCCCAAGGCTCAGCCATGCTCCTGGCGCTCCTCCCAGTGCTGGGGATACACTTTCTCCTGAGTGAGTACAGCTTTGTTGTGGTCTCTGTATCCCTGGATTCTGACCGTCCTCAGTGAAGTCTGCACTACAGTTCCTGACCTAATATTCCTTTCCAGGAGATGCCCAAGCTCAGTCAGTGATGCAGCCTGATGCTCATGTCACTGTCTCTGAAGGAGCCTCTCTGCAGCTGAGATGCAACTATTCCTACTCTGCAACACCTTATCTGTTCTGGTATGTCCAGTACCCGCGGCAGGGGCTGCAGCTGCTCCTCAAGTACTATTCAGGAGACCCAGTGGTTCAAGGAGTGAATGGTTTTGAGGCTGAATTCAGCAAGAGCGACTCTTCCTTCCACCTGAGGAAAGCCTCTGTGCACTGGAGCGACTCGGCTGTGTACTTCTGTGCTCTGAGCGCACAGTATGTGGGGCTGCAGGGGGAGCCAAACAAAAACACCAATGGCTGTGGGTGCTCAGACTCAAGATCTCTCCTTGTGGTCTCTGTGGCATCTCTTTTGACTTGACGAGGAGAATGGGGCAAGTTGCGCAGTACCTGCTGCCTTTGCGCAGCTCATTTCCAGCTGAAATATCCACGATCTGACTTTGTCTTAGAAGCTCTTTGCATATTTTCAAAATTATATAATGCTCATAATTCTTTAGGGTGGAGGAGACTATCATTTTTCCATGAGAACCATTTCCTGAGTGGGCATTGCTTAGCTAGTGACTACACTAAGCAGCTCTTTGTGTCTGTGAGGAAAGACCAGAAGCTTTCATTTGTCATTTCATGTTTCAGAAAGTGAAAGGTGCGCTCGCTCTTCAGCTTTTGTCCTGAAGTTTGCCTTCACCGCTGCCTTTCATGCTGATTTTCCTATACATTCTTCTTCTGGTGCTAATTACACTGATCAGAATTGGTCACAATAATTAAGTACATACATTAAGGAAAGAATTTGATACATTGTTAGGTGATATAGAAGTTTACCAGAAACAGGAAAGCTTAGAGATTTGTCATAATTATGTCATTTCTAGTAACCATTAAAAATAAAACAGGAGAATAAGGAATTCAAGCTCATTGGTATTTTTTCCAAAGAACTCTTCATGGTTATAAATACAGCATCCTATTTTTGTTGCCATCTTAAATTCGTCAAATCTACTTGAGAACTTGTAGCATGATTCCTTCTGCAGCTTTTATTAGTATGCATTGCTTCCCCCTTTCCTTCCATGATTTTACTACAGTAGTGTTAAACATAGATTCTTTTATCTGATATTGTCATGTCCTGCTGAAATAGAGGCAAGCGTCACAGTGGACATTAGTGCTCACTGGCTCCCGGGTGGGATTTTAGTTTCTTCTTCCTCTATTTGAGACAAGGTAGAAGAAGATATTTTACCTCTGTTCATTCCATATAGGAGGATGAATACTCAGAACAAGAAGAGAAAGGAAGGGGGAATTTTCTAGATGCTGCTTAGCTCAGAAATGGAAGTATGTAGACACCATGGACCCATGAGCACCTGAGTATGGTTTCCAGCACACCCATAAAAAGCTGGGTGTGGTGGCCGTGCTGGGAGATGAGGACAGGTGAATCCCTACAGCCTGCCATCCACCCAGCCTAGCCTAACCATGAACTGCAGGTATCAGTGAGAGACCCTGTATTCAACAAGCAAGGCAGGTAGCTTCAGAAAAATGACATCCAAGATTGACTTATGGCCTTCACATGCATATGCACATATGTGCACTTAAACACACACACACACACACACACACACACACACACACACTTACACATGTGCTTGTACATGCCACCACACACTTGTACCCACACACCATGAGCACATTCACATATACATACCACATATATTTTTTAACATTGAACAGAAACACACTCTCAGCTAGATCTCCCAGGACTTCTGTAACCTGATCCCCCAACCCCCAGAAATCAGTGTGGGGGGTGCCAGAGACATGAGACAGAGGGGGGGTCCAGGGAGTCTATGCAGTGACTCTAGTTGAGATTCCTAGTAGTGGGTGATATGGAGCCTGATGTGGCTACCTCCTGTAGCCATGCAGGACTCCCAGTGAAGGGATAAGGACACCAACCCACCCACAAAACCTTCAACCCAAAATTTATTCTTCCTACAAGAAGCGCAGGGACAAAGATGGAGCAGAGACTGAGGGAACAGCCAACAAGTGGCTCAACTTGAGACCCATCCCTTTGACAAGAACCAATCCCTGACACTATTAATCATACTCTGTTGTTCTTGCAGACAGGAGCCTAACATAACTGTCTTCTAAGAGACTCCACACAGCAGCTGGCCAAAACAGGTGCAGAGACCCACAGTCAAACATTAAACAGAGCTATGAAAGTCTTATGTAAGAGTTGGGGGGGGATTGAGGAACCCAGAGGGATAGAGACTCCACAGAAGAACAACAGAATAAATTAACCTGTACCCTTGGGGGCTGTCAGAAACTGAACCACCAACCAGAGAGCACAAGTGGACTGGACCTAGGTCCCCTGCACATACATAGCAGACGTATGGCTTGATCTTCGTGCAAGTCCTCTGAGAACTGGAGCTGTGGCTTTTGTTGCCTGTCTGTGGATCCTGTTCTCCTAACTGGGCTGCCTTGTCTGGCCTCAGTGGGAGAGAATGTGCCTAGTCCTACAGTGACTTGTGGTGTCTGGGTAGGTTGGTACCCTGGGAGGGGGATCTCCCCTTCTCAGTGGAGAAGGGTTGGGGGAGGGGAGGGGTGGTGTGAGGAGAGGAATGGAGGGTGAGTGAGCTGTGATTGGAATGTAAAGTGAATAAATACATTAATTAATGAACAAAAAATGAACAGAAGCACAACTTTTCTGAAGATTCTAATACCAAGTGATTTATCCTATATATTACTCTGGTAATCTCTTAGGTTTTTATATTATTTTAATTTAATTTAATTTTTTTACGAAATGAGAAGAACGTGGTATTTGTCTTGTCTTACATATTACTCTGTTACTCTCTCTGTGTGGATTTTCTTTATAATGAGATGAGGAGGCAGGGGTAGTGTAAACAATCGTAGGACACAGAACCTATATCAGCCCAGGAATGTTCACTGATAACTTTGCAGCACACTCACCTGCTGCAGGCGGTAGGGTTTCCCATTCTTGCCTCTGCATGTCTGGCCTGGCTGAGAGCTTCAGGTCCCTGGAGTTCTATGGCAGAGCTTCCTGTGTTTCTCCATCTGCTCATCTGCATGCAGTTGATGTATCCACATGTTCTTCAAGACAACCCAATATAGGTTTGTTTGTTTGTTTGTTTTAAGAAATGCAATATAGGTGTTATTGTCTACTGCAATTTTTTTTTTTTTTTTTTTTTTGGTTTTTTGAGACAAAGTTTCTCTGTGTAGCCCTTTGCTGACCTGGAACTCACTCTATAGACCAGGCTGACCTCCAACTCAGAAATTCACCTGCCTCTGCCTCCCAAGTGCTGGAATTAAAGCCGTGCGCCACCAACGCCCGGCAAATTCTTAAAATCAAAATTAAAATTAAATAAAAAAACAAAATTAGAAAACTCTGTATTAATTGCGAAAAGCACCTTCCATTCTTTTATACTTTCATCAACAGCCCTCATATCTGGATCCCCTTCATCCCATGCTTTCACACTTGTAGATGATAATGCCCATTCTCTTTTTAAATCTGGTCTCCAATAGTATCTGTGTGATGCACAATTAACTTCACCCTGTGACAGCCGTCTGTCATCTGCTCCATTCCCTGGACTGACTCTTCTAGATTTTTTTTCTCATTTCTTCATTTTGAACTTGAATTTTCTCATTAACTTTTACTAAATTCGAGATTCCATCCCCATGTCGAAGTCTATAGTGCTGTTTTTTTTTACTACATTGAAGAATATTCCATCATATATAGGTACCACAGTTTCATTAACCATTCATCAGTTTAAGGACATTTATGTTGTCTCCATTTCCTACCGTGAGTAGAACAGCAATGTACATAGTTAAGCAAGCTCTATGGAGTGGGACATATACCAAGAACAGGCATAGCTGGGCTGTGTGGTAGGTTGACCTTTAGTGTTTGAAGATTCTGCACACGTGTTTCCAGAGGAGTTGCATCCCAGTTGTTACTCCCCTGAGAATGAGTGCAGGGTCCTTTACTCCCTACACAACCTCCCCAGCATTTATTGTGAGGCTTTTTATAGATTTTACATATTCTAACTGGTGTGAGATGAAATCTCAAAGTTGTTTTAATTTGCATTTTCCTAATTGCTAAGGCTGATGAGAAATTTTGAGGTGTTTTTCTTTAGCCATTTTAATTTCTCCTTTTGAGAACTCCATCTAGACAGTATTGTCTTCTGACCAACCTGCATTTCCTTCATCAGGAAGTGAAGGGCTGGTTTAATGAGGCTTGTGGAGATGGCCTGAAGTCACTATTGTTGGTGGTGTCAGTCCACTAGGGGGCACTGCAGGGTTCCTAAAATTACTTTTTCTTAAGTTGCTCTGAGGTTTGAAGAGCTGAAAAGAGACATAAGGACATAAGGCAATCCATTCCCAAAGCAAGAAGTACAAACGATGATGTGGAGTTCACCTGGATCTTTAGCTCTCAATCATTCTGCAGAAAACCATAGATATCTAGAGCCTGTTCACTGGATCCCAGGTGTCTATAAATCTATTTTAAGAATAACTCTCTGAACAGATAAAAACAAAATAGAACTACTGGGCATTATGACAATGGACGCTCAAGAGAAAACATCTTTACTGTTTTTATTTCTTTTATATTTATGTCTAAAATTCCCCAAACTCAAAGACCATTCGTTTCACACACACACACACACACACACACACACACACACACACTCTCTCTCTCTCTCTCTCTCTCTCTCTCTCTCTCTCTCTCTCTCTCTCTCTCTCTCTCTCTCAAGTGATTGGTTTTTCTACCAGCATTCTGTATTTATGTATTCCCCTTTCTCAAACATCCTCACCCCCTGCCCTGCCCCAAACTCCTTTATATTACGTGTTACATTAGAAACACAGTGTCCTGGGCTCTACATCAATGTCCTCCACTGTCCTGGAGCAATTGCAGTGCAGAGTCATGAGGTGGAGGTGGGCGGAGTTTCTTGTTCAGCTGAATGAGGAAACTGGGTGATTCAGACAGAACCTGTAGTCTATAAGCACAAGTGTGTCTGGGCACAAGACACCCTTCAGGGCTGGAGAGAAGACATCCCAGCGATTGGACAGGGGCCATGCAGAGGAACCTGGGAGCTGTGCTGGGGATTCTGTGGGTGCAGATTTGCTGTGAGTTGTGCTCAGCTAAGTTCCTATTAAGGATTCTCCAGAAATGTCAGTGGTGGAGAGGAAGAGAGCTCACGCAAAGCTCATGCGCATTCATCCTCACAGGGAGGGCTATTTGACCTGTGTGGATGAAAACCTCTCTGATTCTGGTTTGCTTTTCTGTTTCCAAGCAGGGGTGAGAGGAGATCAGGTGGAGCAGAGTCCTTCAGCCCTGAGCCTCCAGGAGGGAACCAGTTCTGCCCTGAGATGCAATTTTACTACCACCATGAGGGCTGTGCAGTGGTTCCGACAGAATTCCAGGGGCAGCCTCATCAGTCTGTTCTACTTGGCTTCAGGAACAAAGGAGAATGGGAGGCTAAAGTCAGCATTTGATTCTAAGGAGCGCTACAGCACCCTGCACTTCAGGGATGCCCAGCTGGAGGACTCAGGCATTTACTTCTGTGCTGCTGAGGCACAGTGCTCCCAGCAAGGCTGGAGCCTGGCCCCAAACTGCAGCTGAGTGTGCAGCTCCAGCCCCCACCTTGCACAGCTGGGGCTTCATCAGATCTCTACCAGTTACAGAGAAGATGTGAGAAAACATGAAAATACCATGGCAGTGCAGAAGTACATTCTGGCTGACACGACACCGACTTCTAGAATGTCAAATGCTCAGAAACACCACCCCACATGACTAAAACATGTATGTCATTGTTTTCATATGTTTGTGCTAATGTCATAGGATATAAACTCTCTTACATATTTGACAATCATTTGGGTCATTGTTTAGAATTTGAAACTGAGAGCAACTGTTTTCATCCTTTGATTAAAGAGCAACGAGACAGCACTTTTAGCTAATCTGCTCAATAGGAAGTTGACAAAATAATTAATTTAATATATCTAATAAGTTAGATTGTAGAAAGGCTAGAGAAAACTTATTATTAGATCAAGACATTACAGAAATATCTTGATATTTCAAATGTATAATACATTTAATTATGCAATGTAAAACAAATAGTTCACATAATAATTATGAGCCAAAAGATACGTTCCCAACTAGAGAGATACATTTGCTATTTATGTCACAATAATACTTGTAGAAGTTGATTCTACCAAATTTTTGTATGTAAAATTTCTCATTAAAACACTGCTTTCAACAGAAACCTCCTAAATATCATCCAATATGGGACTGGCTCTTTATATAATAATTAAATTTGAACCAAATAACTGTTCCTGCCCTCCCCCGACCCCCGCAAGGATTGGCAGATTATTTTATTCCACAGTTGAAACCTCTGGCTTGTCTTTGTCTCTGTGAGGGATTGGAAAGCAGCCATGCCATTCATCCATGGGTTGACTGTCCACTGCTGTTTTCACTCAGGAACAGCAGCTGAGCAGCTACAACTGTGACTGGACTGACTGCCTTCCATTTTCTTTTTCGAGCTTCACAGATTAGCTGACCCCTTGTGATTCATCAGCCCCACCCCCACTGTAACTACACTTCTTTAAAATATAGATTATCTGAGCTTCCCAGACAGTGATAAGTCATCCCCAAGTGTCAGTGAGATTTATCTGAGCATGGCTAGAAGTGGTGTCACTAGAGTGACAACATTTAGATGAGAATTATTGATTCAGTCTTTTCAGAAAGTTTCCAAACAGCAACCATCCTAATTCTTGCTTCTTGGTAGGGTACAGCTATGGAGTCAGGTGACATTGGAAAGTGGCAATTACAGACGGGTTACTCTGAAAAGGTTTCCTAACTGATCTTGATAGAGCTTCTTCCTAATCCCATTCCAGCTTAATTTTGATTTGAAAGTGTTTGTTTAGTAAACAAATTATCTTAAGGACTACAGATAGCAGTTTTAGAGGTTTATTTATTTTTTAGACAAGACAACCCAATATAGGGGTTTTTTTTTAAAGAAATGCAATATAAGTGTTATTGTCTGCTACAAATTTTTTTTTTTTTTTTGGTTTTTTGAGACAGGGTTTCTCTGTGTAGCCCTTGGCTGACCTGGAACTCACTCTGTAGACCAGGCTGACCTTGAACTCAGAAATTCACCTGCCTCTGCCTCCCCAGTGCTGAGACTAAAGGCATGCACCACCAATGCCTGGCAAATTCTTAAAATCAAAATTAAAATTAAATAAGAAAAAAATTAGAAAACTCTGTATTAATTGCGAAAAGCACCTTCCATTCTTTTATATTTTCATCAACAGCCCTCATATCTGGATCCCCTTCATCCCATGCTTTCACACTTGTAGATGATAATGCCCATTCTCTTTTTAAATCTGGTCTCCAAAAGTATCTGTGTGATACACAGTTAACTTCACCCTGTGATAGTCGTCTGTCATCTGCTCCATTCCCTGGACTGACTCTTCTAGATTTTTTTTCTCATTTCTTCATTATGAACTTGAATTTTCTCATTACCTTTTACTAAATTCGCAATTCCATCCCATGTCGAAATTAGTAAAGGGTAATTGGGATTGGCTGCACCTGCCTTCTCCACTGACTGATCAAAGTGTTGACTTTTTTTTTCTTTTCTAATATTTTTTTAGGTATTTTCCTCATTTACATTTCCAATGCTATCCCAAAAGTCCCCCATACCCTCCCCCCAAACTCCCCTACCCAACCACTCCCACTTTTTGGCCCTGGCGTTCCCCTCTACTGGGGCATATAAAGTTTGCATGACCAATGGACCTCTCTTTCCAGTGATGGTCGACTAGGCCATCTTTTGATACATATGCACCTAGAGACACGAGCTCCGGGGGGGGGGTACTGGTTAGTTCATATTGTTGTTCCACCTATAGGGTTGTAGATCCCTTTAGCTCCTTGGGTACTTTCTCTAGCTCCTCCTTTGCGGGCCCTGTGATCCATCCAATAGCTGACTGTGAGCATCCACTTCTGTGTTTGCTAGGCTCCGGCATAGTCTCACAAGAGACAGCTATATCAGGGTCCTTTCGGCAAAATATTGCTAGTATATGCAATGGTGTCAGTGTTTGGAGGCTGATTATGATATGGATCCCTGGATATGGCAGTCTCTAGATGGTCCATCCTTTTGTCTCAGCTCCAAATTTTGTCTCTGTAACTCCTTCCATGGGTGATTGTTCCCAATTAAAAGAAGGGGCAAAGTATCCACACTTTGGTCTTCGTTCTTCTTCAGTTTCATGTGTTTTGCAAATTGTATCTTATATATCCCTATACTAAGTTTCTGGGCTAATATCCACTTATCAGTGAGTACATATCATTTGAGTTCTTTTGTGATTGGGTTACCTCACTCAGGATGATGCCCTCCAGGACCAACCATTTCCTTGGAATTTCATAAATTCATTCTTTATAATAGCTGAGTAATACTCCATTGTGTAAATGTACCACATTTTCTGTATCCATTCCTCTGTTGAGGGGCATCTGGGTTCTTTCCAGCTTCTGGCTATTATAAATAAGGCTGCTATGAACAGAGTGGAGAATGTGTCCTTATTACTAGTTGGAACATCTTCTGGATATATGCCCAGAAGAGGTATTGCGGGATCCTCAGTAGTACTATGTCCAATTTTCTGAGGAAACACCAGAATGATTTCCAGAGTGGTTTGTACAAGCTTGCAATCCCACCAACAATGGAGGAGTGTTCCTCTTTCTCCACATCCTCGCCAGCATCTGCTGTCACCTGAATTTTTGATCTTAGCCATTCTGACTGGTGTGAGATGGAATCTCAGGGTTGTTTTGATTTGCATTTCCCTGATGATTAAGGATATTGAACATTTTTTTCAGATGCTTCTCAGACATTCGGTATTCCCCAGGTGAGAATTCTTTGTTTAGCTCAGAGCCCCATTTTAATGGGGTTATTTGATTTTCTGGAGGCCACCTTCTTGAGTTCTTTATATATATTTGATATTAGTCCCCTATCTGATTTACGAAAGGTAAAGATCCTTTCCCAATATGTTGGTGACCTTTTTGTCTTATTGACGGTGTCTTTTACCTTACAGAAGCTTTGCAGTTTTATGAGGTCCCATTTGCCAATTCTCAATCTTACAGCACAAGCCATTGCTGTTCTATTCAGGAATTTTTCCCCTGTACCCATATCTTCGAGGCTTTTCCCCATTTTGTCCTCTATAAGTTTCAGTGCCTCTGGTTTTATGTGGAGTTCCTTGATCCACTTAGATGTGACCTTAGTACAAAGAGATAGGAATGGATCAATTTGGATAACCACCAGTTGTGCCAGCACCATTTGTTGAAAATGCTGTCCTTTTTCCACTGGATGGTTTTAGCTCCCTTGTCAAAGATAAAGTGACCATAGGTGTGTGGGTTCATTTCTAGGTCTTCAATTCTATTCCATTGGTCTACTTGTCTATCGCTATACCACTACCATGCAGCTTTTATCACAATTGCTCTGTAGTACAGCTTTAGGTCAGGCATGGTGATTCCACCAGAGGATTTTTATCCTTGAGAAGAGTTTTGCTATCCTAGGTTTTTTGGTATTCCAGATGAATTTGCAGATTGCTCTTTCTAATTAGTTGAAGAATTGAGTTGGAATTTTGATGGGGATTGCATTGAATCTGTAGATTGCTTTTGGCAAGATGGACATTTTTACAATGTTGATCCTGCCAATCCATGCGCATGAGAGATCTTACCATCTTCTGAGATCTTCTTTAATTTCTTTCTTCAGAGACTTGAGGTTCTTATCATATAGATCTTTCACTTCCTTAGTTAGAGCCACGCCAAGGTATTTTAAATTATTTGTGACTATTGAAAAGGGTGTGGTATCCCTAATTTCTTTCTCAGCCTGTTTATCCTTTGTGTACAGAAAGGCCATTGATTTATGTGGGATTGCTTTTAGCTTCTCACCATTTAATTTGATGTTGGCTACTGGTTTGCTGTAGATTGCTTTTATCATGTTTAGGTATCAGCCTTGAATTCCTGATCTTTCCAAGACTTTTATCATGAATGGGTGTTGGATTTTGTCAAATGCTTTCTCTGCATCTAACGAGATGATCATGTGTTTTTTTGTCTTTGAGTTTGTTTATATAGTGGATTACGTTGATGGATTTCAGTATATCAAACCATTCCTCCATCCCTGGGATGAAACCTATTTGGTCAGGATGGATGATTGTTTTGATGTGTTCTTGGATTCGGTTAGTGAGAACTTTATTGAGGATTTTTGCATTGATATTCATAAGGGATATTGGTCTGAAGTTCTCTATCTTTGTTGGGTCTTTCTGTGGTTTAGGTATCAGAGTAATTGTGGCTTCATAGAATGAGTTGGATAGAGTACCTTCTGCTTCTATTTTGTGGGATAGTTTGTGAAGAACTGGGATTAGATCTTTTTTAAATGTATGATAGAACTCTGCACTAAACCCATCTGGTCCTGGGAATTTTTTGGTTGGGGACTATTAATGACTGCTACTACTTCTTTAGAGGATATAGGACTGTTTAGATCATTATCCTGATCTTGATTTAACTTTGGTATTGGTATCTGTCTAGAAACTTGTCCATTTCATCCAGGTTCTCCAGTTTTGTTGAATACAGCCTTTTGTAGAAGGATCTGATGGAATTTTGGAATTCTTCAGGATCTGTTGTTATGTCTCCCTTTTCATTTCTGATTTTGTTAATTAGGATGCTTTCCCTGTGCCCTCTAGTGAGTCTGGCTAAGGGTTTATCTATCTTGTTGATTTTCTCAAAGAACCAGATTCTCATTTGGTTGATTCTTTGAATAGTTCTTCTTGTTTACACATGGTTGATTTCGCCCCTGAGTTTGATTATTTCCTGCCGTCTACTCCTCTTGGGTGAATTTGCTTCCTTTTGTTCTAGAGCTTTTAGTTGTGTTGTCAAGCTGCTAATGTGTGCTCTCTCTAGTTCCTTTTGGAGGCACTCAGAGCTATGAGTTTCCCTCTTAGAAATGATTTCATTGTGTCCCATAAGTTTGGGCATGTTGTGGCTTTATTTTCATTAAACTCTAAAAAGTCCTTAATTTCTTTCTTTATTCCTTCCTTGACCATGGTATCATTGAGAAGAATGTTGTTCAGTTTCCATGCGAATGTTGGCTTTCTATTATTTATTTTGTTATTGAAGATCAGCCTTAGTTCATTGTGCTCTGATAGGATGCATGGGACAATCTTAATATTTTTGTATCTGTTGAGGCTTGTTTTGTGATCAATTATGTGGTCAGTTTTGGAGAAGGTACCATGAGGTGCTGAGAAGAAGGTATATCCTTTTCTTTTAGGATAAAATGTTCTGTAGATATCTTTTAAATCCATTTGTTTCATAACTTCTGTTAGTTTCACTGTGTCCCTGCTTAGTTTCTGTTTCCATCATCTGTCTGTTAGTGAAAGTGGTGTGTTGAAGTCTCCCACTATTATTGTGTGAGGTGCAATGTGTGCTTTGAGCTTTACTAAAGTTTCATTAATGAATGTGGCTGACCTTGTATTTGGAGCATAGATATTCAGAATTGAGAGTTCCTCTTGGATGATTTTACCTTTGATGAATATGAGGTGCCCTTCCTCGTCTCTTTTGAAGACTTTGGGTTGGAAGTTGATTTTATTAGATATTAGAATGGCTACTCCAGCTTGTTTCTTCAGACCATTTTCTTGGAAATCTGTTTTCCAGCTTTTCATTCTGAGGTAGTGTTTGTCTTTTTCCCTGAGATGTGTTTCCTGTAAGCAGCAAAATGTTGGGTCCTGTTTGTGTAGCCAGTCTGTTATTCTATGTCTTTTTACTGGGGAGTTGAGTCCATTGATATTAAGAGATATTAAGGAAAAGTAATTGTTGTTTCCTATATTTTTGTTGTTAAAGTTGGCATTCTGTTCTTATGGCTGTCTTCTTTTAGGTTTGTTGAAGGATTACTTTCTTGCTTTTTCTAGAACATGGTTTCTGTCCTTGTATTGTTTTTTTTTTTTTTTTTTCTGTTACTATCCTTTGAAGGGTGGATTCATGGAAAGAAAATGTGTGAATTTGTTTCAGTCATGGAACACTTTGGTTTCTCCAACTATGGTAATTGAATGTTTGGCTGGGTATAGTAGCCTGGACTGGTATTTGTGTTCTCTTTGTGTCTGTATAACATTTGTCCAGGATCTTCTGGCTTTCATAGTCTCTGGTGAAAAATCTGGTGTAATTCTGATAGGCTTGCCTTTATATGTTACTTGACCTTTTTCCCTTACTGCTTTTAATATTCTGTCTTCATTTAGTGCATTTGTTGTTCTGATTATTATGTGTCGGGAGGAATTTCTTTTCTGGTCCACTCTATTTTGAGTTCTGTAGGCTTCTTGTATGTTCATGGGCATCTCTTTCTTTGGGTTTGGGAAGTTTTCTTCTATAATTTTGTTGAAGATATTTGCTGGCCCTTTGAGTTGAAAATCTTCATTCTCATCTACTCCTATTATCCATAGGTTTGGTCTTCTTGTTGTGTCCTGGATTTCCTGGATGTTTTGATTTAGGATCCTTTTGAATTTTGCATTTTCTTTGATTGTTGTGCCTATGTTCTCTATGGAATCTTCTGCACCTGAGATTCTCTCTTCCATCTCTTGTATTCTGTTGCTGATGCTCGCATGTATGGTTCCAGATTTCTTTCCTAGGGTTTCTATCTCCAGCATTGCCTCACTTTGGGTTTTCTTTATTGTGTCTACTTCCTGTTTTAGGTCTAGTATGGTTTTGTTCATTTCCATCACCTGTTTGGATGTGTTTTCCTGTTTTTTTATAAGGACTTGCAACTCTTTAGCAGTGTTTTCCAGTATTCCTTTAAGTGAGTTATTAAAGATGTTCTTGATGTCTTCTACCATCATCATGAAATATGTCTTTAAAGCTGGGTCTAGGTTTTCGGGTATGTTGGGGTGACCTGGACTGACTGAGGTGGGACTGCTCGGTTCTGATGATGGTGAGTGGTCTTCGTTTATGTTAATAAGATTCTTACATCTGCCTTTCACCATCTGGTACACTCTGGAGTCAGTTGTTATAGTTGTCTCTGGTTAGAGCTTGTTCCTGTCATGATTCTGTTATTCTCTACCAGCAGACCTGGGAGACTAGCTCTCTCCTGAGGTTCAAAGGTCAGAGCACTCTGCAGGCAGGCTCTCCTCTTTCAGGCAAGGTGCACAGATATCTGGCATTCAGACTTGCCTCCTGGCAGAAGATGAAGGCCTGAAGCAGGACCTTTCCTACAAGCTGTTAGCTTCTGTAGTTCACACTCTCACCTGTGCAGACTAGTCTCGGTGGTGTCCGGGAATCCAGATGTCTCCTGCAGATGCTCAGGGAAAGCCCTTCTGGACTGGGTTGACACCTCTCCTCTGGCAGGGAAGGTGCCCGGATGTCTGGAGCCCCAAAAGGGGGCTGCTTCAGAAGCTCTGTGGCTCCCACCTGTCCCAGAAGCTGTTAGCTTCTGTAGTCCACACTCTCACCTGTGCAGACTAATCTAGGTGGAGTCTGGGAACCAGGATGTCTCCCGCAGATGCTCTGGCAATTCCCTCCCGGGCCGGGCGGACACCTCTCCTCTGGCAAGGAAGGTGCCCGGATATCTGTGCAGAAGGCCTAGTAGAGTCGATGTCTCCCGCAGATGCTCTAACAAAGCCCTCCCGGGCTGGGCAGACATCTATCCTCTGTGCAGACTAGTCTCGGTGGAGTCCAGGAACAAGGATGTCTCCTACAGATCTGTTGTATTTCTTGTATCTTGGTAGATACCGCCTTTTTAGGTTAGAGAAGTTTTCTTCTATGATTTTGTTGAGAATATTTTTCTGTACCTTTACGCTGAATTTCTTCTTCCTCCTAAATCTATATTATTTCTAAATTCAGTCTTTTCATGATGTCCCAGATTTACTGGATATTTTGTTCCAGGATTTCTTATATTTAACATTTTCCTTGACTGTGGTCTCCATTTCTTCCACCTTGCCTTTAATGCCACAGATTCCCTCTTCTGTGCCTTGTTCTGAGGCTTTGGTTTGACTTCTTAGATTTTTAATTTACAGATTTATCTTTTTGTCTGTGTTTTTTATTCTAGTTAGTCTATTTCTGCTTGCATGTCTTGAACTGATTTTTTCATTTATTCAACTGTTTGTGTTTTCACAGACCTCATTAAGGGATTTGTTCATACCCTCTTTAGAGTCCTTGGGAAAATAATAATATCTATTTTGGTGTCTTTGTATTAGTGTTCAGCTATATTGCATTATTATGGTCTACTGGAGTAGGGTTCCTGGGTTCTGGTGGGGACATATTGTCTTGGCTATTAATGATTGTATATTTGTACTACTGTCTGAGCCTGGATTGATTTTGTTTCCAAGTATTAATATATGGTATTTTCTTTGTAAAGTGTATGTTTCCTTCCTTGGTTTCTGATGACTTCTTTGAATCTTGGTGAACTGATTTCCTGGTATAAAGTGCTTCTATGGGCCAACATGTGGCAGAAAGAATAGATGTGGGCTAGGAGAAAGGGCTGATAGACACTTCTGCTTATATTTATAGATGGGATACATAAAGATTGAGAGTGTGGTGCAAAGAAAAGATCCTGAAAGTAGGTTATGGTAAGGCAAAGCATTATATGGAAAGATGGGGGATTAAAGGGCTAGGAACCCTGTGTCTGAACTATAAGTGAACGAAGTACAAAAAGGGGAGCTGTAAGAAGGTTGTTATCAGGCTGAGGATAAGAATGGAGAAATTGTAATAGAAGGCAGGAATGATAGAGTGAATAATCTACTTGAGTCCGTGCTAATATGGTTACTGCAGGAAGGAAGGATGTGTATGATTTGGATGGTGTACTGGCTAGTTTTGTGTCAACTTGACACAGCTGGAGTTATTACAGAGAAAGGAACTTTAGTTGAGGAAATGCCTCCACAAGATCCAACTGTAAGGTAATTCCTCAATTAGTGATCAAGGGGGAGGGCCCCTTGTGGGTGGGACCATCTCTGGGCTGGTAGTCTTGGTTCTATAAGAGAGCAGGCTGAGCAAGCCAGAAGAAGCAAGCCAGTAAAGAACATCCCTCCATGGCTTCTGCATCAACTCCTGCTTTCTGACCTGCTTGAGTTCCAGTCCTGACTTCCTTTGTTGATGAACAGCAGTATGGAAGTGTAAGCCGAATAAACCCTTTCCTCCCCAACTTGCTTCTTGGTCATGATGTTTGTGCAGGAATAGAAACCCTGACTAAGACAGATGGTAACAAGAATGAAATGGGATGGACGAGAGTCATTGCATAAAGGTTCACAGTAACTGTGGCACTACATTATCTGTAAGGTTTGTTGGAGTCCCTGGGAACTGGAAGTAGAAAAAAGAACAGGACCTTGCAAGTGGTCTGCTGCAGGGCAGGGGTAAAACTGCAGAAATTTCAGTGTGGGACATGAAGATGAGTTGAGATGGACTACCTGATTTCTAGACAGGTGTGGTCACTAGTTCGAAGGTGGAGTGTCTTTATTGGCCTTTGAAACAAAGGAATGGTGGTGAGGAGAGGCAATGTAGCAACATTCAGCTGAGTCCCAGTGAATGCAGGAACAGTGTGAGAAGAGCTCCCTGCAGGCTATGGGGTTGAGAATTGTACCAGGAGAAATGATAGGGAAAGCCATGAAGATGGTCCATTTGCTTCCCAAGCCTGCGTGAACACTGAGTTTCCAGATAGACAGTGTTTGTAGGTATTCACAGTTGACACGAAGGAAAGCAAATGGGCTAGAATGGGGGTGTTTGAGGAGGGTCCACAGGAAGGAGGAAAGCTGGGTTTGTTGCAAGGTTTACCAGATTCCACAGGGAATCCACACTTCCATTCTATCAGTAATTCAGCCTCCCAACACTGGATGCAGTAGGAGTGAGTGAAATGGATGGTGCCATCCTCAAGGTCAAATGACTTCTCAGAATTTTTCTAAGAGTATCTTTGTGTATTTGTGATTCTAGCCAGACTTCTCTGGAAAGTGTGATGCAAGTACAAAAATATCATATCTATATTGTCAACAAGAATTCACCGAAATAGTACGAACATTATCCCAGGCCTGGAGGGCCTTGGCAGTAATGGAGAGGAGAGATGAAGGGCCCTTACTAAAGAGAAGATAAGGAGTCAGCAAGGGGAGGGAGGGAGCCAAGCTTGATGGTCGGAGAAATCTCATAGCTGACTTGATAAGCCTCTAATAAAAAGAGACCTTAAATCTGTAACCTATTCTCCTGGCCAGTCTGTTTGTCAATTGTCTCAATTTTCCCAGCACCAATTATACCATTTGAGATAGTTCAGAGCAGATACCTGAAGAAGATTCCTAGAGCAATCTCATCTAGATATGTGCTTATCTGTGTATAATGATCTGCGGGGAATAGAGAAGACTTCCAAATAGTGGCTACATAAAGTTAATTTAGGATTTTCCTAAAATGACTTAGACATATATTTTCTCAGGAAAAGATATAAAATGAATCATAATGCAGAAAGTTCCCAATAATGCAACATGCAGAGACCAAAATGCAAAAGTTAGAGATAGAAGGACAGCGATTACAGCAAGCCACTCAGCTTTGCTGGGACTGTGTCAAGCAGGGGTGCTGGATTCATGGCTCTCATCACTTTTAGTGGATATGGCTATGCCAGGTTTGTTTAGTAAATATAGTTCTAGTGAGAAGAAATGTTACACACACCTATGAACATACAGCATATATGCATTTATATATGAAAACATCACATATATGAAACATAATGTTTACAATGTGTTATATGCAAAGAACAAACAGCCTCATTGCTGTGTACAAAGACCATTCTTGAGCTCTCAATACTAAGACCCTCTTGAGATGACTTATTAGTGTCTTGTGTGTCTGAGTCCCTCCTATGTTAAGAGAGGGCTTAGTCTGAGGCCTCAGTAGTTAGGAACGCAACCACAAGGTGTCAGTAGATCTTAACTGCTGAGGAGTGTGTAGAGAATTCACTTCCTTGTGTGGTGATTCTGAAGGCTTGTGACAGAAGCAAAGCCTGTTTCTCAGTGGCTGAGGTGACTCCAGAGGTAGAATTGTCACTGAGAAAGAACAACATCCTGAGAGTTATAGCTGACCTCCTAGTCACCACAGTCTCTACTGGATTTTAATTTAATTGGAAAGAGCAATGAAAACATATGCTCCTACATTATTCATGTTTCTATGGCTGCAGCTGGATGGTGAGTTAATATCTGAAGGCCATAGAATAATCAGGGAGGCATTTCTGAGACACCAAGGGGGAACTCTATTCAGGTTTATTCTAGTTACTCTAGAAAAAGAGACTCCTGGGAAGGGGTGACCTCACAGCCTTTCTCCTTTTCTTTTCTTTCCATCTTTCTGCATAGGGATGAGCCAAGGCGAGCAGGTGGAGCAGCTTCCTCCCATCCTGAGAGTCCAGGAGGGATCCAGTGCCAGCATCAACTGCACTTATGAAAACAGTGTCTCCAACTACTTCCCTTGGTATAAGCAAGAACCTGGAGAGAATCCTAAGCTCATCATTGACATTCGTTCAAATATGGAAAGAAAGCAGAACCAAAGACTTGTCTTAGTACTGGATAAGAAAGCCAAACGCTTCTCCCTGCACATCACAGACACCCAGGTGGGAGACTCAGCCATGTACTTCTGTGCTGCAAGTGCACACTGCTCCACGGGCACCTGCAGCCTGTCCTCAAACCTGCCATGGGGCCTGGAGCCTCATCTACATCCTGTGTCACAGGCCTTCTAGTGCAGCATTTGCCAGTTGTTAGTTCGAGGTGCCAACAAATATAGACATTAAAATACAAAATAAGAATGTTAATTTCAAGTCACTCAAAACAATTTAGGACAATTTTCTCCATTTAAAATTTATTTTAAAAATTAAAATATAATTTTGTTGCAAGTAGTTAACATACTTTCCCCAGGATAGTGGCTGTACTATCAGCCCACTCCTGATTCCCTTTTGTTCCACTTTGCTTAGCTGGATTGATGCCACCAGCACTGACCTGGCTTCTCTTTCTTACCCACCTTTACTCTGGCTTGGCTCTGGGATCGGCTGCCATCAGCCCCAGTCCTGCCTTTCTCTTTTTTTGTGTGTGTGAAAAAATTTTATTTATTTATTTATTTTATTACGTATTTTCCTCAATTACATTTCCAATTCTATCCCAAAAGTCCCCCATACTCCCCCCCCACTTCCCTACCCACCCATTCCCATTCTTTTGGCCCTGGCATTCCCCTGTATTGGGGCATATAAGGTTTGCAAGTCCAATGGGCCTCTCTTTCCAGTGATGGCCAACTAGGCCATCTTTTGATACATATGCAGCTAGAGACAAGAGCTCCAGGGTACTGGTTAGTTCATCATGTTGTTCCAACTATAGGGTTGCAGATCCCTTTAGCTCCTTGGGTACTTTCTCTAGCTTCTCCATTGGGAGCCCTGTGATCCATCCAATAGCTGACAGTGAGCATCCACTTCTGTGATTGTTTGGCCCCGGCATAGTTTCACAAGAGAGAGCTATATCTGGGTCCTTTCAGCAAAATCTTGCTAGTGTATGCAATGGTGTCAGCGTTTGGAAGCTGATTATGGGATGGATCCCTGGATATGGCAGTCTCTAGATGATCCATCCTTTCATCACAGCTCCAAACTTTGTCTCTGTAACTCCTTCCCTGGGTGTTTTGTTCCCAATTCTAAGAAGGGGCACAGTGTCCACACTTTGGTCTTCATTCTTCTTGAGTTTCATGCGTTTAGCAAATTGTGGAGAAATAGGAACACTCCTCCATTGTTGGTGGGATTGCAAGCTTGTACAACCACTCTGGAAATCAGTCTGGCGGTTCCTCAGAAAATTGGACATAGTACTACCAGAGGATCCAGTAATACCTCTCCTGGGCATATATCCAGAAGATGTCCCAACCGGTAAGAAGGACACATGCTCCACTATGTTCATAGCAGCCTTATTTATAATAGCCAGAAGCTGGAAAGAACCCAGATGTCCCTCAAGAGAGGAATGGATACAGAAATTATGGTACATTTACACAATGGAGTACTACTCAGCTATTAAAAAGAGTGAATTTATGAAATTCCTAGCCAAATGGATGGACCTTGTCTTAGTCAGGGTTTCTATTCCTGCACAAACATCATGACCAAGAAGCAAGTTGGGGAGGAAAGGGTTTATTCGGCTTGCACTTCCATACTGCTGTTCACCACCAAAGGAAGTCAGGACTGGAACTCAAGCAGGTCAGAAAGCAGGAACTGATGCAGAGGCCATGGAGGGATGTTCTTTACTGGCTTGCCTCCCTGGCTTGCTCAGCCTACTCTCTTATAGAACCCAAGACTACCAGCCCAGGGATGGTCCCACCCACAAGGGGCCTTTCCCCCTTGATCACTAATTGAGAAAATGCCTTACAGTTGGATCTCATGGAGGCATTTCCTCAATTGAAGCTCCTTTCTCTGTGATAACTCCAGCTGTGTCAAGTTGACATAAAAATAGCCAGTACAGACATGGAGGGCATCATCTTGAGTGAGGTAACACAATCACAAAGGAACTCACACAATATGTATTCACTGATAAGTGAATATTAGCCTGCCTTTCTCTTTATTCGCCTTTGTTTGGGGAGTCAACCACTCCACCAGACCACACCCAAAACCCTTGAAGAAGTGGATAAAGGACACACACTCAGTTTGTCACTTTACAGTTTGCCTTTCATGGCACAATTGCTGGGCACAGATACCTCCTGCCTGGAAATGTGAGCTCTTACCAAACCACCCTCTCCATCTCTCCTTCCACCCCTAACTCCAATCAGCTCCTGTCAAACATCTCTGGTAACCTGGCAGCAGCAGAGCCACAAGCTGTGGCTGCCCCAAGATCTTACATGATGGCTGTGTGCTTTCTAGTCTCAAAGCATGACAGAAAAGCCCCTCTCCTTCCTTGTGTCTCCTTTTTTCTCCTGGGATCCAGAATCTCACTTGTACCTTCCACCCCGCAATTGGCTCTCTGCCTTCTTTATTGACAAATCAAGAACCTATTAGGGAACTAGACCTTAGCATCAGAGCCTCTCCTTACATAATTTTATTAATTCCCCTTTCTCTTTCCTTCCTCCATCCCCCTATCTATTCCTTTCCTCATTCCCTCACAAACCCTTGTCTTTCCTTTATAACTACTAAGATTACATATATGTACAAATACAATCAGTTGTGTCTCATTAACATTCGTTATATGCATATGATTTTAGGGCTGAGTACCTACTATTAGATAGCTAATTAGGGAGATTATCCTCAAGGATAAATACTTCTCCCTCTCTCCCTTAATTGTTTGAAGTTATCTGACATGGATATCAAAGGGATACAAACATGAAAAAAATAAATCAAGTTATCAGATGATGTGGTATTATACATAAGAGATCTCCAAGACCCTACCAGAAAATTTCTAGAAATTATCAATATGTTCAGCAACATGGTAGGATACAAAATATACTTACAAACATCAGTAGCCTGTCTACATACCAACAGCAAACATGCTGAGATTATGATCATGCACACATTCCCATTCACATTCACTATTGTTTCCAAATATATATATGGGAATAAACCTAACTAAGGAAGTTAAATTCTTCTTCTTCAGAAAAAAATCACAAAGCTCTGAAGAAACAGGTAGAGGAAGACACTAGAAAATGGAACATCCTCTTATGCTCATTGATCAATAGGATTAATATTGTGAAAATTACCATTGTACTAAAAGTAATTAAAAGATTCAGTGCAATCCCAACCAAAACCTCACACCAGTCTTCACAGAAATAGAAAACAAAACATCTAAAATTTTATATAGCAGCACTCAGAACACTGAATAGACAAGACCAAAAAATGATAATGTCCAATGGCACATCATAGTTAAAATACTTCATATACCTAGAGAAGAAATTATATTGAAACTAAAGGAGAAAAAACACAGGTCTCAAATGAGGGAAAGCCTATCATAATAAGAGTTTATTTCAAAACAAAAATTGGAAAGCCTGAAGACCTTGGAGCAATGCATTCCAAATCTTAAAAGACTATAACAACCATCCTAAGATAACAACTTGAAGCAAAAGTATCTGCCATGATTGATTGAGGGAGGAAGAAAGATTATATATCCAACAAAGCAAACCTAAAGAAAATGTGAGAAGCATTATTTGCGACCAAAGAGAAATGAGGATTGTAGAGAGGCTTTGGACAGAAATACAAAGCCATAATTATGAAAACATACAATACTGCTGAGAACACAGACAACTGCAAACATCAGCAACATGATGACCTCATCTAACGCACACATTTCAGTAATAACTTTACATCTCAATAGGCTCAGTTAGTCACTCAAAATGACTAAATGGATGAAGAGACAAAATCCATCTATCTGTGCCAGCAAGAGACACATCTTAGTTTTAAAGATAGGCACTACCTTAGAGTAAAAGAATAGTCAAAAAATTAGTCAAATGGGACATGGAAGCAAGCAGCCATTTCCATCTTAAAATCTGACAAAAGTAAAAACCCCTCTAGCAATACACAGACTCATGAAGATTAAATAACTCATTCCTAAACGATGAAGGGGTGAAAGAAGAAACCAAGAAACAAATAAAAGAATTCCTGGAGCTAAATAAAAATGAAAACATAATACAACAAAACCCTTTAGGACGCATTGACAGCAATCCTATGAGAGAATTTTATGGCTCTAAGTACCTACATTCTTTTAAAAGAATTAAAGCACAAATAAACGGCTTAATGATGCAACTCCAAAATTGGGCAAGGACAAGTAAAATCCAAAAACAAGAAATAGAAATAGACCAGAAATCACTGAAATAAAAACAAAGCAAACATATTTTTAAAAAAATCAATGAATCTAAAAGATGGTTCTTTGAGTAGAGTAACAAGATTGGCATGTCTTTGGCCCAACTAAATAACAGAAAGAAAGAGATGACTCAAATTATCAGAATTAGAAGTGAACAGGAAATCAATACAACAGATACCAACGAAATTCAGAATAGTTTAAGGGGATATTTTTAAAATGTATAGCTGGAAAATATAAAAGAAATACATGAATTTCTAAATGCAGCCAAATGAACAAACTTAAACCAGAAGAAACCAACAACCTAAACAGACCCATAACAGATGAGGAATTTCAATAGTAATGAAAAGCCTCCAACCTTAAAAAAATTCCTGGAACAGATGTGTTGATAGCAGAACTCTACTAGACATTCAAAGAAGATCTACAGACAGTTTCGTTTCAACAATTAAAGAAAATAGAAAGAGGGGTATTCCCAAAGTCCTCCAAAGCCACTATAATCATGTCCAAACCAGGCAAAGATACAGCAACAAAAAATAAAACTATAAGTCAATATCCCTGATGAACATAGGCTCAAAAATACACAATAAAATACTTGTGAAGAGAATACAGAAATACATCTAAAAAGGTTATATACCACAACCACAATGGCTTTATTCTTGAAATGCAGGAATAGTTTAAAAAAAAAACACAAGGCAATTAATGTTATATAGCACATAAATGGACTTAAAAGCAAAAATCACATGATCATCTCAATAGATTCAGAAAGGGCCTTTGACAAAATCCAACATGCCTTCTTCATACAAGTCCTAGAGAATGTAGGGCTAGAAGAAACATACCCCAACACAAAAGCTATAGAGGAGAAACACACAGCCAACACCATCCTAAATCAGCATCCTAAATCTCAACCTATGGGATGCTGCCTCTTTGGAATCAAACAACCTTTTCCCAGGGATCACTTAAAATCATCGGAAAACACAGATATTACATCATGATCCACAACAGTATCAACATTACAGTTATGGAGTACCAACGAAATCCTTTGATGATTTGATGACTGGTGGGTCACCACAGTAGGAGAAACTGTATTAAAGAGTTGCTACAGTGGGAAGGTTGGGAATTACTGTGATAAATAAAGAAAACCTTGAACCAATCCAACCAAAGTCAGAAATGAAGCAGGGGTGGCCCCTAGCCCTATTCCTTTTCAACATTGTGCTTGAAGCACTAGTTGAAGCAGTAAGCCAAGAGAAGGAAATTAAAGGATACAAACAGGAAAAGAAGAAGTCAAACTATCACAATCTGCAAATGATAGAATACTACAGAGATCTCCAACTCTTATCCGAAAACTTCTAGAAATAATTTAAAAATTCAACAGCTATTAAAAACAATGACTTCATGAAATTCACAGGCAAATTGATGGAACTATAAAATATCATCCTGAATGAGGTAACCCAGACACAAATGAACACACATGGAATGTACTCACTGATAAGTGGATGTTAGCCCAAAAGCTCAGAATGACCACAATACAACTCACAGACCATATGAAGTTTAAGAAGAAGGAAGATCAAAGTGTGAGTGCTTCAGTCCTACTTAGAAAGGGGAACAAAATAATCACAGGAGGTAGAGGGATGAAAGGATCTGGGAGGGAGAGAGGAGGGCAGGGAAGAAGTGGGGGCAGGATCAGGTATAGGAAGAGATGGGAGAGAAATACAGATGGTCAGGAAATTGAACAGAAACATGTAGCAGTGGGAAATGGGGAAGTAGGACTGGAAACTGCCAGACTTCAGGGAAGTGAGAGGTTCCTAGGACCCAACAGAGATGGCTGTAGCCAAATAGTCACTAAAGGGGAGATAGAACCTGTAGAGACCACTTCCAGTAGATAGGCATGGTCCCCAATTGAGGGATGGGGCCACCCACTCATCTCAAAAATTTTCACCCAGAATTGTTCCTATCTAAAGGAAATTCAGGAGCAAAAAATGAATAAGAGACTGAAGGAAAGGCAATTCCATCGGCAGACACCAAACCTAGATACTATTGCTGGTGCCAAAAAGTGCTTGCTGACAGGAGCTTGGTATAGCTATCCCCTTATAGGCTATGCCAGCACCTGACCAATACAGATGCAGATACTCACAGCCAACCATCTGACAGAGCCCACGGAACCAAATGGAAGAGTTATGGGAAGGACTGAAGAAGCTGAAGGGGATTGCAACTTTAAAGGAAGAACAACAATATCAACTAACTGGACCACCCAGGGCTCCCAGGGACTAAACCACCAACCAAAGAGTATGTACTCACTGATAAGTGGATATTAGCCCAAAAGCTCAGAATACCCAAGATACAATTCACAGACCATATGAAGTTTAAGAAGAAGGAAGATCAAAGTGTGAGTGCTTCAGGATACATGGAGGGACCCATGGCTCCAGCTGCATATGTAGCACAGAACTGCTTTATCTGACATCAATGGTAGGGGAGGCCCTTGGTGCTGTGCAGGCTCTATACCCCAGTGTAGGGGAATGCCAGAGCCAGGAAGTGGGAGTGGGTGTGTTGGTGGGGGTGGGGGTGGGGAGAAGGGAAGAGGGGCTAGGAGGTTTTCGGAGGGGAAGCCAGGAAAGGGGGTAACATTTGAAATGTAAATAAAGAAAATATGTAAATAAAAAAATAATACAATAGAAACACCACACCTCATTTTGAGTGTGTGTGTATATGTATAATAAACACTACACATTTCATATATATATTTATGTATATCAGATGAACCCTCTGGTGTAATTTGTATTAAATTGAAGAAGTAGATACAAGTATCTGTGAGAGCAGTTCAATTCAATGATAGATGCTCAAGCCAGAAGGTAACACCTATTTTACTCTCATCTCTAACATTATAACTAACAGAGTGCATGTATTATTTTGTCAATACTGTTAGAGATATTAAAACAATTCATTTTTGTTAAATAGGAATTAGAAAAAAGATATGAAGGATAGTGAGGAGGGGCACATGGGAGAGTTTGGAGGAAAAAAATGGAAGATAGTGTGATTAAATAATAATTTCAAAAATAGTAATACAAAATAAAACCTGAGCTAGAGCAATCAGGGTGGTCGCTCAAGCTACAGCTTCTGTTTCCTATTCCCCCAGGGTACCGTGTACCCCTTCCCTAGAGAGGAAAGTCCATCATACATGGTCCACTTCTCCCACATGAGAGAGAAACATGGCTTACTTCTCAAATGTATTTCTCTACTGAAACAGAGCGGTTGTAATTATCATGAGCTACTGGTATATCTCATGATGCTGGTTTTTCCTATAGAAGAAAAATTGTAAGTGGTGCATAAACAAAGTGGCCACAGATTTTGTTATTTGGTTCTTATCTTAGGACATAAAATGACCCATAATTAAATTGTCATTGTCATTGTCAATTAAAACAATGACCACGAATGACATCTAAACAATTATATGCAAACAGTTATGAACATGGTAACAATAAACTAGAAGAATTTCTATCATTATTACATTTAATCTCAGAATTTTCTTAGTAGAAGCAAGGAAAGAAATTTATATTTTAAATACATAGAGTGTAATGTAAACACCGAGAGAAGCTGAGTGCAGATGAAGGCAGAAAGTCAAGTCTGTTGTGTAGACTTAGCTCACTGAGCAAGCTGGTTTATGTTAGCAAGACATGTTTCAAGGGAGAAGGGGAACCTTTTCCAAAAATTTAGGTCACTCCATGGAATTCAATAACTTGTGTATCTTCACCTTTTCTGAAATTTAGAAATATTGAGTACTTTTTATAGAGTGTGGTGTCTCTCCTTTAATAAAAAATTCCATAAAATTGATATTCTCTTAGAAGAGAGAGAGAGAGAGAGAGAGAGAGAGAGAGAGAGAGAGAGAGAGAGAGAGAGAGAGAGAACAAACATGACAAACATGACCTTTGAAGTACAAGAGATCCCTCAACTCTAACCAAGAGTTCATTGCATGGGTCTTTTAGCAAATATTGCTACACTTAACTTGGTTTACTCTCTGGTCACTAGAGGGCGCAGTATCCCAACGCTATAGCATTTCCTCTACACATTCAAGTTTAGACTAATTGCTTCTCTCTGTGTTTTCCACATGCTAAGAATCATGAACACTGTCGAGATGGGTCTAAAGATGAACTCTTCTCCAGGCTTCATGACTGTGATGCTCCTCATATTCAGTAAGTAGAGTGACCTTAAACTTCTCACGTTTTTATGGCAGAAAAATGTTGAGCCCTAACTTCATCTAAGAGCTTGGTCTTTAATGACATTCATATCAGTTTTTGTTTTGTTTTGTTTTGTTTTTCTTCCCCAGCAAGGGTCCATGGAGACTCAGTGACTCAGACGAAAGGTCAAGTGGTCCTCTCAGAAGAGGACTTTCTTACCATACACTGCAACTACTCAGCCTCAGGGTACCCAGCTCTGTTCTGGTATGTGCAGTATCCCAGAGAAGGTCCACAGCTCCTCTTTAGAGCCTCAAGGGACAAAGAGAAAGGAAGCAGCAGAGGTTTTGAAGCTACATATGATAAAGGGACCACCTCCTTCCACTTGCAGAAAGCCTCAGTGCAAGAGTCAGACTCGGCTGTGTACTACTGTGCTCTGAGTGACACAGTGACACAAACCACAGGGGGAACTGAGCACAAACTCTGAATAGCAGGGGGCTGGCTGCTGAACATCTGGGATTGCTTTGGTTCCTCCTCTATGTGCTATGTGACTCTCGTCTTTTCTCATGGGCACAAAATTCATATGAACAGCCACAGCAGAAAGAACAAGAGGCAGACTCTTCCATACTTGTCTTGACAGGGACTAAACCAAAATCTTATGCAAAAATACCTCATGCAGAGCTAAAGGAGCCTCACAGTAAAGCTCTGTGAGTAAGGAAGTGGTCTGACTGCTTGTCGAAGCAGATGAAGTCTGTCCTCCACATTTTCTTCCACAGTTCTGGTAGAACTAGCTGTATTTTATATTTGCAGGGAACAAGATGTGCCAGGAAAGGGGCTTCTGCATAATGACTTCTGCAAGTCTGGAGGGAGAAGTCACAGGATGTAGTGCAGGCATCACCCGAACAAGGCCTTAGATTCCTCTGAAGGACTGAGCACCTCCCTGGCAGCTGACCAAAGCTATTTATTTTCTTTTTTAAAAGTAAATATAATTACATCACTCTATTTACTGTAGTAACCAATTAGGAGGCTCAATTCTGTGGAGGATTGTTTGTCACTCTTGGCCCTGTGATTGTTTGCTTATGGGTGGAGCCTCATGAGATTTCCCCTCTCCGTGTTACCAAGTCTATTAGTGTTGTGTTTCTTCAGGACTTATTTAGATGCAGAGAACAAGTGAGGTACCCAGCCCCAAATTGATACATTTACGACATAACTCCTTCCCTTAAGGGAAGAACATGGAAGAGGGAATGGAAAGATTGCAGGAGCCAGAGGACAAGGAAAGTTGATACGAAGTTATGTTTCCTACAAATGACAGGGAAACCTCGCTCAAGAGATAGGCTTTTAAAAGTGTATGGTTAGAGGTTACTATGGTAACTGGTTAAACCTCTCTTACCTTTACTTTCTCTTCTGTGACTATTAGGTTCTTCCCAAGCTCACTCTTCGTCTGGATGTCCTAATTTTGCAGAAGCTCAGACTACTAAAGAAAATTGTAGATATGTTCGTGTGTATTAATACAAACGGTAATAAAGGTCCATGGATTAACGTATTTTCTAATCTTCATGAAAAGGCCAAGCAGACCACTTTGGGGAATGCTACCTCTTTTCAGCAGTAATTCAAACTTCCTGCTGTGTCTTTCTGGCCATGCCATGGGTCATCTCTGCCAGGGTCCCAGCCCACTAGGTTGGACTCAGTATGAGAGAGCCAGACCCCACACAAGTTTATCACCTTATTTAGACTCCACCCCTAAACAACCAACCATAGCGCTGAGAAGGAGAAGCAATCCTCCATTGGTGTCTGCAAGATCTAGAGCCAGCTCCATGTGGCTCTGCCCCTTCTGAACCTTCATAGAGGAAAAGGAGGGTGAAGTGGGATGATCTTATTTCAACCACGGATGTATTTTTAAAAACTGAACTGAAGCTAGAGGTGAAAAACTCAATAAACTGAAAAAAATTTAGAGGATTTATTCATAGATAGCATTTAAAATGTTTAATTGTTTTAATACTTTTAATACAAAAGTTGATTGTCAGCAAAAACTCAGAATTTTATCAAACCATTAAAAGACAAAGTATAAGAGCCACATCATGCTATCAAGGAAACAGATGAATATAAAACCCCTTGAACTGAATATCCAGGAACTTTGGTACACTTTGAAATGATAAAATCTGTGAATTATGAGCACAGAAGGAAAAGAACCCAAGTTCAAAGATCTAGAACATATCTTAAGTGAATCATAGAGGAAAAGAGCCCCCAAACCAAGGAAAGAAATGTCTATCTGGGCATAAAGGGTACAGAGAACACCAAATACATAACAGCAGAGAAGAAATTCCCCGAGAATTACAGGGAACAAAGCAAAATATAGAAAACAAAAATGTTTATTGGAATCCTCAGGAGAGAAGCCACAAATCACAAACAAAAGAAAGAACATCATAATAGCAGCTGACTCCTAGTGAAAAATTTAAAAGACAGAAGAAATTTGAGCAGTATATCAAATCCTAAAAGACTATGAATGCCAACCCATAATCTCTGGGATACATTGAAATAGTCCTAAGGGAGAAATTTATAGCATTAAATGTTTTCCCATATCTGTGTATGTTAGCTCTGAATTTAGACATGTGTGTTTCATTTGGAATTCCCATAAAGGACCTGAAATTACAAAGGGGCCGAGGTGGGTTGGTGGGAAAAGGGGTTGTTTCAAGGAAAGGTTGAAAGAAGCATCAATATAAAATGTTTTAAAAGGAATGGTAAAACAGAATGGATTAATAATTAAATGGAGAAAGAGGGTGATAGGATAGAGGAGTGGTTACTGGGAGGGAAATTATCACTAAAGACTGAAAAAGTTACATGGAAACCCACTACTGTAGAAGCCTCCTTCCCAAAGGATCCATAGACCCTAAGAAAGGAACATCTGAAATTTAAATAAAGTGGTTATTAATTCTTTGAGAATTTCATACAATTTTATTCATAGTTTAATTGTATTCATCCTCCTTCTTCAACTCCCCCCAAATCCACTCCACCTCCCTACCTGCCCAACTCCTCTCTCTCTCCCTCTCCTTCTTCCTCCCCCTCCCTCCCCCCTCTCTCTCACAGTTTCTTTTATTCTCACTCTCATTCTCTCTCTCTCTCTCTCTCTCTCTCTCTCTCTCTCTCTCTCTCTCCCTCTCCCTCTCCCTCTCCCTCTCCCTCTCCCTCTCCCTCTCCCTCTCCCTCTCCCTCTCCCTCTCCCTCTCCCTCTCCCTATCCCTATCCCTATCCCTATCTCTATCTATCTCTATCTCTATCTTGTATAAAGTGTGGTTTGCATTGGCAACTACTGTTGCATGTGGAGTCTGCCCTGCTGTGTGGTCCGTATACCAGGAATCGCACCTTTATAAATGTACTGGCTAGTTTTGTGTCAACTTGACACAGCTGGAGTTATCACAGAGAAAGGAGCTTCAGTTGAGGAAATGCCTCCATGAGATCCAACTGTAAGGCATTTTCTCAATTAGTGATCAAGGGGGAAAGGCTCCTTGTGGGTGGGACCATCTCTGGGCTGGTAGTCTTGGTTCTATAAGAGAACAGGCTGAGCAAGCCAGGGGAAGCAAGCCAGTTAGAAACATCCCTCCATGACCTCTGCAACAGCTCCTGCTTCCTGACCTGCTTGAGTTCCAGTCCTGACTTCCTTTGGTGATGAACAGCAGTATGGAAGTGTAAACCGAATAAACCCTTTCCTCCCCAACTTGCTTCTTGGTCATGATGTTTGTGCAGGAATAGAAACCCTGACAAAGACAAATTGGTACCAGCTCATTGGATAAACACTTTTTTGGGGGGAGAGCATAGAGAGGAGGCATCCAGATCCCTCAGTAGCATAAAGAACTCCAGTTTATTATGCTATGTGTACTGGCTAGTTTTGTGTCAACTTGACACAGCTGGAGTTATCACAGTTGGAGCTTCAGTTGAGGAAATGCCTCCATGAGATCCAACTGAAGGCATTTTCTCAATTAGTGATCAAGGGGGAAAGGCCCCTTGTGGGTGGGACCATTCTTGGTCATGATGTTTGTGCAGGAATAGAAACCCTGACTAAGACAATAAAGAATCTAACTCGCCTCCCACCAGCTATTATGCTAGTTTCTCTCAGCTAAGGATGGAATTTTTGATCCCTCCCATCTTCCATACAAGAATTATGTCAGTATTGAGCTTGCACAGGTCATATGCATGCTGTCACAACTGCTGTCACAACATATATATATATATATATATATATATATATATATATATATATATATGCCTCATTGGTTTTGTTTTGAAAACAGTCTCCTTGAACTCATCCACCACCCCTGGCTCTTTCAATTCTTCCATTCCCTTTTCTGTAAAGAACCTTGAGTCTTTATGGACGTGATAGGATATAGATGCCCTATTTAGGACTGAGCACTCTCTGCACACTGACTAGTTGTGGGTCTCTACGTTAATTGCCACCTACTATTAAAAGAAGCTTCCCTAATGAGGGTTGTGTGACATCATGACTTGGGGATATAACAACATGGAATTACCAGTCTTTTTAAAGGCTAAGTCCACTTAATAATATACTAGGTTCTAGGTCCCATGACCTATCTAGTTACATGTCATTTAAAACCTGATAATGGGATAATGTAGGGGTGTATGAACTAACACCGAGCATAGATAAAAACATAAACTGTGATTTGATTGTAAGAGCTTTAGAAACATTACAAAAATGTGACTAGGGAAATAAATAAGTTGCCATTTGGTGGAAAATGTAAGCATAAGTACACACGTACATAACATGAGCAAATGGCTTAAATTTCTCACCTGACCAAACCATCACCTGTTTTAATAGTTCACATAAGAAGAATCTGTGCTTGAAGTATTTCTTTGACACTAAGGTGAATCCACAGGATGGCAGTATCTTCTCAAAGACCCAGAGGCACTTTCTCATATGGTCCTAACACTCTGTGTGTGTGTGTGTGTGTGTGTGTGTGTGTGTGTGTGTTGGAGAGTGGTTTAGAGGAAGGTGGAAGGCTTTTGATGTAGTAGTGAAAATTAGGACCTTCTTTCTAATTGGATGAACAGTTGGTTTTTTTTTCTTTCTTTCTTTTTATGCATCTTTAAGCAGAAGAACTGAAACTGCCTAAATACCACTCCTTTTCCTGGCTTGAAGTGTGAATCTTCAGTGAAAAGAGTAATGCATTCCTTACATGTTTCACTAGTGTTCGTCTGGCTTCAACTAGGTGGTGAGTTTGGTCATTTCTATGGGAATATAAAAATACAATATATAAGGGTATTGCCTATTTTAGGCTGGAGGGTAAAAATGCTAATATTCTCATGCTGCAACAAAATTGGGTGGGAGGCATATGGAAAAGCAATTCTAGAATGTTAACATCCAAATGCATCCAGTCTTGACCGTCTGACCTTTGTCTTTCTGCACAGGGGTGATCAGCCAGGAGAAGGTGCAGCAGAGCCCAGAATCCCTCATTGTCCCAGAGGGAGCCATGGCCTCCCTCAACTGCACTTTCAGTGACAGTGCTTCTCAGTCCATCTGGTGGTACCAACAGCATCCTGGGAAAGGCCCCAAAGCACTAATATCCATATTCTCTAATGGCAACAAGAAAGAAGGCAGATTTACAGCTCACCTCAATAGAGCCAGCCTGCATGTTTCCCTGCACATCAGAGACTCCCAGCCCAGTGACTCCGCTGTCTACCTCTGTGCAGTGAGCACACAGTGCTCCCCAGGCACCTGCAGCCTGCACCCAAACATAGTGGGCTTCCGCAGGTCTGAGCTAGAGTTCAGAACATCAGGGGGAGAAATCCTGCTTATTCTCTTTGTCCTCCACATGTAATGGGAGTTGAGAGCCACACAAGAGAGGGTTTGACTTATGGGGATACAACTTTATTATTCTGAGAATGCATAGTACACATATTGGTATGGCTGAAATATTTTTCATTTTATTTTAATTGAAAAAATGCATACACTATATCCTGATCATGGTTTGTACTCCTCCAATTCCTTCCATATTCTCCCCCACCTCCCCATACAACAAATACTATACCTACTTTCTCTATATATCTTTAGAAAACTATCAGGCAAATAAAATAATTGAAAGAAAGAAAAGGCACATGCTACACACATATGATGTGGAGGATCCAGCAATACCTCTCCTGGGCATATATCCAGAATATGTCCCAACCGGTAAGAAGGACACATGCTCCACTATGTTCATAGCAGCCTTATTTATAATAGCCAGAAGCTGGAAAGAACCCAGATGCCCCTCAACAGAGGAATGGATACAGAAAATGTGGTATATTTACACAATGTAGTACTACTCAGCTATTTAAAAGAATGAATATATGAAATTCCTAGCCAAATGGATGGACCTGGAGGGCAACATCCTGAGTGAGGTAACACAATTACAAAGGAACTTACACAATATGTACTCACTGATAAGTGGATATTAGCCCAGAAACTTAGGATACCCAAGATATAAGATACAATTTGCTAAACGCATGAAACTCAAGAAGAATGAAGACCAAAGTGTGGACACTGTGCCCCTTCTTAGAATTGGGAACAAAACACCCATGGAAGGAGTTACAGAGACAAAGTTTGGAGCTGTGACAAAAGGATGGACCATCTAGAGACTGCCATATCCAGGGATCCATCCCATAATCAGCTTCCAAACGCTGACACCATTGCATACACTAGCAAGATTTTGCTGAAAGGACCCAGATATAGCTGTCTCTTTTGAGACTATGCCGGGGCCTAGCAAAAACAGAAGTGGATGCTCACAGTCAGCTAGTGGATGGATCACAGGGCCCCCAATGGAGGAGCTAGAGAAAGTATCCAAGGAGCTAAAGGGATCTGCAACCCTATAGGTGGAACAACATTATGAACTAACCAGTACCCCGAGCTCTTGACTCTAGCTGCATATGTATCAAAAGATGGCCTAGTCAGCCATCACTGGAAAGAGAGGCCCATTGGACACGCAAACTTTATATGCCCCAGTACAGGGGAACGCCAGGGCCAAAGAAATGTGAATGGGTGGGTAGGGAAGTGGGGGGAGGGCATGGGAGACTTTTGGGATAGCATTGGAAATGTAATTGAGGAAAATACGTAATAAAAAATATTAAAAATCAAAAAAAAGAGTAAAAGAAAAATGCAAAAAAGTCCCTCAAAGGTAAAGCAAGTATCAAGGTTGCTTTTGCTTCGTTAGTCTAAAATAATTACATTAAATATAAGCAGCAAAACATTCCAATCAAAAGAACCGCAAAGTGAGTCTCATGCTCTGCCATGCAGTACACATCATTCTTTTAAAAAAAATCTTCTCTTTTTTTAACTGATAAAAACAGACTGAAAAATGAAAATGAAAGTATGGAAAAAGTTATATGCCATGCTGATACCCAGCATAAGAAAATAATAACCTGAATTAATATCTGACAACATTCTGTTCCATGTAACTTCTTCCACATATGTAATTCAATAATTGGGAATAAAGGGAGAATCCCTTTTCTTCATGGGTGTTGGTTCTAAGAAGTTACACACCAGATGATTCCACACCATGCATATACAGGCCTCACTAGGTGGGCTCACTCGGGATTGATTTAAAACAAGCAAGCCAATGAACACACACACACACAGTTGGAAGGGAGAAGTTGAGGGGTATATGAAGCATTGGAGGACAGGGAATGGTAATGGGTGGGATTCAAACACATGATATGAATGAGTGGATATTAAATAAAACATCTAATTAAAAATGAGGAAAAGTTGGAGAGTGGGGAAGAATGATGCAGCATGAGTCTCACGGTAGATGCTCATTGATGGTCTGAACTTTTCCTTCTCTACTGAGACTTTACACTTCTCCCCCTGTATATGTGTGAGCTAAACCTAAAGCATTTCCACAGGCTGAGCTTTACCTCTACTTAGTTCAAAATAGCTTCTAACTCCCCCTTTAACTTCTATCCTTATCTGTGTGTTACTTACGAAAAATATGTTATCTAATTTCCAAATACTTGGTGGTATTTTGACATTTGTTGAGTGAGTGAACTCTACATAATTTTGTGGTCGGTAAACACATGTCCTTAAGGTTCACTGGTGTATTTTGAACTGTCTGAGTGTATGGTCTGTCTAAGAGAACATTGTTTGTACACTGGTAAACGTACCCTGCATTGACAAGTGGAATGGTCAGTACAGGTGTCAGTTTGGTCTAATTGCTTGCTCTGTCTAGTGCCAGTTCTTACTGTGTCTTATTAGCTACTTCGAAGGGAGTGTTAATGGCCTCACTACTCCAATCATAGATTTATCTTATTCTAATTCTCTCAACGTTTGCTTATGATTCTCTTAGTAAGTGTATAGATGGAGAATATCACTTCTTCTTGAGCAAGGACCCTTTACTCAATGTAAAATGATTCCTTTATCTCACAGAACTACTCATTTTGACTCTTTCTTTCTTTCTTTCTTTCTTTCTTTCTTTCTTTCTTTCTTTCTTTCTTTCTTTCTTCCTTCCTTCCTTCCTTCCTTCCTTCCTTCCTTCCTTCCTTCCTTCCTTTCTTTCTTTCTTTCTTTCTTTCTTTCTTTCTTTCTTTCTTTCTTTCTTTCTTTCTTTCTTTCTTTCTTTGGCTCCAGATATCTTAAAGGTGAAGTGAGAAGAAAAAAATTCTCTTTCAGAAGAATGGCATGGCTATTGGCCACAATCAACACTACCTTCATTAGACTGCCCAACTTCCACCCACTTAAAACTGCTGAATACTTGTGTGTAAATTAAGTTGCTCCCATGGCTTCTGTATCTCTGGGCTGTGCTTCATTGGTGCTCCCCCAAGGAGTCCATGGTAAATCTTCTTTTACTCTTTACTTCAGCCTTAAACTTTTCAAGGAGTGTGTGTGTGTGTGTGTGTGTGTGTGGTGTATGTGTGTGTGTGTACATGTGTGAGTGTGTGTGTTTGTATGGGTGTGCACGTGTGTATGTGTGTGTGTGTAAGTACCTTCATCAGTCATCCTACCTTCCTCTGCAGATGCTCCAGTCTATTGTTTGATGGCCAATCAACACGGACTATCCAGACCAAATGATAATGACATTTTGCTGTCTTTTCTCAGTATTGTATTGTCACTATTGCTTTTCTAAAGTCACTAAATATTTAAAATTCTAATTAAAATTGATAAATTTGCTTCATTTTTTTAAATGGCAAGGATTCATATTTTAGACTACTATTCTATGTCTGTATTTCTCTCCCCCCACCCCTCCATTTTACCAAAGTAACTTCCTGTATTCTACCAGAACTTTCCTTGATTGAATGCTCACTGCCAGCAAAGGCTTCTAAAGGCCAGCCCAGGGAGACTCACTGAGTGTGTCTGCATAAGTAATGGCTATGACAGGGGCACACACAGTGAGAGGGCATTGCATCTGAATTGTAAGAGCATATGTGGAGTTCATTCTATAAGAAAGAATATGCAGGCAAACACCATTAATGAACTGGTTGGTCTGAGTTAAATGAGGGGTGGGGGTAGAGAGGTGAGAAACAAGTGGGGAAGAGAGGGAGAGAGAATTAGAGTTGAGAAGCCTTGCAAGACTCTATTGGCCCATTGGCCCTAGTGTCTGCAAATCCTCCCTAATAAGGTGAGAATTGGAGACACACACACACACACACACACACACACACACACACACAGAGAGAGAGAGAGAGAGAGAGAGAGAGAGAGAGAGAGAGAGAGAGAGAGATGGAGAGTAAATCTCAGATCAAATAGCTATCTGGCCAGAAGGATAGGACTGAATTTCAAATTGATTTCTTTTGTTCTGGTTCTTTATAAAAACACTGATGAGAAAATAATGGTAAAGGCAGATTATTTCCTGGCTTCACAGATTGAAATGAAAACACTTTTAAATTATTTTAATATGCTTTCAATAGCAAAATTGCTGAGCCATTTCTTAAGCTTCAGAACAAACTTTAAAGACTCAATTTCTGGGTTTTGACAGGCATCAGAATTGTTTGCAGCTTGCAATTTCCTGCTTTTATACCCAAGTGGTGACAGGACAAAAATTTAATGTTTTATCATATAATAATTTTTCTAAAGAAAACAGCCTATTTTTTAATTAGGTTAGAATTCGACACAGCACAGATTAACTTAGAAAAATGAAGTGAGCTCTAGACAGAACACACTAATTTGCTGCAGTCTTCATTCTCCACTGGCCGCCAGAGGGCGACATTGCACAGACTAGCTGCCTCCATGCACTTGGTCCCCACCCTCAACTCAGTCCCTCCCTGAACCAGTCTGAGTTCTTAGATGATCTGACAGCTGAAGACAACCAGAGGCCAGAAAGTTCCCAGGGCCAGGACCACTTCTGCAGGGGTTTTTTTTTTTCTTTAGAATTTTACCTAAAACAGGAAGGTGTCTAGTAAACCTTGTGCCAACTGTTTCCAAGAACTGGGAACGGCAGCCACTTTCCTGGACGAGCCAGGTTTTTCCAGAAAGGCACAAGAGCTGAATCCAGTGCGCAGCCATGTTCCTGGTCCTCATCTCGTTCCTCGGGATACATTTCTTCCTGGGTGAGTCAAATATCTGGATAGTTGTAGGTGCACACAATTCACTGTTTCTCTCACTGAATTTTAGTAAGAATAGTTTGCATCATGAAGCCTGCATCACAACCACAAATTTATCATTGATTCTGCAGGTGTCCAAACACAGACAGTTTCCCAGTCTGATGCCCATGTCACTGTCTTCGAAGGAGACTCGGTGGAGCTGAGATGCAACTATTCCTATGGTGGATCCACTTACCTCTCCTGGTATATCCAGCACCATGGCTGTGGCCTCCAGTTTCTCCTCAAGTACTATTCAGGAAACCCAGTGGTTCAAGGAGTGAATGGCTTTGAGGCTGAGTTCAGCAAGAGCGACTCTTCCTTCCACCTGCGGAAAGCCTCTGTGCACTGGAGTGACTCGGCTGTGTACTTCTGTGCTGTGAGTGCACAGTGTGTGGGGCTGCAGGGAGAGCTGAGCACAAACCTGTAAGATGCTGAGGAGGAAACCGCAGCTGAGTGACTCTCAGTCACTCATGCTTGTCATCCATGGAAGAAACCTAAATAAACTCACTGGTTCTCCAATTCGGCATTATTTTGCTCTATCCTTGGAACCCTATGTAGAGTGTATAGACATTTGACCGTGGTTCCCAGGAAAAGTGACATAGCAGGATTAAAAAGCATAAAGTGGTCCTTGAGACACAATCGCCTTCTTAATGTTTGTTTTGTAGACTGCATTTCTACTGATTATGTCCATGAGATTTAAGACACAACTCAGTTCTTCTATAACCAGTAACTGCAGTGGGTGCTTACATAGTGTGCACTAGAGGGAGAAAAGGCTTCCTTCAGCTCCAGACTGAAGGTCAGTGCTGAGGAAGGATACTTACTGCTTGCACGCAACACCTCCAGGACCTCAGAAGCACTCTCCATCTGTGATCGTTAGCTTAGATCACTTGCCTCAGTGTAGAATCATCCAGACGAGAATTTCAGTAAGGAGTTATGTGGATCCGATTGTCTTGTGAGCATGTCTGTGGCAGAGTACATTAATCACTGTGGGAAGACTCAGCCTGCATATGGGAAGCACCGTGCCCAGAGTTTGGGTCCTGAACACTGCATGAAATGGGCAAGAGTTAGTGGAGCATGACATGCAAGCATTCTGTGCTCTTTGTTCCTGACGATGGATGCGGTGTGACATGTTGGCCAAGGCCTCTGCTGCTGTGGCATGCACACAGTCTGTGCTATGATGGACTATAACCTGGAACGGTGAGGTCAAAGAAGTCTTCTTCCTTCTAAGCTACTTATGTCAAGCTGTTTTGTCACAGCAATGGATAGGGAAGTAGGATGCTCTCCTTACTTCAGCAGACATGAGAGCACAAAGTAAAGACACAGAGGGTAGGAAAGAGACCGGGGTCTGACCTCAGCAGATCAGATGATTCCAAACAGCAAAGAGCAGAAACTCTTTTGCAGGAAATGGGCATCTTCAAAGAAGAAGGGGGACTATTTAGATTTTTTTAGAGAAGATTGGGATAAGGAGTCTTGTGCCATTTCAAGGGGATATATACAAGTCTGCCATCTCTCATTCCTAGTATTTTCTGCTCATTTGAGACTGACTGTCATGGGAAACAGGCTATTTTACCAAAACCATTTCCTTTCTGGGACTCACTGATAATGGATGGAGCAAGGACAGCTGTAGCCTCATGAGGATTCTGTTTGTACAACTGAGGTACACTGTCCTGTGTGAGCAGGGCAGTGTTAGTTATTCCTCTGCAGGAAATCGATGGTAGAGTGACACTTTGCCTCTTTTATTTTGACTAAGACACCTGGCGGTTATTGCACGGTATAGCTGCCATTCTGAATAGTAGTTGTCATAGGCTTATTTTCACCTTGTCCATTGTCTTACCTGGGAACACCATCCCGTGCCATTTCTAAGTGTCTTATGCAGCCAGTTTTGTACCTGTGGTAGTCCACTGGAAAAATGACACAAGCACGGAATGTATTTATGAACACAAATGAGAACACAAATAAACACAAAGATTTAGACAGTTATAGTTGTTATTTGAACAAATTATAGCACCCTTTAGGTATATGTATCTAAGTCAGTGTAGTTTTACTCAATATAAAGTTTTGACCAACTTTAAAACCAATAGAATTGTCATTGTTCTTGGTTTTTCTTCTCAGTGTTATTCCCTTTCATTCTCCAACAACAAAACTTGTAAACTTTATTTCTCAAGTTCGTGTTTTGCATTTCTAATGTATATGTGTGTGTGTGTTTGTTAACAGTGTGTAGGTCTGAGTTTTAAAAATATATGCCAATAATAAAACATTGTAAGCATGATCGTAAAGCTTGTTGTTTTCACTAAAATAATTTGGAGACATGGACAATTTGCCATAATTCATTTCAATTGTTTTAACAGCTGTGCATCATCTCACTTTAGGAATATGTGACAGTCACTGTGATGGTCATTAGGGCACATGGTGGTGGCAGAAGTAGTGGGAGTCTAAGCCAGAAGTCTGGTTCACAAAGGTCAACAGGCCACCACCAGCCATGTTCCCAAGGTGGTGCTTCAGCCTTCTGTACAGTTCAGTCTGAGAATATAGGTCAGCAATCCTCTGAGGTTAGTAAATTGCCCATGGGTGTGGGGGTGGGGTGTGTGTCTATCCAACACATACACATTTCCTGTTTTATTCTGAGCTCATATTCATCTTTTTACTACGAAGTAACCATTTCTATCTCAAGATATTTGTATTCACACACTCCAGTGGCTCAGAAAATGAACCTTTGTCCTGAACTGGTGATTGCACTCTTCTTAATGTTTGGTAAGTGGGACGACACATTCTGTCTTGTTTCCTGATATTGATGTAAATTTTAACAAAAATTTCTCTTATGAGACAGAATACAGATAATCACTGCACTGAATCGCCACTAATTTCATTTTTTTTTTTTTTTAGGAGAAAGCAATGGAGACTCGGTGACTCAGACAGAAGGCCCAGTGACACTGTCTGAAGGGACTTCTCTGACTGTGAACTGTTCCTATGAAACCAAACAGTACCCAACCCTGTTCTGGTATGTGCAGTATCCCAGAGAAGGTCCACAGCTCCTCTTTAAAGTCCCAAAGGCCAACGAGAAGGGAAGCAACAGAGGTTTTGAAGCTACATATGATAAAGAAACCACCTCCTTCCACTTGCAGAAAGCCTCAGTGCAAGAGTCAGACTCGGCTGTGTACTACTGTGCTCTAAGTGACACAGTGGCAGAAACTGCAGGGGGAGCTGAGCACAAACTGAGAAGCAGGGGGCTGGCTGCTGAGTGTGTCTGAGATCACTCATTTAGGGACCAAGAGCAGGGCTGCTATTGTTGATACCACACACGATAGCATCCAAATTAACATGAAGAAGGTATTAGGAGAGCAGGAAGGAAGCATGCCACACTCTAGGCTTAATCCAAGAGAATGAAGGCTGTCACACATCACAGTGATTTCCTTTTTTGTTTTTGTTTTATGAGATGGAACTTTATGTAGCCCAGGCTGGCCTTGAATAACTTGTGAACCTGAGGTTGGCTTTGAACACTTCTTCCTGCCTAAATCTACAGTGGGCTGGAGTTACATGCATGAACCACCATACTAGGCTGAATTTGTGATTTCTTAAATACAAAATCCTTTTTTTTGAATGAAACTATGTGTTCATGGAGTTATCACATGTGATACAACAAGATGTGGCTTATGAGGTTGAATGTGTTCCATATCTCCCTGGCAACGTGCAGTAAGAAAGGGGTATTTCTCTTTTTCCCTTTTCAAGATCTGATAATTTATTTGTTGCTTATAAAGATTTTTATGTTTGACTGAATTTATAAGTAGAAGCTTTTGGTGGAGACAGTACATGTCTTGTGAAAATATATTCCTGCCATTTTTATTTGGCTTCTTTCATTCTTTTGGCCAAAGATATCTAGCATATTCTACAGCATCTTCCTTATGTTTCTAGTGTGTTCCTTTTTTCAGTGAAATCTTTCAGCAAATGTGATACACATGTAGTAAAAACATGCTGAATGTTGGATGCTTTGGCCCCGGGGGAAAAAGTGAATTAAGATGAAGAGACTCAATTCTGTTTATAGGTCAAGTAGAGGAAAATGAATTAAGCATTGGGAAAGCTGGAAGTGACATTGTTGGGAGGAAGAAACTTGGATTGTGGACTTAGGAGATAAGAGAGGTTAAGAATTAGGTAGAGTGGCATAGACAAGTATCTCAAAGAGATCCAAAGACCTTGAAGAAAACTAGGCAGCTATGCATAGATCATCACATGTTAATGGAAGATGTATTCCTTCTTTCTGTAGTATATTACCAAAAAATGAAATGAATCATAGACCCAAAATGTAGCATCCAAGTATGAATCATTACATATCAAAAATATATTACATTTGGATGGTGGGTCCTACCTACTATGGAAGAGTTAAAGGACTGAAGGAGCTAAAGGGGATTGCAACCCCATAGGAAGAACAACAATATCACCTAACTCAGACCTCTCAGAGCTCCCAGAGTCTAAGCCAAAAACCAAGGAGCACTCTTGGTATGGTTTGTGGCCCTGGGCACACGTGTAGCAGAGGACTGCCTTGTATGGCCTCAATGGGAGAGGATGCACTTAATCCTGTGGAAGCTTGATGCCCCACAGAAGAGGGATGTTGGTGGAGGTGAGGTGGAGGGTGGGTGGCCAGGTGAAGGAGCACCCTCTCAGAGTCAAAGGGAGAGGGGGTGAAGTACTCAGGAAGGGGCACTGGGAAGGGGGGCAACTTTTGGAATGTAAATAAATCAAATAACTTAATAAAAAATTAAAAAGGAAAAAATTTGGATGGTGTGTGTGTGTTCATGTGCATGCGTGTGAGAGTGCAACTGTCTGCAGAGGCAAGTAGAGGACATCAAATGCTCTAGAGCTGAAGTTATAGGCAACTCACAGCTGGAAACCAAACTTGGGCTCTGCAAGTACAGTTAGTGCTCTGAACCATTGAGCCATCTCTTCAGGCCAAGTGAAGCATGCTTAAGTAAACAGGATTGTCATGAATCCAGTAAAGACTTCTAGGTTATGACAAAAAAGGGAAAAAAACAAAGTGAAGATGAAATAGGTGATTCCTCTTGGAGTGAAAAACATTAACTTTTTGCTGTTTTCAGTGATAGGAATTAGATTTAGGCCTTATGAATGTTAGGTAAGTGCTCCACAGAGTTCCAGCTATGCCTCTAAAATGTTAATGCTTTAAAGCATAACATGGATAAATAGAAAAAGAATCCCAAAGGTACAGGAAATGTTTGCTAATCATGTATCTGCTTAGTCAGTGCCAAACAGAATGCATTAGCACAACATTTAAAAATTACTCTATGATAGCATAATGAGAAACTCAAAGTGGATAAATGATTGAATGCATGCCCCGCTAATAAATATTCATGGTAGCATGTGTCTGCAATTACAACACTCAGCTTGATGAGGCAGAAGGACTGTGAATTTGAAGCTATCCTGGGCTACACATGACTATTTTAAACATAGCCAAAAGCACAAGGAAAAATAACAAACACCAACATTCTTTAGAGTAATGTAACTTCACACAACAAAATAGACAATATGAAATGAATATGAAATAGCGATTATTGGCATAGATGTAGAGTCTTCATACATTGCAGGTAGCAATGTAAAATGCTGTGGTCAATAGTAGCTCTACTCCCACTTATATTCTGAAGAGAATTAAAAACATGCCCACACAGAAAGCTGAACCAAATGTTCAGGCTAGAATGTTCCTGGTAAACCCAAAGTAGAATAATTTAATGCCTATCACTAGTCTAATGGGAAGACATCATATATGTTCAATGGGATATTGTGTAGCAATAAAATGGATAGCATACAGACACATAATAAAATATGATATCCCCTAAAATCTAACAATAAGTGAAGATGCTGTGATGATTCTTCTTGGTTGGTTATCAGCTTGGCTATTAGTCTAGAATTAGAGAGTCCAGATATCAGGGAAATGAGTGATGGCCAGTGATGATGGGATGGTTATATAAATGTATGAACAAAATATCAATTATTGATATATAAATGCATATACAAAATATCCATTTTAAATGACCCAAATTATACAGCATATAAAGAATACTGCCAGGCGTAGTGGCTCACGCCTTTAATCCCAGCACTTGGGAGGCAGAGGCAGGCAGATTTCTGAGTTTGAGGCCAGCCTGGTCTACAAAGTGAGTTCCAGGACAGCCAGGGCTATACAGAGAAACCCTGTCTCAAAAAAAAAAAAAAAAAAAAAAAAAAAAAAAAAAAAAAAAAAAACCAAAAAACCAAACAACAACAACAAAAACCCCCTCAGAAGATCTATTTAAGAAATAAAGCTCTAGAAAGATGAAAAATCATATTGTATAAATATAGTATTAAAAACAAGCAAAAGAAAATCTAGTGGGTTAACTTTTGAATTTGATCCAGAGTCTCTCCTTTTCACAAAGACTTATACTTCTGTCTCATTAGAGTATCTGGTGGGGCCTAAAGACTTCAAGTCCTGCACATTGGATTTCCTGCATCTCTACTTGATAAAGGACAGTTTCTTTTTAAAAAGCAGCCATATCAATTCTTTTTTAAAAAAAATAAGGAATCTTAACTATCAAGACAAACCAACAACAAAACAACCTTTCTCCTACCCAAATCATTTCCTAGTTCACTCATGAGAAACCCAAAAGTTTTACTAACTTAATCATTTACTAACTTAAGTACTATGTCTTACTGCAAGCTCTAAGAAAAAGTACTAAGAGAATCTCTTCATATTTTCTTTGAAAATTATCCCTTTGAATATGTTTATAATTTCCATTTTTTTTGTTCAAATCTACTTCAGTGAAGTTTTCTCTCTAAGTACCACATATAGAAGGTTAACTCTTGGTATGTCATTCAGACTTAGTTTATCTGCATAGATATTCTCTCTCTCTCTCTCGCCTTCCCCTCCCCTCCCCTCCCCTCCCCTCCCTGCCCCCCCTCTCCCTCCAGGCTGGAATTCCAAGATCAAAATATTGACCATAGTTTTCTCCAAGGCCTCCCATTTGACTTGTATGTAGATGACCCCTTCCCCTAAGTCCTCACATGCTTTAGCTTTGAGGATGTTCATCTGTTCTTATATGAACATCAGCCTCTTTTAGTCAGAGTTGGCCTCATTTTGTCTTGATAATTTTTAAAGTTCCCGTCTTTGAATACAGTTAAATTCTGAGGTTCTTCGTGTCTTAGCTTTAATGTAAACATTTGGAGAGGGTGCAATTCAGGGTTTACCAGACCTGACATTAGATAAATACTAAATGCATGACCCGGTGCCCTTGGGGTTTCTGGTGACACAGACATCATATATACCCTGGATGTTGAGGCTTCTCCACCTTCTCCTAAATGCATTTCTAGAGGAACAAGAAACATTCAGTTACAAACAACCAATCAGAAATCATGATTCAAACCATAAAGAATAGAGCTAAATGGACCAGTGATAGAAATTAAACGTGTTTGTTTATTCAGTGCAAATGCTCTATTACCTTTAGTTTTATTCTTTGTGTAGCTAATTCTTCATTTTTTATTAATATTTTATATTTGCTCATTGTCCCATTTTCTAATTATCTTCCTGTCTGAACATAAATTCTGCTTTGTTTTAGCTTTATCATCTTCCCCACCTCCCTCCAGATCTCATCTTCTTAGGAACAATTTTAGTCGAGTAATTTGCACTTCTCCTTTATCACCACAGTTATGAAGCCTCTGAGGATTTTATTTTGGTGGGTGTAGTGGGGTAATATGTGTGGGAGAGGGCTGTGGTCCCTTTCTAATACAATCCAGGACCATCTATCCATGAGTGGTACTGCTCACAATTTGTTGGGCCCTTCCACACCAATCATTAATCAAGCAGACATCCCATAGACATGCCCACAGGCTAATCTGATTGAGGCAAATCCTCAGTTGAGATTCTCTGGTCCCAGGTGATGCTAGCTGGTTATTTGTTTTTGTTTTTGTTTTGATTTTTGTTTTTGTTTTTTTTTTCAAGACAGGGTTTCTCTGTGTAGCCCTGGCTGTCCTGGCACTCACTTTGTAGACCAGGCTGGCCTCGAACTCAGAAATCTGCCTGCCTCTGCCTCCCAAGTGCTGGGATTAAAGGCGTGTGCCACCACCACCTGGCGCTAACTTGTTTTAAATTGACAGAAACTACCCAGTAAAGTTTACCCCTCGACAACTTGACACACAAATGCATCACTATTACGTGGTCAACTTTATTATCCTTCCAATATCTGATGCTAATATAAGAATCTAAAAATTTTAAAGTCCCACAGTCTTTAAAAAATTTAAACATTTTAAAAGTTCAGTCTTTTAAAAAAAAAAATCCAACGTGGGCTGAAGCTCAGATGTTAAAAGTTAAGGCTCACAGAAGAAAATAAAATATCAAAAGTCTTTTTAAAAGCCTGAAGTTTCTCAGGGCAGTTCTACCATCTTCAGCATAAGCAGCTAATCTCATGGGTTCAGTCTGGCTACACTCTATACCTGCCAGCGTTCTTGGTCATTTCATGGTCCTGGGATCTTCGATGTCATGGTTTCCACTACAATTGAGATTGCACCTTCACCAATAGCCTCTCTTCAGGCAGATTCTGATCCTGCTACCAAGCATTGAGCCCTAATAATATTTTTACGTCCCTTTCATATTTTCAAAATCAGTTCCATGTGGGAAGCACACAACAGCCAAGTTCTGCTGTAGTTTTATATACAGAATCCATGTCATGACCTTGAGAAAACGTGGGGCAGCGCTCCTGGGGAAATAAAGGGGGTGGGCGAACCCGAATTCCACCAGAGTTCTGGTGCTCTGGATGGGCAGACTGGGGGATTGCCACGCTCCCTCCATGTGGCCCCAGGTGGGCATCTGGCTGTGGAAAGCCATGGAACCCCAGTCTGTGGGAGATGGAGAGGGAGGATTCAGAGGTCTCTGGTCCTCATGGAGGCCAGAGATGACAGGTGCTCAGTCTCAGACATCCGAGATATCGCTGTATATCTCAGAAGAGCTGAGAATGAAGTGGGGGCCCTGGAGGCAGCGGACAGGGGGAGAGGGGGCGCTTGGTGGTTCCCACGTGGGAGAGAGTCCTTGATCCAGTGGTGGCAGTTGGAAACGCTGGAAGGCCTTCCCAAAGGATATTAGACGTGTCTCTTTAGGGAAAGCCCATTCCATCGTTCAAGCACAGGGGTCTTGGTAAGCAGAGACAGTCCATGGTTTTAGAGCTTTATTGCAGAAAGGCAGAGAAAAAGAGAGAAGGTAGTGAAAGCAGGATCAGCCATTGCCACATTTAGGGAGGGAGAAGGAGAGCTAGAGATGAGAATAAAAGAGGTGAGAGCTTAAGAGAGAGAGATGGGCCAAGCAGCCCTTTATATAGTGGGCTGGGCTATCTTGCAGTTGCAGGGTAGCTGTGGGGAGGAGCATTCCTGGCTATTGTCAGGTAACTGTGAGGGTGGAGTCTAGCCTGAATGCCAGGAGCTTGGGACATTGTCTATGAGACTGATAGTCACAGGATTATGGATTTGGGGGATCCATGGTGTCAGGCTCGGAGCATGTTTCTCTGGGAGCATGGATTACTGCTCTGTCCTGTGTAGAGTTTCTACTGGGTCTCTGGGGTAAGTCTTGCTCGACCAGAAGACAGGCTACCTTTCACAGTCCCACAAGAAAATTCTTCCCAGAAGAGTTTGACTCAGCCATGCTATTTTCTTATTAAGGACAGTAGATGTTTAGCTCTATATAACTAGCATCAATTGTCCCTGCAAAGTGAAGAACGTTTCACTTCTACAGATTCTTAATTCAAATATGTAACACAAATGGTCTTTCTTCCATCTTTATTCCCTCTGATACTTCGTATGCCAGACTTTCAGTATCTGCATTTTTCAGCATCCTTATCTTCCATCCTTCAATAAGAGCCCCCTAGCTTCTGATGGTAAATGGCTTTTCCAGACCAAGACTCCAAAACCTTTCTACAATACTCAACAAGAGCAACATAATCACTCTCCTCACAGCAACATAAAGCATCTGGTACCAATTTCTGTCCTTGCTTTCTTTCTATTATTGTGATGAACACTATGTCCAAAAGCAATTTGGGCAGACAAAGGTTTACTCAATCTTAGAGCTTACAGTTCATCATGGAGCCAGGGAGTGAAGATAGAACATTGTTTACTGGCTTACTTCTCCTGCTTTCTTATGTAAGTCAGGGTGACCTGCCTAGAGGTGGTGCCACCCACAGTGGACATCAAGCAACTGTCAGAAGAATTCTCTAGAGACACGCCTATGGGCCTGTCCAGTGGAGCCATTTTCTTACTCTAGGTTCTCTTTTTCCAGGTGATTCGATTTTATGCCGAGTTGACAAGCAGTAACTACTAAAAATCTCATTCAGTGTGTTCAGTTTACCTTTTTTGTTTTCACAAATAGCAGACAAGGTTTAAAATTTTTATTAAAGATAATTTATATATGCTTCTTTTACTTACATAAATATGTGGTACTTAATCCTAAAGTTCTAGTGTTCTTTATACCCTTGATGACTTGGTTTCCTGTTCAGCCATCTTCTATTGCATTGCAAGATATCATATTTCCATTGAACATTGAAGGAAATACTTGTTCTTAGAAGGATACCCATAAGTTATGTGTGTCTGTGTGTGTTGTGCCTTTTACATTTCCACATAATTATTCTAAAAGGTCCCATATATTTTTCACTTCCGTTGGTGGTGTTTCTTCTTTTGTTGAGTTACTATTTTTTATATCAATCTCAGTGGCTTGTTGAAAGATACTGAATACCAACTGTATATCTGATAGACTATCACTGCAATGCACAAATGAGAAACAATAAAATCAATATTGATAAATGATTCCTCCCTGCATAATCAACTTCCCTTTTTTACCTGCTTGCTATATGGAGTTTGAAATTTTTATGTTTTTAAGTAAAATATCTCAAATTTTGCAGACCAGGAAAGTATCTCAGTTCCACAGATGGCCAGCCTTTATAAAGAGAGTGAAAGGAAAAAGTATGCAGATAAGAAGAAAACTAGAAAAATAAGATACAGAAGGAGAAATAGATATAGAAGATACTGTGTGTGACCAGTAATACATGGCCTGATCAATCTCTATGCATGAATTTTTGTCTGACTTGGACTTGCACAGGTCTCATGCATTTATCACAACCATCATAGGTCCATATGTACAACTGTTCTCCTATGTTTGGATAGACTTTGTTGTCACCAACTAACTCTGCTCTTACAATTTTTCCACTTTCTCTTCTGCAAAATTTCCTGAGATGTCCCATTTTTGGCTGGTCATTGTGCAGTCTCTTATATCTGTATCTTGCTGGTTGTGGGTCTCTGTGTTCATTTCCATTGACTTCAAATAAAAGCTTCTCTTATGAGATTTGAGAAAGGCATTCACTTACAGGTATGGCAGTATGCCATTAAGAATTGATTTAATGCTATATCCAGTTATCAGACTAATATAGTAGGTTCTCCTTTGTTTCAGGTATAGATTTCATCTCAGAGATCAAGCCTTAAATCCAACCAGAAGATGAGTGGTTATTCCCATTCTATCCATGCCTCTATTGAGTCAGTGTTCATGACTTTCCAGGGCAGTTATTATTATGGCACTCAGAATTCACAGCTGGGTAAGACTGATGGCTATTTTTCTCCTCTGGTGGGGTACATAGCATCTTCCAGTCCTATGAAAACTGACCAGTAGAGATGAAGCATCTAAGTGAATACAAGCTTGATTTCTTCACGATCATGACTTAAACGTATGGAATCTCTGTGATAAGTTCTTACCATCAAGTGTTGTAGTGAAACTAAGAGCACTGGCACTAGTCTGTAATGTTTGAGGAGTAGGGTCTATGGGACATCATTGGCCAACAATTCTGAAGAAGTAACCCATTATTTGCTCTGGACTTATTTGTTAGCCTATCATGCCTAGTAGGAGCATATTTTCCTGGTTATAGGATAACTTCATTAAAATCTTTTTATTTCTGTGATTGTATATCTTTTAGGAAACTTCTAGAGACCTCCATTTGACTTTGCTAAAAACTCTTCAGGGTTGGCTATCCTTTCCTTATGCAATAGCATAAAAGGATAAAAGGAAAGAGTAAAAACAGTAACCAATTCTCAATTGGTTCTTTGAAGTCAGTTTCCTTTTGTACAACCTCTGCAGCAGACCCAGGCAATGTCTCAATATCCCAAGAATTACTCTTATAGTACTATGTCCAGTGTTCTGAGGAACTGCTAAACTGATTTCTAGAGTGGTTGTACCAGCTTGCAATCCCACCAGCAATGGAAGAGTGTTCCTCTTTCTCCACATCCTCACCAGCCTCGTCTGTCACCTGAGTTTTTGATCTTAGGCATTCTGACTGGTGTTAGGTGGGATCTCAGGGTCGTTTTGATTTGCATTTCCCTGATGACTAAGAATTTAAACATTTCTTTAGGTGCTTCTCAGCTATTCAGTATTCCTCAGTTAAGAATTCTTTCTTAGCTCTGTACACCCTTTTTAATAGGGTTGTTTGGTTTTCTGGAGTCTAACTTCTTGAGCCCTTTGCATATATTGGATCAGATGTAGGGTTGGTAAAGATCTTTTCCCAATCTGTTGGTTGCCATTTTGTCCTATTGACAGTGTCCTTTGCCCTACAGAAGCTTTGCAATTTTATGAGGTCCAATTTGTCGATTCTTGATCTTAGAGCACCTGAGAACCTAGCAATACCACTCCTGGGCATATAACTAGAAGATGCTCCAATGTGTAATAAAGACACATGATCCACTATGTTCATAGCAGCCTTATTTATAATAGCCAGAAGCTGGAAAGAACCCAGATGTCCCTCAACAGAGAAATGGATACAGAAAATGTGGTACATTTACACAATGGAGTATTATTCAGCTATTAAAAATGATGAATTCATGAAATTCTTAGGCAAATGGATGGAACTAGAAAATGTCATCGTGAGTGAGGTAACTTAATCACAAAAGAACACCCATGGTATGCACTCACTGGTAAGTGGATATTAGTCCAGAAGTTCGGAATACCCAAGATACGATTCACAGACCACATGAAGCTCAAGAAGAAGGAAGACCACAGCGTGGATACTTTGGTCCTTCTTAGAAGGGGAATCAAAATACCCATGGGAGCAGAAACTGAAGAAAAGGTCATCCATGGACTGTCCCACAGGGGATCCATCCCATATACAGTTACCAAATAGTTACCACTATTGTGGATGCCAACAAGTACTTGCTGACAGGAGCCTGATATAGCTGTCTCCTGAGAGGCTCTCCCAGTGTGTGACAAATACAGAAGGGGAGGCTTACAGCCATCCATTAGACTGAGCACAGGGTCCCCAGTGGAGGAGCTAGAGAAAGTACTGAAGGAGCTGAAGGGGTTTGCAGCCCCATAGGAGGAACAACAATATGAACCAACCAGTATCCCCAGAGCTCTCAGGGACTAAGCCATCAACCAAATAGTACACAAGGAGGGACTCAAGTCTTCAGCTGCATATGTAGCAGAGGGTGACCTTGTGGGACATCAATGAGAGGAGAGGCCCTTGGCCTTGTGAAGGCTCAAAGCCCCAGTGTAGGGGAATGCCAGGACAGGGAAGTGGGAGGGGGTGGGTTAGTGACCGGGGATGGGGGGAGAGATGGGATAGTGGGTTTTCAGAGGGGAAATGAGGAAAGGGGATAACATTTGAAATGTAAATAAAGAAAATATCTAGAAAAGAATTATTCTTATATAAGAAATAAAAGTATAAGAAAATTAAAGTTGCCGGGCGTGGTGGCGCACGCCTTTAATCCCAGCACTCGGGAGGCAGAGGCAGGCGGATTTCTGAGTTCGAGGCCAGCCTGGTCTACAAAGTGAGTTCCAGGACAGCCAAGGCTACACAGAGAAACCCTGTCTCGAAAAACCAAAAAAAAAAAAAAAAAAAAAAAAAGAAAATTAAAGTTGATCAAGATGGTTTCTAGGCAGAAGAAAACAATGTTGGGAATATAGAGCTGAAAGATTTTCTTTCAGTGCTTTGTGGAAAGCACACTATTGTGCAGTTTGAGAGAAAAGTGAGTGATCAAGGCAGTCAATGATCATGTTTAGAGGCTTGGCTCCCAGGCTAGAGGAAATACCAGCAATGACATGCCAGTCACTGCATTTAAGGATAACATCCATTTTAACACCAGAAAATAAAGCCTAGTCAAAAATAAAATTTTAATGGTAGAATACTTGCCTAGCATGCATGGAAGTCTGTATTTGATCTCCATCACAATGGAAAATAAATATATGAACAGAGAACAAGTTTGCACAGGTTTACCTTTAACAAATGAGTAGCATGATGATTTTTGAGATGATATTTTCTCTTTTACCACTCAGCCACAAGGAAACATTTCTCAAAGCAAGTCAGATTTCTCCTTGTAATTGCTGAGTCCATTTCTTTTTTAATTTTGGAGTAGAAACAATTCAAGGACTTTTCACAAAGCAAGTCAAACATTTCTCAAAGCAAGTCAGCTTTCTCATTGCAGTCTCTGCCTCAAAACAGTTTCTAATTTTAAGAGCAGAAACAGTTCAAGGACTCATTACCCTGCCTCTTTCTCATAGAGATAGAATCTGTTCATTTTATTATAGTCATCTGTATGATGAAGACATGATTGTTTGGTTATAATAATGCCTCAAGTGAGGTCTCTAGCAAGAGTATTCTTGAAGAGCAAAGTTTGAGATAATATATGATTTTCAAATATCCAGCTCATTTCTCTTTCACATTCCTTTTAAGAAATATTTTTATAAGGAAATCAGAATAGGGGTTCTTCAAAAGATTGAATTAAAAAAACCACCAAAAAACAAACTAAAACTAGATATATTATAAAGCCCAGCTATAGCTCTTGGAATTTCTTCCCAAGATTCCAAGTCAATAAACTTCAGAGAAACAGGAATAGGGGAGAAATAGTGGCATTCTTACACAAAGGAATTATTTCCCCCACAGAGCAGAATGGAATTATATTATTTGCAGGAAAATGGCTGTAATGAAGATTATCATATAAAACGAATGAGGTCAGTTTCAGAAAGACACACGCCAGTGTCACATGATTCTCTTGTTTCTGGATGCTAGGCATTGCATGTGCATCATATAATGTAGTATGTATGACATGAAAAGAGAGGAAGGCTGTCTAAGAAATAAAAGGCACTAATGGAATGTGTGAGAGAAGAGAATTAGGGCATTGGGGAGGGGGGATAAAAAGTATAATACGTGTGTGTGTGTGTGTGAAAATGGTCTTATGTAAAATAAAACAAAAATTAAAAGAAACAGTACTATAACCACTTGTGAGTCTATGTAATTCCCACCATCTGCTGCACAAGATTATTTCTCTAATTAGGATTGACTGTCACACTAATCTATTGATACTGTAAACTTAGAGGGAAGTTTGACACTATATCCATTTAGCAAAAATAATAGTAATAGTTCCCCCCGCCTCCCTGGGCCAATAATCTCCAGTCACTGACTCCTGGACTGTTTACAGTACCAGTCATGTGTTTTCTTCTACCATGAAGTGGACCTGAAATTTAATTAGAAAGTGGCTCATCACTCCCATAACATTCCTGCTGCTCCTGTGCCTATGGGCATATCTGTATCTTGCCATGGTGGTCACTATTGTAGCTCTCATGGCTCACAGTAGCCTAAGACTGTTGTTAAATTTCCTCCCCTAGCAGCCTGAGTCACACTTCTGATACTATAACATGTAGTCAGCAAGGAGGAAGTTTCCTGATTAGTCCTGGCTTGATTGCTCTCAGTCCTGTGACCAAAATATGTGCGGTCTTCAGCAATGTTGTCCTGCCAGAAAGTTCTGGTGGGTAACCAACAACAATGGCAATAGGTGACATTATTTCAGGAGTCTCTATGACTGCTCCAGATCCACACTCTAGGGGATGTGCCCCATAGCTGGCTCTGAGCTTTTTATTTGGCATGCTATTGCTTCTGGAAGAAGTATTATACTAATTCTCTCTGTATCTCTGTGTTTGTGTCTGTGTCTGTCTGTCTGTCTGTCTGTCTCTCTCTGTGTGTGTGTGTGTCTGTTCCTGCATGCACACACACACACACACAATTTCCAAACATCCTTAGTGTTAGTTGTCCCTCTATCCACCTATCCTTTCTGCCATACCCTCTCCCTCCCTACGTTACTCTCTATTGTCCAGAAAAATGATATTGACTGAAAATTAACCATTTTCTTGCCTCCATTCATAAGGATGAATCATAGTGACATATTGATTTCAAATGTTTATCCCAGCTCATTACTCAGTGGCACCAAATGTGTGTACCTCTTTCCAGTTTACTAATAATGACTTTGTTGTATGAAAAAAAAAAAAAATTCACCCCCAGTCTCTCTATATTTAATCACAGCATTCAGCAGTTCGAGAAGTGGCCACAAGATGGCAGTAACGCAGCTGATGAAAAGCATAGCCAGCTCATTTCATTGCATGCTGAAGCAATGTGTGAGAACAGAGGCATTTGTTTTCTTATTGGCTGGTAAGATAACCTAGGAAGCTACGATAACTGTTAGAGAAAAGGGACAACCTGGAAATACAAACAGCTTGCTTGGCAAGAGATTGCAAGTCTGCATTGATCCCAGGCAGGAAGAATGCTGAAGACATCCCTTCACACTGTATTCCTATTCTTGTGGCTGTGGATGGACTGTGAGTTGGAAGATTTGGGTCAAGAGAAAAAAAATTGGTGGATGTTAGACATCTATGGGCAATCGATTTATACAGTTCCTTCTAGTTGTGGACAAAGAGATTTAGCAGAGTACTGCCTGACTGCTCCTCTCCTTTCTGTTTTTCTTTCTGTGTAGGGGAGAGCCATGGAGAGCAGGTCGAGCAGCACCATTCTACACTGAGTGTTCGAGAGGGAGACAGCGCTGTCATCAACTGCACTTACACAGATACTGTTTCATCCTACTTCCCGTGGTACAAGCAAGAAGCTGGAAAGAGTCTCCACTTTGTGATAGACATTCGTTCAAATGTGGACAGAAAACAGAGTCAAAGACTTATAGTTTTATTGGATAAGAAAGCCAAACGATTCTCCCTGCACATCACAGCCACACAGCCTGAAGATTCAGCCTTCTACTTCTGTGCAGCAAGCACACACTGTTTCCTAGGCACCTGCAGCCTATCCTCAAACTTGCTATGGGGTCTGGAGCCCCATCCACATCCTGTGTCTTGTAGTAAAGCATTTGTTGTATTGTTTATTTGCAATGGAAACTATAACATACAGATATTTAAAACATAAATGAGAAAGTTTGGCTCTGTGTGTGTGTGTGTGTGTGTGTGTGTGTGTGTGAGAGAGAGAGAGAGAGAGAGAGAGAGAGAGAGAGAGAGAGAGAGAGAGAGAAAAGTGGTTCATACCTTTAATCTCCGAACCCAGGAGGCAGAGGAGGAGGTGGAGGCAGTGGCAGGTGGATTTGAGTTCAAGGCCATCCAGGGTTACACAGAGAAACCTTATTTTGAGAAACAACTCCAAAATAGTTTTTTTTTTTAAATTTAAAATTCCTAACAAAATTTTTGCATACCCATATGTCTGAGTTACTTTTGAAGTGCTGTGAAGAGACACCATGACCAAGGTAATTTATAAAAAGAAATCCTTTAAATGGGGAGTCGGCTCACAGTTTCAGAGGATGAGTCTATAATCATCATGATAGGGAGCATGGTAACAATCAGGTAGGTGTGATGCCAGATGAGTTTTTGAGGGCTTACATGTAGAGATGACAGCCACAAAGCAGGGTAGGAGAGAGAGAGAGAGAGAGAGAGAGAGAGAGAGAGAGAGAGAGAGAGAGAGAGAGAGAGAGAGAGAGAGAGAGATTCCCAGTGACACTCCTACAACAAGACTACATCCAAGACCTAATTTCTTCCAAACATCTACCAAATGGGGACAAAACATCCAAAAATATGATCCTATGGGGTTCTTCTCATTCCAACTGTCACAAGGTATGGGAGCTACACTATCTTTGGGTATATTGTTCCCATATTTAGAATACAATTAGAAATAATTCTGTTTTAGGGAAGTGGCATTAATAGTTCCTCATCCAGGGTTCATCGATTAATCAGACAAGTATAGTGGGACAGGCCTAGAGTACTAGGCACAGATTCCATCATGTTGAGTGGGCCTTGTGCTGGCTAGTTTTATGTCAATTTTACACAAGCTGAAGTCTTCTATTTGGATATATGGCAATAGACTGTATAGTTTGGGAGGGTTCATGGACTCCCTTGATCAACAATTCAAAAGGAGATATGCCTGGAACTAGGGTGTTTTGGAGGGCGGGGTTGTTTTTGTTGGGAATAATTATCACATCAAAATGTCATAATTTCTTTAAAATATGTGCATGTATATATATAGATGCACTTACATATGTAATTTTAAGTAAACATAAGTTAGTATGATCCTCTATGACTCTTTCAAACCTGCCTAATGTTTATCCCTCGCTCCCTCGCTCCCTCGCTCCCTCCCTCCGTCCCTCCCTCCCTCCCTCCCTCGCTCCCTCCCTCCCAATATATGTTGCTTTCTGCTCATCAGGTAAGTGTTCCTCCATGTCACCTATGTCTCCTTAATAGCTCCAGCCTGTACTATTCTCCTTTGAAGACCCCGATGGTTTCTTTTAACTTTCCTGGTGTCTGCAGTTACTCCAGGTGATACATTCAGAGCTGAAGATTCAGAGATGGGTTCTGGAAACAAGTGAGTATATGTAGCATTTGTCTTTCTGGGCCTGGGATACTTTACTCAGTATAATATTTTCTAGATCCATCCACTTACTTCCAAATTCTACAATGTTAATTTTCTTTTCAGCCAAATGGTATTCCAATATGTACTGTGCCACACTTTCCCTATCTGAGAATCTGTTGAAGGACATTTAGTTTATTTCTGTTTTCTAGCTACCATGAATAGAGCAGCAATGAATATGGCTGAGCAAGGATCTGTGGAGTAGGATGTCAAGTCTCTTGGGCATGTGCCAAGGAGAGGTATAGATGAGTCATGTGGCAGATCTACTTTTAGCTTTTAGAAGATTAACCACATTGATTTCCACAAATGCAAACGTTTGCAGTAACACCAGTGTGAATGAGTGTTCTTCTTTCCCCATGTCCTCATAAACACATTCACTGTCAGGTGGGTTTTGTTTGTTGTTTGTTTGTTTGTTTTGTTTTTTTATCTTGAGCATTCTTCCCCAGGTAAAATGAAATCTCAAAGTAGTAGAAAAATGAAGTTGGACCCATACTTACCACCTTCACAAAAATTAACTTGAAATGGATCAAGGACCTCTATATAAAGCCTGCAGTGTTGAAACTGCTGTGAGCAAACACGTGCACCATTTGAACTGCATTTCCCTAATTGCCAAAGGCATTGAACAGTCCTTCTGATATTCCTTAGATATTCTTATTTTTTCTTTTGGAAACAGTCTGTTCAGATCCATGGTCCATTTTTAAATTGTGTCATTTGCTTTGACTTGTTTGTATATTCTGGATATTAATCCTCTATCAGCTGTATAGCTGGAAAAGATTCTCTCCAGCTCTGTGGTGAGTCTGTTCTCCTCTCTGTTGCTTCCTTTTCTGTTCAGAAGATTTTGGTATCAGAGGTCTTTTTGGTCAACCTTTGACATTAATTCTGGGGTAAATGGGTTCCTGTTTAGAAAGTTCTTTCCTAAGCCCACACCTGGGATTGCCTGTTCTTCCAGCAGATTCATTGTTTCAGGCTTCACTTCCCTCTCTCACTGCTGGGATCACATCTGGATTAAATCTGTGTAACTCTTGTGCATATTGGCACACTCTCTGAGTTCTGCTCTAGCTGTGTCTGGAAGATAATGTTTGCTTGGAATCACTCATCACCTATGACACTAGCAGTCTTTCTGCCTCCTCTTCCACATAGATCCCTTGAAGGGGAGAGCTTTGATGAAAAACTTTTATTTACTACTGAGTGCTCCAAAGTCACATTCTATACAATGACCCGCTGAGGGACATTATGTTAATTCCCATACACGGCTTGAAAAAGCTTCTCTGGTGAAGTTTGAGCAACACACTGATTTATGTACATAACAGAATGCCACTAGAAATAATTTTAGTGCTATGTTCCTTTAGCAAAAAAAAAAAACAAAAAACAAAAAACAAAAAACCCCCCAAAAACAGTAGTAGGTTTCCTTCTACGTCATTGCTGTACCTAATCTCAGGTTCTTAGCCACTGCAGCAGTGTCAGGAATGGGCTACAGCTCATGGAGTGGGCCTTAAGTACAGTAAAAACGTGGTTGCTTACTTCTGTAACTTTTGTGCTGTTATTTCAGCAGTATATCTTGCAGGCAGGCCACTGTTACAGTTCTCAGGGTTTGCAGCTGGAAGACATGGATTATTGCCTTTCTTCTGATAGTGTGGAAAGTACCTTCCAATGACATCAGTGCTCATCAGCTGCCTACACCAGCTCAGCGTCTCCACATTTGATGCCATACGTAAGTGTTGTCGTCTTCAGCAATGGGATCTAACTATCAGGTTGTGTAGAGTAACACACAGCCTTGCCAATAGCCTGTGATGTCTAGGGGTTTTCATGGGGCCTCTGCAGTTAATGACTCAGCAAGATGTAAACTGGCCCTGGCACTGTAGGTTTTAACTTGATGATGTAAGATGTCTAGTTGGAGCGTTTTATGCCCTATTATTTAGTGACTCCGTTTAGATTCATTTTTATATATGTATATATTTTAGGAGCTTCTACAATAGTAGGCTTTCATGAGGACTTATTTTAATGGCCTTTAGTGTTAGTTGTCCCTTCCCACATTCCCTCCGTTACCGTTCTCTCCCACCGCCTTCCTATTTAATCCTTCGACTCTCCCTTTCTCTTTAACTCTCTAAATTCTATCTCCTCTTTCTTGGGAAATCCTCTCCTCCCTCTTAGTCCCTCATCTGGCATTTTTGTGATTTTTTAAAAAAATTTTGGATTGTAGCATGTCTACCAAAGGCTTAAAAGTGAATGTCCTCTTATAAGAGAGAACACATAATATTTGTTTTATTTGGAGAGGGGGATCTAGGTTGTCTCAGGTTACTTTTTTCTAGCTCTGTCAAGTTATTTTCAAATTTTATAATTTCAGTTTTAACAGCAGAATAATATTCCATTGTGAAAGTGTATCACACCATCATCATTATCCATTCATCAGTTGATAAATATCTAGGATTGTTCCCCGTTTCTATTTCCTGGGAATAAGGTAGCAATGAACATGGGTAAGTTGCATGTGTCTCTACTAGTGGAGTCCTTTGGGTACCAAGAGTGGTAAAGCTGAAACTTAAAGTAGGTCTATTTCCAGCTTCTTGGGAAATTGACACCTTGATTTCAATGGTAGCTGTACAAATTTTCACAACCACCAAATAATAAATAACTGTTTCCCGTTCCTCGTATCCTCACCAACACATCCTACCATTAACATTATTGATTTTGACCATTTTGACTCTGATAAGAAAATCCTCCGGAACCCCCCTATCCTATTCTCCCTCCCCCTGCCTCTATAAGAGTGCTCCCCTCCCCCACCACCTACATCCACCTTCCTGTCCTGGTATTCCTCTACACTAGGTCATCTAACCCTCTCAGGCCCAAGGGCCATTCCTCCCACTGATGTCCAACAAGGCCATCCTATGCCACATATGCGGCCAGAGTCAAGGGTCACTCAATGTCTACTCTTTGTTTGGTGGTTCAGTCCCTGGGAGCTCCAGGGGTTCTGGCCAGTTGACACTGTTGCTCCCCCCACAGGGCTTCAAACCCCCTCAGCTCCTTCAGTCCCTTCTCCAGCTCCTCCATCTGGGACCCCATGCTCAGTCCAATGTTTGGCTGTGAGCATCTACCTCCGTATTTGTCAGGCTCTGGCAAAGCCTCTCAAGAGACAGCCATTTAAGGCTCTTCCTGGCAATTGCAATAGCGTCCGGGCTTGGCAACTGTATATGGGATGGATCCACAGGTAGGGAAGTCTCTGAATGGCTTTTTCTTCAGTCTCTGCTCCACACTTTGTCTCCAAATTTCCTCCTGTGAGTATTGTTTTCACCCTTCTAAGAAACACTGAAGCATCCATACATTGGTCTTCTTTCTTCTTGAGCTTCATATGGTCTGTGAATTGTATGTTGGGTATTCTAAACTTTTGGGTGTATATCCACTTACCAATGATTGCATAATGTGTGTGTTCTTTTGTGACTGGGTTACCTCACTCAGGATGATATTTTCAAGTTCCATCCATTTTCCTGCGAATTTCATGAACTCATTGTTTTTAATAGCTGAGTAGTACACCATTGTGTAAATGTACCATATTTTCTGTATCCATTCCTCTGTTGAGGGACATTTGAATTGTTTCTAGCTTCTGTCTATTATAAATATGGATGCTATGAACAAAGTGGAGCATGTGTACTTATTACATGTTGGAGCATCTTCTGGGTATATGCCCGGAGTGGTGTCACTGGGTTCTCAGGTGGTACTATGCCTAATTTTCTGAGGAACAGCAGACTGATGTCCAGAGTGGTTGTACCAGCTTGCAATTCCACCATCAATGGAGGAGTGTTCCTCTTGACAGCTTTTTAACTTGCATTTCTGTAATGGCTACATATATTGAACAATTCCTAAGGTGTTTTTTTTTTTAGCCATTTGTGTTTTATCTTTTGAGAACACTCTGCTCAGTTATGTATCTAGGTTTTTCTTTGAGCAATTGTTCTCTTGATCTTCCATTTTAAAATGTATATGATTAAGTATTAGCCCTCTATCAGATGTGTAATTGGTAAAGCTCTCTTCCCATTCTGTAGGCTGCCACTTTATCTGAATGATGTGCCAAAAAATCTGGTGTTCCTAGGTGTGTGAAATTATGTCTGAAACTTCAAATCGATTCCAGCGATGAACGTGTCTGTTTTTATGCCAATGCCGTGGGGGTTTTATTATCATAACTCTGCAGACTAACTCGATACTTGGGATGGTGATTTCTCTGGCTGTTCTTTTGTAATTCACGATTGTTTTAGATGTCCTGGATTTTTTGTGTGTGTTTCCATGTGAATTTGAGAATTGCTTTTTAAAAAAATTTCTGTGAAAAAATGTGTTGGGATTTTGATGGGGATTGCATTTACTCGGTTGATCACTTTCAGCAGAATGGCAGGTTCACAATATTAATTCTACGGATCTTTGACCTTTCTATCCTCTTTTATCTTCTTCAGTTTCTTTCTTTAATATTTTTGAAGTTTTATCAGACAAGTCTTTTATTGCTAGGTTAGAGTTAACCCAAGATATAACCCAAGATATTTTATTTGTTGAGGTTATTGTGAAATATACTCATCCCGATTTCTTTCTTAGTCTGTTTGTCATTTCTTTATATTTTTGGTTTTGTGAATTTTGTATCCCAGTACTTTCCTGTATTTATCAGTTGTAGGAGTTTTCAGGTGGAACTTTTAGGCTCACACATGTATATAATCACATGTACAAATAAAGATACTCTGACTTCTCCCTTTTCTATTTATGTTCTCCCGATTGCTTACTTGTCCCATTGCTCTAGTCCAGACCTCAAGTACTGTGCAGGATAGATATGGATAGAATGTCTATCTTTGTCTTGTTCCTGATTTTAGTTGAAGTGATTTAATCCAGCACCATGGCTGCTTTGGCAAGGGATCACATCCAAAGACCTTCAAGGTCTATATGATCTGGCCAGAATGTAGACATGCCCTGGATTACAGTATGATTTGGCTGGGATACAGACATGCCCTTTGTATGCACCTTTAATCCTCAGCAATGAAGGTAAAGTTATTTTGTAGAAAGAAGGAGCCATGTTTGAAAGTGACATCTAATTAAGGGGCAGACAAAATGATGATTCAGAGAAAGATTTGACAGAATGAGTCAGAGCTAGGCTTTTAAAGTGTCCATTGAGATATCAGTTGTTAACGTTATATATTTTTTAAGTGTAGCTTGTGGTTTTTCCATCACTTCCTTTAGTACCACTTCCTTGTTTGTTTTCTTGATATTTAATATTTTATCAGCAATATGCTGTGGGGAGGTTTTTTTGTGCTTTATATTTTGTATTCTCTGTGCTTTTGTTTTTTATCTGTTTGGGTGTGTTTTGCCTTAATATAGATGGTCTGTAGTGCATTCATACTAAGTGTACTACTAAATTTTATTATGGAGTTAGTCATAGCTAACCTTAGCCCAACAGCTAAAATATGGCACATAAAAGTTTTCAATCTTAATAGAAATTAATATTTATGTCAAGAAATATTATTGCAGTTCTACACCAACAACACAGCAAGAATGAAAAACTATACTCATGTTCAAGAAATTCAAGAAATTATGGACTGTCTACTGTGCAACATATTTTATGATGGAAATCTATTCTATTTTATAGTCCTCCACAGTTCTAGCATAAAAAGTCCCATTTTATGTACCTAAGTTTATCTGCTATGTGCTAATCCATGGTCTTATCAATAAGCCAATCATAATTAGTCCTTAGAAGTCCACTGGAAACAAATGACAGATTGTGAGTTCCTTTTCTCCAGCCTCACCCTTCACATAGTTCTAAATTAGCACCCACTGCTGCCATGTGGGGATTTTTATACAGCCCCAGGATTGCTACCATAAACATGTTCTTGCTGTCCCAAAATCGCATTCTCTGACTCCTTCTTCCACATCTCACCTTAAGTTGCTATATGTGCCCAAGGTTAGAATGGTGGAGCTTGGCCAATAAACTATCCTGCATTGTAATTTACCCTTTCCTTGCAAGAGGAACATCAAGGTGGTGCTTAGGAGCCTTAAAAGGCAGCGACTCTGCAATCCTTGTAAGTTATAAGTAAGGTGTGCTGTATGATCAGATAGAAAGCTTAACACCTCCAACATGTCATAGTGGGGGCTTGACTGAAGTTGAAGGAAAACACATACGGGGTTGTGAAAAAAAACACATTATGTACATATATAAAATTCTCAACCAATGAGTTAAAAAGTGGTAGTAAAAATTTAAGTAATAGTAAGTGCATTCATAGTTGTTGAATCTATAGAACTCTTCATTCTGTGAAAATAAAACTCCATACTTTAAAAAAAAAAACCCAGTTTCACCTAGTCCTTACGTTGTTGTCATGTACAGGAATAAATTTTATAACTGATGTTTTCGAAGTTTCATAGCGTGGTTCTGAACAGAAGTTCTGCTGAGGTGACTTGTGAAGTGGAAGAGAAGAAGGTACACACGAACTCAAAGAATAGCAGGCAAAGTAACGGAACTGGTCATTTGTGTCTGTATCTGAGGTATTACCACAGCTTGATTCTGCATGGATGGCCTTCTTTATCCATGGAAAGTGGGTGTCAGCCAAGCCCACGTGCTGATTAATGTGGAAAGTATCCCTTGTGCTGGACCACCATAAAGCGCAGCATGAGCACCTGCCTAACGGTTGGTAATCCCGTGTTGAAGACAAAGAAGTTAGGAGTAAATAAGACCTCGATATCAGATCATTGGGATTTAATTATTTCTGTTATGGAGCTTGTTCTGTCTAGAATTCATACTTTCCACTTTTCAGTGACTCTGAAGTATTAATAGGTAATTGTATGTGGATTATAGAAAACGAAAATCTTTTGTTGAAAGATGGCAATCTTAAAATATAGTTATTATAGAACAGAGCCAATATGACCGTTCAAGTAGTGACTTTGTGCTCAAAACCTGGTATTCATGATTTTTATTTTCTTTAACAAATATAAATTGTTATTTTGTATATGTCAATAACTCCTTTACATGTTCTGAAAAATAGAATCAATCAGCATGAGTTGACTTCTTATTGCTTTCCGTGATTTAAACCTGAAGCACTTTCATGGGATTTCCGTGGACTGCAGGCTGGGTCACAATAGATGCCAGGACATGTAAAGGTCTGTGTTATTTCTATGTATGTGCTTAGAGCTGTAATCTGAAGGAAAACAATCTTGAGATGCTTTCCGTTTAAAGTGGAGACAGTGTCTCTCTATGTTGGAACTCTATTTGTAAAGCAGGATAGTTCCAAAATCACGGAGCTATACCTTGATAGCTGTCTTTAGACATAAAGGACTGAAAGACAAACATATCCTTCAGGAGAGAACGCTCAGTTCAACTCCTGTCCACCTGGGGGCGCATATGCCTAACACCAGCTTGTTTCCTGGGTGGTTTATGTCTAAGATGACTCACAGTTTCTCCGAGTTAACAGTTCTTCATGCAAAGCATCAAGACCACTTTCTAGATGACACTAAAGATGGACTCTTCTCCAGGCTTCGTGGCTGTGATACTTCTCATACTCCGTAAGTAAGCAGAGAAATCTTTAGCGGTTAGTTATCTTCAAGGCGACACAGAGCTCATCTCCCTCTCCCTTTCTTGCTTCCCTTTGCACTGCAGGAAGGACCCACGGAGATACCGTGACTCAAACAGAAGGCCAAGTGACCGTCTCAGAAAGCAAGTCCCTGATAATAAATTGCACGTATTCAGCCACAAGCATAGCGTACCCTAATCTTTTCTGGTATGTTCGATATCCTGGAGAAGGTCTACAGCTCCTCCTGAAAGTCATTACGGCTGGCCAGAAGGGAAGCAGCAGAGGGTTTGAAGCCACATACAATAAAGAAGCCACCTCCTTCCACTTGCAGAAAGCCTCAGTGCAAGAGTCAGACTCGGCTGTGTACTACTGTGCTCTGGGTGACACAGTGACAGAAACTGCAGGGGGAGCTGAGCACAAAACTAGAGGCGACAGGTGGTCTGGCTGCTGAGCAGCTGCCTCTGAAATCACCCTGACTTCCGCACAGCTTTTTGTGTGTGGCTGTGATTGGTGAAATTCATACAAGTGTCCTCATGCCAGGCCACATTAACTTCACACATCATTAGATGGATGAACAAGTCTCCGGGGTCATTGTGGTATCTCATTTAAGTTATTTGCCTGCAGTGCTGGGCATCAAACCCAGAGCCCCATGCAAGCAAGGCAAATGGTCTGCTACTGAGCCACATTTAAAACCTCATCTATGTTTAGATAATCAAATGTGCTGGAGTAAGTGGCGTCTGTGTGATGTGACCTAACAGAATCTGGAAGGAAACAAGTCAGAGAGCAGCAATTGTTCCCTAACAAAGCCCTGTGGACATCTGTTTTTAAAAGTTATTATTCTCTCATATATTACAGCACAATCACAGTTTTCCCTCCCTCCCCTATCCTCAGTCTCTCACACTAACTTCCTACTCCCCCAGATCCACACTCCCACCTCCCCTCAGAAAAGAGTTGGGCTTCTATGACATTAACCAAACACAGTTGTAACAAGACCAGACACATACCATCACACCAAGACTGGACAAAGCAACCCAGTAGGAGGAAAGGGTCTTACAAGTAGACAAATGAGTCAAGGACAGTCCCTGCTGTCACTGTTAGGATTCCCAAAGAATACTAAGCTACTCAGCCATAGCATACATGCAGAAGACCTAGGGGAGACCCCTACAGGCCCCCTGGTCTCTGCAAGTCCCCATGAATCCCAGTCAGTTGATTCTGTGGGCTGTGTGTCCCTGACCCATCTGGTTCCTCTGATCCTTCCTTCTGCTCCTCTGCAGGGCTCCCTGGGCTGCCTGATGGTTGGCTGTGGGACTCTGCATCTGTCCCTATCAGTTGCTGGATGAACTTTTTCCGGTCTCTTTGATGTTGGTTTTGCTAGGCTCTGGTCCCAGAACCCTTTGCAGGCAAGACAAACTATAGGTCAAAGGTTGTTTTGCTGAGTTGGTGTCTCAGTCCCTCCACTTGAGGCCTTGCTGGTTACAGAAGATGGCCAGTTCAGGCTCTGTGTTACTACAAGTCTTTGCTAGCAGAGAGTAACCTTAGTGAATATGCTCCACCGAAGGACAGAGAGGGACTCTGGAGCAACAGCACCCTAGAGAGCTGAAGGGTGAATTCATTGTGCAGGAGACAGAATTTCTACTGTTATGGGAAACTCCATCATTTTCTCTTTCTCTTTTCTTTCTTTTTAAAGTTGACACAGTGCCTCTCTATGTTGCCTTGTCCATAGTAGAACTCTATTTGCAAACCAGGCTGGCCCCAAACTCACGGAGATATACTTGCCTCTGCCTCTGCCTCTGCCTCTGCCTCTGCCTCTGCCTCTGCCTCTGCCTCTGCCTCTGCCTCTGCCTCTGCCTCTGCCTCTGCCTCTGCCTCTGCCTCTGCCTCTGCCTCTGCCTCTGCCTCTGCCTCTGCCTCTGCCTCTGCCTCTGCCTCTGCCTCTGCCTCTGCCTCTGCCTCTGCCTCTGCCTCTGCCTCCTGAGTCACAATGCCAAACTATCATTTTTTCTCTTAAATCTTTCAAGATGACCACACGAGGTTCAACTTTTTCACAGTGAGATTTAGACAAGTGTTAGATTGACTATGTGGATGCTGTGGCCCGGCCATCCTGTCACAAAACCAGAGATCACACCATCTTTACTTCTAGTAATTCTCTCCTAAAAACTTGCTTTGTCTTGTATGACATCCTGTATCACATTGCCAACAGTAAAAAGCAACCACAAAAAGCTTATTCAAAGATTTTGCCCAAGTATAACTCTGACCCCAAGATGGCAGTGCTTGCATTAGTCCTGTCTCCAAGAACTGGTGTGTGTGTGTGTGTGTGTGTGTGTGTGTGTGTGTGTGCTTGTGCACATCTGTTCTCTGATTGGCTGGCTGTACTTCCTGAGAGTCCCTGTTTAATGTTACAAGAAAGAGCTGATGAAACAAGGCAGCAGATTTGAGGCAAGCTTCTGCAGAACAACCATGAAAAAGTGCCTGTGTGCCTGCTGGGTGGTTTTGTGGCTGCATTATCAGTGTAAGTGAGTGGAGATATTAGCCAGGGGGCCATAGGAAGGCAAAGGACATTTTAGAATTTGGGGGAAAGATGTAATTCCGTGTGCTAGGAGGAGGGAACCACATCAGCCTACTTGTAGATAACCTGAAAGGCTTGTAGAGAGCAAGGAGGGATGAGAACTACAAGTGGTAGCGCAGATGATTGACTTCTGGAATCTCTCACTGTTTTCTGAATAGGGGTGGCTGGCAAGACCCAAGTGGAGCAGAGTCCTCAGTCCCTGGTTGTCCGTCAGGGAGAGAGCTGCGTCCTTCAATGCAATTACAGTGTGACCCCTGACAACCACTTAAGGTGGTTCAAACAGGACACAGGCAAAGGTCTTGTGTCCCTGACAGTCCTGGTTCACGAAAAAGACAAAACGTCAAATGGGAGATACTCAGCAACTCTGGATAAAGATGCTAAGCACAGCACGCTGCACATCACAGCCACCCTGCTGGATGACACTGCCACCTACATCTGTGTGGTGGGCGCACCATGCTCCCCAGAAACTTACAGCCAGTACCAAAACCTGTTCCTGGAGGCTTCCAGGAGGCATAAGTGACAGAGAAGACTTTTTTGTTTGGTTAGGTTTTTTTGTTTGTTTGGGTTTTTTTTGGGTTTTTTGTTTGTTTGTTTGTTTGTTTGTTTGAGACAGGGTTTCTCTGTGTAGCCCTGGCTGTCCTGGAACTCACTCTGTAGACCAGGCTGGCCTCGAACGAAGAAATCCACCTGCCTCTGCCTCCCGAGTGCTGAGATTAAAGGCATGCACCTCCACTGCCTAGCCAGAGAAGCCTTTTAAACACTGCACTGGGGAACTGAATTTCCCTATTTGGGACGCTGTCTCATTAGAAAGACAATTTAAAACAGTCTGAAAAGAAAGCTTGAGCTTATTTTTAATAGATTTTTTTAAAAGAGAAAAACATCATAGAAACGCAGGAAATCCTGGTAGCCACCATGAAGTGGGGAGATGGAGAAAATATTAGCTTTTCAGTTAACTACAGAGGTCAAAGAAACAGCTGGAAAGCACTCAATGCTAAGGGGAAAAGTGTGGAAGTGCTGAGCCATGCATGTGTGCAGAGGGCAGCCAGGACCACACTAGTATGTCCCAGGAAAAAAGATTGCACCAGAGATATGTGCTTCAAATGGTAACAGAAACACATTTATTGAGGAAAAATCTCTCCCAAGGAGGTATGTGTGCTGATGAGCAAGGATGGAGGGCAAACCCACCTGCCCCACGGTGTACCGCTCTTCATAAGACCCTCAGAGTCCACATCTCTATTGTGTATATTGCTTCAGGAATTTTTGCACTAGCTGTGTTCCTTAGATGAAGTGCAGATAAAGAGAGGCATCCAGTCTTCCTTGTTTGACAAGTTAGCATTTGCAGAGATTAATTATTATTATTAATTTAAACATTTTTTTCAAATTTTGTATAGGTGCACCATACTTATACAATTTTTACTCCACCCTCTCTGTTTTAAATCCTCCCATAAATCCTTTACTCCATCTCAAATTCATGTCGCCTTCTTCAATTATTGCCACACACACACACACACACATACATATATGCGCATAGACACATATACACATACATGCACAAATATATACACATACACTTACACATAAATACACACATACACACATGTACATACACACACACACACTCATACACCTACATACACACATATACACACAACATATATATATACATACATACACACATGCACACAGACACCCAGACAGACACCCACAAACACACACAATTGCTGAGTCTATTTAGCATTGCTTCTATGTGTGTTTACAGGACCACTTGGGATTAGATAAGTTATCAACCATCTTATCCCTGGAGAAAGCTGGTTCTCTTTTCTGCAGCAGCCATTAATTGTCTGCCTTTTTTTCATCGAGGAGTGTGGTCCTTTGAGATTTTCAACATTTATGTTGACGTGTCAGTCGGTGCTGTCATTTTGCAGGTCTTGTTTGGGTGACCACATTTTTTGAGATTTCAGATGCAGCTGGCCTGTCATGTATAGAAGACATAGTCTCACAGCAGGTGTCCCTTTCCTCCTCTTCCTCAGCGGTCCTTGAGCCTTGCATTCAGAGGCTGGACTGTAGATATAGCAGTAGAGGTTAGACACTCTGCGGTTAGTTTTGCTCCGCATTTTAACCAGTTTGGGACATCTATAATGGTCTCTTTTGTTTGCTGCAAAATGAAACCCTTGAGAGTTAAACTTATGTTAAGCATCTAGAATTTGGTTAGGAATTACACTGTTTTAGGGAAGTGGCATTAGTTTGTTCTCTTCTAGGGTTCATAGCGTCATTAGCCATGGATAAGTGAGCCAGGTTTACAATACCAGGCCTGGATTTCCTTCTATTGATGGGCTTTAAATCCAGCTACACAGATGTTGTAGCTACCATGACATACATTGTGTAGTGTTAGTTATTGTTGTGGTTCATACACAGTATGCCTAAATAGGCCTCTTGATTACTTTTTTCCTTTGGAAACATAAATAGCCCCTTGGATATTGTGAGAGTTAATGCTTACAGGAGTTCAAGGATTTTCTGAAGTTTTGTATCTCAAGTATGTACTGTCTTAAACAGTAGGCTCTTACCTTCAGGTTCTGGGAGCGAATCAGCAAAAGTGGCATAGCAAATGCTATTGGGAGTCTCTGAGTTCTCAAAGGAAAGTTTTCTATGACTGCAACTGAGGCTTTGTCAGAAAGTTTGTGACCCTTGAGGAGAACATTAGCATCCTAAGTGCAGTGACTTCATTCAAACTCTGTCCCTCCTGCTCCCTCTCCCTCCATCTCTTTCTCTCCCTATCTATCATCTATCCACACACATATGTATTTTAAATAAATATGGAATAACATGTTTCCTTATGGCTTTTTCAAACACCCTTAGTTCCCCCTTCTGTATTTCCCTTTCTTCCCCCTTCCTAGTTAAATACCTCATTTAATTTTTCCCATCTCTCCCTTCATAGCACCTGCATCCTACCACCCACTTTCTAGAACTCCTTCTTCCATTTCTCCCAATAGTACATTTTAATTTTTCTGGGTTTTTTTGGTTGGTTGGTTTTTTTTGTTTTGTTTTGTTTTGTTTTGTTTGTAGTCACTGTATGCTATTTACTCACATACGAAGATTCAGGCTAGGAAGCACAAATAAGTGAGAGCAAGTGATGTTTGTCTCTCTGGGTCTGTACCTTCCTCATTAAGGTCTTGGTGATTCTCCTGCTTCAATAGAAGTAGTGAGTGAGTTTTCTACTGTCAGAGTGAGAAATGTTACCTGTGCTGGTTAGTTTTAGGACAACTCAAGTTAGAGTTATCTGAAAGGAGAGAACCACAATGGAGAAAATATCTTTATAAATTCTGCTTGTAGAACATTTTCTAATCTAGTGATTGATGGGTCAGAGCAGCACAATTGTGGGTGTTACCATCTCTGGGTTGGTGATTCTGGGTTCTAGAGGAAGGCAGGTCGGGCATGGTGAGCAAGCTAGGAAGCAGCACCCCTCAGTGGCCTCTTTATCAGCTCCCACCTCCAGGTTTCTGCCCTGTTTGAGTTCCTGTCCTAACGTCATTTGATGATGAACAATGGTATGGAATTGTAAGCATCAAATCCTCTTCTCTCCAAATTGCTTTCGGCATGGTGTTTCATCACATCTATGCTAACCCTAACTAAGGTACTATTGCATCTTTCTAGGTTGTATCCTGATGGTATAACTCAGGAATATGGTACATGTAGGGTGGTCACGTTATTAGAAAACATAATAAAACAGGTAGTGCACGAGAAATTCACAAATGATTGTCTATTTTTATTTTTGGAACTTTAGTGGTTGATCTAGAAACAAAAGGGCGTTAATTACACATCCTTCTTCACCCCCAAGGGATAAGAAACATCCCTTGCAAATTCCTTTTCTCCATCAGCATAAACTAGGTGATTCCTCTTCCATCTTTCCTCTTCTTTCTCATTTTCTTTTCTTTCCTTTCTTTGTTCTAATTTCTTAGACACACTTGAACTTTGTTCTATAAATTATAGGGATTGACTCATATATTTTAATGCTTGGTTCCCAGTTGGTAAAATTGTTTGGGAAGGATTGGGAGCTGTGTACTTATTGGAGGAAGTCGTTGGGGCGGGTTTTGAAGTTTTAAAAGACTCATGCCAATCCCAGGTAGCTCTCTCTCTGCTTCAAATTTGTGTATCAAAATGTAAGCTTTCAGCTTCTTTTCCATTGCCATGCCTGTCTACCCACTGCCATTTCCCTTGCCATGATGGTCCTAGACTCATCCTCTGAAGTGTAGGCTCCCAATAAGCTCTTTTTTCTATAAGGTACCTTGGTCATGATGTAATTAAAATGTAACTAAGATAAGACAAAGAGACTAAGGATAAAGCCAATTTTATGAGATCTGCAGAGATTCATTATGTTCACCATTAGATCCTCTTGGACCACTTTGCAGTGTCTAATGAGATAATGAACTAAAAAAGCAGTTATCATCATGATCTAAAGCCATAGCTACCAGCAAGAGATTACATGTGGATTAACAAAAATTTAGTTTCTTCCTATTATTGTTGGTAGTGGAAGGTTTTGGAGACAAGGTCTTAGCATTGTAGGCAAAGCTGGTCTGAAATTCATTATGTTCAGGTTGACTTCGAATTTGAGATCCTGTTGTCTCTGCCTCTGACATCTGGAATTACGGACATGTGCCACCATGCTGGATATAGATGCTAGTTTACCAACTTTCTGATGAAGCTGATAGCAGGAGGATGTACAATGCTGACTGAGGCTGTGGTTAGAAAAGGAAAGAAGCGGTGTGTTTGTAGTTTCAGAACATAGTACAGCTGTTACCAACAAGATGTTACCCATTCCTGGAAGGGGAGGTTTCACTTGGTGGCATAAGATGTGTAGTTAGGAGTTCCTCTCTCCATTGTATAAAGAGTCCATTTATACATATATGTCTTTTCATATATGTATCTATTATAGGACACTTCCACAGTAGTAGCTTTTCATATGGTTTTTCATCTTTCCTGTTAGTTGCTCCTCTCTAAACTCACTTCTTTATTATTCTTCCCTACCCCTGCCTATTCTAATATTCCTTTTATCTCTTCATAACTGTATATTCTATTCCTCTTTTGCAGAGATCATTTCCTCTCTCTCCAGATCCTTAATAAATATGTAACATGTGTTTCTTCAGATTATAGCATACATATCAAAAGCTCAAAAGCTAACATTCATGTATAAGCAAAAGCCTGCATTATTTGTCCTTTTGGATCTCAGTTACTTTAGCTAGTCAGAATGGCTTTTTTTTTTCAGTCTACTTGCCTGTAAGTTTCACTTTGCTTACAGCTGAATAATATTGCACGGTGTGAGTGTCCAGGGTTTTTAGTATCCATTCATCAGTTGATGAACATCTAGACTGTTCACAAATTTTGGCTAGCATTAGTAGAACAGCAGTGAGCATGGATGAGCAGGTATCTCTTTACTAAGATGTGGAATACTTTGGGGTATAAGTCCAAGAGTGGTGTGTTGGGTTGAGTTTTAGCTTTTTGAGGAACCTCCACACTGATTTCCATAGTGGCTATACCAGTTTGTGCTCCCAGCGGCAGACACTATAGCTTATTTCCAAGGTTATTGATTTCACTCTGCAACCTAATCATTAGGGCTCCATTGCTTACTGCTTCTGCCTATTGAATACAGAGAGGTTGAGCTGGTGCCCAACTGTAAGTTTCACCCCTACCTATGAGTATTCATGGTAGAGGAAAGTACTTTGCATGCTTCTAGAAAAGAAAGATAACCATCAATGCCACCAGCTACAAATTCTATAATCTATAACAAGGTGCACTGCAAGGTACACTGGAGCAATAGTGGCACATGTGTTATGGAGAAAGAAAACACTTTTAAAAATCGAATTTAAGGTCCAATTTATATCTGGCACTATGAAAGAGTCCAAGAGCCTGGGACTAGATATATCATTGTCCTAAAGGAAAATCTAATATTGCTATTATATCCAAAGAAATATAGCAATAAAATGACACGAATGACAGGTTTCTATTCCCATAAATCATTGCATTGTTCAACCTACGTCAGAGAAGCTTCTTGCAGTAAATGGGCAGCAGCCCAGGCATCAACAACATCCACAATGTGCAGAGAGTGAGAGACTCTGGAGTCTCTGAAGTCACTGAATCCTAAGCAGGATATTTTCATCATTCCCCTCTCCTAACACTCAAGAGTCAATGTGGATGAGGTGGTAAAAAGATTGTAAGAGTCAGAAGTGGTGGACGACTCCAAGCAAATAGTGTCATTCACACAAAACAGGATGGATGCATATGTGAACACACAGACTGTGAGTTCAAACCAGACAGGGTCCCAGAACTGAGAGAGGGAAAAAGATATTGGGTCCCACCCCTAACTGACCAAGAAGATATTTGAAATGGATACCTGCTGTAAAGAAAAACAAACCTTTTGTTTTTCTCAGTGGAGCTATCACTGAACATACCAAGCACATGCCATTGCCCCATTCCCAGAAGTAGTTGGCCAACATAAAATGAACTCCATGTTTCTGTCATTTATTTGTTGTTGTTGTTGTTGTTGTTGTTGTTGTTGTTTTAAACATGTGTGTATAAGGGGCTTTTTGTTCTGGTGATTTTTGTTTCATTTGCTTTTGTTTGTTTGTTTTAATTTTTGTTGTTATGGGCTTGCTTTTGCTGAGAGAGAGAGAGAGAGAGAGAGAGAGAGAGAGAGAGAGAGAGAGAGAAAGAGTGAGAGAGAGACTTGTGTGGAAGGACGATGGATAGAATCTAGGAGCAGTTGCAGAAGGGTAAAGCATGATCAGAATAGATTACCTGAAAAAAATTAAAATACTCTCCAAACCACAAATAAACACAAGAAGTCTCCAGAGGGAGAAGGAAGGGTTAGAAACACTAAGGAACCTTTGAGCTGAGGAGTGAAGACTGGTGAATCTGTAGGGCTTCACACCACTCATCCTGCCATGCAAAGGATGATAAACTGGAGCTGTGGATGAGCACAGAGTAACACAAAGTCCCATGAAATGGCTGATGCCTTCAGTCAGAGGCCCATGTTAAGGAGATACTATTAGGAGGACAGCTGACCAGTCTATAGTAGCCCAAAGGCCCATGGAATTTGTACTGCACGAGAACTGAAGGCAAAAGTGAGGAGAAAGCACCCTGCTATGCCCCCGTGCTTCTGCTCCATGGTTCTTTTCCTTTTATTGGAAATAGATTCTTTTTCTCACATAATGTATCTTGACTCCAGTTTCCATGACCTCTACTCTTTCCAGTTTCTCCCACCTCCACTCTCATCTGAATCCAATCCCTTTCTGTCTCTCATTAGAAACTAACCAGGGCTCTGAAGGACAGTGATACAGCATGACATAGCCAAAATGTTCAAGTTGGACAAGACAAACCAAAGGAAAGTTCCCAAGAGAATGCACAAGAAACAGTGACCCTCTTGTTCCAACTCTCAGGAATCCCATAAAAATTCAAACTGAAAGCCATAATATATGCCCAAAAGACCTGATGCAGGCCTGGGCAGGCCCTGTGCAAGCTGCCTCAGTCTCTCTAGTTCCCATGTGATTTGATCATGTTTATTTAGAGGGCCTTGTTTTCTTAGTGTCCTCCATCCCTTCTGGCTCTTAGAGTCTTTCTGCTTCCTCTTCATCAGTATCCCCTAAGCCTTGAATGGAGGGATGAAGGAATTTTAATGGAGACATTTATGGCTAAGTGTTTTAAGGTCTCTCACTGGGAGTCTCTGTATTTGTTCCATCTGCTGCAGGAGGAGTCTTCTTTGGTGATGGCTGGGTAAGGCACTGATCTATGAATACAGCAGAATGTCTTTAGGAATCATTTTATTGCTACATTAATAAACAATGGTACTTGGTTTTATCCTGGGTCCCTGGACTATCCAGTGTCAGGTTCTTGTTCACCCAAGCAGTGCCAAGTATGGGTGTGAGCCTTAAGTCATGGAGTGAGCCTTAAATCAAACCTCTATCTGTTTGGTTTCTCTGGCAAGTTTTGCCGCCATTGCCTTAGCACATCTTGCAAGCTGGGCAGTGTTGTAAATCAAAGGGTTTGTAGCTGAGTTCCTGTTTATGTTTCTCCTTTGGTAGTGTACAGAATACCTCTTTTTACCAAAAATGAACTTAGGGGGGAAGGCTCTATGGAGGTACAAGCTCAAGTTATCCATGCCAAATGAGTTGTGTAGTGTTGTCTTCAGCAATGGAGCCTGCCATTATTTAGTGGAGAGCGATGTATAGTCTTTATTACAGTCTGGATTGTTTGGGGATTCCTGTGGGACCCCTTTGGCAAACAACTCAGTTAGTTATAACCCAATCACTACTGGAAGCTTCATTTGGTAACAAGAGATGTGTAGTTAGGACTCTGTCTTCCCAATTACTTGGCAATTTCATTTAGATCACATATGCATATATATGCATACATATATACACATACATATATACATATATATGCATATACACAAACACATGCGTATACAAGCTTCTACTGTATTAGGTTTCTATAATACTCTTCATATAGCCTTTAACTTTCTTTATCTTTCTCTCTTTCCATATTACCTCCTTCATCCTCCTGGCTCAGACAGCCTTAAACTGTATAGGGTACTGTGTAGTGTTTTGTTGTTGGTAAATATAAAGTGGACCTTGTTATTAAAGAATAATGCTTGATTTTCTTGGCCTGTCAAGTGCCTCCCTGAAGGAATAACCCAAAGGGTTTTCCTGTATTTTATATATCCCAGGACCCTACCAAGGCAGAGGAGACACTTTGTGGAGAAAATTACTTTAAAAATGCAAGAGAAGGATTTATCAACATACTTTTTATCACACAAGATAAAAAGTTCTTAAAAATGAAGGTCAAATGACGTGACCCAGTTCTGAAAAGGAGGAAACACACATACAGCCAGCCACCCACCCACATCGAGAGAGAGAGAGAGAGAGAGAGAGAGAGAGAGAGAGAGAGAGAGAGAGAGAGAGAGAGAAAACAGAACTTAAGATTTTACAGAACATTTTCTCATAAAGACATCAATATAAATATCCTAGGAGAAAGAGCAAGGGAAAGGGAATAATTGAAGAAAGCTTGACTATAAATCTTTCCAAACTACCTGGAAGATAAAAAGGCACATGTCCAAAAAGCAGTATGAACCCAGAGGATGGTGGCCATAAAACCCTCCCTGAGCATCTATGGAATGACATTGCTGAAGAAAATAGAGAGTCTAGCAAGATCACCAGAAAGTGGCCAACAATGAAGATATGGTGTGAATAGGATTAAAATACATTATGTGAATTTTTCATTATGTGAATGAATTTTTTTCATCATGTGCATGAATTAATAAAATATATTTTTGAGATTTATAAAAAAGAAATTGAAGGAGAGCACTGTAAGCTGAAAAAAAGCAATACGCAATAGCTTGGAGCTGTACAAAATTAATGAACATAATAAAATTGCTATATAGGTAAATGCAAAATTAATATATTTTGTATCGTGTTCCCTTTTAGTTAGCTTAAAAGATAAGTGCCTAATATACAATTTATAAGTACTAGATGAGTTCCTAACAACATATCAGATAAATACATGTGTAGTTTTCCATGTAATAAGGGTTCTGATATTATTTTTAATAAAGTTTTTATATTTGAAGCTTACATAATTTTAGTAGAAGCTTTTACTGTGGAATAAATAGCCGTTTACTTTTGCTGAAAATAAAGGGGTAACAGTGAATGTACTGTTTCTTCTTTTCCTTCTTCTTCTTCTTCTTCTTCTTCTTCTTCTTCTTCTTCTTCTTCTTCTTCTTCTTCTTCTTCTTCTTCTTCTTCTTCTTCTTCTTCTGGCTCATGGTCAAAGGTAATACTCTCCTGTATGAACCTGTAGGACTTCACACTCCCTTACCATCACATTTAACTTTTCCATGACAACCCTGATTTCAGCCAGATTAATTTGTAATTTGTCAGCATGATGTGTTTCTTGCATTTCTACTACATTCAATGTATTATCTATTTCATCTTGTCATTTGTTAAAAATCATGTTATTAATAGGTGTGCTTTTTATAAACACCGTGCCTCTGGTCTTTAAGGTTTTCTTTTGAATTTTTAGACATTTTCTGAGGCATGATGGATGCTTTCATATGCCATTGTCATGCCTCTTTGGGCCTTCACATTTATTGAGAAATCTGTTTGTTGTGTTTTTAAAGAACAAAGTGTTTTGAAGAAAAGGATCTGGCTCCTTGGATTCTACTACACACATCAGATAGCTCTGGCTTTCTAGTTGGACACAAGTATATCATTAGTATAAAATATAGTATTCTAACGGACTCTGGACTCTTTATTTGTTAAAATTATATTTTAACTTAAAAACAATTAAAATTAAATTTAAAATATTTTATTATAGAAAGTTATTATAAAGATACTAACATAGAAATTATTATAAAAATAAAAAAGCATTCACAGTACAGCTTGTTCTGTACAGTGACTTTCAGGTCATCCAGAACTACAAAGAAAGACCCTGTATCTTTGGGTTTCTACTGCTGTAAAGAGACACCATGACCATGGCAACTCTTATAAAAGAAAACATTTCATTGTGGCTAGATTACAGTTCAGAGGTGTCAGCATGTCTATAAGCATGACAACATGCAGGCAGACCTGTTGCTGGAGAAGAAGTTGGGAGTTCTGCATCCAACTCTGCAAGCAGCAGAAAGAGAGATAGTTCCTGGGATTGGCTTGAGCTCTTGAAACTTCCAAGCTCACCCCTTCTCCAAAAGACCACACCTCCTAATTGTGCCACTCCCTGTGAGCTTCTGGGGGCATTATCATTTATACCACCACACACCGTCTCACTTTCTCCCACTGAGATGAGACACATGACCAAAGCAACTTATAGAAGAACAAGTTTAATGGGGGCTTACAGTTTAGACGGTAAGCCCATAATCATCATGGCAGGTGGCATGGTAGCAGGCAGGCAGGCAGGCAGGCAGGCAGGCATAGTGCTAGAGTAGTAGCTGAGAGCTTTCAACCTGATTCATGAGTGGGAGACAAGGAGCAAGAGATAACTGTGAATGGCTTGGAGTTTTGAAACCTCTAAGCTTATCCCCAATAACATCCCCCCTCCAAGAAAGCCATGCCTATTAATTCTTCCCAAACAGTTCCACCAGTTAGTGATCAAGCGTCAAATATACGAGCCCAATTCAAACCTGTCTCAAAAAAAAAAAAAAAGTGTTCCTTAGATTTTAAGATGGAACCATATTTATTGATATTTTAACCCATCAGGTCTTCCCAGAATTCCTTTAATTAGAGGACAGTCTTTCAAAAGTCAAAGGAAATGTTTTATACAGGTGTGTTGTCTGGCACAGAGAGAAGCTGTGCAGTGCAAAACAGTCCTGATCTATAAGATCTCACTTAGAGCCTGTAACAGAGAAAGTACCAGTCACTGAACACAGGCAAGTGGCTGCTTGAGGTAACAGGAAATATTTCAAATTTAACTCGAAATACATGAAAACATATATTTTCCCCCACATTGACTTGGAGCAAACGTCTCTTGAATTCATTTTTCACGAAGATGTGAGATTTTTACTTTGAGCATCTCACATCAGAAAGGTGTTTATTTTTTAGCAATTCTTTGGTCACTGTCAATAACCACAATATGGCAGTCTCTTCTTAGAGATTCTGGGGAAAACTCTCAAGTGTTTTTGAATAAGAGAGCGGTGGGAGAGTGGGAGGAGGGGAGGGGAAGGGAGAAGGGGAGGGGATTGCTGATGAAGCAAGGGTGTTGAAAAGAGCTTAAGATCTGAATCGCCAGTGGAGAGAGATGAAGAGCAAATGATGAAATCCTTGAGTGTTTCACTAGTGGTCCTGTGGCTCCAGTTTAATTGTGAGTTTGGACATTTCTTTTGGATATAAGGTGTTATAAATGAGGTCACTGCCTACTCTAGGATAGTGGTAGAAACATAGATGTTTTAAATCTCTAGTTAAGGGGTGGGAGGCCCATGGAAAATTTATTCTAGAGTGTTAGCATCCAAATGCATCCAGTCTTGATCATCTGACCTTTGTTTTTCTGCACAGGGGTGAGCAGCCAGCAGAAGGTGCAGCAGAGCCCAGAATCCCTCACTGTCTCAGAAGGAGCCATGGCCTCTCTCAACTGTACGTTCAGTGATCGTACTTCTAACAACTTCAGGTGGTACAGACAGCATTCTGGGAAAGGCCTTGAGGTGCTGGTGTCCATCTTCTCTGATGGTGAAAAGGAAGAAGGCAGATTTACAGCTCACCTCAATAGAGCCAGCCTGCATGTTTCCCTACACATCAGAGAGCTGCAACCCAGCGACACTGCTCTCTACCTCTGTGCAGTGAGCACACAGTGCTCCCCAGACACCTGCAGCCTGCACCTAAACCTTGGGTCCCTACAAGACTTGAGCTAGAGCACACTTGATTTGGAAAGTCTTTGTCTTAAGGCAATACCTCATTCTGAACACATAGTGCTCTAAGCTTTGTGACTCTTCTTCCTCCCTCTTTTTATTTCTTATAATCTATTGAATCTAATGAGTGATACCCAATGCTTATGGGTACAGATCATTCACTGATGCATGGGCAACCTACAAGGGTCTACTTTCTTAAAGAATGATGACTCTCTTTGCCCCAACAGTTACCAATTGCTAATTGTTCCTCAGCTAGGAAAGGGCCTCATGAGCCCCTTTACCCTTCATACTCGAGGTTTTATGTGTCTTGATTTTGTACATATCTGATGCAGGTCCTGTGAGTTTATGTTGTGCAACAGCCATGCCATGTCCAGAGGAAAGAATTTTAAAGCTCTCATCTTCTCAGTCTTATGTTTTTTCCCCACTTCTCTTCCAAGATATTCCCTAAACTTTGTTGGGATTAGGAGTTGGTAGAGATGTTGCACCGGTGGCTGAGTACTCACAGTCTCCAATTTTCATTAATCTAAACATTCTTCTTATCCCTGAATTTTTACAGTTTTCCAGTTCTGCTTTGTGATGTTTTCCTAGCCTTGGGGGAGCTGATATAGATATCCCACTTAGGTTTGAGACTCAACACTTATTCTCAGTACTTATGCATCAATTCACTGAAAAGAAAGCTTTTCTGACCATGGCTAAGGGCAACTCTATTCTGATCGTTGGCTTTTGTTTGAACTCAGTCACATTCCTTTCTTGCAACTGGGAGGCACATTTTGACTCTTCCTTTGGATGATCATATTATCAGTGTTGGTTCAAGAACAAATTCATAGATGGAGTCTCAGATCTGGCTATACCACAGTGAATTTCCTCAGGGCTCCAGTTATAAACACTGGCCAGGCTCCTGTTCAGCCCATGCTAACATCCTTTGTACTGTTTAAAGCCAGGGTCGAAGTTCTTATTTACATTTTAGTTTTTGTCAGTTTAAACCCTCTTGAATTTTGTGCAGATCCAATTCAGCTTTCTTTCTGCATTCTTACAGTCATCTCTATGTCCCATTCAGCCTTTTCTTGTTAGCCTAAAGAATAAAAAGCTTAATATGTTTGATAGCACCAGAGACAGCTGAAATGCAGAAGCATCAATGCCAGCCAGTGACTATCAACTGTTAAGCAGTCAAGGTCAGCATCAAAGAAAGCACAAGTCCGAGGTAGGTAGAGGAGCCTCATCAACATCTAATGGGTGATTAGTACCCGAACATCACATGATCATCTCCCAAGCTGGGACAGGCATAGAGCGTGAGGAGGTTGCCAGCTCTTTCCTCTCTGAAATCTCTCCCAGAAGTTTCTTTCACTTTTTCCTATTCTCACTTTCCTATAATTCTCTTAATAAAGATTGCCTTGGCTTTGAATACACTTACAAGAGTCCACATTTTTCTTTCATTGACATAAGATCACAAACCCAGAGCCACTGTCCTCGGTCAATCTTTGGTACTGTCAGTGTCTGGCACTAGGTCGTTTAGTCACATACAGCTGAATTGTGAAAAGACTTGCACTTTAGAATCAAAGTCTCTGCATCCCTGGGATCTATATAAAACTATTTTGACATTCATGTCTCATTGAATCAAACTATTACATTTTAACTGTTCTAGAAAAGGCAGAGAATGGAATAGCTTTGTTATTTCTTGTGAATCAGCTCTGGATTCAGGTATCTCACAGCATGTTCCAGTGGCAGGATGAGGTGGCAAGAACTAGATGGCAGATGGCAATATTGCAGTGCTTCGGTTCCTTTAGACTGTGTATGTGTGTTTAGACAAAGCTTTCCTCTGGAAGGTTAGGTAAAAAGCCAGGGCTCTGTAAAATAGACTAGAATGTGTACTCAGTATTGGGAGCTAACTCTTATTTTCTTAGGAACTTAGTTCCAAATAAGAGTCTAGAGTTGCATCCCCTGTGATAGAAGGGAGAACTGATAAACTGGTAGCCTTCATGGCAGTATGCCTTCAACTAGCTGGTGAGTTTGATCTACTGGTAATGGGAACAGGGGCATCTATGTTCAGAGGCTGCATCTTTGAAGAAGCCAGGTCTTGATATTTTGGTACTGCACTTGGAAAATGTAAATGCGAACTTCTGACCTCTAGTTTATGTTTCTGTCTAGATGTGAACAACCGACCAGCAGAGAATCCTCATGCTCCAAGCAGCTGGGAAGCTGAACACATTACCAACAATTGCAGTAGCAAAACTCCCATAGCTGCTCTGCAGTGGCACAGGCAGGACTCGGGTAGAGGTCTCACCCTGCTATCTTAATAAATTTAACTGTGATAGAGAAACAGTGGAAGACTAAATCACATTAACACAGAGAGACTAGGAGTTAAACATATTCACTGTTAGGCAGACAGGTAGGGAGAGGGGCCATATAGTTATCAAAAACAATGGACTTTAAAGATGGCTGGCTTCTTCTTTACCATCTTGATCTGAGATAAAGCTTGGCAATTTAAAACAGAGGCCTGGTGAGTCTTTTCTCCATAAGTACTTCTCTCTAAGCCCCACATAGGCACACTGCTGCTGTCAAACCTGAACAAGTTCAAGGCCTGATCAAGACATGTTTATGCCAAAGCTGTGGGCCAATTAACCATCTTGTGTTTATTCAAACTGACCAACCCTAAAGGAGGGGAGGAAATCTTTTTAAAGATCCTTATAAACACCAGCATTGCAGAAGACACTAGATTTGGGGGTTCCTGAATGCCCCCTCTGCTCTGCAGAGGTTCTCTGTTCTTTATCTCTATCTGTCTATCTATCTGTCTATCTATCTATCTATCTATCTATCTATCTATCTATCTATCTATCTATCGTTTCCTCATGATATAAGAGTTTCTTCATCAGTTGATTCTGTCTACTATGTTTTCTCTGTTTCCATGTTGGACTCAAGATTTTTCTACCTAGAAATTCTTTAACTGACAGAGAAAAGGAACGTATCACAGTCCCCAGATGGTGATAAGGGCTCTACTCAGAGCACTTTCCTGTCCCTTTCTTGTTTAGCTTCTTTGAGTTTGTGGAATGTAATTTGGTACCTGTATTATATGGCTAATATTCACTTATAAGTGAGTACATACTATGCATGTCCTTTGGGGACTGGGTTACCTTACCCAGGATGATATTCTCAAATTCCACCCATTTGCCTGCAAAATTCATAATGTCTTGGTTTTTAATATTTGAATAGTATTCCATTGTGTTGATTTCTTTATCCATTTTTCAGTTGAGGGACATGTAGAAGAATGAAAATAGATCCACACTTATCTCCCTGGACAAAACTCAAGTCCAAGTGGCTCAAGGACCTCAACATAAAGCCAGATATACTAAATATCATAGAACAGAAAGTGGGAAATACCCTTAAATGCATTCGTACAGGAGACAATTTCCTGAACAGAACACCAATGGCTCAGACTCTAAGGTCAACAATTGATAAATGGGACCTCATGAAACTGCAAAACTTTTGTAAGGCAAAGGGGACTGTCAATAGGACAAATTGGCAGCTCACAAATTTGGAGAGAATCTTCACCAACCCTACCTCTGAGGGAGGACTAATATCCAAACTTTACAAAAAACCAACAACCCAATTAAAACCAACAACCCAACAGCCCAATTAAAACAAGGTAAATTGCTAAACAGAGAATTCTCAACAAAATAATCTCAAATGGCCAAGTAGCACTTAAAGAAATGTTCAAAGCCTTAGTCTTCAGGGAAATGCAAATCAAAACAACTGTGAGGTTCCTTCCATTTTACACCCATCAGAATGGCTAAGATAAAAACCTCAAGAGACAGCACCTGCTGGTGAGGATATGGAGCAAGGGGAACACTTTTTCATTGCTTGTGAAAGTGCCAACTTGCACAACCACTTTGGAAATCAATTTTGAGGTTTCTCAGAAAACTTGGAATATTTCTTACTCAAGACCCACTATACTATTCCTAGGCATATACCCAAAGCATGCTCCATTCTCTAACAAAGACACTTGCTCAACTATGTTGATAGCAGGCTTATTCTTAATAGCCACAATCAAGAGTTATGAATCCTTGTGGATCATAAGGGAGGACTTAGCAGTACTTAGAGGCCTTTAATCTCTGTGTAGCATCAAGGCCTATATATGCCTTTGACACACTGAGGTAAGTCTTCTAGTTGCAGGAAGTTGTGATTCATCGGGAATTATAATGAGCAGCACCCTGAAATGCTATAGTTTGGAGGTAAGTATTTCTGATTAAATATACTCTAATAACTAGTTATGCTTGCTTCTACTCTACACATGCACTACAGTTTTCAAATCTTGCAGCTTTCCTCAGCAGATATTTACTCTCCCTGGAAACTGAAACACCCAGTGGTCACCACTGTGACTTGGGTTTTGCCCTTGGACTTCACTCATTGACCTCTCAAGGCTCCCAGGAATCTGGCTCTGCTGTACAGTGCCTGGTATCCCTAGCTTTCCTCTGTGCCTCAGTGCAGGAACTGGTGATCATAGGCAGTTATAAGCATTATGCAGACGGTACTGAGTTCTACTGCCAGGTTCCCCTGTAGTCCATACCCTTTATCACTGATGTGGTTTCTGAATGCCTACGTGGCTAAATTGAGGAAAAAACTTCCCAGCATGGACAGTTTCCAGAAAGTACCCAAAGAGACTATTTTGCAGGAACCTTTTTTTTTTTAAGTGAAAAACTTACTATTCTTTTACCCTGGGGTATCTTACCTTCCAGGAACCATGCCTAGCATTCCAGTGAAAAGTAGTATGTATTCTATAGCAGCACTGATCTCGTCAATAAGTACAGTTGATTTTTGTCTGCACCCATCATGTCTGTAGCTTTAAACACATTACGTCTTTCTATTTTTGTTCTCTCCATTCTCAGTAAAATCTGGGTAAAAGAAGTAAGTAATTACCCAGGGAAGGCCTGGATGTCTTGGTGCCTTAAGTAAGTAAGTAAGTAAGTAAGTAAGTAAGTAAGTAAGTAAGTGAATAAATGTGTCTGTCAGTGAGCTTCCAAGTGAGTACCAGCCTTATTTCTTAATGCTTTACTACCCACATATATGTTTCATTCAGAAATAGGTTTTATCATCAAGTTCTGGAGAGTAACAAGATCACTGTAGATATATTACCAATATAGAGAACTGGCAATTACCTGTAATGTTGAGCGAATATAGGACCCCACTGGACAATAACTTCAACAAATAAAACCCATGCCTGCCACTGGGATTTTAATTTGTTATCCCATGGTGCCTTTTAAGAGGTTTGTTGTCCCATGATATGGTAAGTCTAGTTAATATGTGTATAGACTTAGGAAGCGTCTACAGTAGTAGATAAGTTCTTATGTGACTTTCTACCTCTGATTTCCACCATATGCTCTGCTCTGACATTAAGCCCAGCAAGTGATAAACAAGACCTAATGAAACAAAACCCCTTCTGCACAGCTAAGAACACCACCATGTGAGTGGAAAGCCATCCTACAGAATGAGAAAACCCTTTTAAACTATACTTATACATACAAGCAACTAAAAATCCATAAACATCAAGAAACAAAACCAATTTTAAAATTAAAGATGAAACTAAACAAAGAATAATCAAAATATAAATAATGAATGGCTGAGAAATATTTCAGCATCATTACTTATTACATAAATGAAAATTAAAGCTGTTTGAGATTCCGTATCACTCCAGGAATGATAGCAAAGAACCAAAAAGCAAATGATGAAAAATACTGCCTTGGATTTGGAGAAAGGGAAACATTAATTAACTGCTGATGGGTGTGCATACTGATGGGTTGCTATGGAAATCAATGTTAAGTTTCCTCAAAGTTTAGAAATAGGTCTATCAGATGATCCTGGTATATTTTCTTTTCAATATACCTAAACAACTCTATAGACTATATCTGATTATTCATGTTCAATGCTGTTCTAGTCACGGTAGCTAGGGAATACATACAAGCAAGATGCCCAGCAGCCGATGAATTGGTAATTAAAAATATAGAACGTTCATTTGGTTTTTGGTTTGCTTGTTTGTTTGTTTAGACATTAGCCATCATTTATGAGTAAAATGAAATTTCAATGTAGCTTTAATCTGTATTTTCATGATATCTAGAGGTGTTAACACTATTTGTACTTCACCTTTTGAGAACTATTTATATAGTTCCATGCTCTATTTTTATTGGTTTGTTTTATTGATGTTTAGATTTTAATGTTATTTTTATATTCTAGATACTTAATGTTCTCAGATGTATACCTGAAAAAATAAAGCTCTATTCCCCTTGTACATTTTGAAAAATTCATGTAGAAATGAGTTATAGAAGCATCCATAAATACATACATACACATACATAAAGCGTGTCAATAGAGTTATTCTGAAGTGAGGCAACAAAGCCCCTATTAGACCAATATGGGAAAACAAGCAAAAAGCTAAATTACAGAAATAGCTTACTTTCTATTGGCTAGTGAGGTTTCATATACTCCTCTATATTATGAGCTATTTGCAATACACCCCCGCCAGCACTTGATAGTAAAAACCTTTGATGAAATGACAGAACATGGAAAAATTAAGCTGGTGCTTACATTGAAGCTTCAGTCTTACTGGATAGTTTCCATGGTGCTAGAATGTGTTACACATGCTACTGAAAGAGAAAATGAATGGCAGTCTTTCTGAGTTCTGAATCCTATGAGCTAAAGCCATAGCCTGGCAGACATGACAGTCAGTTCAATGGTGGCACAAAGGCAAAGGAAGTAACCAACCAATTTCTGATTCAAGCTAAGGTCTGTTCCACAAATTGGAACCCATACACAGCATCATTTTCAGGGCTAAGAACTTGTGACTAGACAAGACATAGGCCATATGGGAAACCCTATGGTTATTATTCTGCTAAATGGAGATATTACTAAACCAACACCTAAGGAGTTATTGGTATATATACAGTCTTCTTCAGAGAGACTTCTTGCGGTAGCACATGGTGATTAACAGAGAACCAGAACCCATCATGCTACAGAGAAGAAGAGGGTGTAGCTTACTCAGCTCCAGATGGGACATCTATATTTCACAGCCTCCTCCCAAGACACAGAGTTCATTGAGGATGAGAGGGTGGAAAGATTATAAGAGCCATAGGTGGTGGGTAACTACAGGGAAACAGTGTGTTCAGGACACTGCAGAACAGCTGCACATATGCACTTACAGAGGTTGACAGGACACATAAGATATACAAAGGATCAGGTCAGTCAAAATTCCATCACAAGGAGGTGAAGTGGGCTATTGGTTATTGGTAGTTGCTAGTAACAAAAGTCTGTTTTCTTTAAGGTACAGACTCTGGTGCATAGATCAGCCTCCACTGAAGGCCATATATCCAAGAGTATACGAACAGCACAAGCTGTAACACAAAACTTGATATGTTTTATTTTTTAAACGGGTGGTGCAAAATTGGTTTGGTATGGAAGAGGGGATGGATTTGGCAGAAAGGGAGGGAGCAGGTGAGTATGCATAGCATTCTCAAAGAACTAAAAAAATGAGAGAACATGGAAACATTTTAACAGATGTGTGTGTGTGTGTGTGTGTGTGTGTATGTATATGTGTGCGCGCATGTGTGTTTATGTATGATAATCATGCAAAATACCATAGGATATACATAGTTCAGTCATGTTAGTGATTTCAGGCATCCACTGGAGACTTGAGACCTGACTCCTTTGGGTGAGGTTCCAAGTTTACATGCAATGTGCTGTGCAGACAACTGTGGTGCAGGTTGAAGGGAAACCAGCAGAGGGCACTACCCCTTCAGATGTGGTTAACATCTCATTCTGGTGGTGACTTAATGTGACAGACTCACTGTGCAGACAGAGGCCCTTGTCTGTGAGTGAGGAGTGTGGGGAGATCCTGCAGGAGGACTGCCCTGTGAGATTGGTACACTCAAGGACCAAGTGTCATTTCTTCCATGAACATGCGTCCTGACACCTGCTCAGTTCTTGTGCTCCTCTTAATGTTCAGTAAGTCATATTTTACTCTAGGGTTAATGATGTCATTTTCTTACAACTCTGGCAGTCTCTAGTGTTCCTCCTTGCATAAAAAGTAATTCCTCTACATTCATTCATTCATTCATTTTTAAAATTTATTTTCAGGAAGGAGCAATGGAGACTCCGTGACCCAGAGAGAAGGCCTGGTCACTCTCACAGAAGGGTTGCCTGTGATGCTGAACTGCACCTATCAAACTGCTTACTCAACTTTCCTTTTCTGGTATGTGCAATATCTCAATGAATCCCCTCGGCTACTCCTGAGGAGCTCCACAGAAACAAGAGGACCGAGCACCAAGGATTCCATGCCACTCTCCATAAGAGCAGCAGCTCCTTCCATCTGCAGAAGTCCTCAGTGAAGCTGTCAGACTCTGCCCTGTACTACTGTGCTTTGAGTGACATGGCGAGAGAGACTGCAGGGGAAGCTGCACATGAACCAAGGGTGCTGGAGGGCTGATAGTGGAGGCCCTGTGAGGGAGGCTATGTGCTTTCCCTAAGCGGTTGTTTACCTAGCTTCCTGAAAAACATGAACAACTGTGAGATCAGACACCTAGAAATCTAGCAATTGGTGAATATTCTGATGGGGTAGGATGGAAGCCATTGCTAGAGATAAATCCAAGCTTTGATCCCAGAAATAAAGTTCTCTCCCTAGATGGAGGAGCTCTCCAGGAAAACTCTGACATGGGATTTATCTCTACCAACATGTCTTACAAAATATAGTGATTTAAATTCTCCAAGAGTCTTCTTTTATTACACTTCAAATTTATGACTGAAATGAGGAATATAGACTCTAGTCTTTAAAAATTTGCTTCAGTCTCACTCCATCAGTTATTTAGATTCTCCCTCTCTTTGGATCATGTTACCGGAGAGTTCAGCACAACTTCCCATCTCAGTTTTTTTGTTTATTGTTGTGAAGAGATGCCATGGTCAAGACAACTTATACGATAAATCATTTAAATGGGGGCTTGATTAGAGATTAGAGGGTGAGTGCATGACTGCCATAGTAGCAGGTCAGGCAGCCATGGCCCTGGAGCAGTAGCTGAGAACTTTCATCTGATCACAAGCAGATACAGAGAGAGGGAGAGACTGGGTGTGGCTTGGGCTTTGAGAGCAAAACTCACCACCAATAACATGCCTCCCCTGACAAAGCCACACCCTATGATCCTTCCTAAAGAGTTTACTAACCCCAAATCAAATTTTCATATATTTGAGCCTATGAGGGCCCATTCTCTTTCAAATCACCACACTCCCTGAGAGCCTTCACTTAGGGAAGCTGCTAATGAAACACAGCTGTTAGAGGTCTCAAAATGATGCCCTGAGATGCAGGTCCTTCCCTGTCCTACGCATTGTGTATGATGCAGCCTGATCTTAAAAGACTATCCACAAATCCCTTCCTTTTAAAGTCTACTTTTGTCTGACATTGCACTTTTGTTAAATCCTGACCATTTGGTATACTCACTCATCTGGGATTAGAGTTAGTTCCTCTGACATTGATCTGAAAGATGGAAAAGGAGGCCAAGGTTTCTGTAAGAGATTTTGGTTAAAAATAAAATACTCTAGTTGTCAAATTTATCTTTCTGAAAGAGAAGAAAGATCTGAAATCAAGGACCATAGTGCTTATCAAGAAAGACTCATATTTGTGTACACAAAGAAGAGCCAAGACATTCTCTCTTGCTGCTTAGGGAGCAAAGTGGGATGTTTTATTGAATTTATAAATGCCAAATCTACTTCTTTTTTGTTTGTTTGTTTGTTTTGTTTTTCTTTTTTTTCATTTTTTATTAGGTATTTTCCTCATTTACATTTCCAATGCTATCCCAAAAGTCCCCCATACCCACCCCCCAATCTCCTACCCACCCACTCCCCCTTTTTGGCCCTGGGGTTCCCCTGTACTGGGGCATATAAAGTTTGCAAGTCCAATGGGCCTCTCTTTGCAGTGATGGCCAACTAGGCCATCTTTTGATACATATGCAGCTAGAGACAAGAGCTCCGGGGTACTGGTTAGTTCATATTGTTGTTCCACCTATAGGGTTGCAGTTCCCTTTAGTTCCTTGGGTACTTTCTCTAGCTCCTCCATTGGGGGCCCTGTGATCCATTCAATAGCTGACTGTGAGCATCCACTTCTGTGTTTGCTAGGCCCTGGCATAGTCTCACAAGAGACAGCTATATTTGGGTCCTTTCAGCAAAATCTTGCTAGTGTATGCAATGCTGTCAGCATTTGGAAGCTGATCATGGGATGGATCCCTGCATATGGCAATCACTAGATGGTCCATCCTTTCGTCACAGCTCCAAATTTTGTCTCTGTAACTCCTTCCCTGGGTGTTTTGTTCCCATTTCTAAGAAGGGGCAAAGTGTCCACACTTTGGTCTTCCTTCTTGAATTTCATGCGTATAGCAAATTATATCTTATATCTTGGGTATCCTAAGTTTCTGGGCTAATATTCATTTATCAGTGAGTACATATTGTGCGAGTTCCTTTGTGATTGGGTTACCTCACTCAGGATGATGCCCTCCAGGTCCATCCATTTGCCTAGGAATTTCATAAATTCATTCCTTTTAATAGCTGAGTAGTACTCCATTGTGTAAATGTACCACATTTTCTGTATCCATTCCTGTGTTGAGGGGCATCTGGGTTCTTTCCAGCTTCTGGCTATTATAAATAAGGCTGCTATGAACATAGTGGAGCATGTGTCCTTCTTACCTGTTGGGACATCTCCTGGATATATGCCCAGGAGAGGTATTGCTGGATCCTTCGGTAGTACTATGTCCAATTTTCTGAGGAACCGCCAGACTGATTTCCAGAGTAGTTGTACAAGCTTGCAATCCCACCAACAATGGAGGAGCCAGCATCTGCTGTAACCTGAATTTTTCATCTTAGCCATTCTGACTGGTGTGAGGTAGAATCTCAAGGTTGTTTTGATTTGCATTTCCCCTATGATTAAGGATGTTGAACATTTTTTCAGGTGCTTCAATGCCATTCGGTATTCCTCAGGTGAGAATTCTTTGTTCAGTTCTGAGCCCCATTTTTTAATGGGGTTATTTGATTTCATGGAGTCCACCTTCTTGATTTCTTTATATATATTGGATATTAGTCCCATATCTGAATTGGGATAGGTAAAGATCCTTTCCCAATCTGTTGGTGGTCTTTTTGTCTTATTGACAGCGTCTTTTGCCTTGCAGAAGCTTTGCAATTTTATGAGGTCCCATTTATCTATTCTTGATCTTACAGCACAAGCCTTTGCTGTTCTACTCAGGAATTTTTTTCCCTGTACCCATATCTTCGAGGCTTTTCCGTACTATCTCCTCTATAAGTTTCAGTGTCTCTGGTTTTATATGGAGTTCCTTAATCCACTTAGATTTGACCTTAGTACAAGGAGATAGTAATGTATCAATTCACAATCTTCTACATGATAACAGCCAGTTGTGCCAGCACCATTTGTTGAAAATGCTGTCTTTTTTCCACTGGATGGTTTTAGCTCCCTTGTCAAAGATCAAGTGACCATAGGTGTGAGGGTTCATCTCTGGGTCTTCAATTCTGTTCCATTGGTCTACTTGTCTGTCACTATACCAGTACCATGCAGTTTTTATCACAATTGCTCTGTAGTACAGCTTTAGGTCAGGCATGGTGATTCCACCAGAGGTTCTTTTATTCTTGAGAAGAGTGTTTGCTATCCTAGATTTTTTGTTATTCCAGATGAATCTACCAATTGCCCTTTCTAATTTGTTGAAGAATTGAGTTGGAATTTTGATGGGGATTGCATTGAATCTGTAGATTGCTTTTGGCAAGATAGCCAATTTTACTATATTGATCCTGCCAATCCATGAGCATGGGAGATCTTTCCATCTTCTGAGATCTTCTTTAATTTCTTTCTTCAGAGACATGAAGTTCTTATCATACAGATCTTTCACTTCCTTAGTTAGAGTGAGGCCAAGGTATTTTATATTATTTGTGACTATTGAGAAGGCTGTTGTTTCCCTAATTTTTTTCTCAGCCTGTTTATCCTTTGTGTACAGAAATGCCATTGATTTGTTTGACTTAATTTTATATCCAGCTACTTCACCGAAGCTGTTTATCAGGCTTAGGAGTTGTTTGGTGGAATTTTTATGGTCACTTATATATACTATCATAGCATCTGCAAAACGTGATATTTTGACTTCTTCCTTTTCAATTTGTATCCCCCTGATCTCCTTTTGTTGTCTAATTGCTCTGGCTAGGACTTCAAGTACAATGTTGAATAGGTAGGGAGTGGACACCCTTGTCTAGTCCCTGATGTTAGTGGGATTGCTGCCAGCTTCTCACCATTTACTTTGATGTTGGCTACCGGTTTGCTGTAGATTGCTTTTATCATGTTTAGGTATGGGCCTTGAATTCCTGATCTTTCCAAGACTTTTATGATGAATGGCTGTTGGATTTTGTCAAATGCTTTCTCAGCATCTAACGAGATGATCATGTGGATTTTGTCTTTGAGTTTGTTTATATACTGGATTACATTGATGGATTTCTGTATATTGAACCATCCCTGCATCCCTGGGATGAAACCTACTTGGTCAGGATGGATGATTGTTTTGATGTATTCTTGGATTCGGTTAGCAAGAACTTTATTGAGGATTTTTGCATCAATATTCATAAGGGAAATTTGTCTGAAATTCTCTATCTTTGTGGGATCTTTTTGTGGTTTAGGTATCAGAGTAATTGTGGCTTCATAGAATGAGTTGGGTAGAGTACCTTCTGTTTCTATTTTGTGGAATAATTTGTGAAGAACTGGGATTAGGTCTTCTTTGAAGGTCTGATAGAACTCTGCACTAAACCCATCTGGTCCTGGGCTTTTTTTGGTTGGGAAACTATTAATGACTGCTTCTATTTCTTTGGGGGATATAGGGCTGTTTAGATCATTAACCTGATCTTGATTCAACTTTGGTACCTGGTATTTGTCTAGAAACTTCTCCATTTCATTCAGGTTCTCCAGTTTTGTTGAGCATAGCCTTTTGTAGAAGGATCTGATGGTGTTTTTTGGATTTCTTCAGGATCTGTTGTTATGTCTCCCTTTTCATTTCTGATTTTGTTAATTAGAATGCTTTTCCTGTGCCCTCTAGTGAGTCTGGCTAACGGTTTGTCTATCTTGTTGATTTTCCCAAAGAACCACCTCCTCGTTTGGTTGATTCTTTGAATAGTTCTTCTTGTTTCCACTTGGTTGATTTCCCCCCTGAGTTTGATTATTTCCTGCCATCTACTCCTCTTGGGTGAATTTGCTTCCTTTTGTTCTAGAGATTTTAGGTGTGCTGTCAACCTGCTAATGCGTGCTCTCTGTAGTTTCTTTTTGAGGCACTCAGAGCTATGAGTTTCCCTCTTAGAAATGCTTTCTTTGTGTCCCATAAATTTGGGTATGTTGTGGCTTCATTTTCATTGAACTCTAAAAAGTCCTTAATTTCTTTCTTTATTCCTTCCTAGACCAAGGTAACATTGAGAAGAGTGTTGTTCAGTTTCCACATGAATGTTGGCTTTCTATTATTTATTTTGTTATTGAAGATCAGCCTTAGTCCATGGTGATCTGATAGGATGCATGGGACAATTTCAATATTTTTGTATCTGTTGAGGCTTGTTTTGTGACCAATCATGTGGTCAATTTTGGAGAAGGTACCATGAGGATCTGAAAAGAAGGTATATCCTTTTGTTTTAGGATAAAATGTTCTGTAGATATCTGTCAGATCCATTTGTTTCAGAACTTCTGTCAGTTTCACTATGTCCCTGTTTAGTTTCTGTTTCCATGATCTGTCCATTGGTGAAAGTGGTGTGTTGAAGTCTCCCACTATTATTGTGTGAGGTGCAATGTGTGCTTTGAGCTTTACTAAAGTTTCTTTAATGAATGTGGCTGCCCTTGTATTTGGAGCATACATATTCAGAATTGATAGTTCCTCTTGGAGGATTTTACCTTTGATGAGTATAAAGTGGCCCTCCTTGTCTTTTTTGATGACTTTGGGTTGGAAGTCAATCTTACTAGATATTAGAATGGCTTCTCCAGCTTGTTTCTTCATACCATTTGCTTGGAAAATTGTTTTCCAGCCTTTCATTCTGAGGTAGTGTCTATCTTTTTATCTGAGATGAGTTTCCTGTAAGCAGCAAAATGTTGGGTCTTGTTTGTGTAGCCAGTTTGTTAGTCTATGTCTTTTTATTGGGGAGTTGAGTCCATTGATATTAAGAGATATTAAGGGAAAGTAATTGTTGCTTACTTTTATTTTAGTTGTTAAAGTTGGCATTCTGTTCTTGTGGCTGTCTTCTTTTAGGTTTGTTGAGGGATTACCTTCTTGTTTTTTCTAGGGTGTTGTTCCCATCCTTGTATTGGATTTTTTCTGTTATTATCCTTTGAAGGGCTGGATTCTTGGAAAGAATATGTGTGAATTTGGTTTTGTCGTGGAATACTTTGGATTCTCCATCTATGGTAATTGAGAGTTTGGCTGGGTATAGTAGCCTGTGCTGGCATTTGTGTTCTCTTAGTGTCTGTATAACATCTCCCCAGGCTCTTCTGGCTTTCATAGTCTCTGGTGTAAAATCTGGTGTAATTCTGATAGGCTTGCCTTTATAAGTTACTTGACCTTTTTCCCTACTGCTTTTAGTATTCTATCTTTATTTAGTGCATTTGTTGTTCTGATTATTATGTGTCGGGAGGAATTTCTTTTCTGGTCCAGTCTATTTGGAGTTCTGTAGGCTTCCTGTATATTCATGGGCATCTCTTTCTTTAGATTTGGGAAGTTTTCTTCTATAATTTTGTTGAAGATATTTACTGGTCCTTTAAGTTGAAAATCTTCATTCTCATCCACTCCTATTATTCATAGGTTTGGTTTTCTCATTGTGTCCTGTATTTCCTGGATGTTTTGAGTTAGGATCCTTTTGCATTTTGTATTTTCTTTGATTGTTGTGCCGATGTTCTCTATGGAATCTTCTGCACCTGAGATTCTCTCTTCCATCTCTTGTATTCTGTTGCTGATGTTCGCATCTATGATTCCAGATTTCTTTCCTAGTGTTTCTATCTCTAATGTTGCCTCAGTTTGGGTTTTCTTTATTGTGTCTACTTCCCTTTTTAGGTCTAGTATGGTTTTGTTCATTTCCATCACCTGTTTGGATGGGTTTTCTTGTTTTTCTTTTTGGACTTCTACCTGTTTGGCTCTATTTCCTGTTTTTCTTTAAGGACTTGTAACTCTTTAGCAGTGTTCTCCTGTATTTCTTTAAGTGAGTTATTAAAGTCCTTCTTGTCATCCTCTACCATCATCATGAGATATGCTTTTAAATCCGGGTCTAGCTTTTCGGGTGTGTTGGGGTGCCCTGGACTGGGCAAAGTGGGAGTGCTGGGTTCTGATGATGGTGAGTGGTCTTGGTTTCTGTTAGTAAGTATCTTACGTTTACCCTTCGCCATCTGGTAATCTCTGGAGTTAGCTGTTATAGTTGTCTCTGTTTAGAGATTGTTTTTCTGGTGATTCTGTTACTGTCTATCAGCAGACCTGGGAGACAGGCTCTCTCCTCTGAGTTTCAGTGGTCAGAGCACTCTCTGCTGGCAAGCTCTCCTCTTACAGGGAAGGTGCACAGATATCTGGTGTTTGGACCTCCTCCTGGCCAAAGATGAAGGCCCAAAAGAGGACCTTTCCCAGAAACTATGTTGCTTTGGCAGGTCACAGAAGCTGTCTGCTTCTGTGGTGCACACTCTCACCTGTGCAGACTAAGTTCCTAAGTTCGCTGGAGTCCCTGAACCAAGATGGCTCCCGCTGCTCCTGAGGCAAAGGGCTCCCGAGCCGGGCAGACAGCTGTCCTCTGGCCGGGAGGGTGGCTGAATGTCTGGGGCCGGAAAAGGGCACTGCCTCAGAGGCTCTGTGGCTCCCGCCTGTCCCAGAAGCTGTCAGCTTCTGTGGTGCACACTCTCACCTATGCAGACTAAGTTCCTAAGTTCAGAGGAGTCCTGGAACCAAGATCTGCAAATTTGTTTCCCAAATCTACTTCTAATGGTACAGCACAGAACATAATCTGTCAGATGAGCTTTGTCATTGTGTTTTTTATTTGGAATCTTTATAGATGTTAGGTAATCAGTACGAGGTCATGATGCAAGGGGTGATCTTTGGAGGAAGGTGAAATATAAAAAACAAACAAACAGAAAAACAGAACAAAACAAAAAAACCTTCAATTAGTGGGAAACTGGAACAGGCAGAATTTAAATGTGTGATAATGAGAGGGCAGGGCAGAGGAAGGAATGTGGGGAAAGGATATCTAAGACTAGTGGTACTTCGAACAAAGCAGCATGGAAAGCCACTGTTAGAGTAAGTTCTTGAAAGACATACTCCAACCAAAGTTGAGACTAGCAATAATCTGTGAGTATAAACACACACTTAGAAGCGATTACTTTGATTCAGTCATTTATCGAAATAACAATAGTATTTTCCCCCTAGGGACTATGACCTCTGAACCATGGGGTTTTGGGCCATGTTATACTACTAGGCATGAGTTCCCTCCTATGGGGTAGGCTTTAAATACAATCAGAAAGCCGTGATTATTTTGTAGAAGTCAGGCCACTATTGAGCACCCTTGGGCACATAATATTTGGAAGTTGAGTATTGTAGCATGCAGGGTCCACCACAGATGAATAGTATTGCTGTCCTTTCTTCCCCAGCAGGCTGCATAGGACCTTCCAGCACTATGACAGCTAGTCAGCAAGGAGGACATTTCCCCAGTCAGTTCAAGGTTGACTTCTCTGTCATGCAGCAGTAGAATGTGGTGCCTTTAGCCACAGAATCTTACCATCTAGTTATACTGGGCAACCAGGAACAATGACAATAGCCTGTGTTGTTTTGGATAATTCTGGGGCCTCCCTTAACAATAACTCCAATGCCTGACACTGAGATTGTTGTTTAATGAATTTACTTAATTTCTCCAAAACTGGACTTATGCATTTAAAATCATAATGAGTGTTAATATGATAAATTATTATAGTAAGGTTTTCTTTTTAGAACATATAGGCAATACATTATCCAAAATATTTTCTTGTAACTGGAAGAATATTTAATATAGGATTAATGAGTCATAGGCTCCAGTTTCCCTATACAATAGACTGCAGATCTAAGAAGAGAACAGGTGACATGATGTTATGTTCTAAATTGTGTTTAAAAAGTAAAACATTTTGAAGACTGTCTTTCACCAAATACCTCTCAATTACAATCACCAGGTGGTGGTGAAGTGGCTGTAAACATGTTTTGGACCCGGCTAGGATGCATGGCTGAGTTGGCCATATTCATGTGACCCATAGTCTGTTCACTGTGCACATAGGTGCGGCCATCCTGGTTTGTCAGCCTCTAGCTAACACTGCTTACATTGTGAGCACTTGCTTCCTGGTTCCTTAACTCAAATCAAGTTGGTTTGTTTCCAGGCAGTGTCTGGTGTTGGAATCTGTATCTCCCCTCCTCCCTGCTTCTAATAAGCTTTTCTGCTCTCACTGTTCACGGCTACCACACTGAGCTCTCTCTGATCGGCCTGAGGAGGACTCTGTACTTTGTGTGCTGCCTTTGGCATAAAATTGCCTCACAGAATGGACCTATTAAGATCCTCAATGACCTTATTTTGATATTTTGATTGATAATATAGACACACAGACATGAGAGAGAGAGAGAGAGAGAGAGAGAGAGAGAGAGAGAGAGAGAGAGAGAGAGAGAGAGTTAGTTATTTGGACAAGTTAACCCTCAGAATAACTGCTAGAGAGACTTGTGGTAGTGGAATTGGAAGATGACACTCATGTCTCCTGCCCCCTGGTGTCCATGCACTGCATAATCTCCTCCTGTGGGCAGGGCCTAGAATATGGCAGGTGACACTCCTGAATTATCTTGTAGTTTATAAGAAAAGACAAGGGACTGAATCGAGGCTCTCATAAACTTGATTTCTGTTGAATTTGAATTTGAGTTCATTGAAATGGAGATTGTCTGTGGTGGGCATTTTTTTTTTCTTTTTTCTTTTTTCTGTTAGTCTTTTGTGTTACCTCTTTTGAGAAATGTTAGCTTAGATGTGTTGCCAAATTTAAAATGTATTATTCCTATTTTCTTTCTTTCTTTTTATTAGATTTTTCTTCCTTTACATTTCAAATGCTATCCTCAAAACCCCGTATACTCTCCCCCCCCCTTGCTCCCCAACGGGGTGGGCTTTTTTGTTGTTATTGTTGTTGTTTATGTTTTTTATGCACTTTCACAATGTTTATTCAAGCCTATACTTAGTTCACTCTTTGTACTGTAATGCACCTGCAATATTCTCAGAAACATCAACCACATCTTTTTCTCAGGCATTTTGATGACATTGTGTAGAACTCCAGTAACCGCTCAGTGTCTAAATTCTGTGATTCTGGCTCTTATTTCACAATGTGTAAAGATGCTGAAATTTTATCACTCTAAAATATTTTCCCCATTCCAGTTCATAACCCTATACTCTTCTATTTAAAAACTCACAACTTTTGACACTTAGCATAAACCTTTCTCTGCCCATGATCAGAAACCCTTGGAATTCACCCTGAGAAGGCAACAAGGACAGTGCAAAGCCCACTGCAGTTGGGAACTTCCTATGTCTTTATTGGGCCTCCAACTGACACCTTCTAAAACATAAATGGCTTTTTCACTGATTAGAATAAACTCACTCAAACCTCTGTCTTAGCCTTACACTGCCATCCTGCTCTGCTCTCTGCTTACACTGCCCTCTCCATGCTCCCTTTGACGTTAAACTATCTGCGTTCTACTATCCTATCTTGTACTCTTAACTTTTTTTTTCCACCAATGCCCTATTTTCTAGTTTCCTGGCTTTGTCAGGGGGAATGGTATACAGTGGGTTCTGAGAGGAGTTGTAGCAGGAGCAGGGTGGTGGTGGATTTGGTCTGAATACATTATGTTCTTATACGAATTTATTAAATTGTTTTTTAAAACCTCTTCCACTGCCTCAGTATGTTCTGACAGCACATATTTTACCCAGATGTCAGACACAGGCCAAGGGAGAGAAAGTGTCTCTTCCTCATTGTCTCTCCAATGTTATTAGGATGAAGGTATCTAAACCTCCTTGCTCAGAGCAAGCTCTGTCTACCTCTCCTACTCTTCAGGCTTCATTTGCTTCCTGGGAATCTCTCAGGAAGGAGTGAGCTGCTTCCTGCTCATCTTGGTGACCTTGCTGTGCATCCTGAAGCTTGGACAGCCCTGTGAGTGTCACTCTGCTTCAGTCCATCTTCACAGAAAGAACACTGTGTGGCTTCACTCTGAACAGAGAGCCTCCTATTACTGGGCTCCCCACACAGCACTGAGGCTACAGGAGGATGCAGAGGTCAGGGACCCCCCAGCCTGATGGCTGCATCTGTGCATGTGCAACAGCTGCTCTGGAGCTGAGGGGCAGCTGCTCATCCCTGTCCCTCAGGGTCCTTGTGTGACACCCTCACTTGGGTCCCCAGCAGCTCCGGAAGCTTTCCCCAGGAAATCATCCTGTCTCTACCATGGAGGACTTTCAGACTGAGTCAGGAAGGACGAAAACTGTCCCACCTGAGGATCCCCTGACAATGGGACCGAGGGAGCTGAGTGTTCCTCTGCCTCAAGTCACAAGGGCAGAGCTGGACACAACCTGAGGCTTGCAGAGTAAGAGACCAGGGTCCCAACCTCAGGCACTTTCAGGGAATCGGCATGTTTTACAAAGACAACAGTACAGAGAAAGTAGTACCTTGGCAAGTACTTCATTCCTATGGGATAGATCATTTCTATGGGATAGATCTTAGTTGCCAATTACTTGTTTATAGTTGGAATGATCTGATTCTTGAGAAATAACACTTTTATCCAAGAGGGAAATTTTACCCCAATTATGCTAGAGGATTCTGATCAAAGTAGAAATCATTGATTGTTCTAATACTGTTTGAGACCGTGACAGACTCAGAGGGCATGAGGTGGGCTGTAAGCTGTTTTGGATCAGATTATGTAGTTGGTTTTTTATCACTAGTCTTATTTCTCATCCAGTCTTTTTATGGTAAAGCTTTACAATGCAGTCCTCTGCGTAGCACAGTGTTTCCTGCAGTCAGGACACCAGGGCTGCCTCCCTGTCACTCTGGAATGCAGCGCTCCTACATTAGTTTTCTTCAGTGCACTTCTTTCTTATGGAGTCCTAATTTTTATACAGCATTTAGAACACATTGTGACTGTTGCAGGAGTGTCCGACACTTTAAAATGCATTGCAAAGCCAGGAAACCATTGCACTTGGCTATATCTTTGTGTTCCTGGTTCTTTTTCTACTGCAATGATCTCACTTAAATTATTTCATAGGTGAAGACTTTTCTTTTTTGGTAATGCATATGAGTGTGAGTCTGTGTAAACATCTGATACCCCTGTACAGGTTCTGAAGAGGACCGCAGACTGCATCTGATTCCCTGGACCTGGAGTGACAGGCTGCTGTGAGTCACCTGATGTGGATGCTAGCAAGGGAGCTAAGGCCTCTAGGAAAAAAAATACCCTTAACTGCTAAGCCATCTTTGAGGCTCCAATAAAAGGTCTTTAGTTTTTAGAACATAAACCTGTTCTTTGATGTTTTTTGTTTTTTTACTGAGATTTCCAGGCTCTGTACACAGCTGAGGCACATTCTCTTGGGATGACATAGTCCTCTTTCTCTCATGGTTTCCTAACTCCATACAAACCAAGGGTCATCTCAGAATGCTCCTCTCCCCTCACTGTTCTCCACCCAGGCTCTGGGTAGGTCTGATTTGGGAGGAGCTTCAGGCTCTGAAGGCTGGGAGGGAACTCAGCAGGGTGTGGCCAGGCTGGGTTCCTGGGTGGAGCTGACTGGTTGCAGAAGAAGTAGGGGACACTTCAACAGCCACCCCGACACCACAGCCCAGGGGCTGGTTACTTGCTTCTGTCTCCAGCAGCCACACAAGCACCATGAAGAGGCTGCTGTGCTCTCTGCTGGGCCTTCTGTACATCCAGGTTTGCTGTGAGTCTGAGTGTCTGCATTCAGGGCACCTGAGAGGATCTGGCTCAGCACATGGAGGGGTGGGGAGAGCAGCTCAGGAGTCCTGCAGAGCTCCCACCTTCTCAGAGGACCTGAGTGTGCTCAGGGCTCTATGGACACTGCAGTGACAGCCATCTGTGTCTCTTTCTCTGTTTCTAATCAGGGGTGAAAGGACAGCAAGTGCAGCAGAGTCCCGTGTCCTTGGTTCTGCAGGAGGGGGAGAACGCAGAGCTTCAGTGTAACTTTTCCACATCTTTGAACAGTGTGCAGTGGTTTTACCAACGTCCTGAAGGAAGCCTCGTCAGACTGTTCTACAATCCTTCTGGGACAAAGCAGAATGGGAGACTGACATCCACAACAGTCATTAAAGAACGTCGCAGCTCTTTACACATTTCCTCCTCCCAGATCACAGACTCAGGCACTTATCTCTGTGCTATGGATCCACAGTGCTCCCCACACACCTGCAGCCCGCACACAAACCTTCAGCTGGGTGGGCGTGGCCCTTTGCAGTCACAAGACCTCAGGAAGCCACAAAGACTATCTGTCTGGTTTAAATACACCTTTCCTGTATTGGTAGAGTTGTAACTTCAGGTGAGCTTTTGTCCTGGTAGGGTCAGGACATTGGTCTTTATCTTCATTGCTCCATGCATACACCCTCTCAAAGCATAAATGTCTATGTTAGAACTAGCAGAGAAGCTGATGGGAGGATAGAATCAACATGATCATTTAAGCCACAGTGTGCAGAACTCATAAATGTTGAGGAGAAAATGGAATGGAGGCAAAGGCAGGCTTCCAGGTAGAACTGCTGTAGACAGAGTCAGGGTTAGTGAGGAGAAATAAAACCGCAGCCACAGCAAAAACATTGAACCGTGTAAGATACAGAATGCACAGATAGCTGCTTGCTCTCGTCGCCTTTCTGCTGCTGGGATAAAACACTGAGTAAAAGCACCCTCGAAGGTGATCAGATTTATTTAGCTTTCACTTCCAGGTCATAGTTCAACATTGGTGCTAATTAAGGCAGGAACTCAAACAAGAGATTCAAACAGAAACCATGCAGGAAGGCTGTTGGTAACTCACTCGCAGAATTATCCCTAATTAGCTTCCTTACAACCCAGAACCACTTTCCCACAGAACAGTGTCACCCACAGTGAGTTTTTGAATCTTCTAATTCATTATTGAGGGTTAGCGTTCATTTATTAACTTTATGCATCATTACTTTGAATTTTTTTCAGTAGAGATCTGAATATCTTTAAGAAAATAGACCAGGGAGTATGAAAAAGTACTCAAAAATATTGTTATTTAAACAATATGTACACATATTTCAAGTAACTTTAAATAGAATATCTAAAAAGTGTTCTTACAACTCAATAAAAGCGAATGATTGACTCCTATAATGAGCAAAATGAGCAGACTGTCTAAATGAACATGTGTGGGATAAGGACAAATACTTAGAATGCAGTTAGGGATTGTTTGGTTTAGTACAGTAGTGGTTGTAGGGTCTCCATGACTTTACTAGAAGATGGAGGCCAGTGCAGAAAGCCACAACAAATCAAGGTGCAGTGCTGTGGAGCCTAGTCATAGTGGGTGTGCCCATAGTACAACCCCTCCTCCTGCTAAGGCTCAGGAAACACTGAAGAAGACAGGAGGAAAGATGGCAAGAGCCAGAGGGTCAGGGTGTTGCTGCATAATTGTGTCTCCTGGGAAGTTTGGAAGCTACACAGATGAAGACCCACCAAGGTGAGCTGAAATGCAACAGCCACAGACATGCTAAAGTGGATAGGAAAAGCACAGTCTCTTGTTCTAGACAATGACCTACTGGAAACCAAGAATGCTGATGGTGGGGAAATAGTCTTTCTGTGAGATGAGCACACCAATTGGTTATCCAATACTGATTAATCAATCCTGACAACATACATACAAGTAACATTATCTAGATTGAACTGATTGTATTTATTTATTTATTTAGGAATAAATATGTATATACATACATATATAACAATGATTAATGAAAGAAGCCATAACTTTTAAAACCAGCAAGGAGAAATATATGGAAGGTTTTGGACAGATGACAGGAAGGATGGATTATGTGATTATGTTATAATCTCAAAAACTAAAAGATAAATATTTTAGTGAAAAAGAATGTTTGTGACTTAATAATCGCCATGTGTACCAGTGGTCTAAATAAGTGGTCAAAAAGTATAACTCATGTCAAATGCAGCCATTTGCTTATTATATAAAGTTCTATTGCAGGTAATGAACATTCTCATTTTTTTCATTTCTTATGAGTAGCTTCTCTCATTTTCAAGAAGGAAGTGGCTTTAGGCAATATAGAAAGATAGAGACTCATGATGGTACATGGAGAAAAGGCTGGAAGGGGAGGAAAGAAAACCATCCTATAGCTGACATTAGCATAGACAAAATCTCTCTCCACCTCAACAATATTGTCCCTAGAAAAATATTTAATGTCTAAAGGCCTGGACCATTAAGCACAGGAAACTGAGTGAAGACCTTCCTATATGGCCACAGGAGGGCAGTGCTGCTTCAGAGCAGCTGAAGGCTCTGGCTCATCCCACATACTTCTCAGTACACTAGAATTTAAAATTATTTAAAATTATTAAAGAATTGTTTTCTAAGTTGCCTAAGTTTACTTAGAGAGGAAATTCATACATCTATGTAATTATTTATCTATATTATATCTGTTTATTCTGGGCCCATAATGTTGACAAATAGGAATTTGTAAGTGAACACCATGAAAATGTATGCTATCCTTCAAGGCTAGAGCTGTGTTTCTTCTCAGATGGAAGGGTAGCCTGGGACTTGGAAACCCAGAAACCACACATCACTGAAGGGATAAGGTATCCCAATGGAAGGAAATCCAGATACATGAGAGCCCAGAAATCACACATCTCTGAGATGTGACAGTGTCACAAGGGAAGGGCATACTGGGACATGGGAGCTCTGGAACAGCACAGCTCTGAGAAGAAGCCTCCTAAGAAGAGCCAATTACAGATGACAGGGGAGGGCATCTCCAACCGCGATGAGGAGCTCAGGAGCGTCGGCTCTGTTCCACTTCTTTGCTTCTTCCCTTTTTTCCTTTATTGCTTCTTGGCTTCTTCTGATGAGACAGTCACACCAGGCAGCAAAATTCAGTAAAGAGATTTATTGGGTCAAGGGTGTGGAGGGTCAAATCCAGGAGTGGCTGCCTCTGCTCTCAAGAGCAGACATTGGGGAACTGGACAAAGAGCAGCTCTTATATAGGATTTCTTAGGGGATAGAGCTTTCCAGGACAGAGATTTCCAGATTGAAGGTTGTTGGGATTCAAGTCATGAGGTTGTGGATCTCAGAAATTGGTAGTTATTTGTGATCAGGAATTGGTGGGTTTTTCCTGCCTGAGGATTGGTGGCTTTTTTTAACCCCCTTTCCCTGCATCGGGCCCATGGGGTAGGTTGGGAAGTTCTTCTTAGCCTCAGATGGCTTTGGCTGAGGTTCCATCTTTGTATGTTGCTCAATGAGGTTGGAAAACAGGTGCTGTTACTGTGGACAGCACCTGTAGGACAGCTACTGTGATGGCATTTCAAGAAGGTCATAGGGTGAGGCAGGAGAGAAGATACGCCACTGTGGACAGCTCCTGTGAGAGCTGTAGCTGAGGGGTTATAGTACAGCCATTTTTGACAGCTCTTATGGGGCATCTTATGGTGGTTGTAGACTGGGGCTGCTCTTAACTACATTTGGCCAGCCCAGAGGGCCATGCTGTTTTGACTCCTAACCCATGGCAGCTTGTCCTTCCTCTTCCTGTACTCTTCTTCCTCCTCATGGTCCTTCTCTGATCCCAAGCATGTGAAACCTAAATCCCACCTATGCCTTTTCTGCTCAGATATTGGCTGTTGGCATCTTTATTTAACAATCAAAAATAACTTGGAGGAAGGGTCACTCAGCATCTACATACAGACTCTTTCATCTCAGGGGCAGCCAGTCTTGGGAGCCCCAAATTAACATTAGAATACAAGCATCAGGCCAATCCACTACATTTCCCCCTTTTTGTTCAATTAATAAGGCTCTTTCTCTTATAGTGACAAACAATACATAGTAGGGGCTTTTTTGAAACAATTATGAAAATTATTAGGTATGAATTACATTTAAAAGTCCAATCTATATTTTGTAACATAGATGAGGTACTTAACCATCTAGTCTATCTCAATAAGTCTAATATTCTGTACCCAAATTCTCTTCTCTTTTAATTTGTATCACTATCTTAAAAGCATCTTTTCAAATCTAGAACACTTTCCTTGAAGCTAATCAACTTAAGTTCAATTGTGAGACTCTAACTAGTCTTCAATTCCATCAGAGATTTGAGAAGGAATAAAATACTACCTGAGTATGCAGGAAGAATAAAGACAAAGCTTGCAAAACTTTAGAAATGATAGAGACAGGTGACCACCTGGATAGTCCCCAACATTCCTTATAACATTGGAGCATCTAGCTTCAGCCTTCTGGCCCAGAACATCTGACAGACCTTAAGTGAAGCAGGAATTATGAAGGACTAACTTACCCTGTCTTGGAAGAGCTTAATAGTGACAATCTTATGTCCATTTGTCCTTTTTTGGGCAGCCTTTTCTCTGCAGATGAAGTTAGGGTATTTCCCCCGCCCCCAGTGGCTAGCTTGCCACAATCTAGGCAACTCCAGGTGGAAGTATTGATGCTCATCACCTTCCTTGAAGTGGAATGGGGGTACTGTCAGGAGCAGACATGTCTCATAGTCAAAAGATCTTTGAATAAAGCCGGGCGTGGTGGCGCACGCCTTTAATCCCAGCACTCGGGAGGCAGAGGCAGGCGGATTTCTGAGTTCGAGGCCAGCCTGGTCTACAAAGTGAGTGCCAGGACAGCCAGGGCTATACAGAGAAACCCTGTCTCGAAAAACCAAAAAAAAAAAAAAAAAAAAAGATCTTTGAATAATGAAATAACATTAAATGCCATATTCTGTGGGTCTCTGGTGCTTTTGAAGACCATCTATCTATAAATAGCATAACCGGATCATCAAACATTGATTATTTTTAGCTATTTATTATTTGAAAACATTTTATTGTAATTAACTAAATTATAACCTGATATAAACATGAATTTGACTATTTGACTATTAACTTGCATTATTTAATTATCTTAAAGTTTAGAATAGCAACTATTAAAAGAACTGCATCTAAGCCTTGTATTCTTAAATAAATTGCATAGGCACAATACCTATCTAAGAGTAACAAATTTAATTTTAAAATTTATATCAATATACAAAGATTTATACCAATGAAAATCTTAAATCTGTATCAATATCCAAAATTCTGTATCAATGTAACAGAATGTAATTTCAATTTTGCTTCAAAATATAAAGATCTCTATCAAAGTAAGATTATGGCTATAAAATGCTTTGTTTAAGAATAAAATTAATTATCTAGGTCCATTTTTGTAATTTCTTATATTACTATATTTCTCTTTATTCTTTTCAACCCCTATCTCTTTACATAAGAAAGAAAGAATGATAAAGAAGAGGAAAGAAAGTATAAAACCCCTCAAATCTTACCTCTCTATTTTGTTTCCTCCCAGTCCAGAACTTAATTATTTGTAAATTATCTTTTTTTTAAAGATTTATTTATTTATTATGTGTAAGTACATTATAGCTGTCTTCAGACGCTACAGAAGAGGGCGTCTTCAGATCTCATTACAGATGGTTGTGAGCCACCATTGGTTGCTGGGATTTGAACTCAGGACCTTCAGAAGAGCAATCAGTGCTCTTATCCTCTGAGCCATCTCACCAGCCTGTAAATTATCTTTTTAAGTGACAATATATTTATACTTTATAAAGTAACCAAAACCAGACAAACCAGCTTAAAAGATTGGGATGGCAATTTTCTTATAATTACTTCCTGCTGAACTGGGACAAAGAATTTCTTTTGGGGGGCAAAAAAGTTAGAAAAAATGGTTAGTTTTAAGAAAGCTAGTGGAAGCATTTGAAGTCCTGACTGGAACCATCTAAAGGCTGGATTAACCAAAGAAACTTCATAGGTAAATAGTTTGTTTGTTTTAAGACACCCCTTGTTCAATGTAGTATCAGAAATCCCTTGCCATTGATATTTGTTTTAAACCATCCATTCTTCCAGTTTGTATCAGAAACCCCTCACCCGTGGGCTTCTTTGTTCAGCGTCTTCCTGCTGCCCAGGTCATCAGCCTGTTTTCACTGAGCAGCCATCTGTGTCAGCATAAGGACTCTTCAGTATCATAGTACTGGTTGGTGTTGCAATTTAAATTTGCCAGAGAACAGACACATGTGCTTCACTCATGTGCAAAGGCTAAAGTTTTTGTAGATGCATATGTATGCCCCCTGGGGGGGCATAGTGTGTGTGTGTGTGTGTGTGTGTGTGTGTGTGTGTGTGTGTGTGTGTTTGGTTCAGCACTATTTGTGATTGTGATTTGAAACATTCAAGGGAATCATGGAATATATCCCCCATAGATGATGGATGTTGGATAGAAGTCTGGCTGAAAGGGGTAAGGAAAAAGAAGACACAAAATTGTAAAAACAAAACAAAAACCAAAACACGCCCTAGGGTGTTGAAGTATATAACCTGTTTGGATAGATTTCTCCTTGTTGCCATCCTCATCCTCGTCCTCACCCTCATCCTCACCCTCGTCCTCACCCTCGTCCTCACCCTCACCCTCACCCTTGTCCTCATCCTCATCCTCTTTTTGAGAAACTTTCAGGTATCAATATTGACCTCAACCTTGTCACATAGCTAAAATGTCTTTCAATTTATGATCTTCCTGAGGCTAACTTCCATGAGCTGGGATTACAAATATGTGCACCATGCTTAGGTTATATGTGCTGGCGATTAGAGGTGCACTGTATTAAATGGACTACATCGTCAGTCCATCCTTGGAGACATTGTGCTACATAGATCATAGTCTGCTGTTGGCTGTGATGTTGTTATTCTTTGAGTAGACCTGTGATAATGTCATATATACATCAAATTTCTCACTTTCTTATATAATGTTAACTTCTATATTTTATAGCACAGAGACTCTCTGCTTAAGCAGATGCTGTTTCATTTATTCTTCACTTCCACTCGATGCCTCCTTGATATCAACATATAAAGCCAAACTGATTTTAATATTTATATTTCACCTGTGAAATTAAATATGAGGAAGCTACTAAATGCTTATGTAGGCTCATGCTGAGAGCAGTCAAAATTCTGCATTCTTGAAGGTGTGCATCCTGTGCAGGTTGCAGAGTATTTTCTGTTCTCTCTCACCCATCTGAAGACCATAGACGTTCCAGGGTGTATCATCCTACTAACTTCTAATTTGTTTTCCACAGGTACATTCTTAGATACATTTAGTTAACCTGGTCTTTATTTTATAAAGTTACAACGAACTTTAAATTAATTTAAACTTATCACTTGTAAGAGGATGTAAAATGGGGATACATGTGAACAATTATAACAAAATTTAAATTCCCTGAAGAGAAAGGAACATGTATTTTCTTTGGTCATCTGGTTCATAACCATAGCTGGTAATGGAACACTGTAATTGATTGTAATCTTCAGTATATATGATTAACAATTGCAAAAAACAAACCAGCCTCTGGACATGAAGAAATGGCTCAGTGGTTAAGTGTACTTGCTGTATTCATGCTTATGTCGACTGTCCATGCTAGGATTTTGTCTGCCTTGACCTTGCACAGGCCTTGTGCAGGCTGTCACTAAAGGTGTGACTTCATCTGTGCAGCTTTCCTGCTATACCGAGAAGACACTGTTTACTTATAGTCATCGACCACCTCTGCCTCTGACACTTCTGCTTTTAATGCGACAATGATCCCTGAACTTTGGAAGGAGAGGATGTGATACAGATGTGTCATTAGGGCTGACCATTCCACAGACTCTTATTCTTTGCATATGGGCCAATAGTGGGACACAGCATTAATCATAAGTTATTGTAATTAGTTTCTCTAATGAGGGTTGAGATTTTCATTAATCTCTGGAATGATTGAATGAAGGACAAACAATGGGGCTTAGTTTATGGAGCTTAAGATAAATGAAAAAAAACTGTGATCAGGACAATTGATGAGATGTTTTGAATTAATAATCTGGATATGAAACCTGTGTTTTATTGGAACAATTGACCTTGATGAGCTGTGGCTAAAGAATCAGCTATAATGAATTAGATTAACTGAACTCAATCTTCTGGGAATTATCTCCTAAATTTCCACACATAGAAACTATGGTTTGGGAGGTCAGGGCTTCACTTTAATCTGTAATCCCAACTTGGCAATGTGTAAGAGTCTCACATATGATACAGGTTTTGCAGAGCGGAAGCTGCAGGACTGAAGGGAACATGGGAAGAAGCTAAGGCTAGGCACCAGGACTTTGCTTTGTTTAAGAGTGCCCTTGTTCTTACCACTTGGATTAAGAAGTTTCTAACTTATTTTGGATTTTATAGGAACCCAATGGTAGAAGACTTTAAATGTTAAAGTCTTTGAAATTTTTAAAAGACAGATTTTTAAATTTTATAATTTTTTATGTTGTGTTCCAAAAATGAGATCTTGAGGAATCAACAAGTAAATAAAGATTAAGGTTAAATAATACTGTTTTTAGGTGTCTGGTTGACAAGTGGTAAGCTGTGATGATTAATTTTTATCAACTTGACACAAACTAAGAGATACCCAGGGAAAGGGAGCCTCAATCAAACAATTTTATTTGTCTTACTGGTTTGGAGGCACATCTTCGGACATTTCTTCATTAATTATTGATGTGGGAAGGCTCGGCCCACTGTGGGCATTGTCACCCCTGTGCAGGAAGTCCTGTGTTGTATAAAGTAAAATAAGATGAGCAAGCCAAGGGGAGCAAGGCAGTGAGCAGCTTTCATCCCTCTGTTTCCTGCCACTATTCCAGGTTGAATTCCTGACTTGACTTTCTTCTGAGGTGGACGATGATTAGAATATAAATGGAACAAATTTTAATTCCCTCTCTCAGTAGCTTCTGGCCATTATATTTATCTTACTCATAGATAGAAAATTTACTCAAACACCAAACAAAGTAACCCATTCTTGCCACTGCCTGTTTGTTCACTAGCTTGTGGAGTCTGGTAGGCCTATTCATGCCCCATATATAATAACTCAATTGTAAGTTGTTTAATGTACGTGTGTGTGTGTGTGTCTGTCTGTGTGTGTGTGTGTGTGTAAACTTCTAGAATGGAGAAAAAGTCATCCTTTCTTAATCATAAATATCCTAATTATTAGCATACATTAATTGTACAGGCTAGTAGGTTTGTAGTAACAGTCTATTATATGCATTTGTAGTGATTTCCCCATATTCACCTTGCTGGCCCTTTCTGCTGTACTCTCTTCTCCCCCTCCAAGTGACCCTCCTCCTTACTCTTTTGTCTAACTTTTATTTTCAGATCATCTTTTCTTTCCTTTTCCCCTTCTTTCATTTTCTTTTTGTTTTTATGCTTGAGAACACATGTATTGTAGGCCTCTACACATCTGCTTTACTTTACTTTTAACATCACATCCCTCAATAACATTCATTTTTCTATACATGGCCTAAGTTCATATTTCCTTCCGGCTGAGTATTACTATGTTGTTTCAGATATAATGTATTGCTCATTCATTGTCTGACTAGGTTACATCTTAGCAACAGTGAATAGTGCTATAATAAACATACATACACACGTATGTGTTTATATGCTGACTTTTATATGGTGATCTCAATTCCCCTAAATGGTATTAGATTAGCTGGATCATTGGTCCTCCTTTTCTTACTTCCTTCCTTCCTTCCTTCCTTCCTTCCTTCCTTCCTCCCTCCCTCCCTCCCTCCCCCCTTCTCTCTCTCTCTCTCTCTCTCTCTCTCTCTCTCTCTCTCTCTCTCTCTCTCTCTCTCTTTCTTTCAGAGAATCCACACTGCTATACTTGGTGGCTATATCAACACAAAATTTTACCAACAATATGTGATGGCAGAATTATAATGACAAGGTTTCTGATTCTCAGGACTCTGCTTTCAGCATAAGTTTGAACAGAACAGGAAGTGCTTCATATGTCAGAAAGAGCTTCAGACAAAGTGTCTGTGAAGGGTGGAGCCTGCTCAAAGAGCTGAGGTGCCTGTGAAGTTGGAGTCAGTGTTCTATGGGAGACAAAAGGCCACCTGAGTTCCCCCAAGCTTCAGTCTAGGAGGAATGGACAAGATTCTGACAGCATCATGTTTACTCCTAGGCCTTCACCTAGCTGGTGAGTTATGAAGGAGAAATCCGAGAATGTGGGATTAATGTGGAGGCATGAGAGACTTGGGGCACCAGGCAAGTCATGGTATCTAAGCAGGAAGTACATTCCTGGGAACCTAACAACAGTTGCTATTTCTCTACACAGGGGTGAGTGGCCAGCAGAAGGAGAAACGTGACCAGCAGCAGGTGAGACAAAGTCCCCAGTCTCTGACAGTCTGGGAAGGAGAGACCGCAATTCTGAACTGCAGTTATGAGAACAGTAATTTTGACTACTTCCCATGGTACCAGCAGTTCCCTGGGGAAAGCCCTGTATTCCTGATAGCCATACTTTCAGTGTCTGATAAAAAGGAAGATGGACGATTCACAATCTTCTTCAATAAAAGGGAGAAAAAGCTCTCCTTGCACATCGCAGACTCTCAGCCTGGAGACTCAGCCACCTACTTCTGTGCAGCAAGTGCACAGTGCTCTCCAGGCACCTGCAGCCCAGACCCAAACCTGCAGCTGAGGCTCCAGCAAAGCCCTGCTGTGGGCTGAGCCTGGCAGAGATACAGGGGGAGTTTTCATTTCTAGGAACAGTGGATATAGTGGTTAGACTCATTCAGGCTGGTGACAGTCCAAGGTAAAGTCATGGCTTGCTTTTCTCCAGTCTCCTTGTTCCTCAAAACCAGCTGAACTTCTAGTTGTGTTTAACTAGTTTAAATGAATTGCTCTTCTGAGTGGTTGTACAAATAGTTCTCTGTGTGGTTGGTTTGTACCAGCTATGAATTATAAAGGCCCCATCTACCTACTCTCTTGTCAATAATGTTGTTAATGAGTGAATGTTACAACCCAGGGTCAGGAGATCTTGACTTTGACTTCTGGGGTAGAAATCACATAGAATTTTCTTTTATCTTAATTTCCTCTGAAGACCAAGGAAGCGGTGATTTACATGACCACTAACTTCTTCTACTTCCTATTGTTTTGCCTCTCAAATCCACATCTACCTTCAAGAAATCCATGTAAACCAGGAGGCCTTCACAAGGATGCATATGTGTCTACAACACAAATGACATCATCGAGGAAAGAATTCAATTTACTTACATAATGAAAACACAAAACCTTCACTAGAGAAGTGACGTCATATTTGTATATTATTGATGAACAAAATATAATTTTGAATGTAAATTTTTTTCAAATAAAATCAGCTACAGTCTTTATGGCTATGCACAGAACAACAAAAGGACCTCTCATTTTCCTCTTCCTTAGTGAGCTTTCAAGTCCAATCAGAGATGTGTTGGTTACCATCAAGTTATGAGTGCCATCTGAAAACCATCCTCTCAAATCTGTTCCTCTCAAAGTAATAACCTGGGTTGGCTAGGAGACCATCTAGTTTTTCAACCTTATCAGAAATCCAAGAACAACTGATATTAACTGAAAATATATAGGAAGCCCAAGACAGCTTCCAAAACTTAGCCAATTTATAGAGACCGCTGATCACCTGGACAGTCCCTTAATTCAACATGTTGGAGCATCAGTCTTCAGCCTTCTGGCCCATGAACATCTGACAGAGTTTAGAGAAACAGGATATTAAGGACTAGCCTACTCTGTCTTGGCAGAATCAAGCTTCTTTCTTTAGGCAGTATTATGTCTGTAGATGAAATGAGGCAAGTCTTGCCTAGTGGCTGTCTCACCACAACAGGAGCAACTCATAGATGCTTAATTTCTTCTTTGAATCCAAGACAGGGAAATCTGTCAGGAGCAGACTTGTCTTAACAACAAGTGAATACATGACATCAAACATCACATTCTGTGAATTTCTCATGTTTTTTGAAAACCAACTATCTATGTAAATTAATATAAACTATTGTCCATTAACTACTCTCAGCTATTTCTAAATAAAATCTTGAAAACACCCTAACAATAAACTCAGAGTCATGAATTTGCTATTTGGCCCTAAACTCACAATCTTAAACATCTCAGATCAGATTAAGATAACAGTTATATAAGGACAGTGTCTAATCCTGTGACATAATGAGACACTAGGCACATGATTTGCCTCTTGACAAAATCGTGCTTGGACATAAGAATTATTGTTTTAAACTCTTAATGAACCTGTGAGTTACTAACAGATAATGGATGTTTAATTAGATAACTAGTCTTAATGGAAACACATGTAAACATCTCTGTTGTTCATTCTTATTTAATTTATGATTTGAATTTATGTTTGAACTTATGAACTTTTGAAAATAAGAGAATTAGGATACCATGGAATCACATATCCTGCAAATTAACAAGAACTGGGAATGATAGCAACAAGAGAAGAAGCAGAGGAGAAGCAGAGGAGAAGCAGAGCAGAAGCAGAGCAGAGCAGAGCAGAGCAGAGCAGAGCAGAGCAGAGCAGAGCAGAGCAGAGCAAAGCTGGGCAGCAGAACACAGCAGCGTGAACAGAGCGAGCAGAGAGAAGACAGGTTTCTTCTTACCATGAGACAGGTGTTTTTCCTTAACAGCAAGTTTCTTCTCACTGACAAGGACAGGGCTTTTTCACACTCAAAAAAAAAAAAAAAGTTTTTTCTTTCTTTAAGCAATAAAGGTTGAAGCTTATTTTTCATCCAGAATGAGTGAGTTCTTTCAAGTGCAACTGGCACTTGCTCTATGGAGCTTATTCATGGGGCTTTTGCTCTGTCCACTAAATAGATATATGCACATTTAAGGATAGGTGTGTGCATGTAAGTATGCATGAATACATGTGGAGTTGATGAAACAAGTGATCAGGCCCGACGTGTTTGGTCATGTATGAATGCATGTATGAATGTGTATGTCCATGCACATTTGCTTATATAAAAAACTTCTTTCTGTGAATATGACTTTCTTTTCCTGACTCAACTAAAATCTAATTGTCCCAAACCTCCCTCTAGCCTGGCTACCAAGGAGCTGGGCTTCCAGGTAAGCAAGAAAAGAACAAAGGGCATTTTTACTTAATCCTCCACTGCTATACAGCATATATTAATTGCCAGAGGATTATAAAATACGTTTATAAAGTAAGAGTTAAGTTTTCTAACATTTGTTTAAACACAGAGAATTATAAAGTATAAAGTTAGAGTTAAGTTTTCCAGCACTTATGCAAGAACAGAGAATTATAAAGTAAATAATAAGATAAAGTATTAAGATTCCTCGGTGCTTAATCAAGCACAGAACAGTAATAAAGATTTAAGTTTTTATCACAGAATAAGAAGACAAAGTTAAGTCTTCAGCACCTAATGAAGCACAGAACAGTAAGAAACTGTTAAGTGTCATGCAAGGCCAGGGAGCACCAGTCTTTTGGTCGGCAACCAATGCTATGTTCTACTCAACCAATTCCAGCTGGGGCAGGCTCTCCGCATTTATTTTCTCTCCTCTCTTTCTTTATTGACCTACTTTCCCACTTCTAAATTAAGTGCACCATTATCCCAATTTTCCTGAATAGCTGATTTGTTTTTATGATTCCTTAAATTTTAAGTTTTATTGTTTTTAATAGATTTTATTTTTGTTTGTGTATGTATGTGTGAGTATACACAGACTTGTGTATAGGTACACATGCATGCATGTGAAGGCCAGTAGGTTGTGTCCAATCCCTCAAAGCTGGAGTTGCAGGTTTTGCAGGACACTGGCTTGTCAAATGGGTCCTGGGCACTGAGAGTGCTGCCTTTATCATTAGCAGCAAGTGCTTTTCCCTGTTGAGCTATCTCTCTACCAACCTTAAGCTTTATTTTCACTAGGAAGTATTGTCTGTCAATAATTCACAAGGAAAGACAAAGCAGCATTTAGAATGAGACTGATTGTCCAGCCCAGGACTCAAACCCAATGTACTCCAAAGACACATCTCAGAGGCTGTGGCTATGTGACAGGAGAGCATCCACCTGCTCTGTGGAGAAGGAGAGCAGGGGCAGAGCTGTGCCATCCTGAGCTCCCCAGGCTGCTGTGGCTCCCATGGTCTCCTGCTAACTATAGTGGAGACCTTACTGTTGGAAGGGCAAGCCCTTCACTGCCTCCCACCCTAAAAAAGCCAATTGGCTGTTTTTCTTTAAGGATTTGTAACTCTTTAGCAGTGTACTAACCAGAACCCCGGAGCTCTTGTCTCTAGCTGCATATGTATCGAAAGATGGCCTAGTCGGCCATCACTGGAAAGAGAGGCCCATTGGACTTGCAAACTTTATATGCCCCAATAGAGGGGAATGCCAGGGCCAAAAGAATGGGGATGGGTGGGTAGGGAAGTGGGGGGCGCTATGGGGGACTTTTGGGATAGCATTGGAAATGTAACTGAGGAAAATATGTAATAAAAATATTAAAAATTAAAAAAAAAAGCCAATTGGCCTTGTACTACAGAGTTGGTCTGTCATCCAAAATGTGGAGGAATACTAACTCAGTGTTATTCTTAATAGAGTGCATTTCAAATTTGTTCAGTCAGGGTTCCAACGCCCTACTTAAAATTCAACTAGGAAGTTACCTATCCAGCACTAATTAGCATTATAAAGTCAGAGCCAACTGCTCAGGGCTTTTCTGTTAGTTGTTTACTAGGATAGAAAGGACAGTCTTATCCAGATACGGTTTACCAAAAGAAAAGTTAGGGAATCCCACGGAGACAGGTTTTTTTCTTTAGCCCTAAAAATTCAGGCAGAACTATTGAACATAGATAAATTTTTTGCCTCAGGCCAGCCTTTCCTTTTTTCTTTTTCTTTTTATTAACAACAGGGAGGAGATGTAGCCTCCCCTCCCCCAGCCTTAATGGTTCCACTGTTTACACCTGGATGGGGCTTCCCTGCTCAATAGCTCAATCGTTCTGCCATGCCCACTGCTGGAACCTGCTGCTTTGCTGTTCCGAAGCCATCACGTGATCACCCTGCTACTGGACCCCAAGATTATTTGGCGGGAATTGGGCCCCTCCTCCTTCCTTCATAACGGAGTGCCAGAATAGTAAAAATTAAACCTTAAACAGAGACCTTTGTCTTGGTTCCTTCCTTATCTCACACAGCCCAGCCCCTCTTCTCTTCCAGGTTTCCAAAATGCCTTTCCAGGCTAGAACCCAAGTTGTGATCTACTGGCCAGACACAACATACAGAGACTGCAGTCCAGAGCACGTGCTCTCAGCTCTCAGCAGTGAAATGGACAGAGGAATATACCCCAGATACCAGATAATAGTCCCTGATGTGCTTGATTATAGGTCATTTGATCTCATAGAGAGACGTGCAGCTCTTTCAGAGACCTTGTTTGTATTTTCTCTTTTGATTCCCTTTTGAGTTATTTCATCCATTGGGATAGCAAGTGAAAGATTATGAACTACATTCTAAATGACAATAAAAATCCAACCACCAACTCACATGGCATTAACATCGCCATAAGTGCAGGTTATTTGCATCATGCACATGTAATAGACTTGAATCAGAGAGAGACTTGGAAAGCTTATCAATGACCATTGTGTAAACTAAAAAGAAACAGAATTCAACAAGTGATAATTGGGGGAAATGGTATAGAAACTCAGGACATGTAACATGCAGAGTTCTCTATGTAAGTGAAAAAGTATAGCAAAATTCGAGGCTTTTGGGCCCAGGCTTGGGAGTGTGGCTTTTGTGGCTTAGTGCTCCAGGTGCTGGTCATAAAACAGATAGCGACATTCCTCACCCACCAGCTTCCTAGGTTCAAAGAGTGTTCATTCAAAGAATGGCACCCTGACCATTATTGGAACCTGCAATGCAAATGTTCTATCTTTAGGGGCTCTTAGATTGTTAGGGGCTCTTAAAAACTGTCTTGAGAGATAACCTGACACTTGTGACTTTGCAATTCCTTGTGACTCTTAACTGGTATTTTTGGTATTTTCCAACAACGCCCTCCCCACCTCCTTGAGTTGTGGTTTCTTCCTTTAAATACCCCCTTACTCAGCTACTCGGGGCACCATGGTCCTCTACCCCTGCGTGGTGTATGACCATGGGCCCGAGAGCGCTCTTGAATAAAAATCCTCTTGCAGTTGCAGCAAGATCGTTTCTTGTGGGTGATTTTGGGGTGTTGCCTCTCCTGAGTCAGAACATGGGGGAGTCCTCACGTTGTGGGTCTTTCATAAGTACAAGAACCATCTTCTGAATGTATCCTAATGTTAGACTTTTAAAAGTTAATCCATGTTTGTAAAAATGGGGTTTTTAGTTATTGTCCTTTGTCTCTGTTTGTGTCTCTCTGTCTGTCTATCTCTGTGTCTCTGCTCTGTGTCCCTGTGTCTTCTGTCTGTCTGTCTCTGCATCTCTGTGTGTGTGTGTGTGTGTGTGTGTGTGTGTGTGTGTGTGTGTGTGAACCAGTGCTCATGGTTAACATTTGCTATCTTCTATTACTGTCCACCTCTTTATTTGGTGTGGGAATAGACACTCACTGAACCCGAATGTCACCGACTCAACTATACTGACCAACTTGTGAAACCCTTGACTATTTCTGCCTTTGCTTTCCATATCTGGAACTGCTGGTGCCCTCTACGACATCTAGATTCTCTTGTGGCCACTGGTGATCCACAGGTAGGTTCTCATGGTCTACAGAAGGGAACTGACACAATGAGTTTCTCCTAGACCTCCAAAGACTATTATTTTATTCCTGTTACAATGTTACATAACTTAAGCAGACAGGGATCTTCTGGAATTCTAATGGACTGCACTTTACTACACAGTTTAGAACTACCTTTGTTAATTGCAGAATTTAAACAAATCCTATCACTCTTTAAGGGAAGAAGACTATTCCAGATCCTGGTGTTTCCTGGGGGAGATGCATGGACTTGTGAGGACTTTTTCTTTGTTAACCTTTATTAGCAAATTGATGTAGAGACGAAAACATCTGAGAATGACCTGTAAGTACATTACTTATCTCACATGGTTCATGATGAATTTAACTTAGGGTCCTAACATTATCCCACTGAATAATACCCATGTGGGTAAAGCTGCTACGTCCTCAGCATGGTTTTTCCCATGCTCCCTTCTAAGTGCTGCCTCCTTTATCTAACAAGGAAGACAAGGAAGTAAGTAAAAGGCTGTGGTAAGCTCCACCTTTTCTCTCTCTACATAGAATTTGTGGCCTATGGTCTTAGAAAACCCCACTTCCTGTTTGGGGTGCTACATAAGAATGCAGGCAGTGCATGTGTCAGGCACTTAGACACTGATCTCTGAGCTGAGGCAGAGCAGACACACGCATGCAGAGGACCGTGTGTCACATGTCTCCTCACAGCCTGCTCTGTGTGCTGGTGTCCTTGGCTTTCTCTGGTATGAATGCATCATGAATAACTAAGGATATAAACAGGAAGCATTGACAGGCATGTGGCAGTTCCTACAGACATGAGGGGGAAGAGGGACTGGAGAGAAACCAGCACAATGTGTATTTAGTCAGCTTTGTCTTTGGGTTTTAAAATGCCCAATTCCAAAAGTGTTTTGTTCACACTGTCACAGGCTAAGCTTTTAATTCTTTCTTTTGATTGCTCTACAGGATCTAATGTGGCCCAGAAAGTGATTCAGGTCTGGTCAACAGCAAGCAGGCAGGAGGGCGAAGAACTCACCCTGGACTGTTCATATGAGACAAGTCAGGTCTTATACCATCTTTTCTGGTACAAGCACCTTCTTAGTGGAGAGATGGTTTTCCTTATTCGACAAACGTCTTCTTCTACTGCAAAAGAGAGGAGCGGCCGCTATTCTGTAGTCTTCCAGAAATCACTCAACTCCATCAGCCTTGTCATTTCAGCCTTACAACCAGACGATTCGGGAAAGTATTTCTGTGCTCTCTGGGAGTTGGCACAGTGTTTGAAGTGACAGCAGAAGCTGAACAAAAACTGGGGCTCCTTAAGCAGAGTCCCCTCCCTGCTAAGGGAGGGAGCCCAGCTGAGAAACACACCTGCACATCCTGAACAAGAAGGTCCCAGCTGTGGATGCTGCCTCTGTGGTCTGCATCAGAACTGTGTTTCTAAGTAAAACCTCAGTCCATGCAGTTCAGAAACAGTTATGGTGAGCGGCTTTCTATAATGCTTTGTCTTGAGACAGTGAAAAATAGATCACAGAGACCATGTGTAGTATTTTCTACAGTTGGGAATCTTGCACCACAATAATATAAAGGATCAGTTTCTCTTTAAGTTGGGAATAGCACATACCTCAGATGAGTTATCTGGAATAGCAAAAATAGCTTCCTGGTAAAATTCACACTCACAGAAAAAAAGATCCAGCAAGTGAAGTAGTCAGAGACAGATTATAAGGAATTCACTCCATGAAATTGCTGGTGGTGACCAGGTTATCAGCACAAAACTTTGTCTTTGTATCTGGGACTTGTCTGAAGTGCTGAAGGTCAGTTTGACCAGCCACTAGAAAGGCCAGCTGCATAAAATCATCTCATGTACTGAGATTTGTGAAAATACAGTGACTCAGAATGCAATTGGTGTCTAGAAGCACAAAACTTTCTTAGCTCCCAAATCTCATATGTGCTTGTGGCAGGAGTGGAGGGTGGGATGGGAGGAAAGAGATGGGACTTCAGAAGAAGCTGTGTCACTTACCAATGTGCTACACACATACTTGAATCACAATGAATATATGGTATTGGAAGTATGGGTTAAGGAGTCAATAATAAAGTCATCAGGGACTAATTGACATCATATGTACCTTGGGCCTGAATCCTCAGCGGTGAACAAAACATAAATATCAAACCTGTTTCTCAAGTCATCTACAGTTGCCTTTTCCATATCCACCATCTAACCTGAGCAACATGGGAAATAAATTTTGGAAAATGTGTTTTCAGTTGTGTTTTTAAAGATTTATTTTTCAATATCATTTATGTAATTGTTTTGGCTGTGTGTGTGTGTGTGTGTGTGTGTGTGTGAGAACTATGGGCTCTGGTGTTCATGGAGGCCAGAAGGGGACATTAGAGTCCCTTAAAGTAGAGTTATTGAAAGGTATGTGTTAACAGATGGGTGCAGGATCTGGGTCTTCTGCAAGAGCAGCAAGTACTCTTATCCACTGAGTCAAACCTCCTTCCCCTATTTTCAAGTAATTCAAGTTGAGACTACAGCGCTACCACGGGACATCTGGATAAACAGTCAGATAGCACTTGGGTTTCTGGGACAACATGGAAAACAGTTAAAGTAAAAGCACCATATGCCATTTAAGAGAAAGAACTAAAGCAAACAGAAGAGGCTCAGATGGTCCTTTCTTCACAGAGAACTAGCCAGGCAACAGCTGCAGCACGCTGTCTCTGCCAGTTAGTGCTTGCTGTAGTTGGCAGTGAGTGTCCACCTGTATGAGGTCTGTGAGAGCCACAGAGAGAAAATTCAGCTGTGCTAATGTATTCTTCATCTCTGCTTCAGTTCCTGCCTCCAGGTTCCTGCCCTAAGTTCTGACTTCATTCCTCAATAATGAACTGTGTGGTAGAAGTAGCATCTGAAATAATCTCTTTCTTATCCAAATTGGTTTTTGTTAGTGTTTCATTATAACAACCAAAACAATCCAAACAACAACAACACAACAGCAGCAGTAGCAGCAACAACAACAACAACAAGACTTCTGACAGAAAAAGTGGTCTTTGTCACAGAAATCCTCATCTGGAAGGACCCACTGAGGACTTGGTTCAATTCATGAGACTAGCAGACCTTTCTACCTGTGGAAACTGATCTACAATCCACCCAATCAGAGAGACCATGTCATACTGAAGAGGAAGAAATAAAGACTCTATGCATGATACCTCCTACTTCATGCTATTGGATATTTTAAAGTTTTAAACTTATCGTTATTACATAATTATATACATATACATCATATATGTGTTTATGTATATATGTACTTTGATTGTATTGCCTCCATTATCCATATTTCATTTATGTGTTATATTTATGTCCTTCACTTGTGGCATACTGCACATAATTAGGACTTCTTCCACTAGGGTGGATGTGAATGAGGGAGTCATTGGAGGAATGATAAATACCTTATCTGTGCCTATATCATGGAGGAATATGTCTTTCCCTCCCCCAGCCAGCACCAACAGAATGTTGCTCCTCATATAGAGTTGGAGCCTCTTGGCAATCGTAGAATACTGAAAGGTCCAGTCTTGCACATGTATCCTTGGCTTTTGTGAATCAAGAATTCATCATGCATGTCCTTCCTAGAAGACTGCACAGTAATTATTACTATGTATAGTTTTATATTTTGTTATGTTTTTGTCTTCCATTTAATCTTATTGTCAAATGTTTTATGACTCTACTGCCCAAAACCTCATTCTGACTCTCATTCTTCCCTTTTCATTTAAGTCCTTTTCCTTCTTTGCTTCTCCTTACTCATTTCACTAGTTAAACATTAGTTCAAAATCAGTACATTTTCATTCAAATGTCATTAAACTCTACTGGGGATTTGGAAAAGTGCTCTAGTGTTTTCTACTGCAAGTCAGCACTGGAAATTTGGCTAAGTCATTATGTCTGGTAATGCAGATATGTTCCCTGCTAAACAGCCAGAGGTAACACAAATCAAAGGCAGTTCACCAGGAGAAATCATATAAGACAAACGTAAGTAAAAAACAAAATAAAAACAAAACAAAACAAACAAACAAAACCCTAGAAGACACATCCATCAGATGCGCAAAGCAAAATGAGTAAAACCAAAATACATGAGACAGCTGCCCACTGTGACATCCACCCATAGTTACAGCTCCTCAGTAATAGACATCCGAGAAAGGGAGACAGCCAACATGTCAGATAAAGCCTTTGTGATCTCCTTTGAAATAATAAAAATGACCATATATTGGAGAGTCAAATATATATAAGAACAATTTTGAAGAGTCAACTCAGGATCTGAAAAAAAAAGTTATAAAAGTGAATAAAATAGTCAGTAACTTTGCATAATAAAAACTAAAACAAACAAAAATGTATGAAAATGTTAGCAAGAAAATTGAGACTCAAAAATGAACCAACCAGGGCTGAAGAGATGGCACAGTGGAGAAGAGCACTGACTGCTCTTCTGAAGGTCCTGAGTTCAAATTCCAGCAATCACATGGTGACTCACAACCATCTATAATGACATCTGATGCTCTTATAGAAAAATAACGAAGATATCCCAAACTTCCTAGAATGTGAGACACATCCAAAAGGCCAAACCCAAGAATCAGTGGGACAGAAGAAGACGTTGAGAAAAGTCTGAAAACAGAATTTATTACATAAATGTTTGCTGGATAGTCTTCAAACCAAGTAAAAGATATGGAGATCTAAACTAGAGAGTATTTAAAACCTAAACAGACATGATCAAAGAAGAACCACTCCATAAAGAAATGATGTTAAGGACAATAAGTGAAAAACACCAATCTACATTCAAACCAGAAACACCAGACAAGGCTACTCCCAAGAGCCAATTAAAAAGGGCTGACATATTTTAAGGCCTGAAAGTATTTAACTATCAGTCAACATACTTGGGAAGTGATCATTTCAATTCCATAGAAAAAATAATATTTTTTTCTTTTTAGAAAAACACAAATTAAAACAATTCACAACCACTATACAACACTGTAGAAAATCCTTAGAGCAACTCTGTAAATAGAAGGAGAAAGGCAGTGTCATCCATAAGAACATATACATAATAAAGTTCATGAAACGAAGGGATGAAAGGAGGAGAGCCAGGAAGGAATCTATCATGTCCAAGACAGCCAACCACAGACCCTTAATATGAACATGGAAGGAAGAAAAGACCACCAATGATCCATGCAACCAAAACATCAACACAAGCATGGTAGACAGCAAGCCTCTCTCAAAAGTAAAGCTGAAAGTAAATGGATTGTTATTAAATTAAGGTTAGGGGGGGTGCAGCATGCTGGAATTGTCTGCACCAACTGCAGAAAAGAGTTGCTAGCACTGATTTGCAATTAATCCTTGGAAAAGGCTACTCAATTGGACACCGTGGCACCTGACTGTACCTTCCAAGTTTGCTCTGCCTCTGGGGTGTGGGAATGCTGCTGGGCAGACAGGATGTGGAGCACTAGTCTGCACTTACCCTGCCATCAGGTGCTAGGCTAGAACAACGCCCCAATACACTGCTCAGGAAGTGGGAAAGCAGTCTAAGATGTGGGAGGCTAAAGCTGGGATTCCCTGACTCTCGGGTGTCCAGTTACTACTGAAAACTGCATAGAGGTTGGAACGGAGGGTAGGGGGTCCACAGGCCAAAGATGAGGAGCCTGAGGGCCAGAGGCTCCCAAACTCCTGGACATCCAGATGCCACTGGGTTGTGGGTAGTTGGGAATGAAGTTGGACCAATGGGTTGAGGAGCCCGGGAATGAGAGGGGATGGGAGGATGGGGAACTTCAGCTTAGCTCAGCCTTCTCCATGCTCCCCCACAATGGTTTGTTTGTTTTTTGTTTTTGTTTTATGAAAGAGACAGTCCTTGGTTCTAAACTGTTTATTGGTTGTTCATTGTGGAAACTGGATGCATACCACATTCTCAAGGTGGACCGAAATTAAATACCTTTTGCAGGAAGGAATGTCCAGGAAGGGAAGCTTATTGGCTAAACCCTCAGGGCCTCTAGAAACCTCATTAGCATGGGGAACTCTGTTCTGATTATCATGACCTGTCAGATTCCTTTTCGGAGAATGTGGTCACGTGACTGGGACCTGGTCTGTAGCAGGTGGAACTCTTACTGTCCCCTCAGACATCCCCAGGGCTTCCAATCTGTTTCACCTTACCAAGTTTCCTGGCACTATCCACTGCCTCACAGCTGACTGCAGTTTTAAGAGATCTATACACCTGAGGCAGAGGCTTGCCAGTTTGAGTCCGTCAAGTACAACAGCTACAACCACCCTAAAACGTAACAACAAGGAGTTGGAAATGTCATTGGCACATTGGAAATTCATCTTTGCAATGCATAGCTTTTTGCTGTCTTTAAAGACATAGAGTTTTGCCCCAATGCCCTTTCTGATCACAAACTATTACTCTCTGCTCAAATGGTCCTCTTCCCTCAGCCTCCCGTGTACTATAGGCAAGAGTCACAGTGTCTCTTTGCCTCATTGCGTGTTTCTGAAATTAATTCAAATACTGAATATATAAGAAGCTTATAAATCCAGGAAGAAAAGAATCAATAAAAATGGAAAAGTCTGGCCATTTCACAAATTATACCGCACCAGGCCTACCAGTGTGAAGTCAGACAGTCCACTGAGAGGGATGTGAGGATGATTATAGGAAAGATGGAAAAAAGACTCAGAGATGAAAGTTAGAAATTGGCAGGGCTGCAAGTATGTACCACACCAGCAGCAAATGTATTTCACATCACCTTTATATACTTTACAGTAGAGTGGGAAACAAAGTCACAAGCTGGCAGAGACAATGGTTAATGCACATAGCATATCCATTGCCACCTGGAGGACCCCCTGTTCCTTCCACCAAGATTAATAGGATGTTCAACCCTCACCTTGAGTCTTAAGTGTAGCTTCTCTTATTGGTCCAGGTGTCAGCAGGTCAGGAAATCTGCCAGCAGACCCTGAGCTGCCTTGACTTTGGCTGACAGACAGGTTTTCACAGAAGCAGGCAAAATAGCTCCTGACATTCTACTCAATAAATAAGCATATAAAAATGACCCCTCCATTTTGCCCCTCCTGCTGCTGGCTCCCTGACTGTCCCTTTGAGTTCTTTCTGATTTCCTGTTGCCTGTTTTCCTGTTTCTCTTCCACTTTCAGGCCTCCATTAAGATCTTGTTTTTGCTTTTGTTTTTGTCTTTGTTTTTTCCCTTTCATATCTTCTTCTAGGCCAATAGTCAATCACATTTCTACACACACACACACACAAACACACACTAAAATCTAAGACCTGCATAGGAAAAAATAATGCAATATTTGTCTTTCTGAGACTCAAAGGGAAGTAGTTTTTGACTGAATCGGCCACCAGACATCTAACTGAAGTATTTGATATTTTAGCTGAGCTCCTGGCTGCCCTCTAGTGCTCAGGAGTCAAATTGGATTCCTAGTGGTTGGAGCAGCTATCCTTGATCTGAAGACCAAAGTGTGTATGCTTCCGAGGCAAAGTGTGGAGCAGAGACTGAAGGAAAGGCCATCCAGAGAATGCCTCACCTGGGGATCCATCCCACATACAGTCATCAAACCCAGACGCTATTGAGGATGCAGGGAAGTGCTTGCTGACAGGAGCCTGATACAGAGGCTCTCCGAGAGCCTGACAAATACAGAGGCAGATGCTCACAGCCAACCATTGTACTGAGCACAGGGTACCAGATGGAGGAGTTGGAAAAGGGACTGAAGGAGCTGAAGGGATTTGCAGCCCAGTTGGGGGAGCAACAGTGTCAACCGGCCAGACCTCTTGGAGCTCCTGGGGACTGGATAACCAACCAAAGAGTACACATGGAGGGATCTATGTGGCAGAGGATGGCCTTGTTGGATATCAGTGGGAGGAGGGGCCCTTGGTCCTGTGGAAGTTTGATGCCAGGATGCCTGATGGAAGTTCGGTGTAGGGGAATGCCAGGGCAGAAGGTGGGAGTGGGTGAGTGGGTGGGGGGAGCACCCTCATTGAGGCAGGGGGTGTGGGAAGGGATAGGAGGTTTCTGGAGGGAAAGGGGATAACATTTGAAATGTAAATAAAGAAAATATCAAAAAAAAAAAAGGATAGAACTTTGATGGCAGGCACGATTTAGTAAGAAGGTTGTGGTTTTGACCCACAGCTGTCAGATACAGTGACGATTCATGCAGGAGTGCCAAATATGATTCATGGGTACTTTAAGACGGAGAACAGAAGATTGCTTAAGACGTGGAGCTTGTTAGAACATAGACTGAAGAATGACCTATGCCTTGGGAAACTGAAATAGGCTTCAGGCCAAAAGGCAGAGGGCCTTTGACCTCAGGTGCATTTTTGTTCCCTGGATTGGTCTTGGATGTGATTTTGTGCTCTGTGTGACATTTATGTTGCCTCCGATTCCGAACAGCAGAAAGGAACGAGGACACTATGTTCTTCTCAAAGCAGTTTATTCAGGAACCTTTCAACATGCATGCAGGAATCTCTCTCTAGGAATAGTCTCTTGTGTATCTATCTCCGCCCCCAATCACAATCCCTTATATAACCCCTCAACCACGCCCCATCAGCCCGGTCCACGTAACAGCAGTCCATTGGCCAGAATCATCACTCGTCATATGGTACAATCTTGCATCATGGTGCACCTGCACAGTTCTCACAATTGTTGTGGCTTATTTTCAGGTATATGAGGAAGTCAGGTGCAAGTAATAAGACTTGGCTGCAGTCCCCAGGCGCCATTTTGGGACTGCTGCTACACCCACTCCTCAGACATTTACATTCAACTTTAAGGACATATTTATTCTTGTTGGTTGTCAGAACATATCTATAGAACCCTATCTGGTCAGTGTACCCTGAATCTGGATATGACCTTCTACCTTGCTTTCATTGCCTTCCCAGATATAACTTATACCACAAGCCAGGAAGTTGTGTTTAAATTGATCTGTCCTGAGAACATTCTGGAAAAGGGCTTCTCTGTTAATATTTAGTCTGTGCTTACTGGTGCTTATGTACATGTTTTTCTGAACTCAAAAACAACCTTCCTTTCATCCTTGCTTTCTTTGCTATATTCATGTATGAACATGTATTGAAGCTGTAATGATGTTGTATACAGTATTAGCCTGTAGTCCTCTACAACTTTTCAGGTCCTCAAAGCACAGGATCCAGCACAGGTTGACAAAAGTTCACAGAGCTTAGCATTGTTGCCTAAGTCGGGATTGTTTTTCTTTGCTAGGTGAAATGTGTATCTATATTCTGACCCTTTTTGAACTACAGAAATATCCCGTTGTAGAAACAAGATATTGATGCAGAAACCTCTATAGGTAGCATGACAGAGCCTTCTTGCTGTCTTCCACCCTCCCAACACAATGTATTCCCATTAGCAGTAAGACATGTGACAGAACACAGATGTCTGTGATAAGCCGTGAGAGCAGTCATTAGGATGTATTGCCAAATGGACTTGAGAAGACTCTATGGACTTTATTTTGTGGGAGACACTACAACCGTAGAGTATGCCAACTAGAACTTTATGGAATACATGGTAAGCAGATTTAGTTCATTGTCTGGGGTGGATTTCCATATGTTTTCTTATTTAGTACTAAGTGGACATGCCAATGTTGTTTAATCTCCTCTTCTTGAACAACATAGCAGCATTGAATGCTGACCACTGCAACAAACAAGCATCTCTGCCCAACACTGACATTGTCCCAGATGCATACCACTTACAAATGTTAAATCAAGATGCAGTAAAAACGTTTAAGCAGCTACACATTACAACCAACTAGATGAAAGCAGCAGTTAACAATCCACCAACTAAAAACGCCCAGGGCCAACAGCTTTAGCATAGAGTTCTACCAGACTTCAAAGAGCTAACACCAATACTTCTCAAATTGTTTCAAAAATAAAAAAGAAAGGGCCATTTCCAAATTCTTTTCATGATGTCAGAATTACTGATATTAAAACTAGTCAAATATCCAACAAAAAGAAAGTATTTTAGACTAATTTTCATTATGCACATACATAAAAAATTCTTTTTTTTTGATTTTTAATATTTTTATTACATATTTTCCTCAGTTACATTTCCAATGCTATCCCAAAAGTCCCCCATAGCGCCCCCCACTTCCCTACCCACCCATTCCCATTCTTTTGGCCCTGGCATTCCCCTATATTGGGGCATATAAAGTTTGCAAGTCTAATGGGCCTCTCTTTCCATTGATGGCCAACTAGGCCATCTTTCGATACATATGCAGCTAGAGACAAGAGCTCCGGGGTTCTGGTTAGTACATCATGTTGTGCCAACAATAGGGTTGCAGATCCCTTTAGCTCCTTGGGTACTTTCTCTAGCTTCTCCATTGGGAGCCCTGTGATACATCCAATAGCTGACTGTGAACATCCACTCCTGTGTTTGCTAGGCCCCGGCATCGTCTCACAAGAGACAGCTATATTTGGGTCCTTTCAGCAAAATCTTGCTAGTGTATGCAATGGTGTCAGCGTTTAGAAGCTGATTATGGGACGGATCCCTGGATACAGCAGTCTCTAAATGGTCCATCCTTTCATCACAGCTACGAACTTTGTCTCTGTAACTCCTTCCCTGGGTGTTTTGTTCCCAATTCCAAGGTGCACAGTGTCCACACTTTGGTCTTCATTCTTCTTGAGTTTCATGCGTTTATCAAATTGTATCTTATATCTTGGGTATCCTAAGTTTTGGGCTAATATCCACTTATCAATGAATACATATTGTGTGAGTTCTTTTGTGATTGTGTTACTTCACTCAAGATGATGCCCTCAAGGTCCATCCATTTGGCTAGGAATTTCATAAATTCGTTCTTTTTAATAGCTGAGTAGTACTCCATTGTGTAAATGTACCATAAATACTGTATCCATTCCTCTGTTGAGGGACATCTGGGTTCTTTCCAGCTTCTGGCTATTATAAATAGGGCTGCTATGAACATAGTGGAGCATGTGTGCTTTTTACCAGTTGGGACATCTTCTGGATATATGCCCAGGAGAGGTATTGCTGGATCCTCCAGTAGTACTATGTCCAATTTTCTGAGGAACTGCCAGACTGATTTCCAGAGTGGTTGTACAAGCTTGCAATCCCACCAACAATGGAGGAGTGTTCCTCTTTCTCCACATCCTCGCCAGCATCTGCTGTCACCTGAATTTTTGATCTTAGCCATTCTGACTGGTGTGAGGTGGAATCTCAGGGTTGTTTTGATTTGCATTTCCTGATGATTAAGGATGTTGAACATTTTTTCAGGTGTTTCTCTGCCATTCGTTATTCCTCAGGTGAGAATTCTTTGTTCAGTTCTGAGCCCCATTTTTTAATGGGGTTATTTGACTTTCTGGAGTCCACCTTCTTGAGTTCTTTATATATATTGGATATTAGTCCCTTATCTGATTTAGGATAGGTGAAGATCCTTTCCCAATCTGTTGGTGGGTTTTTTGTCTTATTGATGGTGTCTTTAGCCTTGCAGAAGCTTTGTAGTTTCATGAGGTCCCACTTGTCAATTCTCGATCTTACAGCACAAGCCATTACTGTTCTATTCAGGAATTTTTCCCCTGTGCCCATATCTTCAAGGCTTTTCCCCACTTTCTCCTCTATAAGTTTCAGTGTCTCTGGTTTTATGTGAAGTTCCTTGATCCACTTAGACTTGACCTTAGTACAAGGAGATAGGAATGGATCGATTCACATTCTTCTACATGTTAACAACCAGTTGTGCCAGCACCATTTGTTGAAAATGCTGTCTTTCTTCCACTGGATGTTTTTAGCTCCCTTGTCGAAGATCAAGTGACCATAGGTGTGTGGGTTCATTTCTGGGTCTTCAATTCTATTCCATTGGTCTATTTGTCTGTCACTATACCAGTACCATGCAGTTTTTATCACAATTGCTCTGTAGTAGAGCTTTAGGTCCGGCATGGTGATTCCACCAGAGGTTCTTTTATCCTTGAGAAGAGTTTTTGCTATCCTAGGTTTTTTGTTATTCCAGATGAATTTGCAGATTGCACTTTCTAATTCGTTGAAGAATTGAGATGGAATTTTGATGGGGATTGCATTGAATCTGTAGATTGCTTTTGGCAAGATAGCCATTTTTACAATGTTGATCCTGCCAATCCATGAGCATGGGAGATCTTTCCATCTTCTGAGATCTTCTATAATTTCTTTCTTCAGAGACTTGAAATTTTTATTATACAGATCTTTCACTTCCTTAGTTAGAGTCACGCCAAGATATTTTATATTATTTGTGACTATTGAGAAGGGTGTTGTTTCCCTAATTTCTTTCTCAGCCTGTTTATTCTTTGTGTAGAGAAAGGCCATTGATTTGTTTGAGTTAATTTTATATCCAGCTACTTCACCGAAGCTGTTTATCAGGCTTAGGAGTTCTCTGGTGGAATTTTTAGGGTCACTTATATATACTATCATATCATCTGCAAAAAGTGATATTTTGACTTCATCTTTTCCAATTTGTATCCCTTTGATCTCCTTTTGTTGTCGAATTGCTCTGGCTAGGACTTCAAGTACAATGTTGAACAGGTATGGAGAAAGTGGACAGCCTTGTCTAGTCCCTGATTTTAGAGGGATTGCTTCAAGCTTCTCACCATTTACTTTGATGTTGGCTACTGGTTTGCTGTAGATTGCTTTTATCATGTTTAGGTATGGGCCTTGAATTCCTGATCTTTCTAAGACTTTTATCATGAATGGGTGTTAGATCTTGTCAAATGCTTTTTCCGCATCTAACGAGATGACCATGTGGTTTTTGTCTTTGAGTTTGTTTATATACTGGATTACGTTGATGGATTTCCGTATATTGAACCATCCCTGCATCCCTGGGATGAAACCTACTTGGTCAGGATGGATGATTGTTTTGATGTGTTCTTGGATTCGGTTAGCAAGAACTTTATTGAGGATTTTTGCATCAATATTCATAAGGGATATTGGTCTGAAGTTTTCTATCTTTGTTGGGTCTTTTTGTGGTTTAGGTATCAGAGTAATTGTGGCTTCATAGAATGAGTTGGGTAGAGTACCTTCTGTTTCTATTTTGTGGAATAGTTTGTGAAGAACTGGGATTAGATCTTCTTTGAAGGTCTGATAGAACTCTGCACTAAACCCATCTGGTCCTGGGCTGTTTTTAGTTGGGAGACTATTAATGACTGCTTCTATTTCTTTGGGGGATATAGGGCTGTTTAGATCATTAACCTGATCTTGATTCAACTTTGGTACCTGGTATCTGTCTAGGAACTTCTCCATTTCATCCAGGTTCTCCAGTTTTGTTGAGTATAGCCTTTGGTAGAAGGATCTGATGGTGTTTTGGATGTCTTCAGGATCTGTTGTTATGTCTCCTTTTTCATTTCTGATTTTGTTAATTAGGATGCTTTCCCTGTGCCCTCTAGTGAGTCTGGCTAAGGGTTTATCTATCTTGTTGATTTTCTCAAAGAACCAGCTCCTTGATTGGTTGATTCTTTGAATAGTTTTTCTTGTTTCCACTTGGTTGATTTCGCCCCTGAGTTTGATTATTTCCTGCCGTCTACTCCTCTTGGGTGAATTTGCTTCCTTTTGTTCTAGTGCTTTTAGGTGTGTTGTCAAGCTGCTAATGTGTGCTCTCTCTAGTTTCCTTTTGGAGGCACTCAGAGCTATGAGTTTTCCTCTTAGAAATGCTTTCATTGTGTCCCATAAGTTTGGGTATGTTGTGGCTTCATTTTCATTGAACTCTAAAAAGTCCTTATTTTCTTTCTTTATTCCTTCCTTGACCAAGGTATCATTGAGAAGAGTGTTGTTCAGTTTCCATGTGAAGGTTGGCTTTCTATTATTTATTTTGTTATTGAAGATCAGTCTTAGTCCATGGTGATCTGATAGGATGCATGGGACAATTTCAATATTTTTGTATCTGTTGAGGCCTGTTTTGTGACCAATTATGTGGTCAATTTTGGAGAAGGTACCATGAGGTGCTGAGAAGAAGGTATATCCTTTTGTTTTAGGATAAAATGTTCTGTAGATATCTGCCAGATCCATTTGATTCATAATTTCTCTTAGTTTCTCTGTGTCCCTGTTTAGTTTCTGTTTCCATGATCTGTCCATTGGTGAAAGTGGTATGTTGAAGTCTCCCACTATTATTGTATGAGGTGCAATGTGTGCTTTGAGATTTACTAAAGTTTCTTTAATGAATGTGGCTGCCTTTGTATTTGGAGCATAGATATTCAGGATTGATAGTTCCTCTTGGAGGATTTTACCTTTGATGTGTATGAAGTGTCCCTCCCTGTCTTTTTTAATGACTTTGGGTTGGAAGTCAATCTTATCAGATATTAGAATGGCTACTCCAGCTTGTTTCTTCATGCCATTTGCTTGGAAAATTGTTTTCCAGCCTTTCATTCTGAGGTAGTGTCTATCCTTTTCTCTGAGATGAGTTTCCTGTAAGCAGCAAACTGTTGGGTCTTGTTTGTGTAGCCAGTTTGTTAGTCTATGTCTTTTTATCGGGGAGTTGAGTCCATTGATATTAAGAGATATTAAGGAAAAGTAATTGTTGTTTCCTGTTATTTTTGTTGTTAAAGTTGGCATTTTGTTCTTGTGGCTGTCTTCTTTTAGGTTTGTTGAGGGATTACCTTCTTGTTGTTTCTAGGGCGTGGTTCCTGTCCTTGTATTGGTTTTTTTTCTGTTATTATCCTTTGAAGGGCTGGATTCGTGGAGAGATAATGTGTGAATTTGGTTTTGTCGTGGAATACTTTGGTTTCTCCATCTATGTTAATTGAGAGTTTGGCTGGGTATAGTAGCCTGGGCTGGAATTTGTGTTCTTTTAGTGTCTGTATAACATCCGTCCAGGATCTTCTGGCTTTCATAGTCTCTGGTGAAAAATCTGGTGTAATTCTGATAGGCTTGCCTTTATATGTTACTTGGCCTTTTTCTCTTACTGCTTTTAGTATTCTATCTTTATTTAGAGCATTTGTTGCTCTGATTATTATGTGTCGGGAGGTATTTCTTTTCTGGTCCAGTCTATTTGGAGTTCTGTAGGCTTCTTGTACGTTCTTGGGCATCTCTTTCTTTAGATTTGGGAAGTTTTCTTCTATAATTTTGTTGAAGATGGTTGCTGGTCCTTTGAGTTGAAAATCTTCATTCTCATCCACTCCTATTATCCGTAGGTTTGGTCTTCTCATTGTGTCCTGTATTTCTTGGATGTTTTGAGTTAGGATCTTTTTGCATTTTACATTTTCCTTGATTGTTGTGCCGATGTTCTCTATGGAATCTTCTGCACCTGAGATTCTCTCTTCCATCTCTTGTATTCTGTTGCTGATGCTGGTATCTATGGTTCCAGATTTCTTTCCTAGGGTTTCTATCTCCAGTGTTGCCTCATTTTGGGTTTTCTTTATTGTGTCTACTTCCCTTTTTAGGTCTAGTATGGTTTTGTTCATTTCCATCATCTGTTTGGATGTGTTTTCCTGTTTTTCTGTAAGGACTTCTACCTGTTTGATTATGTTATCCTGTTTTTCTTTAAGGATTTGTAACTCTTTAGCAGTGTTCTCCTGCAATTCTTTAAGGGATTTTTGTGTTTCCTCTTTAGTGTCTTCTGCCTGTTTAGCAGTGTTCTCCTGTATTTCTTTAAGTGTGTTATTAAAGTCCTTCTTGAAGTCCTCTACCATCATCAGGAGATATGCTTTTAGATCCGTGTCTAGCTTTTCCGGTGTGTTGGGGTGCCCTGGACTGGGCGAAGTGGGGGTGCTGGGTTCTGATGATGGTGAGTGGTCTTGGTTTCTGTTAGTAAGATTATTACGTTTACCTTTTGCCATCTGGTAATCTCTGGGGTTAGTTGTTATCGTTGTCACTGTTTAAAGATTGGAGCAGAAGCTGTGTTCCACTCACCAGCAGTCTCTAAATCCTGCGGTGGGGGTCGTGGGTAGCTGGCGGGTGTCAGGCAACCCTGCGCTCCAGCTACCCCGGCGCTGATCCGGCTGGATGAGTCCTGTGGCCCTACTCAGGCCGGTTTCTGCTTCCCTAACTAATGCAGTCTCAGGTCCCACGCGCAATTGGATTGGAGCAGAAGTTGTGTTCCACTCACCAGAAGTCTTAAGATCCTGTGGCGGGTGTTGTGGGTAGCTGGCGAGTGTCAGCCGACCCTGCGCCCCAGCTGCCCGGGTGCTTTTCTGACCGGAAGAGGCTTGTGGCCCTATGTAGGCCGGATTTCTCTCTCCCCAACCAGAGCAGTCTCAGGTCCCGCGTGATTGGACTGGAGCAGAAGCTGTGTTCCACTCACGAGCAGTCCCAAAATCCTGTGGCGGGGGTCGTGGGTAGCTGGCGGGTGTCAGGCAACCCTGCGCTCCAGCTACCCCGGCGCTGATCTGGCCGGATGAGGCCTGTGGCCCTACTCAGGCCGGTTTCTCACATAAAAAATTCTTAATAAAGCACTTGCAAACTAAATTCAAGAACACTTCAAAGAGATCAAATTGACTGTGATGTAACCAGCTTTAACATAAAAAGATAACTAGATCCTTATCTTTCTCTCTGAACAATGCTCAGTTCTAAGTATATGAAAGACATCAGCGTTAAGACCTGCCATTGGAGGAAAACATGGGGAATTTGTTTCAATTTAAAGTCACAAGAAAGGCCTGCTTAAGCATGACACTAAGACCTAAGCATAAGCACTAAGACCAACTATTGACAAATAGGATGAAACTACAAAAATAAATGACAACAAATGATGATGTGGAGACAGGGGATTCTTATTCACTGTTGGTGTAAACTAGTGCAGCCACTATGGGAACTAATGTGGGGGTTACTCAGAAAAGTCAAAGCAGGTCAAGCATCTAATCCAGCTATGCCACTTCTGGACAGATTCCCAAAGGGCATCATATCTCATTAGAGAGATACTTGCTCATGCGTGTTCATTGCCTCATTTGTCACAAGTTCTAGAAAATGGAGACAGCCTAAATGTCTGCCAGTGACTGAATGGATAAATGGCTGTGACTACATGTCCAAGATATACACAGTCAAGCCATCCAAAATTGCTGGATGGACGTGGGAAGGATTCATGATGCTCCACCCCTAAATGAGAGGTGATTGACAGTTTTTGGCTGCTGGAGAAGGAGAGTCAGTTTTCTTTAGATATGTAGCCACTGAGGTCTAAGTGTGACCCAGTAGATGGTCTCACATCTATCCTAACACAGACAGCACTGAGTAGACTCAGTAGTTATAAACAAACGAACAAACAAAGAATATGAGATTTGTGGGCATCGGTTATGACAAGGGTAGGGGAGAATTTAGAGTTGAGGGAATAAAGTTTGAGTCTGATTATGAATGGGGTATTGGTGGTGTAATGGTAAGCACAGCTACCTTCCAAACATGAGTGGCTATTGCAGTCACCAAGTGTTAACCAAAGGGATCTCTCTCTCTCTGTCTCTCTCTGTCTGTCTGTCTGTCTGTCTGTCTGTCTGTCTGTCTCTCTCTCTCTCTCTGTCTCTCTCTCTGTCTCTGTCTCTGTCTCTCTCTCTCTCTCTCTCTCTCTCTGTGTGTGTGTGTGTGTGTGTGTGTGTGTGTGTATGTGTGTGTGTGTATGCTCAGAGACCAGTTTCTCCAAAGCAGGACAGCCACTCTAAGAGATTCCCCTTTTTATGTACTGGGCTTTTCATTGATCCATATACGTTTTAAAACGTATACGTTGGCTGAAGAAGGTTTCCAATTTGTACATGTTGGGGTTGCCTAATGTTAAAATCAGGCATTGACTCCTGAGAATGTTGGGATTCTGGGGATGTAGAAGAACACTAAATTATGTTACTTGAGGACCGATCTCAATGTTTTCTAATTCTGCTCAGTAATACATGCCCTGTAGGATGGATGAGGCTGTCAGGAATATCTCAGAAATATTTATTCTAAGATTGCATCAAACATATGAAACTGTGAGCTATATACATAGGTAACATTCAATTAGTTCTCAGGTATGTATTCTTCATTCTTAAAGGCAAGTATTGACTAACAGAGGAAAATAAATACATTTTAAAACTATAAAAGTGTAATAGAGGATTGGAGCAGATTATTTAGCCGATACTATAGGTCCACAAGGAGGCAGAGCATTTCTGCTCCTGCAAACTCACAAAGGGTCTTTTGGGTGACCCACTGTTAAGAGCAGCCTGCAGTCAGCAGCCTTCTGTGCAAATCGTTAAAGAATATTCAGTGCTGTGGAGGACAGAGGAGGTGAGCTGATAGCAGAAGCATCCTGCCTGGCTGAAGACCACAGTCCTGAGGGAGAACAATGAAGACACTGGCTGGGTGTTTGTTCCTATGCTTGTGGCTTCAGCTGGAATGTGAGTGAAAGACTTTGGGAAACAAATCATTTGCCAGTGTCCATTGTCAGTCTATGGAGCAGACTGGCCAACTCCAGTTTGCGCGATATAACTGTAGGAAGGAAAACAATGTCTGGAGAATGATTGCCAGATCGACCTCCTGTTGTTTCCTTTCGCACAGGTGTGAGCAGAGGAGAGCAGGTGGAGCATCGCCCTCCTCACTTCAGTGTCCAGGAGGGAGACAGTGCCATTATCATCTGCATCTACCATCCTTTATTTCTCCTGGTACAAGCAATAGCCTGGGGCGGGTCTCCAGTTCCTTATGGAGGTTTTGTTTTTTCAAATGTGTATGGAAAAGAAGAAAAAGGACTCACTGTCCTACTGAATATGAAAGACAAATTTCTCTATCTGAACATCACAGCAGCCCATCCTGGACACCCAGCCATGTACTTCTGTGCAGCAAGTGAACAGTGTCCTTCAGGCATGTCCTGCTTGTACACTGACCTGAAAACAGGCCTGGAGACAAATATATTTTCCCCTGTTGAGACCAGGAGTTTCCTGTATTCTATGCTTACTAGACAGATGTTCTAAAACATCTTGAAATCCTCTTTCTAAAACATACAACAAGTGCTTGAGCATCTTAAATGAGGTCTCCGTGAGAATAACTAATTAGATGTCAAGACTCTAGAGTTGACTGCCAGGTGCTTTTTAGATTGCCCCCACTCCACAGACATCTCATCGTAACTGCTAGAGCACACTCATAATGGGAAGATTCTTAACTTTTAATAACGGTACTTAGAATGTTCATTAGGTTGTTAATGCACGGGGCAGGAAAAATAATTAATATATAAACCAACATTTTCCTTATATTGTTACTAATATTAGTTCAGTTTTGACTTCCATGTGTTTCCTGGCCTAAGCATTTCATAATTGCCAACCATAAAACCAATTTTTATGAGTTTTAGAAGACTTCTGATTGATTCTTTGTGAATTTCACATGATGCACCATAATCCCAAGCATCTCCCTGTCCCTTCATATCTGCCCTCTGCCCTTGAAACCCCCCTGTCAAAACAAAGAAAATACCACAAAATCTCTATGTAGAAGCTTCCATGTGTCAAGATGGGTCACACAGTCTACCCTTCTGCCAAGCAGCTTTACTTGCAAGTGTTCATTACAACAAGCCATTGGTCTGCTTAGAGACCGCTGGTTTCTCCTACACTATCAATTCTGGATCCTCACCTGGACTTCTCTTGGATATCCCATTACTGTCCTGTCTCATGGAGAGCTTGCTGCTTTGGTTCTGCAGGGCCTGCCCCTTCATGTTCTCCAGCAGTTCACAGATGGGGTAGATGTTGGAATGGTCTAACTCAGAGCCTTGGATCTGGGCCGGTGGGGTAGCTGAGTTAGTCAGCCCAAAAGCTCTCCCAGGCTCATGCCATAGGGACCAACTCTCTCATGCTGCCCCGGGGGAGGGGCAGGGCCAGCTTTCCAATGCTCATACCCTCATGGCTAGATAAATTATGCCTCTGCCAGGTAGGCCAGCTCTACTGTGGGGTCCACTTCCCCTCAGTGCTCCAGTTGTGGGGAAGCACCAGCTCCTCTGCTCTCAGACTCTTGGGGACAGCTCTCCCAGGCTGTCAAGGCAAGGGATAGGGACAGCTCATCCAAGTGCTGCACAGCTGTGGAGTCAGCTCTGCACAGCTCTGGGACATGGCCCTAGGTGGCAGCCCAGACCAGGGATGTTCCCATGGCCTTTGGTGGTAACATGGTTCACAGACATTAACAGAGACCCAGACATGGCCCTCAGTGACAGCAAAAGCCAGGACTTCAGCATGGGCGCAGGTGCCATCACAGGCTATTCAAAGGCTCCTCACATCTCTATCTCTGCCTTTCTTCACTGTGCACACTCTGTACTGATTCTCTCTGTATTCCATCTCTTTATCACTTACTTGTTCCACACTGCTCTGCCTCATGGCACCTGATGGGGGCCATATCCTTCCTGCTCCTCCTTGCCCACCCATTTTTATAATTTTATGATGTATTTTATATATCACTCTTCTAGTTCTATAGTAGTGACCTTTGCTTTGTGCTGAAAGACGGTGCTTGAAGTGTGCCATTGCATTTCGCCCAGATAAATTGCTTCTTGATGTCACCGAAGTTTCTCTAGAGGAAGGTTTTTCCCAGGCTCTTCTGCTGCAATAGAGCTCTCTTGTTCATTGTGACCCTGAACACTCTCAATTTTTCCACTTCATTTTATTATCAGGTATGCTCAGCTTATTACAGACATTCCAGACACTGACAAGAATTACAGAGTGGTCTTTGTGATTAATTATCAAGAGAGAGTCCGTCATGTCTGTGTCTGGTAAGAATGGTCACTCAGCCATGTCTATACCACAGAACGGCCTCCGCCATATAGTCTCCCAAAGTGATCTACTATACCTGTGTAACGTGGGGTTGGCCAGTCTATGTTCAGTTGTCTCTGAATTGTGACCTGCTTGGGATCTTTGTAGTATCCCTCGCCTTCTGCAAGAAGAAGCTTCTCTAATGGTAAGGGTTGCAACCTATCTGAGGTCGTGCGGGTAAGTTCTGAGAATGTAGTTAGATAGGATACTGGTTGAGGAAAGGGACAGTAGTAGGTTCTTCTCTGGGTTCCATGACCTTACCAGTTCCAGGAAGTTCACTGGGTTTACAGTGCCAGGTAAGATGTCCTTCCTAATGGCTGGGCTTTAAGTACAATTAGATGGCTGTTGGTTACTACGAAGATAGGACTGACACCATTGCATGTTTGGGGATATCTCGGTGTGCAGAGGTCATTTTTGTGAATCAAGGGCTTTGAAGTAGGGTGGAAAGGTTGATTGTTTTTGTCCTTGGCAGCAGGGTACCTTCCCCACTGTTTTTTAACAATGGGGACTTAGCTGCAAAATTTGAAATAGCCTATGCTGGTTGTTTTGTGTGTGTGTGTGTGTGTGTGTGTGACTCTTGGCCTTCCCTTCCTTAACCAACAACTCAAAATGATGTTTTTCATCCTTGGTACTGGGTTTTTATTGCACAGTTTTTGGCAACGTTACCATGTCAAGTAGTAGAACTTCAGGTGTTTTGTCTATGATGTCATACATTCATATATACTATATATAACTTGAGATAAATGTAAAATTTGATCCCATATGGCTTCTTACTTTTTAATTTTGAGACAGGGTCTCACTATGTAGCCCTGGATGTCCTGGAACTCATTCTGTAGACCAGGATAGTGTCGTAATCATATTCATACACTTGCCTTTGCTTCCCAAGTGCTAGAATTAAAGGCATTTGCCTCTTTACTTGCCCAAGATTTCAAAGTTTGAGTCTTTTCATAGTGTCCTACAGTTTCTGCATGTTCCTTTCATGTATTTATTTTTCATATTCTTTGCTAGTGAAGTGTCATTCATCTTCTTGGTCCTTCCTACATTAATGTTTTCCCCAACTTTTCTAATTGTGTTATTATTTAGTTTTCTCTACTTCATTTCCATTTCACCTTGAGCTCTTTTCAGCATTTTTCCAGTTTCCTACTGAGTTTCAAATCCTAGACTGTCATCATCATTTCTTTCACATGTTTATATTTTCCTGGCCATCAGTCCGGTGCTTCTTGGTATTCTCATTAGAGCTATGATGTCTTCTTTGGGTTATTTGTTGAATTGTTGTTTTATGTTCTGTATCCTGTGGTTCATCTAGATAGTTCTCACTGGGGAATATTTCTACAGTTCAGGTAGGGTTAAGGGAAGAACTATAGGCTTGCTCTTTTATATTGTCTGTGTTTTTCTGGTGAGACCTGAGGGTGTGAACTTCTTTTGCAGGTTTGGCTTCTAATGTAACCTTCTAGGCCGCCTCCATTGAGTGGAAGCTGTGTTTGGTTTTTGTTGCTGTCCAACCACTGTTGATTTTAGATCAGGTATATTGAGTCAGTACCCCGACTTACACACTCAGGGTTTCTATTTTGTATTCCTTTCTTTTTTTCTTTTTTGGATTTGGGTTGCAGGAGTGAAGGTGATTGCAAAGGTTGAGAACACGACAAATGAACCGATGCACTCAATCTGCTGTACATGCTGTGCTACCTGAGCCATACTGGGAGCCTGAGAATGGCATGGGTAGCCTGAGGACTTAATAAGTCAACAGACTAAGCTAGCACGCAGGGTGCACAGCCAAAGCAAATCCTGGAGATTGAAGATAGCATGGGGCATCAGGTTCCTGTGGCTTACTAGGCTAGATTAGTGCACAGCCATGCACTGTGCACTCCAGTCTAGATCAGACTGGACCCTGACATAGAATGAGTGGTCTAGGATAGGCCTAGAGATTGGAGGTGTTGTGGACAGGAAAAAGTCAGATGACCTGATCAGACTGGGATATCACCCCTGATGTGAAACCAGGGCCCACGTTTATTTTGTGAGTCGTGGTCTCTTAGTGGCTTGGGACCCATTGACTAAGCTAGACTGACTGGCCAGCAAGGCAGGGATCCACCTGTCTCTATGTACCCAGTACCAGAATTACAAGTGAATGTTTTAACCTGTACTTGTAAGTTTTTGTTGTTTTGCTTTATATATGTTCTGGAGACTGAACTCAGAACCTCATGTTTGTATGAAAAACTACTTTCTGAACTGGGATATCTCTCCAGCCCTGAATAAAGTATTACTACAAGTTAATTTTTCCTTTAGAAATTAAATCTCTTTTTTACAATAATTGGTTATTATATACAAAATTAAGTTAAAATTATTATTTATTACTCTTTTAAAAACTGCTTATGTTTTCTAAGTCAGACACATACTAGTGGTGTCATAGTAGACAAAAAAGGAGGGTCTCCTCGTCCTGAAGTTTGGTTGAAACTTCATACCACTTGAGAAGCAAGAAGTCAAACACAATAAATGTTCACTTCAAGGAATGCCACTGTAGATTTACTATCTCCTTCCTACACTGATATTTCTGTAAGATGGCAGTGACTCAGGCTTACAGTCTGAATACACATGACCTTGGCCAGATTCCCATCAAGTCTGGTGTGGGCAGTTTCTACTCAAATGTGTTCCTAGTTATAGCCAGGTGTGGGAGTATAGGATCTGATCTACCCTGAAGTGTTTTAAGTCCATGAGCAATAGTCCAAAGTGTGTCTTTTGAGTAAGTAGTGCAGAGTATTGAATTACACTACATAAAAAAACAAAGACACATTTTAATGGTTCCATGTGAAAGTATTAAGATGCCTCTCTTTTTATGCAATACATAAAAACCTAAGTCTAAATGGATCCTAGATTAGAAAAGTAGTAACAAAGTTATAAAACCTATGTGAATAAACATTGAAGTGTTTGTTCATGTGAAATGGTTTGAGCAATCCGTCTTAGGTATTATACTCAGAAGGGAAGGGAAGATGAAAATAGAAAATAGAAAAATTATCTTTATGATTCAAAGGAGATCATCAATAGCATGAAAATGGCATCACAATGGGAAAATTATTTGCATATCTTTTATCTGATAACACCTTTCCAACCACAATGTATAATCACCTCCATACTTCAGGCTAGGTTAAAAGTGAGCAAACTTGTGGATAGACAGTTTCCGTGGATGATATGGAAATGCTCAATGAGCACAGGAAAGAATGTGGAACACTGTGCTTTTAGAAAAGGAAAAAATACAAGAAAGTCTCACATCACTGCCACTAAATCAGGCGATATAAGTAAAGATAGTAGAACAGGTTTTGTCTAAGGTTTGGGGAACATGAAATCTGCAAGTGCTGCTCATGGGAAGGAAAATATTGAAGCTGCTTTGAGAAATGCCAATTCATTTCCTAGTGATATACTAAAGACAAAGAAGACGTGTGTATGAGTGCTCATATCTGCATATTCATATCATCCCAAGTGGAATAAACCAGTGGTTATCAATTGATGAATGGAAAAGGTAGCTGACCCATGGAATGCAATGCCATATAGCAATGGAAAGGAATGGCTCCTGCTACAAAATGAAGTTTGAAATACACAAAAGCACAAGAGACCACATGGAACAAATGTCAATTTCTATGTAATGGCTAGTATACAAAACTCTATCAGTGGCAGGACTTAATGGAAGGAGATGGGTGACTATTCCTAGATGTGGAGTTTATTTTTGTGGTGAGGAACTTTGATAAAATCTATTAGATGATGCCGAGATAGTTCTTTGAGTAAAACAATAATCTTCAAATTCTCTTTGGATGGTTGAATTGTATCTGAATGGTATTTCAATAGAACATTTGCAATACAGATCTCTAACAAGTTGAAAAACCTAAATTCTGAGAGTAAGTATCCGTGAAGTGAGAACAAAGCTTTTCCTTCCAAGCCTGTTAAGACTCCGCCCATTCTGTTTCTGTATCTGAGCTGAAACACTCACTGCCTCCTGCCTAGAACTGTCACAGCCTGTTGACTAGACCAAAGCTTCCATCCTTGCTGGAAGACTGTCTGTAGACAGCAGTGTTTTACATACTGTCCTAGTTTTCCTTCTATGGCTGTAAAAAAAAAAAAGGAGAGCAAAGAGTTTGTTTGGGTCACAGGTTACAGTCCATCATCAAGGGAAGCCAAGGCATTAAGTCAAGGAAGAACCCAGAGTCAGGATCTGAAACAGAACCATGGAGGGGCGCTGCTAACTGACTTGGTCCTCGTGTTTCAGAAGACTTGTTATTTTCAAACAACACAGAACTACCAGACCAGGAGTCACACTGCCACTGTTAGCTTGACACTCTCACACTGATCACCAGGAAAACGCTCCATACATTTTCCTACATGCCAATTGATATGTTTTTTGTTTTTTATTCAGTTAAGGTTCCCTTTTTCCAGATCACTCTTGCTTGTGTCAAGTTGAGAAAAGCCAAAACAAGTTGGCATGTTTTCTTCTTGACACATAAACCACCACTATTGCGTTAGTCAGGGTTTCTATTCCTGCACAAACATCATGACCAAAAAGCAAGTTGGAGAGGAAAGGGTTTATACAGCTTACACTTCCATACTGCTGTTCATCACCAAGGAAGTCAGGACTGGAACTCAAGCAGGTCAGAAAGCAGAAACTGATGCAGAGGCCAGGGAGGGATGTTGTTTACTGGCTTGCTTCCCCTGGCTTGCTCAGCCTACTCTCTTATAGAACCAAGACTACCAGCCCAGAGATGGTCCCACCCACAAGGATCCCTCCCCCCTCGATCACTAATTGAGAAAATGCCTTACAGTTGGATCTCATGGGGGCATTTCCTCAACTGAAGCTCCTTTTTCTGTGATAACTCCGGCTGTGTTAAGTTGACACAAAACTAGCCAGTACAATTGACCCCTTGTCAACTTGACATACAAACATATAGTAAGCCTCAACCCTTAATTTCTTATTCATCCCCAAGATCTAAACAACTTTAAAAGTCCCACAGTCTTTACATATTAAAAGTCAATCCCTTTAAAATGCCCAATATCTTTTAAAACACAAAGTCTTTTTACAATTAAAAGTCTTTTAACTGTGGGCTCCACTAAAATAGTTTCTTCCTTCAAGAGGGAAAATATCAGGGCACAGTCACAATCAAAAGCAAAAAATCAATCTCTAACCATCCAATGTCTGGGATCCAACTCAAGATCTTCTGGGCTCCTCCAAGGCCTTGGGTCACTTCTCCAGCCATACCCTTTATAGCACAAGAGTCGTCCTCTAGGCTCCAGATGCCTGTACTCCACTGCTGCTGCTCTTGGTGGCCATCTCATGGTACTGGCATGTCCAAAACACTGCATGACCCCTTCAGTCCTGGGCCATCAATTGCAACTGAGGCTGAACCTTCACCAATGGCCTTCCATGGCCTCTCACAGTGCTGAGCCTCAGCTGCTCTGTGTGACCCCTTCATGCCTTCAAAACGAGTACCACCTGGGTGACCCTTACACATTACCAAGTCCCGCTGCAGCAGGAGTACAACCTTGGCTATCTCTGGAACACAGCCTCTTTGTGCTTTCAGAAAACACTTCCCAGAAGATGTCACCTCAACGATGCTGGTCTCTTCTTCATCACCACTAATTTCTTAGCTCCAGCTAACCAGCATCAATAGTCCCAGTAATGCAAAAGTTTCATTTTAGTAGTTCTGGTATCTTGTTAATCACAGCTGATTCTTCAGCCCCAGCTAACCAGAACCATAGAAACTTCCCAATCAAAATAGCAATGGCCCTGAAGAGTCTTTAATTTTCCCTCTGAAATTTCACAAGCCAGACGACCTCCATCTTCTGCACTGTTCTCAATATTGTCTTCCAAGCTCCTACACAACATCTGACAGAGCTCTTAACAACAAATGGATCTTCAAGCCCAAAGTTCCACAGTCCTCCCCAAAACATGGTCAGGTTGTCACAGGAATACCCCACTATGCTGGTACCAATTTGTCTTAGTCAGGGTTTCTATTCCTGCACAAACATCATGACCAAGATAAAAGTTGGAGAGGAAAGGGTTTATTCGGTTTACACTTCCATCCTGCTGTTCATCACCAAGGAAGTCAGGACTGGACTCAAGCAGGTCAGAAAGCAGGAGCTGATGCAGAGGCCATGAAGGGATGTTCTTTACTGGTTTGCCTCCCCTGGCTTGCTCAGCCTGCTCTCTTATAGAACCAAGACTACCAGCCCAGAGATGGTCCCACCCACAGGGGCCTTTCCCCCTTTATCACTAATTGAGAAAATGCCTCACAGTTGGATCTCATGGAGGCATTTCCTCAACTGAAGCTCCTTTTTCTGTGATAATTCCAGCTGTGACAAGTTGACAAAAACTAGCCAGTACAACTACTAAAATCCTAACCTTTTGTGTCTTATTTGTCCCAAGATGTAATGGCAGCACTACAATCTGCTTTGTCAAAGTTTTCCGTGTCTCTGAAATGGGAACACCACAGGAGGCAAGCTGTGGGCCCTCAAGACATTTGTTTCCTCATGTGGCCTCCAGAGGGCGCTGCTGCACTCACTAGTGTTCCTTCTTCCTTTGAATATCTCCACCTACTCACATCTCTTCCTTCTTGCAGCTGGCTGAGTATTTAGCAAAGGCAAGTGACAAGAATCAGATACTCAAAACCTTCCAGGCTCGTGTATGCAGCGTCAGTTTTTATGTGAGAGGGAGACTTCTCAAGCAGACTCTTCCCTACACCTGCTTTCAAGCTCTTGCTTTCCTCAGCTGCTTTCCTGCCTGTCCTGTTCCAGAGTTGCTCCACAACAGAACTGCAGCCTTCTCAAGGCTCAGCCATGCTCCTGGCGCTCCTCCCAGTGCTGGGGATACACTTTCTCCTGAGTGAGTACAGCTTTGTTGTGGTCTCTGTATCCCTGGATTCCGACTGTCCTCAGTGAAGTCTGCACTACAGTTCCTGACCTTATATTCCTTTCCAGGAGATGCCCAAGCTCAGTCAGTGACGCAGCCCGATGCTCATGTCACTGTCTCTGAAGGAGCCTCTCTGCAGATGAGATGCAAGTATTCCTATTCTGGGACACCTTATCTGTTCTGGTATGTCCAGTACCCGCTGCAGGGGCTGCAGCTGCTCCTCAAGTATTATTCAGGAGACCCAGTGGTTCAAGGAGTGAATGGCTTTGAGGCTGAGTTCAGCAAGAGTAACTCTTCCTTCCACCTGCGGAAAGCCTCTGTGCACTGGAGCGACTCGGCTGTGAGTGCACAGTGTGTGGGGCTGCAGGGGGAGCCGAACAAAAACACAGATGGCCATGGCTCAGACTCAAGATCTCTCCTGTGGTCTCTGTGGCGTCTCTTTGGACTTGGAGAGGAAAGAAGGATAGTTTCGCAGTCTCAGCTGTCTTTCTGCAACTCATTTCCAACTAAAACATCCACTATATCCAATGCTCAATTGTAGTTCTGTGGGATGAGGAGACTGTGATGTTATCCTGAGTGTTATTGCCTGAGTGAACATTGCTTGGGCAGTGACTAGACTAAGTGGCTGATGGGGAAGCTGGACTTTCATTTTGTTACTTTAAGTGTGGTCCACACAGAATGTGAAAGGTGTACTCTTCAGCTTCTGTCCTGGAATTTTCTTTCTCTTCTCAATCTTTCATGCTAATTTCCCTATAAATTCTTCTTTTGCTGCTAAATGTAACTTATCAGAATTGGTCATAATATTTAAGTATTGCCATCTTGGTAATTTGATGCCTTGTTATTCAATATAGGACTTCGTCTGTACCACAAAAGTTTTAAAATCTATCATAATTATGTAAGTTCTAGCAATCATTAAAAATAAAACAGAAGAATAAGGAATTCATTGGTATTTTTTTCCAAAGAGTTCTTCACAGTTGTGAATGTACTATCTTGTTTTTGTTGCCATCTTAAAATATTTAAGTCTCCTTAAGAATCCTCAGTCAGATTCCTTCTGCATCTTTTACGACTCATTGCTTTCACTCTGGTGTGGATGATTTTACTATGAGAATATCAATGATAGATTCTTTTTCCTAACATAGTCCTACCCTGCTGAAATACAGGCGAAGTCACAGTGAAAAGTTAGTGCTCAGTAACTACAGTGTGGAATTTTAGTTTCTTCTCCATCTGATTGGGAGACTTCTAGAAGAAGATTTTGTACTCCCATGTATTCAGTAGAGGAGGATGAATACTCAGGATAGGAAGAAAAAGGAATGGAGAATTTTCTAGCTGCTGCTTGACTCAGAAATAGAAGTAGGTAGGCATCATGGACCCATGTATGATTTCCAGCACACATAAAAATCTGGGTGTGGTGGCCGTGCTGGGAGGTGAGGACAGGCAGGTCCCTACAGCCTGCCATCCACCCAGCCTAGCCTAACCATGAGCTCTAGGTATCAGTGAGAGAACCTGTCTCCAATTAACAAGGCAGGTAGTTTCAGAAAAATGACATCCAAGATTGACTTCTGGCTTCCACATGCATGTATATATATATATATATATATATATATATATATATATATATATATATGCACTTAAACACACATGCATACACAGACAGTCACACCCAAGCTCTTCAGAACATGAGGAAGAACACCCGAGGTTTTTCTCTAGTCTCTACATGTACACATACACATGGGTTTTTACGTGCCCCACTCAGTTGTACCTGCACACTATAAGCACATACACATGCGCAGATAAATATTTTAACATAGAACACAAACACAAGTTATCTGAAGATTCTAATATTAAGTAATCCATCTTACATATTACTCTGTTACTCTCTCAGTGTGTATTTTCTTTATAATGAGATGAGGAGGCAGGGATAGTGTAAATAATCGTAGGACACAGAACCTACATCAGCCCAGGAATGTTCACATATAACTTTGCAGCGCACTCACCTGCTGCAGGCGGTAGGGTTTCCCATTCTTGCCTCAGTACGTTTGGCCTGGCTGAGAACTTCAGGTCGCTGCAGTTCTATGGCAGAGCTTCCTGTGTTTCTCTGTCTGCTCATCTGCATGCAGTTGATGTATCCACATGTTCTTCTGTGCAGCCCCATCATCCATCACTGTCACTCCAGTACAGTACCCCATATCCAAACACAGTGCACTCTGTTCCACCATGTCTCACAGTGGCTAGACAAGGAATCATTAGGGATTAAATATTTGGTTGTTAGTGGGTCAAGGTACAGGCTAATATAGATTTTTATACCATGCTTATTTGAGAAAAGGTGTGTCTCTAACATACTTTAGTCAGATTACCAAGCTAAGAACCTCCATTAAAAGGTCTTTCTCTGTTTGGTTATACTATGCAACATGTGTCTTCTCTTGCTAGCATGTTCTTTCTTGTGCTTGCTTCAGCAAAACATACTTTCACTTGTGTCTGCTTCACCAAAATGTTCCTTCACAAGTCTGCCTTAAAATTTCACCTGTCTGCTTCAGTGAAACATTCCTTCATGTGTTTACCCCAGCAAAAGACCCTCCAACACAACTAACTGACTTTCCAAAAAAAACTTACATTTCCACTTCAGTGTTCCAAGGATTAAAGTTTTAATTCACTCAGAAGATGGCCTTTTATATACAAATATGAAAGCTTTTACATTTGGATACAGTTTTAATATTTTAGTGTTTTGGTTATCTTGATTTTTTCTTTTGTTGTTTTGACAAAGATTCATTGTTCTCTTTAACATCATGAACTGGAACATCAGCATACAGAACTGTATTTCAGTTCTTATGATGAATTCCATTGTTGAAACTTATGTGTTCATATATTGTTACACATAAATATGTATTTCTCAAGCTATCTGAGGATGGGATGTATAATGAGATGTGTCCATAATACATTATAAGGCAATAGCAGAGGCTACAGCTAATGTGAGAAAGACTCATTTGTTTGTTGTGGTAGAGTTTCATGGGGTTTAGACTGACATCAAATAAATTCAATACTTGGCTGATAATGATGCTGAGCTTCTGATCTTCCTTCCTTGACCTCCCGGTTGCTGGGATCCCAGGCATACTCCAGCATCCCCAGCTAAGGCTTTTGAGATTGCAAAGGATCAACACAAATTTGACATTTTATGTCAAACAGAAAATGAGACATGAAATACTCTGTATTTCCTGTTTCTCTGCACAAATAAAATATGATTATGGTTTTAAAATAAAACTCCAGGAAGCATCAGCTCCAAAATAACAAGATGAAGGAGAAATTTAGAATGCTGAGTGATAAAATCAACAGAATGAATCAGGATGTTCAGGGTGTATGTTTCTTAACTTGAATGTAATGTGCTTTTAGTCTTTTAAAATAATTTATATGTTCATGAGCTTTTTAAAATATTAAAACTAATAAGTTATATAGGGTAAATTTTATACTAAGAAAAAGAGGTGTATAAAAATATACACTATTTTCTTTTGGACAGGGAGAGGGACAGGACAAGATGTAGCTACTCCTGTCTCCTGGGTTAGATGGAGAATCTGCCAGGATTCACCACTAGAGGATTTCAATTTAATATGGCTTATAAGATGAGGATTCTAGTTGATGTGCCCAGCAATTGAGTTACCATTGTTTCTGAACTAAGTTTGTATAGTGTTTTCCTTCACGCTCGACTGAGTTCCAGAGAGAGTTACAGCAGTAAAGTGTGGGTTTGCCTGATGTGCACCCCAAAAGGACGTGGGAGTTTTGAAGCATGGGACTGGCATGGTAGTGACCCCCACAGGAACTTAGCGAGCTGGGTAGAGATATTTTGGAGCTCTGAGAGAGTCTCCATGAGAAGAAAACAGGCTGGCCATTGCCTGCCAATGCTCACAGGTACATTCCAGGCAGTAGTGTGGATTCCTTACTTAATATTTCCTGCATACAATCTAAAGCCAGGACATGAGTCAGGTGCAGAATTATAAGTCTTTTAAATTAGGGTAGATGTCAGAGTGTTCTATTTTATTGACAAAAATGATGGTCTGGGTGTTAGGTCTACCTTGTACTTTATAAATTACAGAATGGTAAAAAAGAAAAAGAAGAAAAAATACACCTTTAAAAATTAATTAATTAATTAAGTTTGCATCCTAACTGCAGTTTCCCCTCCCTCCTCTCCTCCCAGCCCTTTCTCCTTCCACCTCCATCCTCACTCCCACCCATTCCTCCTCTCCTTCTCTTCAAGATAGTGGATGCCTCCCAGAGGTGTCAAACAGCCTTTGGCATATAGAGTTCCAGTAAGGCTAGGCTCATATTCTCCTGTTGAGGCTCAAGAAGGCCTCCCACTTAGGTGAAAGAACCCCAAAGGCAGGCAACAGAGCGAGAGATAGCCCCCTGCTCCTGCTGTTAGGAGTACCACTACATGAAGACCAAGCTACACAACAGTTCCGTAAGTGCAGAGGGCCTAGGTCAGTCCCACGAAAGCTCTCTGGTTGGTGGTACAGCCTTTATAAGCCACTATGGATCCAGGTTAGTTGATTCTGAAGGTTTTCTTGTTGTGCCCTTGACCTCTCTGGCCTCCATCCTTCCTGGTTTTGACCACCATGGCTCCTACTTTCCCACAGTAGTCCCCAAACTCCACCTAATGTTTGTCTGTGGATCTCTGCATCTGTTTCCACTAGTTGCTTCATCAAGCCTCTCTCATGATGGGTATGCGAGGCTCCTGTCTGCATAATGTGTCAGGGCAGACTCCCTCTCATGGCATAGCTATCAAGTTGGACCAGTAACTGGCTAGGAAATCCCTCATTTTCTGGTCCATCTTTACCCCTGCACATTTTATATGTAGAAAAATATTGTAGGTCGAAGGTTTTGTGGCTTGGTTGGTACCTCAATCCCTTCATTGGAAGTCTTACCTGGTTACAACAGAAGGCTAATTCAGGCTCCATGACTCTCCCACTAGGAGTCTTAACTAAGACCACCTCATAGATTTCTGGGAGATTCTGATAGAACCTAATGGGGAAATCCCCACTCAATTCCCAATTAGGCGTGCACCCAAAAAATCACGAAGGACCATCTTGATGTAATTACATGAGGTCGTTTAATGATGGAGCTCTGGACCGACATGCATCCCACACAGGAGATAACGTATATCAGCCACGAGTTTCGAAAGCTAGGGGTTTTTATGGGGTAAGGGGCTTAGGGGTGTGGAATTCAGCATAGCGACACACTATTGGCTTATTCAAACATCAGCAGAAAAATTACATGTACGTGCAGGGTGTCAGAGTTCTGTGAGTTGTTGACTCAGTTTAGATAGCCCTGTTATGTCCTCACATTCCTCTTTATCTTTAAGGTTAAGCTGTTCCCAGGAATGTTTTAACTATGGGGCATACCCGGGTTTGTTTTTCTTTTTTCTCAGTCCCAAGCAGCCTCTAAGCTCACAAACAACCAGCAATTTCTGAGTTCTTTATATGACTTCCAGGTCTTGAAATTTCATCTTTCTTTCAATCCCATTGCTCCAGATTTCTAGATCATCCCAGACATGTCCCCCCAATTCCAACAGTCTGTCCCATTATGCTCTCCCTTTGTCCTTCCCCAACCTGATCCCTCCAGTTCCCATTCCCACCCTCACTCCCATTGAATCTCAGCTCCACATCCACCACCCATGTCTATTGTATTTCCCCCCTCAGTGAGAATCATGTGTCCCTCCATTGAACCCTCCTTGTTACTTAGCTTTATTGGGTCTGTGGACTGTAGCATGGTTATTCTTTCCTTTATGGTTAACATCCACTAGGAAGTGAGTTCATACCATGTTTGTCTTTCTGAGTCTGGATTACTTCGGTGTGAATGATTTTTTTTTTCTTGTTCCATCTATTTGCCTGCAAATTTCATTGTGCCATTGTTTTTCAAACTGAGGAAAACTCAATTGTGTACATGCACCACATTTTCTCTGTTGACCTCCTGTCCCGTCACAACTACCCCCTGTCCTTTTTTCCTATTTTTCCCACTAACTTATGCTTATCTTGCCCTTACTCTGGTACTTACTTCTCCCCAACCGCATGTTGTACCTTTCTGGCCTCTGTGGTTATACCACGTTATATCTTTCCACCTGAAAATGTGGAGCTAGGAGTCTTGACAATTTCCACTGGAGTTAGTTCAGTGGTGGAACATGTGGCCTTTGTTTTTCTGAGTCTCAGTCAACTCATTCGAAATAATAATTTCTAGTTGCATCTATCTATCTATCTGCAAAGTTTATGTTGCCATTTTCCTTTACACTGAAAAATTCTCCAGAACTATAAGTGCCACATTTCTGTTAGGCATTCACCAGTAGAAAGACATTAGGTTGTCTCCATTTCTTAGTTCCTGTGAGTGGAGCAGTGATGAACACAGGCAAGTATCTGTGGAGCAGGACGTAGAGTTCTTTGGACATACACTGTAGTCCAATAGCTGGATCATGTGGTACATCTGTCTTTAGTTTTTTGAAAATTTTCTACACTAATTTCCAGAGCAGCTCCACCAATTTCCATGCCCCCCCCGCCCCCAGTGAACAGTTTCCTTTCCCCATCACCCATGTCAGCATTTGTTGTCAGTTGATGTATTTTACATATTCTAACTGGTGTGAGATGAAATCACAAATTACATTTAAATTGCAGTTTCCTAATTGCTAAGGTTGATGAACAATTTTGAGATTTTTCAAGCCATTTCTATTCCTTCTATTGAGAACTCCATCTAGACACTCTTGTGTTCTGACTTCTGCATTTTCTTTACCAGGAAGTGAAGGGTTGGCATAATGAGGCTTGTGGAGATGGCCTGAAATCACTTTTGTTGGCTGTGTGGGCTCACTAGGGGGCACTGCAGGATTCCTAGAAACTACAGTTTCTTAAGATGCCCTGAGATGTGAAGAGCCTAGCTGAGACATAAGGACATAAGGCAATCCATTCACAGCGCCAGGAAGAGTGGTAATGGTGCAGAGTTAGACAGATCTTAAACTCTTGGTCATTTTATATAAACCCACAGCTATCCAGAGCCTGTTCACTGGATCTCATGTGCCTATAAATCTCTTTAAAGAGCAATTCTCTGAAGAGATGTAAACAAAACAGAATCTCCCTGATGATGGACACACAAGAGAAACCATTTTCACTGCTATTTGCATTTTTTAGCTTTTCATCTAGAATTCTAAAAAAATCAAAGTATTAGACATTATTTCAATACCTTTTATATCACATACAATCTATATGTGTATATATACATACATATTCTAAACTAGAAAGAAAAGGAATAACTTCTTTTTAGAAAAGAAAACTGGAAAAATAAGGTATGAAAAACTAGAAGGGAGAGGGCCTCAGTGAACCTGAGCAGGCATCCTTAGTCTGATCTGGATCAGCTGTGTTTTCCTGCAGCAAAACATCAGACCAGAAACCATGAGATAGAAAAAGAATCAGGGTTGAAATAGGGCATGTCTTAATTTTCCCATAACTATCAAAACTGTGTATATGGTCATCTTAATTGCAAGAAATTATTTTTATTCTGTGTAATAGATCATATGCTAATTTGTCAAATAGTGTAATTTAAGAGTCCTGCCAGTACTTTCTTGAATGTGTCTTATACATTGAACACACAGCAGAAGATGGCCACACAGAATGTCATATTGCTTATTTTGAACATGTTTTGTCTTACTGGCCCTTTGTCTGTATTTTATAATTATCTGTCGTGTGTGTGTGTGTGTCTCTGTGTGTGTGTGTGTGTGTTTTGGGGGCTGTTTACCTGTTTGTTTTCTAAAGAGTGAAAAAGAAAGGGCTGTACTTGAGTGGGTGAGGAGATAGGAAAGATGTTGGACATGATGGAGAAGGGGAGACAAAGGTCAGAATATAGTGTATGAAAAAAACTTTGGACCAAAAGGGTCGTTCTTGCTAGGATTCTGCAAGGCTCTGCTTTACCCACTGGAGCCACTAGTTTTCCCACTGGCATTTTACCCTCCAAACTCCTTTATATTACGTGTTACATTAGAAACACAGTGTTCTGGGCTCTACATCAATGTCCTCCACGGTCCTGGAGCAATTACAGTGCAGAGTCATGAGATGGAGGTGGGCGGAGTTTCATGTTCAGCTGAATGAGGAAACTCAGTGATTCAGACAGAACCTGTAGTCTGTAAGCACAAGTGTGTCTGGGCACAAGACACCCTTCAGAGCTGGAGAGAAGACATCCAGCAATTGGACAGGGGCCATGCAGAGGAACCTGGGAGCTGTGCTGGGGATTCTGTGGGTGCAGATTTGCTGTGAGTTGTGCTAAGTTCCTATTAGAGATTCTCCAGAAATGTCGGTGGTGGAGGGGGAGAAGTTGATGAAAATCTCCTGTGCACTCTTCCTCATGGGTGTCTCCTGGGGTAGCTGATGGTGTGAGTGAAAATCTCTCTTTGATTTTGGTTTGCTTTTTCTGTTTTCAAGCAGGGGTGAGCGGAGATAAGGTGAAGCAAAGTCCTTCAGCCCTGAGCCTCCAAGAGGGAACCAATTCTGCTCTGAGATGCAATTTTTCTATTGCTGCGACAACTGTGCAGTGGTTCCGACAGATTCCCAGGGGCAGCCTCATCAATCTTTTTTACCTGGTTCCAGGAACAAAGGAGAATGGGAGGTTAAAGTCAACATTCAATTCTAAGGAAAGCTCTAGCACCCTGCACATCAGGGATGCCCAGCTGGAGGACTCAGGCACTTACTTCTGTGCTGCTGAGGCACAGTGCTCCCAGCAAGGCTGGAGCCTGGCCCCAAACTGCAGCTGAGTGTGCAGCTATAACCCCAGCCACAGGCAGACTCTGCCGGAGGCTTTGCACAGCTGTGGCCTTATCAGGTCGCCACCAATTACAGAGAAGATTGAGGAAACATAAGCTTGCTGCAGAAGTTCACACTTAAATTCAGGTTTGCATGACACTGACTACTAGTGTGTCAAATGCTCAGAGTCATCCTCGGCCCACAACACTGAAACACACACTTCACTTTACCAAATGCTTGTGATAATGTCACAAAATAAAAAACCCTCTTATATACTCCAGAATCATTTGGGTCATTTCTCACAATCAGAAACTGAGAGCAACTGTTTCTATCCTTTGTTTAGAGAGCACCTGACCAAATTTCCAGCTAATCTGTTAAATATGAAGTTGATAAAAGAATTAATATTGATGATCTAATAAATTCAGTGGTAGAAAAGCAGGGTAAACTAATCTTATTTAATGAAGACATTTCTACAATTTTTTTAGTTAAAAGATATAGTGCCTTTAATTATGCAATATGAAACAAATATTTCACATAAAAATTGCAAGAGCCAAAGGTAAATGACTAACTAGAACGATATATTTGCAAACTGTATCACAATAGTATTTACAGCAATTGATTCTTCTGGCATATTTATACATTTGCAACATAATAGATATACTAAACTTCTCATTAAAACACTGTTTTCAAAAGAAAACTCAAAACTCCCTAAATATAACACAACAGGGGACTAAGTCACTATATGATAATTAAATGCGAGCCAAAGAGTTGCATTTTCCTAAGTGTTGACTGATTTCATTTTGCAGTTGAAAAAACCCAGCTTGTCCTTGTCTCTGTAAGGAACTGGAAAACACCTGCCATTCTTTCATGTAATTTCTATCCATTGCTGTTTTCACTTAGAAATATCAGCTGAGTGGCTACAGCAGTGACCTGATCGATCGATTGATTTCTAGACCATCACAAACGAATATATCCCCTGGTGATTCACTCAGATTCCTCCCCATTGCAATTACATTCTGAAGTGAGAATTTCTGGTTCTTTGGAGACTCGGTTGTGACAAGTGATGCTTTTCTGGAAGCTGTCTCATGAGAGGATAGTTTGCTAGTGCAGACAAGTGAGAGGATGTTTTGCTGGACTGGACACTTAAGAGGGTTCATGATGTTTGGAAGAGTATAAATAGTACCCAATAAGCAGTAAGAGGACATTGGTACGCCTTGCATCACTTCACTGGTCTTCACTGACCAGTCTTCTTTTGGTGTGAAACGCTCTGCAGGACTTCAGTGGGCTTCGCTAAGGATACTCTTGCATTGGTATACCCTGTAACGCTTCATTGGTCTGTGAACCCTTGCACTTGAAATTGATAATGCCCATTCTCTTATTAAATCTGGTTTACAATAGTATCTGTGTGATGCACAATTAACTTCATCTTGTTATAACTGTGTGATACACAAATAACTTCATCTGTCATCTGCTCCATCTTCTAAGCAGACTCTATTAGATTTTTTCTCATTTCTTGTTTATGAATTTCAATTTCTCATTAACTTCTGTTGAGGTCTGAATTTCAACCAGATATTGAACAATCTCACACTTCTTTTTAGACAGATGTGATTGGTTGTCACTGTCTTCTCTTCCTGATCAAAGTGATTACTTTTACGAATCTACTTATTTCTGTCCTCAGTAGTGTCCTGACAAAGCTGTGGATTATCTTCTTAATTAACTGTTTCCACTTTCTCTGCATTGTCAAAGAGCCAAGTTTTCATTAACTTTTATTTTATTATCCAACTTTTTTCCACATTCTATAAGTCTTTATCTTTTTATTGCAATTGTTTTTCAAGTCAGCAAATTTCATCACATAAAACAAGTGCCACATCCCCCTGCAGACTGCTAAACCACCTCGATTCATTACTTTAGTCTTTAGTTCAGTTTCAAATTTTGCTTGTCCTTTATCCTTTTCTTTTCTTTTCTTTTCTTTTCTTTTCTCCTTTCCTTTCCTTTCCTTTCCTTTCCTTTCCTTTCCTTTCCTTTCCTTCCCTTCCCTTCCCTTCCCTTCCCTTCCCTTCCCTTCCCTTCCCTTCCCTTCCCTTCCCTTCCCTTCCCTTCCCTTCCCTTCCCTTCCCTTCCCTTTCTTTTCTTTTTTCTTTTCTTCTCTTTTCTTCCCTTTTCTTTCTTTTCTTTTCTTTTTTTTGTCTTATTAGATATTTTCTTCATTTACATTTCAAATGCTATTCCCTTTTCTAGTTTCCTCTCCAAAAATCCCCTATCCCCTTCTCTCCCGCCCCCCCTGCTCCCCTATCCACCCACTCCTGCTTCCTGGCCCTGGCATTCCCCTATAATAGGGCATACAATCTTTGCAAGACCAAGGGCCTCTCCTCCCAATGCTCGCTGACTAGGCCATCTTCTGCTACATATGCAGCTAGAGACATGATCTCTGGGGGTACTGGTTAGTTCATATTGTTGTTCCACCTATAGGGTGGCAGACCCCTTCCACTCCTTGGGTTCTTTCTCTAGCTCCTCCATTGAGGACCCTGTGTTCCATCCAATAGATGACTGTGAGCATCTACTTCTGTATTTGCCAGGTACTTGCAGAGCCTCACAGGAGACAGTTATATCAGGGTCCTGTCAGCAAAATCTTGTTGGCATATTCAATAGTGTCTGGATTTAGTAGTTGTTTATGGGATGGATCCTCGGGTGGGACAGTTTCTGGATGGTCCTTCCTTCTTGTCCTGTCACCTTTATTAATGTTGGAGTAATTCTGAATAGATATACCATGTTTGCCTCATCTTCATCTTTAGTTTTTTTATTTCTACCTTTGTTGAAGTGATCAATAAATTATCTGCCAACTCTTCTTGAAGTGGCAGTTCACCTGGATCAAATCTGATTGTTTCCAATCTATATTAGGTAGCATCTTGAATCCTCTCACTGTCTTTCACCTCTTAAACCAAACCTTGCAAATGGTGGCAGTCACATATCAACAGCAATTACCACTTTAGGTTCATCCCTGGCTCAGTCTCTCTCTTCCTATAGAGCCTTCATCACACATGCATGTCCCACCAACTCTGGCTGAACAAGGCAACGAATGGTGGCTTGTAGGAAACACATATTCCTGCGTTGATATTTTTATATAAATTACAATGCTGAATATTCAATGTATAAGCTAATATTCCTAAATATAAACTCTGTTGGGTTTTAAAATAATCTAGGCTTTGTTTTTAGCATTTGGAGAGAGAAATAATTTTCTGTTTTACATCTGGTGTCAAAAGTTTATCACTACCTCAGTTGATAATTTGACCCTCATAATTATCCCTGTGAAGCAGGTACTTCAAGATGAGACTGACAGTGTGACTTTTGCTTCATATATTATAAACCATCTTCCATTCTCAGTATCTTTTTTTTTAAAGATTTATTTATTATATGTAAGTACACTGTAGCTGTCTTCAGACACTCCAGAAGAGGAAGTTAGATCTCATTACGGATGGTTGTGAGCCACCATGTGGTTGCTGGGATTTGAACTCTGCACCTTCGGAAGAGCAGTCGGGTGCTCTTACCCACTGAGCCATCTCACCAGCCCCCATTCTCAGTATCTTAAGTTGCAGGGTAAATATATTTCTTACAAGAAAGGTGTGTTATATTTATGGATTAAAAACACCCTCATAAAGAAGCATTCTGACTCTCTCTGCCTAGGATACAGTGTCCACAATTACATCACACCGCATATGATCACAGTTTTTGGGCAAATTATATTTTATTTGACTATAAATATAACCTCCCCATGATCCACTATCAATCCCTTTATGTTGTGGGAGGTTTAGAAATCTGGATAGGATCCTATCTAGTTTTCCAGGGGCCCACAGTCATGTTAGTGAAATAGCAGGTTTGTTAGATGTTTAAGAGGTGAATGGTCTAGGTTTTCATACTTTGAGACATGTTCTCCCAGTCCCTCATACTCTATGCCCGACACTGCTCTCTGCGGGTATTTTCTATATTCAGTAGCATAAAAGAATTTCAAAGCCACAAAAAGTCATAGAAATCCCTTATCCAATTCCCTTACAAAACAGACATTATGTGTTATATATCATTGCTACTGATTTCCTCATTAGCATTATGTCTCCACTTCATTCCTGTAGGAACAATCACCCTATAGGAAATCCACCATTTCAACTCTGAATGCTGAATCTGGAAAGAACATGTCTAATATGTCTGACCACAAGAATCAACCATGCCAATCTGGGTAAAGAAGGGCACTTTGAGCAAGCAAGACTCAGGCTGCACACTACTCATCTTTTTGGCTTTAACTTGGAAATGGATTTTTTTTCATGCAATACCTTCTGACCAGTGTTTCCCCTCCCTCATCTCCTTCCATATCTTCCCCACTTCCTCAAACAATCAATTCCATACCTTAGTTCTCTCTCTGTTTAGAAAACAAACAAATAAACAAACAACCAGGATAGAGCTTAGCAAATAGAAAAACAAAATAAAACAGGTGAAGCACGTACACATGAGAGACATGCACACATAGCAAATCCATGGAAACCAAAACTGAAAAATATAGTATATAAACAAATGACTCATACCATAAACAATGCCCAGATAAGGCATTATGATACAAAAAACCCAATGATCTTGAAAAATTGTCCATCTGCCACTGGGCATGACCTTCAGTGTGGTTTGTGTAAGTGAGTCTTAAGTGAGGCTGTTGGCAAAACTTTTTTTTTCTTTGTGAGAAGTTGTTAATTGGAGATGGTTTCTTGATTTGGAAGAGGCATTATATCTACTTCCTATGATTAACACTGGAACCCTGTCTTTATTGGACCTCTTGGGACCCCCCTGTATGCTGCTGCCATCTCTGTTAGTTACTATGTGAACCAAACTCCTTTTTGAAGGGCATTATTCCCTTAGTGCCTTCCATCTCCACTAGCTCCTACAACCGTTCTGCTTCCCCTTCTACAGAATTACCTTGAGTCCTGAGTGGAAAATTCTATTTAAGACTGGGTGTTCCAAAGTCTCTTCCTGAAGAACCACTCCATATATTTTCATAATGGCTATAAAGTTTTCACTCTCTCCAGCAGTGGATGAATGTTGTCCTTAAGCTACAACCTCACCAGCATGAGCTGTCATTTGTTTTACTGGTTTTGGCTATTCTCAGGGGTATAAGATGAAATCTCATAGTGGTTTTAATTTACATTTTCCTGTTGACTAAGGATGTTGAACATTTCTTTAAGTGTTTCTCACCCATTTGTGTTTCATCTTTCAAGAACTCTCTGTTTACATCTGCCCACTTTTTAAAGTGTACTGTTCTCTCATATATTATATCTCAATCATAGATTCCCCTTCCTCTTCTCACTCCAATCCCTCTCCCCTACCTCCCTTCTCTCCTAGATCCACTCATCCTGCTTGTCCCTTCAGAAAAGGCAGTCCTCCCAGGAGCATCAACCAAATATAGTATATCAAGTTGCAGTAAGACTAGGCACATCCCTCATTTTAAGTCTGAAGGAGGCAACCCAGTAAGAGGGCAAGGGTTCCAATGCAGGCAAGTGTCAGAGGTAGACCCTGTTCCCACTGCTAGGTGTCCCACAAGAACACTAAGCTACATAACTGTAGCACACACGCAGAGGACCTAGGTCAGAACCATATAAGGTTCCCTGACTGTTGGTTCGGTCTCTGTGAGCCCTAGTGCCCTGGTTATTTGATTCTGTGGGCTGTTTTTAAGCACTCCATTGGTTTGTACAATCCTTGTTTTCTCTCTTCAGGGCAATTCCCTGCACTCTGCCTAACGTTTTTCTATGGGTCTCTGGATCTGCTCCCATCAGCTGCTGGTTGAAGCCTCTCTAATGACAATTATGCTGGACTCTGGTCTACAACTATAGCAGTATCATTAAGAATCGTTACTTATTTTATTTATCATTCATTCATTTATTTTGCTGGTTGTTAGTGCGCATGCTTGTGTGTGTGCATGTGCACACACACACACACACACACACACACACACACACACACACACAGAGTCTCTGGGCTATACAGCTTTTAGGTCCTGTCCCTTCAGGTAGTGTCAGGTGTGGGCACCCTCCCATGGCCCAGGTCTCAACTTGGACCAGTCATTGGTTGACCACTCCTGCAATATCTGAGCTACCTTTACCCCAACACATCTTGCAGGCAGGAAAAAAGGATAAAGTGTAGAGAGGAGGTTTTGTAGCTTGAATGGTGTTCCAATCCCTTCACTTGAAACTTTACCTGGTTAGAGAAAATGGCCATTTGGGTACTGTATCCCCCCATTAGAGTCCCCGTCGTAGATTCCTGAGAGTTTCTACTACACAAGGTTTCTAGCTCTCTCTTCAAATGCATATAATTCCAGTCATCTTTCCCAGTTCTTGCTCTCCCCACAGCCCCATCTGATTCCTCCTATTCCCATCCCTTCCTGTCCCCAGTCCACACATGAAATCTAGTCTATTTCCCCTTTCCAGGAAGATCCTTGTGGTCCCCTCTTAAGGCCTCCTTGTTACTTAGCCTTGTTTACTGAGTCTGTGGTTTATAGCATTATTGCCCTTGACAGCTAATATCCACTTATAAGTGAGTACATACCATGCCATTCCGCGTCTGGATTTCCTTACCCAGGATCATCTTCTCTAGTTCCATCCATTTGCTGGCAAATTTCACGTCATTGTTTTTAACTCCACTGTGCAAATATATCACATTTTATTTAACCATTCTTTGATTTAGGGACATCTACTTTGTTTCCAGTTTCTGACTGTTTTGAATAAAGTCACTAAGAAAATAGTTGAACAAGTGTCCTTGTGGTATGGTGGAATATCTTTTGGATATGCCCAGGAGTGATATAGCTGGATCTTGAGGTAAAATAATTCTCAATTTTCTGAGAAACAACCATATTGATTTCCGTAGTGATTGTGTAAGTTTCCACTCCTTTCAGTAATGGAGGAGTCTCCCCCTTGCTCCATATCCTTGACAGCATGAGTTGTCAATTGTGTTTTTGATCTTAGCCACTCTGATAGATATAAGATTAAGTCTCAGAGACACTTTGATCTGCATTTCTCTGATTGTTAAGAATATTGAACATTTCTTTAAGTGTTTCTCAGCCATTTGTGATTCCTGTATTGAGAATTCTGCTTTATCTGAACCCCATTTTAAAAGTTGGATTGTTTGATTTGCCGATGTCTAGTTTCTTGAGTTCTTTGTATAGTTTGCATGTTAGCCCTCTCCAGATGTGAAGTTGGTGAAGACCTTTTCCCATTCTGTAGGCTGCTGTTTTGTCCTTTTGATGATGTCTTTTGTCTTACAGAGTTCATTTCTTGTTCATGACTGTTTTAGCTCTCCTGAGATTTTTGTGTTTCCATATGAAGCTGAAAAATTCTTTTCTACTTCTCTAAAGAATTGTGTTGGAATTTTGACAGGGATTGCACTGAACCTGTCAACTCCTTTGATAAAATGGCCACTCCTCCCAATTCACAAAAATGGGAAGCCTTTCATCATCTGAAGCCTTCCTTTATATCTTTCTTCTGTGCTTTAAATTTTTATTATACAAGGTTTTCACTTACATGGCTAGGGCTTCCAAACACATTTTATTATTTTGATGCTATTGTGAAAGGTGCTGTTTCCCTGATTTCTTTCTCAGTGTGTTGCCATTACTATATTGGAAGGCTACTGAATTTTGTATGTTAAATTTGTGTCCAGAAACTTTGCTGAAAGTATTATCAGCTGAAGGAGTTTCCAGTGGAATTTTTAACATATAAAATCATATCACCTACAAATAGCAATTCTTTGATGTATTCCTTTCCTATTTTTTATATTCTTGAGTTTCAGTTGTCTTGTTATTCTAGCTAAGACTTCAAGCACTAAATTGAATAGGAAGAAAGTGGACAACCTTATCTGGTTTGTGATTTTAGTGGAAATGCTTTTTAAAAAAAACTTTCTGTTTTGGTTAATGTTGGGTGTGGCATTGTGCTATACTCATCCTTTATTGTGTTGAGATATATATCTCTTCTACCTCTAGTTTCTTCAGGACAGTTATTATTAATGCATGTTGGATTACGCCAAAGACCTTTTCTGAATCTAATGAGATGATCATGTGGGTTGCTTTTTTTTTTTTTTTTTTTGTCTTTCAGGTTCTTTATGTGTTAGATTTAATTATTAATTTATATATGCTGAATTATACTTGTACTCTGAGATGAAGCCTACTTCATTATGGCTGATGTCTTTTGATGTGTCTTGTATTCAGTTTGCAAGTATTTTGTTTAGAATTTTTGCATGTATGTTCATTGTGGATATTGGTCTGTAATTTTGTTTTGTTGAGGTCTTGTATGGCTTAGATATCAGGGTAATTGTGTCCTCATAAAGATATTTAGAAAATCTGTCTCTGTTTTGTAGAATAATTTGAAGTTAGGATTAGTAGAGTCTTGTTCAGTTTCTATGAATTTATACAAGTTCTCTTGTTGGCTTGCAGGGATGCAGTGTTAGAATTTAATCTGTCAGTGTATTTCACTGGAGGAATTTAGATAATTAATGAGCAGTGTTCATTGCTCCCTATTACTTTGTTGGTATTGTGAGTGTTTCTGCTCCTGTTTTGATTTGCTGTCCTGAGATTATTTATTCTTTATGTTTTCTTGGGTGTGGTTAAATTCCTCAGATTTCCTTCTATCATCTTGTGTAGATCTGGGTTGGTAAATGGGTACTGCTTAAATTTGGTTTTACTGTGGAATGTCTTTGTTTCTGCATCAATTGTGATTGATAAAACTATCACTATCCTAGGTTTAGTAGTCAGGCTGGCTGGACCCATGGTCTCTCTAACTTTGAAGAGTATCTTTCCAGGTTCCTTTGGTTTTTGTAGTTTCCATGGAGTTGCAGGTTCCTTTGGCTTTTCTAGTCTCCATGGAGTCGTTGGTTATTTGTATAATATGTCTGCCTTCATGTGTTATGTTTCCCCTTCCATTTTAAAATATTCCTTTCTTGTTCTGTAAGATCAGATTTTTTTTTTTACTATTATTATGTGTCATTAGAGAATTTTTTTTCTGGTCTAGTCTATTTGGTGTTCTGTATGCCTCTTATACTTTGACAGGTACCTTTGGCTTTAGGTTAGAGACATTTTCTTCTATGATTTTGTTGAAATTTTTTGTGCTTTTGGTCTGAGTTTAATCTTTCTCCTTTATTTATATCATTCATAGATTGAATAGTCTCATGGTGTCTCATATTTTCTGGATATTTTTCCAAGATGATTTCTATTAAATGTTTTCTTTGCAATGTCCAGTTCGTGTTCCTTGTCTATGATATCTGAGTTTTCCTCTTCCATGACTTGTAATCTGTTGGTGTAGTTTACCTATGAGGCTTTGTTTGACTTCCTATATTTTTCATTTCCAGTTTTATCTCAGTTTTTGGGTTTTTTCAGTGATTCTGTGTCTACTTTCGCATCTTGAACTGTTTTCTTCATTTTATTCCACTGTTTCTGTTTTCATGACTTCATCAAAGGGTTTAATCAAATTCTCCTTAGGTTCATTTTCATGGTCTATTTTAGTAGGGTTACTGAGTCCTTGTAGAGACAATAGGTCCTTGCCTATTGATGATTAGGTTTATGTGCAGGTGTCTGGGATAGGATGATTATGTTTCTATGTGTTGATATCTGAGTGTTTCCTTCCTTCATTTTGGTTGAACTCTTTGGTTGTTAGTAAAGTATGATTGTTGTTCATTGGTAGGGAGAGTTTCTATGGGTCAATGTGTGGTAGAAAAGAATAGACATGGGCTTAGAAAAAAGTCTGAGAGAGGCTTCCATAACAACCCAAAGGGATTGTGTTCATAAGTAAAGGTAGTATTCATAGGGAGTTGGGGACATGCTGTGAGGAAAGGATCTTACAAGCAGGTTGCAGTAAGGCAAATATTTTTTTTTTTTTTTTTTTTTTTTTTTGCGGGGGGAGAGAGGTGAGCATGAAAGCGACCCTGGGTCTGAGTCAAGAGTTTTGGTGTCCAGTGAATGACGTAGAGGAAGGGAACCTGTAAGCACATTGTGACTAGGTTAAGGATAAGAATGGAGAGATTGTAATGGGGGACAGAAAGGATAGTGTGAATAATCTCCTTAGGTCCCTGCTCGTGTGGTCACTCAGGGATAGAGAGTGTTCTTATGCACTGGAGAGTGACAGAATGGGAAGGGGTTTGTACCAGAGCAGGTGCTGTGAAGGTCCACAGGACAAAGGCAGCTGAGTTCTCTGCAAGGTTTGCTGGAGTCGCTGGATAATGAAAGCAGAGAGGAAGCTCTGGCCCGTATAAGTGGTCTGATACAGAGGTGGGGATGAAACTGGAGAAATAGCATTGTAGGACATGAAGGCCATTGAAGATGAGATACTTTTTTTTCCCAGGTGGTTGTGACCACAAGATTCCCAGGTAGAATGTCTCTATTGGCCTTTGACATAGAGGAATGGGGGTGAGAGAGGAAAGGAAATGCAGCAAGGTTTGGCTGAGTTCCTAGTAAATGGAGGAGGAGTGAGAGGACAGGCCCAGTAAGTAGTCTGTTACATATGAGATGGGGATGGTACTAGGGAAACTGAAGTGGAGGACAGGAAGGACAGTGAGGATGACCCACTTACTTCCCAAGCCAGTGTAGACACTGGGTTCCCAGATAGTGTCTGTAGATATTCACAGTTGACACAAAGAAAACAAAACCCATGAGAAAGGTTTGGGAACGTGCCGAGAAGGGTCTACAAGAATGAGGAAGGGTTTGTTGCAAGGTTTGGCAGATTCCACAGGGAATCCACAATGCTATTCTATCAGGAATTCAGCCTCCCACTCTGGATGCTGTGAGAGTGGGTGAAATGAATGGAGCCATCCTCAAGATCAAATGACTTCGCATAACTTTCCTAAGAGTAGTTATGTGTATTTGTGATTCCAGGATGACTTCTCTGAAAGGTGAGATGCAAGTACAAAAAGAGCATATCTGTATTGTCAATAAGAATTCACTGAAATAGGAACAACATTGCTCCCTTGCAACCAAAAGCCCATAAGAGACCTAAGGAAGGTCTTAGGTTCCATAACTCTCAAGAGCAAACAGACCTAAATATCTGTCCCCAAGAAAAGAGAGTTGTTTGATAAATGATCTGAACATTCTGCAGTATGGAAGGGGATTGGTAAATTCAGTTCTAGACAGAAGAAATTTTATATATATTACACACACACAAACACAACTTATATAAGAATATATAACATATATACCTTTATATATGAAAACACATATATACCTTGCATATGAAACATAATGAATATGATATGTGAGATTTAAAGATAAAAATGAACCTGACTAGTGAATAAATATACTATTCTTGATATCCAAGATCTAGATCCCATTTGATATGACATATTGGGTGTTATATATCTGAGTACCTCATAGGATAAGAGCACCAGCCCTTGATGATTAGGGATGCAACCAGAAGGTGGCAGTAGATCTCAACACCTGGAGGCTATGCAGAGAATTCACTCTGGTGTGTGTTGATAGTGTAAGCTTGTGGCAGAAGCAAAGCTTTTTTGTCAGTGAGTGAGGAGGGATGATTCTAGAGCTAGAATTGTTACTAAGAAAGAACAATAGTCTGATAGCTGTAGTCACCATAATCTACATTGGATTTTAATTTAATTGGGCAGAACAATGAAGCCATATTTCCCACATTATTGATATTTCTGTGGCTGTATTTTGGATGGTGAGTTAATATTTTGGGCCACAGAATAGTCAATGGGTATTTGAGACATCTAGGGGTGTGCAATCTTACTCAGATTTTCTCTAGTTACTGCAAAAAAGGAGAAACTTGGAAAGTGATGGTCTCACAGCCTTTTTCCTTTCTTTCCAACTTTCTGAATAGAGATGAGCCAAGGCAAGCAGGTGGAGCAGCTTCCTTCCATCCTGAGATTCAAAGAAGGGACCAACACTCTCATCAACTGCATTTATGTAAACAATGCCTCGCTCTGCTTCCTTTGGTATAAGCAAGAACCTGGAAAACATCCTACATTCATTGAAATATGGAAAGAAAGCAGAGCCAAAGATTTATAGTTTTACTGAATAAGAAATCCAAACATTTCTCCCTATACAACACAGACAATCAGCCTCAATACTAAGCCATGTACTCCTAAGCTTAAAGTGCACAGTGTTCCATGGCTCCAGTAGCCTGTCCTCAAACCTGCCATGAGGCTTGGATCCCCATCTACATCCTGTATCGCAGGCCTTCCAGTGCAACATTTGCCAGGGGTTAGTTTTAAGAGCCATCTATAATGTAGACATAAAAACACAAAATTAGAATGTTAGCTTCAACTCACTTCACTCCATTTAGGACAATTATCTCTATCCTTTTTTTTAAAATTTGTTTTAAAATTGAAATATAATTTTAATACTTTCCTTCTTGTAGCGCATAGAGGTTATGAGACAACAGAACTCATTATGCTGCAAAGAAGAAAAGACTGTACTGACTCAGCCCCATATGGGACATCTGTAACCCACACCCTCCTCCCTAGTTAGTCAGTGACTCAGAGGTCATTGAAGAAGAGGGCATGGAAAAACTATAAGATCTGTAGGTAGTGGATGACTACAAAGAAGCAGTGTTTTCTGGACACAGCAGAACAGCTGCACATGTGAACTCAGAGAGGTTGACAGTACACATAAGTATTGCAAAGGATCAAGCCAGAAAATTCCATCACAGAGAAGGAAGGTGGACATTCCCAACCTTTTTCTTTAAAGTTGAAGCTCATGGTACAAAGACTACCCTCCAATGAAGGTCACACATCCAAGAGTATATATGCACTGCAACCTATAACACAAAACTTGACGAGTTTTATTTTAAACTGGGTTTGTATGAAAGACTGAATCTTTCAAGGACTGGAAAGAACCGATGAGTATAACCAAAATTCATTGCATAATATTCTGTAAAAGCTAAGAAAAATTTAAAAGTATATAAATTATATCAGAGGTCTATTTGTGTGTGTATATATTCTTTTATGTTCATTCAGCAAGCTAAATACCATAGGATACACATACTTCAGTAACACAAGTGATTTCAGGCATCCACTGGAGACTTGAGACCTGACTCCTTTGGGTGAGGTTCCAAGTTTACATGCAATGTGCTGTGCAGACATCTGTGGTGCAGGTTGAAGGGAAACCAGCAGAGGGCACTGCCCCTTCAGATGTGGTTAACATCTCATTCAGGTGGTGACTTAATGTGACAGACTCACTGTGCAGACAGAGGTCCTTGTCTGTGAGTGAGGAGTGTGAGGAGATCCTGCAGGAGGACTGCCCTGTGAGAGTGGTGCATTCAAGGACCAAGTGTCATTTCTTCCATGAACATGCGTCCTGACACCTGCTCAGTTCTTGTGCTCCTCCTAATGCTCAGTAAGTCACATTGTACTCTAAGGGTTAATGAGGTCATTTTCTTACAACTCTGATAGTTTTTAATGTTCCTCCTTGCATAAAAAGTAATTCCTTTGTATTCATTCATTCATTGATTGATTTTTTTAATTTTTAATATTTTTTATTACGTATTTTCCTCAATTGCATTTCCAATGCTATCCCAAAAGTCATTGATTGATTTTTAAAATATATTTTCAGGAAGAAGCAATGGAGACTCCGTGACCCAGACAGAAGGCCTGGTCACTCTCACAGAGGGGTTGCCTGTGATGCTGAACTGCACCTATCAGACTACTTACTCACCTTTCCTTCTCTGGTATGTGCAACATCTCAACGAAGCCCCTAAACTACTCCTGAAGAGCTCCACCGACAACAAGAGGACCGAGCACCAAGGGTTCCACGCCACTCTCCATAAGAGCAGCAGCTCCTTCCATCTGCAGAAGTCCTCAGTGCAGCTGTCAGACTCTGCCCTTTACTACTGTGCTTTGAGTGACACAGTGAGGGAGACTGCAGGGGAAGCTGCACATGAACCAAGGGTGCTGGAGGGCTGAGGGGGAGGCCCTGTGAGGGAGGCTATGTGCTTTTGGTAAGCGGTTATTTTCCTAGCTTCCTGAAAAATGTGAACAAATGTGAGATCAGACACCTACAAATCTAGGAATTGATAAATATTCTAATGGGGTAGGATGAAAATCAGTGCCATAAAAACCCAACCCAAACCAAACCAAACCAAACCAAAATGAAACAGGATTTGGTTCCCTGACATTTTGTTCTCTCCCTAAATCAAGGACCTCTCTCACAGGAACTTTTCCAGGAAAACTCTGACATGGGATTTATCTCTCTACCAAGATGTCTTACAAAATTCAGTGATTTAAATTCTCCAACAACTTTCTGTTATTACTCCACAAATTCATGACCTAAATGAGGACACAGACTCTAATCTTTAAAATTTTTATTCAGTCTCACTCCCTAAGTTATTTAGATTCTTCCTCACCTTGATCCATGAAACAGAGAGTTTAGTCCAACTTCTGGACTTATCTTACTTATCTATAGCTGTGAGGAGACCACGATCAAGACAATTAAGAAGAATTTAACTGGAGAGTTGATCAGAGGTTCATAGGGTTGACCATAATGGTGGGAAGTGTAGCAGCAGCCAGCCAGGCATGGCCCTGGACCAGTAGCTGAGGCCTTACATCTTATCACAAGCGAGGGGTAAAGAGGGCGACATTGGTTTCAAAGTCCATCACCAGTGACATGGTTCCTCTGAGAAGACCACACCTCTGATGATTCCTACACAGACCACCAACTGGGAACCAAACACTCAAAAATATGAGCTTTTTTGGGTTATATTTATTCAAACCACCACACTTTCTGACTGCCTGCACTTGATAAAGCTATTCATGAAACAGCTGTTGGAGCTCTCAAGATGATGACATGAGAGGCAGGTCCTTCCCTGTCCCACACACTGTGTACAAACGAGGCTGGTGATAATAGACCCTAAGCAGAAAGCCTTCCCCACTAATGACCACTCTCCTCTTCCACTGCACTTTGTTCATCTCTGCAGGACCTGATGTGGTCACTTACCTGCCATTAGAGTTAGGTTCTCCCACAATCCTGAAATATGCAAAGTAGACCAAAGCATTGATTCATTTCAATTCTCTAAACAAATACTATTTTATAATAAAATGTTCTAGCGCTGAAATTTATTTCTTTGTAAGGAAGAAAGTTCTGAAATAAAAAGAGCTAGGGTGTGTCTCGAGAGAGATTCATATTTTTGTGCATATTATCTTACTAGTTAGGAAGCAAAATGGAATGTCAAATTGTATTTCTAAACTCCAAAATCTACTTTTAATGGCACAGCATAGAATAGAATCTCTTGGATATGAGCTTGTGAAACCTGGAATGAATGCCAAATCTAATAAAACTCCCAGTGTCAGGGATGGGAACCCTCTGTTCATGTTGTTGATCAAGGGGTTTCAAGAGATTTTTCCAAATGAAATGGGTTATCACCATCGCCCTTGATTGTCTCATAAAAGTTTAAGGCACCTAGTTGTGGTAGCTTAGGCTACCACATACTTTGAACATTTGACTTGGAGAACTTGATCTAGACCTGACCTGAAGACTCCTTCCTTTGGACAAGTTTTCACAGTGTACAGAGATGTTATGTAAAATTACAAGGGAGAAAAGCAATGAATAGTCAAACCAAGATGTGAATCCTCTGAACAAAAGCAATGACCACCATGTTAAGATATCCAAGAACGTGTAATAGTGCCACTTTCATATTGGGAAACACTAACACATGTCTTATTGAACTCAAGGCATGCTCCAAGGGAAGCAACTTGAGCTTAAAACTGTAAACCTGGTTAACTCCCTAAGGATGGAGAGGTCATTGACCCTAGGGGAGAACTTACTACAATCACATTCCTAAGTCATGAAGCTTCTTACTGTGTTCTGAATATTTATAATTAACACAGAGATGAATATAGTTCTCACCCCGCATCAAAGAACTGTCATTTTGAAGCAGTTGAAGCCTCTATAGTGATAACTGATCAGAAAGCAGAGAGTAAGTGGCTGTGAGGTCTCTAGTCCCAGTTGTGTCCCAGAGTCCCTTATCCAGATGGACTCCGGGTACAAGAAGAGCCCAGTGGTGTGATCACCTGATATTTCATGGTCTTGAATTTTAAACTGTAATCAAAAAGTAAAACATTTTGAAAGCTGTTCTTCACCAAATACTCTTCGATTACAAATTCTGTTGTCCAGCTGATGGTAAAATGGCCATAAACATGTTTTGGATCTGGCAAGGATGCATAACTGAGTTGGACTTATTTATGTGACTCCTGGTCTGTGCGCATAGTTATTGACCTCATGATTGCTCAGCCTTTAGCTAATGCTGGTTTACATTCTGAGCATTTGCTTCTTGGCTCCATAATTTAGAGTCACATTGGTTTATCTCCAGTGTCTGCTGTTGGAATCTCTCCTCCCTACCTGTGTCTGAAGAGGATTCTGTCCTTTGTGTGCTGTATTTGGCACAAAATTGCCTCAATGAATGATAGCTGTTAAGGTCTCAATGACCTCATTTTGGTTGATCAACTTCTGCCTTAGGGTTTCCATTGCTGTGAAGAGACACTGTGGCTAAGGCAATTCTTTTTTTTGTTTGTTTGTTTGTTTTTGTTTTTGTTTTTTGGTTTTCTTAGAGTCAGTGTTTCTCTGTATAGCCCTGGCTGTCTTGGAACTCACTTTGTAGACCAAACTGGCCTCGAACTCAGAAATCTGCCTGCCTCTGCCTCCCAAGTGCTGGGATTAAAGGTGTGTGCCACCACCGCCCAGCTGGCCAAGGCAATTCTTATAAGAACATTTAATTGGGACTGGCTTACAGGTTCACAGGTTCAGTCCATTATCATCAAGTGGAAGCATGGCAGCATTCAGGTGGGTATGACAACGAAGGAGCTGAGTTTCTACATCTTCATCTGTAGGCTGCTAAGAGAAAACTGACTTCCAGGTACGTAGGATGAAGGTTGCAAAGCCCACTCCCACAGTGACACACTTCCTCCAAGAAGGCCACACCTACTCCAACCAGGATATTCAAGCATATTCAAACCACCATAATCACACACATGCACACATACATGCTGGGTTCTGCAAACTGCCACAGTAAGCTAAAAGCCAGCATGCGTTGCTGGTCTTTGTTTTTACTGTGCTTCCTTCTTTCTGACTAAGTTTCAATATGACTCTAACTCCTTCCAGCTTCTGACTTCTTAGGTGATTGCCATTCTTCTTACACTTTTGGACTTTGGCTTATTGGGGGGGGGGATTTGAAAGAAACAGAAAGACATACACACATTCCATAGGCTCATCTATAAACTAAGCATTCACAAATTGCTGATACAGGTAACCCTTCCCCCGCCCCCCGCCCTGGGAAAGACAATCCCTATGAGAAAGAACAGATGAGAGAAGACTCTTGGGAAGAATTTCCTTTTTGTTCCTGGAATGAAAGAACATATGTATTAACACTGAGCCTTTGCATTCCATTGACCAAGAAAAATAAAAACCTAGAGTTATCAATCCTAAGTTTCTTTTCTGGAGGATAGTACTTTAGCCATGGGAGTCTCAGAGCTGTAGTTCTGCTAGCTTTAGCAGTCAAACCTTCCGATCTAGACTCCCAACTTGCCATAAATAGCAGAGTTAATCTAAATTCGATTGTTTTCCAGTTGTCTCTGTGCTGCAGAGCATCCACCAAGGGTGATACCTGTCCCATGAAGTATCACCACCATGGCTCTGGTAGCCACTCACACTCACCCTGAGATGATTGCCTCTGAAGTGTGGGGTTTATTTCATAACCTGGTTTCATAAGGATTTTTAACAAGCCATCCACTTCCACTAGATGCTAGAACCAATACCTCATCAAAGATTAGGAAAGAAGCAATGTGCTTTGTGAAAGTTTTCAATGTTTGTGAAACAGGAACACAGCAGGAGGCAAGCTGTGGACCCACAAGACATTTGTTTCCTCCTATGGCCTCCAGAGGGCGCTGCTGCACTCACTAGTGTTCCTTCTTCCTTTGAAGATCTCCACCTGCTCACATCTCATCCTTCTTGCAGCTGGCTGAGTATTTAGCAAAAGCAAGTGACAAGAATCAGATATTCAAAACCTTCCAGGCTCGCGTTTGCAGCGTCAGTTTTTATGTGAGCGGGAGACTTCTCCAGCAGACCCTTCCCTACATCTGCTTTCAAGTTCTTGCTTTCCTCAGCTGCTGTCCTGCCTGTCCTGTTCCAAAGTTTCTCCACAACAGAACTGCAGCCTTCCCAAGGCTCAGCCATGCTCCTGGCGCTCCTCCCAGTGCTGGGGATACACTTTCTCCTGAGTGAGTACAGCTTTCTTGTGGTCTCTGTATCCCCGGATTCTGACTGTCCTCAGTGAAGTCTGCACTACAGTTACTGACCTAATATTCCTTTCCAGGAGATGCCCAAGCTCAGTCAGTGATGCAGCCTGATGCTCATGTCACTGTCTCTGAAGGAGCCTCTCTGCAGCTGAGATGCAACTATTCCTACTCTGGGACACCTTATCTGTTCTGGTATGTCCAGTACCCGCGGCAGGGGCTGCAGCTGCTCCTCAAGTACTATTCCGGAGACCCAGTGGTTCAAGGAGTGAATGGCTTTGAGGCTGAGTTCAGCAAGAGCAACTCTTCCTTCCACCTGCGGAAAGCCTCTGTGCACTGGAGCGACTCGGCTGTGTATTTCTGTGCTCTGAGCGCACAGTGTGTGGGGCTGCAGGGGGAGCTGAACAAAAACACCGATGGCTGTGGGTGCTCAGACTCAAGATCTCTCCTTGTGGTCTCTGGAACATCTCTTTCAACTTGGCGAGGAGAAATAGGAAGTTGCGCAGTACCAGTTGCCTTTGTAAGCTAAACCATCCACTATATCCAATTCTCAATTGTAGTTTTTTGGAATGGAGAAGATACAATGTCTTGGGCTGTACAGGGAGCTGAACACAAACACCCATTTCAGGGGGTGCTCGGACCTGTGATTTCTCTCCTTACGTCTTTGAAGTATCTTTTTGAACTTGATGAGGAGAGAAGGACAGTTGAGCAGTTCCAGCTGTCATTCCACAACTCATTTCTACCTAAAATATCCAGTCTGACTTCAGCTCAGGAGTCTTTTGCATATTTTCAAAATTATCTAATGCTCAGTCCTAATTCCTTAGAATGGAGGAATAACAGTGTTATTCTTGGAGAATAACAGTGTTATTATCCATGAAAACCATTTTCTGAGTGGACATTGCTTGGATAGTGACTAGACTAAATGGCTGATGGTGAAATACCAGAAGCTGGACTTTCGTTTGTCATTTTATGTGTCATCTATACAGACATGAAAGGACTGATCTTCAGTTTTTGTCCTGAAATTTGCCTTCTCTACTCAGCCTTTCATATCTATTTCCCTGTATTTTCTTCTTTTGGTTCTAAATGTACTGATAAGAATTGGTCATAATATTTAAGCACTTCCATTTAGGGACCAATTTGATACATTGTTAGTTAATATAGTAATTTACCAGAACCAGAAAATCTTAGAGACATGTCATAATTATGTCAGTTCTCACAACCACTAAAAATAAAACAGAAGAATAAGGAATTTGAGCTCATTGGTATTTTTTCCAAAGAAATCTTGATGGTTATAAATGTATTATCCTATTTTGTTGCCATCTTAAATTCTTCAAATCTACTTGAGAAATTGTAGTATGACTCCTTCTGCATCTTTTATCTTATAAGCATATGCATATTTTATTTGCATTTTTTCCTGGTGCATATGATTGATTTTGCTATGGGAACATCATCTATAGATTCTTTTTTCCTAAGGTTTTCATGTCCTGCTGAAATACAAGCAAGAGTCATAGTGCTAGCACATTTGAGCTCACTGCCTCCAGTACAGAATTTTAGTTTCTTCTCCCTCAATTGGTGACAATTGTACAAGAAGATATTTTACTTCTGTGCATACAGCCTAGGAGGATGAATACTCAGAATTAAAAAAGAAAAGTAAGAGAGATTTTCTAGCTGGTTCATAAATGCACGTGAGTAGATGCCATGTAGCCATGAGCACCTAAGTATGATTTCCAGCACACACGTAAAAGCTGGGCATGGTGGCTGTGCTGAGAGCCAAGGACAGACAGATCTCTATAGCCTGATACCCAACCATCCTAGCCTAACAATGAACTCCAGGTATCAGTGAGGGAGCTTGTCTAAAATAAACAATGTAGATAACTTCAGAAAAATGACACCCAAGATTGACCTCTTATCTCCACATGAATATGCACACATGGGTAGCTAAACACGCACATGCATGCACACACACAGTATTATTATATTAATAAATCCCAGCATGGGGTTGCCATTTTTAGTATGTTAATCCTACTGGTCCACGATTACGGGAGGTCTTCCTGTCTTCTGGTATTGTAGAAAGAATTGATAATCCTAACAAGCCTGTATAAAAGACAAACAATACAGTTATTTTAGTTACAAGCCATCAGACTAAATTGGGCAAATCTAGGACTATACTAACTTATTTCCCAGGTATAAGTCCCTTGTTACTTGCTGTTTCTCCTGGCCATGCTGTTCTAGTCCATTGCAGCTTCTTCTTCCTTTCTCTTCTTTCTCCTCTCTCTACTGGCAACTACTCCCCCACTTGGTCCTCCAGTCCCTCCTTTCTCTCCCCACTGCCCAATCACAGGCTCTAACCTTTTATTGACCAGTTAAATTGGCGAGAAGTTTCACATGGCATCACTTTGAGTACATGAGGATCTGCTAGTCCCAGAAAACCACATCTTGAAGAGACAGTATTTAGCATTAGAATACAATCAGCATCAGACCAATCCACTACATTTCATCTTCTTTAATTTCTTGCTCCAAATATTTGAAGTTCTTGTCATACATGTCTTTTTCTTGCTTAGTTTAAGTTACATCAAGATATTTTACATTATTTGTGGCTATTGTGAAGGATGTTGCTTTCCTAATTTCTTTCTCAGGATGTTTATCATTAATATAAACATTTTAATAAGAAAAATAATGAATTATTAATGTCTCTGTGCATGGCTCGAATCCTATGCATATGTATGCAGAGGATACACAGAATTGGCAGGTCAGAGACTTTCATTCTTTCTTTCTTCCTTCAGTCTCTGCTCTATCTTCTTCATAATGTTTTACCCAAATTTCCATGTGTTGGTCTTTCATGTACCTGGAATTATCCCACTCACAAGGTCACTAGCTTATTCTTTGATTATATGTTAATATATGCATTTCTGTCTTCTTTAGATTGACAACTAATGCCTTGTACCACTTTTTGCTCTTTTTTTAAAAAACAAATGAAATTAAAATGTAAGCACTTTTCCCCTTTCCTTTTCTCACTTCAACCTCTCCAACATAGCCCCCACCCCCACCCCACCACCAATTCAAGGCCTCTGGCTACTTTTTTTATAAATATTGTTATGTGTAGATTCCTAAATATATAGACGGAAGGAAGGAAGGAAGGAAGGAAGGAAGGAAGGAAGGAAGGAAGGAAGGAAGAAAGGAAGGAAGGAAGGAAGAAAGGAAGGAAGGAAGGATGAAAAAGCTCAAACTGAGTAATATGACAGCACCATTGGATTCATTCTGTATTGTTACCTACTGCTGAGCTAAGGGCCTTTCCTTAAGTGTGGTTATTGTTAAACCCAATTAGAAAGCCCTGATAGGACACTTAAATTACACAATGTAACAAATAAGCATGCACTGTGCTATACAGTCTAACTTGTGACTTCTGTTTAGTTCTTTTGCTGTGCTCAGCAGGAAAGCACAGCTGATTCAGAACAGGCTATGGATGCTTGGTCATATTAGGTAACGCCCTCTGCCTTCTTGTTTTTCATACGCTATATTGACCAGTATTCTGTTCAAGAAGTAGTTATTATTTTTCTTTCTAGTTAAGAATGTACATTGCATATATTAAATATGATATAAGGGATATTGCAATAATTTCTAGTTCTTTGATTTTATGAAATTTTAGGTATAAAATTAAAAAATAAAAAGCAGTGGAGATTTTTCTCTTGTGTGTCCATCCTCATAACAGAGGAGATTCTATTTTGTTTACATCTGTTCAGAAAATTGTGCTTTAAATAGATTTATAGACAAATGAGGTCCGGTGAACAGGCTCTAGATATCTGTGCTTGAATACAGAATGAGTGAGTGCTAAAGAGGTGGGCAACTACACACCACCATTCCTACTCCTTACTTTGTGAATGGATTGCCTTATGTCTGTATGTCACTTCTCAGCTCTTCAAACCTCAGGGAAACTTAAGAAAATGTAATTTCTAGGATGAGAAGCACATACACATGCAGAGACACATGCACAAACCAAAAAAAAAAATCCATAAGAACACATAATTCAAAACCATCATATACAAGAAAGTAAACAATGGCCAGATAAAGCATCATGAGAGAAGAACAATCTCTAAAAATACTTTTGAGTTTATTTGTGTTTGCCATCTGTTTCTGGGCATGAGGTTGTTTTCAAGTGTGGTTTGTATACACCGTCAAACTTTATTGGAGAAAGCTCAACTTTCCTTTATGAAACACTGTCAATTGAAGACCTCTTGTTTAGGTATGAGGACCATGCCCGTTTCCTCCTATCAGAAATGAAGCTCTATGTGTATTAGGTCTGTGCACACCTTGTACATGTTGTCACTACTTCTATGAGTTCACATGTAAATCAGTCCTATTGGTTCTAAAAGGCATTATTTCCTTACTGCCTTCCATGTCCACTGGCTCTTACAATCTTTCTGCTTTCTCTTCTATAAAATTACTTGGGTCTTGAGGGAAGGAGTTCAATGGAAACATTCCATTTAGCACTAGGTGTTCCAAAGTCTCTCATTTTCTGTACATTTTCCAGTTGTGAAGTTGTAGGTCTCTCTGTTCCCATCTACTTTGAGGGGATGCTTCCCTAATGATGTCTGAACAAGACATTGATCTATGGCTATAGCACAAAGTCATTAGAAGTCATTATATTGATACGTATCTTTAGAAGAACAATATTTGGTTTTTCCCTAGGTCTATGACCTATCAAGTCTCAGGTTTTTGACCACCAAAAGAAGTACCAGGCATAGGTTCCTTCTAATGGGGTGGGTCTTAATTCCATTCAGAGATAGTCCCATATCATTTGTGGCATTATTGCAGTAGTGTATCATTTAGGCAGATCACCATTGTAGATCAAAGTATTAGAGCTATGTTTGTGTTTATCTCTCTCCTCTAGTAATGCTCAGAGGACCTTCTTCTATATGAACACTAGTCCAATAGGAGTGGAAACTGCAGTTAGGCAACAGCTTGACTTCTCCATTTTTAATGAGATGTATAAGTATGGTCTTCAACAGCAGCATACTACCATCAGTTTGTGGAGAGCAATGAATAGCCTTGAAAACTAGGAAATTCTCTGAGTTATTTGAATATTTCCATGAGCACCTTGGCCAACAACTCAGATAATACCTATTCTTGGAACTGGTGGTTTCATTTGTTGATAAAAGAGTTGGTGCTTTGTCTCCCTGTTATTTGATTTCATTTTCACTCACATGCACACACACACACACACACACACACACACACACACACACACACACGTGTGTATATATTAAGAAGCTAGCTCTGTAGTAGATTCCATAGGATCTCTCAGTTGGAGCTTAGTTTATTTCCCTATATTCCCTTCCTTATCCTATCACCCCTCCTACCTTCTGTTTAATTCTCCTGTTCCACTCTCATCCTGTCTCTTTTACAATCTATTCTATTTTTCCCCATTCAAGAAAATTTCCCTCTACCCTAGTTCACTAACTTATTCTGAACTTCTGTAGGTGTAAAGATTGTGGGAAGCCTATTGAAGATTTAAAAGCTAATATCTCCATTTAAGAGAATACATACTATATTTGTTTGGGGGGGTCTGGGTTACCTAACTAAGGATGATTTTTTTTAATTCTGTCCATTTACTTGTAAATTTCATGGCTTAATAGTTGAGTGATATTTCATTGTGTAAATGTACCACATTTTCATTACCTATCCTGGGATCTAGGGTAGGTTATTATATACGTTTTTCGTTTACATGGGTAGAGTTTATACAAGCTATTTTATTATTTTTGAGACAATTGTGATATGTGTTGTTTCCCTGAATTCTTTCTTAATGTGTTTTTCATGACTGTTTGGAAGTCTACTGAGTTTTGCATGTTACTTTTATAGCTTGCTGCTTTGATGAAAGAGTTATCAGCTGTGGGAGTTTCTGGTGGAGTCTTTATCATATAAAATCAAATCATCTTCAAATAAAGATACTTTGGCTTCCTTTCTTATTTGTGTCTCCTGGATCTTTAGTTGTCTTATCACCCTAGCTAAGATTCAAGCACTAAAATATGGACAACCTTGTCAGGTTCCTGATTTTAGTGGAGATGCTCTGAAGTTTTTCTACTTAGGTTGAGTTTTGGTTGTGAGCTTGCTGTATGTTGATTATTTCGTTGAGGTCTACCCTTGTGTCTCTAGCCTCTCCAGGACTTTTATTATGAAGTTATGTTTGTAAAAGTCTCTTATTCTCAGATGTAATTGTAGTCTCTGAAGTTTATTGTCTTTGTCTTCTAGCCTAGGCCTAGTCATGGAACCTTCTAACCTCTGTCCAATCTTATCTTAGCCTAGAATCTATTTTAGCCTCTGAGACTTACTTCTGGATAAGATCATCCTTTCTAGCTCTGTCTGAACTCTGGCTGGCTGGTTCAACTCAGATGTTCTAGCTCAAACTCTTTTCCAAGCTGACTGATTCAATCTGGCTTCTCTCCATGAACTGCTCTGCTTGGCTCTAAGTTAACTTGAGCAATTTGTCCTAATCTTCTGGCTCCTTCTCATTTCTGTCTCAATCTGTCTTCACCTGTCTGGCTCGTTCTCTCAACCTGTCTCTCTTCCCTTTCCCATCTCTCCTAATAAGAGCTGGGCATATCCTATTCTGTCTAATCTTTCTCTGATTTGTCACCTTGCCACTCAATCAAACATCACTTTTAAAAATGGATGCTTTCATCTTTAAACTAAATTTACTTTAATTGTTTGGGATTAAAGTAGTTATGTGTATTTGAGATTCTCTGGAAGGTGAGACACAAGTATAATAATATCACATCTGTATTGTCAATAAGAATTCACTTAAATAAGTGGAACATTGTCCCCTTGCAACTGAAAGCCTATAAGAGACATGAAAAAAGCCATTTCTTGGGTGTCATAACTCTCAAGAACAAACAGAGACCTAAATATCATTTCCAAGAAAAGGGAGAGTTGCTTGGTAAATGATAAAAGTACTCTGTGATATGGGAGTGGATTAGTAAATACAGTACTAGCTAGAAGTAATGTTACACACACACACACACACATTATATAGGAATATATCACACATACATTTATATATGAAAACGTCCCATATATACACTTGCATGTGAAATGTAGTGTATATGATGCATTAGATTTAAAGCTAAGAAACAACCTCACTAGTGTGTACAAATACCATTATTGATCTTTTAATATTAGAACATATTTGATATGGCATATTGCTGTTTCATGTGTCTGAGTCACTCATAGGGTCAGAGAGCACTTAATTAGAGTCCTGACTGGCTTGGAATGCAGCCACAAGGTGGTAGTAAATCTCAACTGCTAAGGAATATGCAGAGAGCTCACTTCTGTGTATGCTGATGATGAAGGCTTGGGGCAGAAGCAAAGCCTTTTTCTCAGTGGCTGAGTGGACAATTACAGAGCTAGAATTGTTACTGAGTAAGAACCACCCTCTGATAATTATAAGTCAACCGCCAGGCATCAAGATCTGGAAAGAACAATGAAGACATATGTTGCTAGTTTATGTTTTGTGTCTGTATCTCATTAGTGAGTTAATATTCTAGGGTCACAGAATCATCAGTGGGCATTCCTGAGACACCTATGGGACTCGGGATTTCTTGAGTTACTATAGACAAAGAGAATCCTGGAAGTGATGACATCACAGCCTTTCTCTTCTCTTCTCATCTTTCTGGATAGGGATGAGCCAAGGTCAGCATGTGGAAGAGCTTTCTTTCATCCTAAGAGGCCAGAAGGGTCCAGTGCCATCATCAACTGCACTTATGTAGACAGTGCCTCTCTCTACTTCCCTTGGTATAAGCAAGAACCTGGAAACCATCCTAAGCTCACCATTGGCATTTGTTCAGATCTGGAAAGAAAAGAGACCCTAAGAATTCTACTGGATAAGAAAGCCAAACCCTTCTCCCTACACATCATAAACAGCCTGTTGACTAAGCTATGTACTTCTGTGCCACAAGTGCACCCTACTACAGGGATCTTCAGTCCATCTGTCCTCAAATCTACCATAGGGACTGAAGCACCATCTGCATCCTGTACCACAGGCTTTCCAGTACAGCATTTCCCAGTTGCTAGTTTTCAAGTGCCAGCTATAACGTAGACATCAAAACACAAAATAAGAATGTTAGTTTCAAGTCACTCAAACAATTTAGAACAGTTTTCCGCATCCTCCATCATTTAAAACTTGAAATAAAACTTCACCATTTCCCTTGCTGCTGCACATAGATATTATCAGAGGACAAAACTCACTATGCTTTAGGGAAGAAGAGACTGTAGCTGACTCAGCCCCTGATTGGGCATCTATATCCCATACCCTCCTCCCTAGACTCAGAGGTTCCCTAGGCTCATTGAAGAAGAGGGAGTGGAAAACTATAAGAGCCATAAGTGGTGGATCACTACAAGGAAGCAGTGTTTTCTGGACATAGCAGGATAGCTGCTCATATGAACTCAGAGAGGTTAACAGTACAACTAAGACTTGCAAAGGAACAGACCAAACAGAATTCCATCAGGAAAAGGTAAGTGGCCATTCCCATCTGTTTCCTTCAAAAGTGCAGCTTCTGGTCCATAGACATCCTCCACTGAAGGCCGCATATCCCAGAGTAGATGGACAGCATAAGCTGTAACACAAAACCTGATGTATTTTGTTTTAGAAAGGGCTTGATGACACAGAACTGGGTTAGACTGGAAAGAACAGATGAATAAACTTAAACTTCATTGCACAACATTCTCTAAGAGCTAATAAAACGAGAAAAAGTAGATAAATTTTATCAGAGGTATATTTGAGTGTGTATATTCTTTTATGTCCACTCACCACAGTAAATACGGTAGGATACAAATGAGTCAGTAACACTAGTGATTTCAGACATCCTCTGGAGGCTTGAGACCTGACTCCTTTGGGTGAGGTTCCAAGTTTATTTATGTGCTGTGCAGACATCTGTGGTGCATGTTGAAGGGAAACCAGCAGAGGGCGCTGCCCCTTCAGATGTGGTTAACATCTCATTTGGGTGGTGACTTAATGTGACAGACTCACTGTGCAGACAGAGGTCCTTGTCTGTGAGTGAGGAGTGTGAGGAGATCCTGCAGGAGGACTGCCCTGTGAGATTGGTCCACTCAAGGACCAAGTGTTATTTCTTCCATGAACATGCGTCCTGACACCTGCTCAGTTCTCGTGCTCCTCCTAATGCTCAGTGAGTCACATTGTATTCTAAGGGTTAATGACGTCATTTTCTTACAACTCTGGCAGTCTTTAGTGTTCCTCCTCACATAAAAAATTAATTCCTCCGTATTTACATGTTTATATAGTTACTCATTCTTGTTTATTATTTATTTTCAGGGAGGAGCAATGGAGATGGAGACTCAGTGACCCAGACAGAAGGCCTGGTCACTCTCACAGAAGGGTTGCCTGTGATGCTGAACTGCACCTATCAGACTATTTACTCAAATGTTTTCCTTTTCTGGTATGTGCACTATCTCAATGAAACCCCTAAGCTACTCCTGAGGAGCTCCACAGACAACAAGAGGACCGAGCACCAAGGGTTCCACGCCACTCTCCATAAGAGCAGCAGCTCCTTCCATCTGCAGAAGTCCTCGGTGCAGCTGTCAGACTCTGCCCTGTACTACTGTGCTTTGAGTGACACAGTGAGGGAGACTGCAGGGGAAGCTGCACATGAACCAAGGATGCGAGAGGGCTGATAGGGGAGGCCCTGAGAGGGAGGCGATGTGCTTTCATTAAAGTGGTGCTTCCCTTGCTTCCTGAAAACACCAACAAAGCGCAGATCAAATTCTTACAAATGTAGGTATTCTCACAGGATAGGATGGATGTCAGTGCTAGAACCCAGGCTTTGACCCCCAGAAATGATGCCCTCTCTCTAAGTGCAGGTCCCCTGCCAGCAAACATCTCCAGGGAAACCCTAACATGAGATTTAGGTCATCCAAGATTCATACAAAATCAGCTGATTTAAGTTTTCCAACATTCTTCTGATATTACCCTACAAATTTATAACACACGAAGAACATAGACTCTAGCTTTCAAAGTCTGCATCAGTCTCATGCCTTAAGTTATTTACACTCTTTCTCTCCAAGGTCCATGTTCCAGGGAGTTCCACCGCATTTCCTGACTCAGTTTCTTGTCTATTGCTGTGAAGAGACACCATGATCGAGACAATTTACAAAAAGAGCATTAAATTGAGGTATTGATCACAGTATCAGAGGGTGAAAAAATTGTGGTAGGGAATGTAGCAATCAGTCAGTCAGTCAAACAGCCAGGCAGACATTGACCTGGAGCAGTAGCTAAGGGCTTACATTTTATCACAAACAAGCTGGGGGTGGGGGTGGGGGCAAGAGAGTGAGAACTGGGCCTGGTTTGGGTTTCAAGGTTCCAAAGCTCACCACTAATGACATGCCTCTTCTGACAAAACCACACCTCATGATCCTTCCTAAACAGTCTACCAACTGGGAACAAAGCATTCAGATGTTTGAGCCTGTGAGGCCATTCTCTTTCAAACTACCATACTCCTGACAGTCTTCATTTAGTGAAGGTGCTCATGAACTACTGCTGTTGAAGCTTTCAGCATGATGCCCTGAGAGGGAGCTCCTTCCCTCCTTCCCTCCTTCCCTCCTTCCCTCCTTCCCTCCTTCTTCCCTCCTTCCCTCCTTCCCTCCTTCCCTCCTTCCCTCCTTCCCTCCTTCCCTCCTTCCCTCCTTCCCTCCTTCCCTCCTTCCCAGGTCTACACATCATGTAGGAGGGAGCTTGGTCATAAAAGACTATCAAGAAAGCTCTCCCCATTAATGACCACTCTCTTCTTCCATTACACCTTGATTGAATCCTGACAACCTGGTGTAGTCACTCACCTGGGATTTGGATTCTCTAATAATTCTTAAACATAGGAAAAGAGGCTAAGGTTTTGATTCTTCTCAATTTTCTAAACAAAATGCTAATTTAAACTAAACTGTTCTAGTATTCATATTTATCTCTTCCTAAAGGAAGAAAGACCTGAAATTTAAAAAATAAATAAATAAAACACAACCGTGTTGTGTCTTAAGAGAGATTCAGTTCTAAATACAAAGATCAGCAAAGAAGTGTGTGCTATCTTACTGCTTAGGGAGCACAACGGAATGTCAAATTGCATTTCTAAACTCCAAAAGCTATTCCTAATGGCACAGCACAGAACAGGATCTCTCAGATGACAGCTTGTTAAAACTGGAATAAATGCTAAATCAAATAAAAGCCCCAGAGTCAGGCAAGTGAACCCTCCTTTCAAGTTGTTGGCCAAGGGGATTTCAAGAGCTTCTTCCAAATGAAATAGATGAAATGGGCTATCACCACTGCCGTTGACTGCCTCATAGAACTTGAAGGTAAGACCAATTTTCTTAGGACTCCATGTACGTCAGACATAGGACTTGGAGGAATTTAGCTAGAACTGACCTGAAGACTCCGCCATGAAGATGAGTTTTCATAGTGTACAGAGGTGCTCTATAAGACTCCATGGGAACCAAACAAATGACCACCATGTCATTATATCCACAAGGGTGTAATAGCAGCACTTCCATACTGGAAGAAACTAATACATGTCCTTTAGACTTAAAGCCTGCTCAATAACAAGGAACTCTGGCCCACTACTGTATATCCAGTTAAATACCCATAGCTGAGAAGGTCATATACCCTAGAGGAGAACCCACTACAGCTTCTTTCCTAAATCAGTGAATCTTCTAACTGTGTTCTGAATATTTATAATTAACACAGAGATGAATATAGTTCTCACCCCTCATCAAAGAACTGTCATTTTGAAGCAGTTGAAGCCTCTACAGCGATGACAACTGATCAGAAAGCAGAGAGTAAGTGGCTGTGAGGTCTCTAGTCTCAGTTGTGTCCCAGAGTCCCTTATCCAGATGGACTCCAGGTATCCAGCCTAGAGGTGTGATCACATGGCAGATTCTTGAGTTTTAAATTGTGTTCACAAAAGTAAAACATTTTGAAGACTGTCCTTCACCAAATACCCCTCAATTCCGATTTCATTCACCAGGTGGTGGTGAAGTGGCCATAAACATGTTTTGGACTCAGCTAGGATGCATGGCTGAGTTGGCCGTATTCATGTGACCCATGGTCTGTTCATTGTGCACATAGATGCGGCCATCATGGTTTGTCAGCCTCTAGCTAACACTGCTTACATTGTGAGCACTTGCTTCCTGGTTCCTTAACTCAAATCAAGTTGGTTTATTTCCAGACAGTGTCAGGCTTTGGAATCTGTATCTCCCTTCCTCCCTGCTTCTAATAAGCTTTTCTGCTCTCACTGTTCACTGCTACCACACTGAGCACTCTGATCTGCCCAAGGAAGATTCTGTACTTTGTATGCTGCCTTTCACACAAAATTGCCTCTCTGGAGGCAACCCAATCACAAAAGAACACATATGATATACACTCACTGATAAGTCGATATTAGCCCAGAAGCTCAGAATACACAAGATACAATATGCAAAATACATGAAATTCAAGAAGAAGGAAGACCAAAGTGTAGATACATCATTCCTTCTTAGAAGGGGGAACTAAATGCCCATGGTAGGAGTTACAGAGACAATGTTTGGAGCAGAGACTGAAGGAATGACCATCCAGCGACTGCCCCACCTGGGGATCCATCCAATAAATAACCACCAAACCCAGATACTACTGCAGATGCCAACAAGATTTTGCTGACAGGAGCCTGATATAACTGTCTACTGAGAGGCTCTGCCAGTGCCTGACAAATTCAGAAGTGGATGCACACAGCCATGCATTGGATGGAGCACAAGGTCCCCAGTGAAGGAACTAGAGAAAGTACCAAAGGTGCGGAAGAGGTTTGCAGCCCCATAGGAGGAACAACAATATGAACTAACCAGTACCCCTGGAACTCTCTGGGACTAAACCAACAATCAAAGACAACATATGATGGGACTCGTGGCTCTAGCTGCATATGTAGCAGAGGAGGGCCTAGTCATTCATCAATGGGAGGAGAGGCCCTTGGTCCTGTGAAGTTTCTATGCCCCAGTATAGGGGAATACCAGGAAGCAGGAGTGGGTGGGTTGGGGAGCAGGGGCAGTGGGGAGGCAATAGGGGATTTTCAGAGAGGAAACTAGGAAAGGGAATAACATTTGAAATGTAAATAAAGAAAATATCTAATAAAAATTTGCCTCTCTGACCCCTTGGTCTTGCAAACTTGATATGCCCCAGTACAGTGGAACGCCATGGCCAGGAAGTGGGAGTGAGTGGGTTGGGGAGCAGGGTGGAGGGAGTGTATACGGGACTTTCATTTGATATGATAGCATTTGAAATGTAAATGAAGAAAATATCTAATAAAATTGTTTAAAAACTTTGCCTCTCTGAATGAAACCTGTCATTGATATCATTTTGATTGATCACATGCAGAAAAACACACACACATACACACACAACATACACACACACACCAATAAGAGAGAGAGGTACATATTAACCCTTGCTAGAGTGAAACTTGTGAAATTGGACTTAGAAGGCAATGCTCATAACTCCTGCCTCCTGGTGTCCATGTTCTGCATAGTCTCCTCTTGTGTGCAGGACTTACAATATGACAGGTGACAATCATAAATTTAATTGAATTTATTTATTTGTTTATTTATTTTTTTATTTTAATTTTTTGTTAGATATTTACTTTTTTACCTTTCAAATGTCTCCTTTGCTGGTTTCCCCTCTGAAGACTCTCTATCCCCTCCACCCTCCCCCTGCTTACCAACCTACCCACACCCATTTCCTGGCCCTGGTATTCCCCTACAATGGGGCATAGAGCCTTCACAGGACCAAGGACCTCTCCTCTCATTGATGACCAACTAGGCCATCCTCTACTACATGTGTAGCTAGAGCCATGAGTCCCACCATGAGTACTTTTTGGTTGGTGATTTAGTCCCTGGGAGCTCTGGGGGTATTGGTTAGTTCATACTGTTGTTCTTCCTATGGGGCTGCAAACCCCTTTAGTTCCTTAGGTCCATTCTCTAGCTCCTCCATGGGGACCCTGTGCTCCATCCAATGGCAGGCTGTGAGGATACACTTCTGTATTTGTCAGGCACTGGTGGAGCATCTCCGGAGGCACCTATAACTGGCTTCTGTCAGTAAGCACTTGTTGGCATCCACAAAAGTGTCTTTGTTTGGTGATTGTATATGGGATGGATCCCCAGGTGAGGCAGTCTCTGGATGGTCGTTCCTTCAGTCTCTGCTCCACACTTTGTCTCTGTAATTCCTTCAATGGGTATTTTTGTTCTCCCTTCCAAGAAGGATTGAAATATCCACACTTTGGTCTTCCCTCTTTTTGAGTTTCATGAGGTTTGAAAATTGTATCTTGTGTATTCCGAGCTTCTGGATTAATATCCACTTATCAATGAGTACATACCATGTGTGCTCTTTTGTGATTGGATTACTTCACTCAGGATGGTATTTTCTAGTTCCATATATTTGCCTAAAAAATTCATGAATTCGTTGTTTTTAATAGCTGAGTTTTATGCCCTTCTGAAAATGTACCACATTTTCTGTATCCATTCATCTGTTAGGGGGCATTTGAGTTTTTCCAGGACCTGGGTGTTATAAATAAGGCTGTGATGAATATAGTGGAGCATGTGTGCTTATTACATGTTGGAGCATATTCTGGGTATATGACCAGGAGTGGTATTAGTGGGTCTTTAGGTTGTATTATGTCCAATTTTCTGAGGAACCGCAGACTGATTTCCACAGTGGTTGTACCAGTTTGCAATTCCAACAGTAATGGAGGAGTGTTCCTCTTTCTCCACAACCTTGCCAGCATCTGCTGTCACCTAAGTTTTTGATCTTAGCCATTCTGACTGGTATGAGGTGGAATCTCAGGGTTGTTTTGCTTTGCATTTTTCTGATGACTAAGGATGTTGAACATTTCTTTAGGTGCCTCTCAACCATTTGGTATTCCTCAGTTGAGAATTCTTTGTTTAGCTCTGTACCCCATTTTTAAATTGGGTTATTTGGGGGTTTTTTGAGTCTAACTTCTTGAGTTCTTTGTATATCTTGGATACTAGCCCTCTATCAGATGTAGGACTGGTAATAATCCTTTCCAAACCTGTTGGTTACCTTTTTGTCTTATTGACAGTGTCATTTGCTTTACGGAAGCTTTGCAATTTCATGGGGTCCCATTTGTCAATTCTTGATCTTACAACATAAGCCATTGGTGTTCTGTTCAAGAACTTTTCCACTGTGCCCGTATGTTCAAGGCTCTTTGCCAATTTTACCTCTTTAAGTTTCTGTGTTGTATCTGGTTTTATGTGGAGGTCCTTGATCTACCTGGACCTGAGCTTTGTACAAGGAGATTCTTCTACATGCTAACTGCCAGTTGAGTAATCAGCATTTGTTGAAAATACTTTTTTTTCACTGGATGGTCTTAGCTCTTTTGTCAAAGATTAAGTGAGGATAGGTGTGTGGGTTCATTTCTGGGGCTTCAATCCTATTCCATTGATCTACCTGTCTGTCACTGTACCAATACCATGCAGCTGTTTTTTGTTTTGTTTTGTTTTGTTTTGTTTTGTTTTGTTTTGTTTTGTTTTGTTTTGTTTTGTTTTGTTTTCACAATTGCTCTGTAGTACAGCTTGAGGTCACACATGGTGATTCCACCAGAGGTTCTTTTATTGTTGAGAATAGATTTTGCTATCCTAGGGTTTTTGTTATTCCAGATGAATTTGCAAATTGCTCTTTCTAACTCAGTGAAGAGTTGAGTTGGAATTTTGATGGTGATTGCATTGAATCTGTAGATTGCTTTCAGCAAGATGGCCATTTTTAATATATTAATCGTGCCAACCAATGAGCATGGGAGATCTTTCTATCTTCTGAGATCTTCGATTTCTTTCTTCAGAGACTTGAAGTTCTTATCATACAGATCTTTTTCTTGCTTAGTTAGAATCTCACCAAGGTACTTTATATTATTTGTGGCTATTTTGGAGGGTGTTGTTTCCCCAATTTCTTTCTCAGCCTGTTTATCCTTTGTGTATAGAAAGGCCACTTTATCCTTTGTTTATCCTTTGTCTGGGTTAATTTTATATCCAGCTATTTCACTGAAGTTGTTTATTAAGTTTAGGAGTTTGCTGGTAGAATTTTTGGGGTCACTTACATATACTATCATACTATCTGCAAATAGTGATATTTTTGACTTCTTCTTTTCAAATTTGTATCCCTTCTATCTCCTTTTGCTGTCTAATTGCTCTGGCTAGGACTTCAAATACTATATTCATAAGTAGGGAGAGAGTGGGCAGCCTTGTCTAGTCCCTGATTTTAGTGAGATTGCTTTAAGTTTCTCTCCATTTAGTTTGATGTTGGCTATTTGTTTGCTGTATATTGCTTTTACTATGTTTAGGTATGGGCCTTGAATTCCTGGTATTCCCAAGCCTTTAAAATGAACGGGTATTGTATTTTGTCAAATGCTTTCTCAGCATCTAATAAGATGACCATGTGTTTTTTTCCTTTGAGTTTGTTTATATAGTGGATTACTTTGATGAATTTTCATATATTGAATCATCCCTGCATCCCTGGGATGAAGCCTTCTTGATCATAATGAATGTTTGTTTTGTTGTGTTCTTGGAATCGAGTGCAAGAATTTTATTGAGTATTTTTGCATTGATATTCATAAGGGAAATTGGTCTGAAGTTCTCTATCTTTGTTGGGCCTTTGTGTGGTTTAGGTATCAGAGTAATTGTGGCTTCATAGAATGAATTGGGTAGAGTACCTTCTGTTTCTATTTTGTGGAATAGTTTGAGTAGTATTGGTATTAGGTCTTCCTTGAAGCCCTGATGGAACTCTGCACTAAACCCTACTGGTCCTGGGCTTTTTTTGGTTGGAAGACTATTAATGAGTGTTTCTATTTCTTTAGGGGATATGGGACTGCTTAGATCGTTAATCTAATCCAGATTTAACTTTGGTACCTGGCATCTGTTTAGAAATTTATCAATTTAATCCAGAATTTCCTTTTTTTTTTTTTTTTTGAGTATAGGCTTTTTTAGTAGGATCTGTTGTTTTTGGATTTCCTTGGATTCTGTTGTTATGTCTTTGTTTTCATTTCTGATTTTGTTAATTAGGATGCTGTCTCTGTGCCCTCTAGTTAGCCTATCTAATGGTTTATCTATTTTGTTGATTTTCTTTTAAAAAAAGAAAAGAAAAAGAAAAAGAAAAAGAAAAAGAAAAGGAAAAAGAAGAAGAAAAAGAAAAAGAAAAAGAAAAAGAAAAAGAAAAAGAAAAAGAAGAAGAAAACAGCTCCTGGTTTGGTTGATTCTTTGTATACTTATTTTTGTTTCCACTTGGTTGATTTCAGCCCTGAGTTTGATTATTTCCTGCTGTCTACTCCTCTTGGATGTATTTGCTTGTTTTTTGTTGCACCTACCTTGTCCGGCAAGGAAATATGCAACACGGTCGGATTCTTCTCAACAGCTTTAATGGAGGAACACCTTGATGCTAGGGGAATCCCGGGAACCCAGGATTCCTTATATACACCCCAGCACTGGGGAGGGCTATGTGTCCTCCTGGGATTGGTCAGTCTGCTGGCACCTTAATTTGCATGCACTCACTCGGGAGGGGTTGGTGCCAGATTCGGGCTAGCCCTGCGCAGTGGTGTTGGCAGAGACCAGCGCCATCTTTTAGGCGCCGGCTGTCTACAGTTTTTGTTCTAGAGCTTTCAGATGTACTGCCAAGCAGTTAGTGTGTGTTCTCTCTGGTTTCTTTTTGGAGGCACTAAGAGCTATGAGTTTTCCTCTTAGGACTGCTTTCATTGTGTCCCATAAGTTTAGGTATGTTGCGGCTTCATTTTCATTAAACTCTAAAAAGTCTTTAATTCCTTTCTTTATTTCTTCCTTGACCAAGTTATCATTGAGTAGAATGTTTAGCTTCCACGTGTGTGGGGGCTTTCTATTGTTTATATTGTTATTGAAGACCAGCCTTAGACCATGGTGATCTGATAGGATGCATGGAATTATTTCAATTTTCATGTATCTGTTGAGGCCTGTTTTGTGACCAATTATATGGTTAATTTTGGGAAAGGTGCCATGAGATGTTGAGAAGAAGGTATATCCTTTTGTTTTAGGATAAAATGGTCTGTAGATACCTGATATCCATTTGTTTTGTGACTTCTGTTAGTTTCACTGTGTCTCTGTTTAGTTTCTGTTTCCAGGATCTGTCCATTGCTGAGAATGGGGTCTTGAACTCTCCCATTATTATTGTGTGTGGTGCAATGTGTGCTTTGAGCTTTAGTAAAGTTGCTTTTATGACTGTGGGTGCATTAGGAGCAGATATTAAGAATAGAGAGTTCTTCTTGGTAGATTTTTCCTTTGATGAGTATGAAGTGTACTTCCTTATCTTTTTTGATAACTTTAGATTGGAAGTTGATCTTATTCGATATTAGAATGGCTAGTCCAGCTTGTTTCTTGGGACCATTTGTTTGGAAAATTGTTTTCCCACCTTTTATTCTGAGGTAGCATCTGTCTTTGCCACTGAGGTGGTTTTCCTGTATGCAACAAAATATTGGGTCCTGTTTATGTAGCTAGTCTGTTAGTCTATGTCTTTTTATTGGGGAATTGAGTCCATTGATATTAAGAGATATTAAGGAAGAAAGATTGTTGCTTCTTGTTATTTTTGTTGTTAGAGGTGGAATTATGTTCTTTTGTGGTTATCTTCTTTTTGGTTTGTTAAAAAGAAGATTATTTTCTTGATTTTTTTAGTTTTTTGTTTTTTTGTTTTTTGGTTTTTTTAATGTGTAGTTTCCCTCCTTGTGTTAGAGTTTTCCATTTATTATCCTTTGAAGGGCTGGATTTGTGGAGAAATATTGTGTAAATTTGTTTTGTTGTGGAATATCTTGGTTTCTCCATCTATAGTTAATTGAGAGTTTTGCTGGGTATAGTAGCCTGGGCTGGCATTTGTCTTCTCTTAGGGTCTGTATGACATCTGCTCAGGACCTTCTGACTTTCATAATTTCTGGTGAGAAGTCTGGTGTAATTCTAAGAGGTCTTCCTTTATATGTTGCTTGACCGTTTTTCCTTACTGCTTTTAATATTCTTTCTTTGTTTCGTACATTTGGTGTTTTGATTATTATGTGTCCGGAGGAATTTCTTTTCTGGTACAGTCTATTTGGAGTTCTTAGGCTTCTTGTATGTTCATGGGCACCTCTTTGTTTAGGTTAGGGAAGTTTTATTCTATAATTTTGTTGAAGGAATTTACTGGCCCTTTAACTTGGGAATCTTCACTCTTTTCTATACCTATTATCCTTAGGTTTCGTCTCCACATTCTGTCCTGGATTTCCTGGATGTTTTGATCTTTTTGCATTTTGCATTTTGCATTTTCTTTGATTGTTGTTCCTCCTGTGGGTCTGTAAGCCTATTTCCACACTCCTTGGAGAATTGGTCTCTCCTGGCAGGACCCATGCACAGAGGACTGTGGAACACCCTCAGCTCATAGGGGCAGATGGCAGACTGGAAGGATCCTTTCCCATCTGCTCCACTGATCTTGTGCCCTGTGTGCTCCTAGCCTGCTTCACTCCACACAGTTATTGGAGAGAAAGTGCTTACATTGAATTTATAAGAAAGGCCACAGCACTGTACAAGTAACTAAGTCTTTCATCACTTTACCTTTTGTTGATGTAACTTTGAGTTCACCAAGGTGAAGATTGCCACTGCTGGACTTGTTATTTTAAATGTATTTTCACAATGTTTATTTGAATATATATGTCTTAATTCACTTGTTCATATGGAGACACATCTGTAACATTCTTAGCCACACCAACCACATCTTTTTCTCAGGTATTTTGATGGCATAATGTAGAGCTCTAGGAACTACTTGGTTCCCGAATTCTATGATCCTGGCTCTTGTTTTGAAATGGGTAGAGATGCTGTAATTTTATCACTCTAAAATATTTCTCTCCTATTTCAGTTCATAACTTTATTTTCTTATCTTTAAAAACGTACAAACTTTATACTTAGAAAGTGTAAACCTTTCTCTGTGCATAATCAACAATCCTTCTAATTCACCCTCAGAAGTCAGCAAGGTCTTCATATATTATGTTCAGGTATAACATTACTAAATCCTTATTTTTAAAACCTCCTCCACTTTCGGTAAACGTTCTGGTAGAGACAGGCCAAGGGAGAGAAAGTGTCTCTTCCTCACTGTCTCTCCAATGTGATTAGGATGAAGGTATCTAAACCTCCTTGCTCAGAGCAAGCTCTGTCTACCTCTCCTACTCTTCAGGCTTTATTTGCTTCCTGGGTATCTCTCAGAAAGGAGTGAGCTGCTTCCTGCTCATCTTGGTGACCTTGTGCATCCTGAAGCTTGGACAGCCCTATGAGTGTCACTCTACTTCAGTCCATCTTCACAGAAAGAACACTGTGTAGCTTCACTCTGAACAGAGACCCTTCTGTGGCTGAGTTCCCCACACAGCACTGATGAGGATGCAGAGCCCAGGTGTGCCCCAGCCAGATGGCTGCATCTGTGCATGTGCAGCAGCTGCTCTTGAGCTGAAGTGCAGCTGCTCATCCCTTGTCCCTCAGGGTCCTTCCCTCCATGTGTAACACCCTCACCTGCATCTGCAGTGCTTCCTGAAGCTCGAACAGAAAGTCGGCTTGTCTCAGGCATGGGGGGCTTTCAGATTTGGAAGGGTAAACATCTCTCCACCTGAGGATCCCCTGACAATGGAACTATGGGAGCTGGATGCTCCTCTGCCATGAGTCACAAGTGCAGAGGTGGACACAAAGTGAGCCTTGCAGAGTAAGAGACCAGGGTACCAGCCTCAGGCATTTTTTAGGGAGTTGGCATGTTTCCTAAAGGCAACACCCAGAGAAAGTGGAATTTGGGGAAGGGATTCGTTCCTATGGAATAAACCTTAGCTGCTATTTAGTTGTGTCTTGTTGGGAAAATCTGATTCTTGAAGAACATTTTTAACCAAGAGTAAAATTGTACAAAATTACACTACTGAATTCTGAACAAACTAGAGGTCATTAATTGTTTTAATACCATATGACACAGATACAGACCTAGGTGTCATAAGGTTTGCTGTGAGCTATTTTTGAGATGATTGTGTGTGTGTGTTTCATTGTTCATCTCATTTCTCAAGTAACCTTCATGGTAAAATTTTAAACTGCATTCCTCTGTTGTTATGAGTGCAAGCCTGTGGTTTCCTGGAGTCACCATGTGTACCAGCACACCATCACTCTGGAATGCAGAAGCCCTGCATTGGTTTTTCCCAGTGCACTTCTTTCTTATGGGGTCACATTTTTCTACAGCGTTTAGAACACACCTGTTACAGGAGTGTCCCACTTTAAAACTGCATTCCAAAGCTAGGAAACCATTACACTCATGCTGTATCTTTATGTTCCTCTTTCTCTCTCTCTCTCTCTCTCTCTCTCTCTCTCTCTCTCTCTCTCTCTCTCTCTCTCTCTCTCTCTCTTTCTCTCTCTCTCCTCTCTCTCTTTCATTCATTTTCTTACTGCAGTGATTTCCCTTAAATTATTTCATAGTGAAGATTGTTTTTGGAAGGTGTGAGAGGGAGTCTATGTCAATGTCTGGCACCTGTGTACAGGTTTTCAGGAAGACAGAAGAGAGCATCAGAATCCCCAGAGCTGGAGTTACGGGCAGCTGTGAGGCACCTGATGCAGATATTAGGAAGGGATCTAAGGTCCTGCAAGAACAACAAGCACCCTTATGTGCTGAGCCACCTTTCAGGCTCCAGTTCAGGGTCTTTTGTGAGAACACACACCTGTTTCCTGGCAGTTGTTTCTCCGAGTTGCCAGGCTCCTGTGCAGCTGAGGCAAATTCTCTTTGGATGCTCCTGGTCCTTCCTCTCCTGCTCCTGGTTTCCTAACCCCATACAACCCAAGGGTCATCTCAAAATGTCCCCCTCCCCTCACTGTTCTCTACCCAATCTCTCAGCCAGGTCTGCCATGGGAGGAGCTTCAGGCTCTGAAAGCTGGGAGGGAACTCAGCAGGGTGTGGCCAGGCTGGGTTCCTGGGTGGAGCTGACTGGTTGCAGAAGAAGGAGGGGACACTTCAACAGCCACCCTGACACCACAGCCCAGGGGCTGGTTACTTGCTTCTGTCTCCAGCAGCCACACAAGCACCATGAAGAGGCTGCTGAGCTCTCTGCTGGGGCTTCTGTGCACCCAGGTTTGCTGTGAGTCTGGGTGTCCACATTCAGGGCACCTGAGAGGATCTGGCTCAGCACATGGAGGGGTGGGGATGGCAGCTCAGGAGTCCTGCAGAGCTCCCACCTTCTCAGAGGACATGGGTGTGCTCAGGGCTCTGTGGACACTGCAGTGACAGCCATCTGTGTCTCTTTCTCTGTTTCTAATCAGGGGTGAAAGGACAGCAAGTGCAGCAGAGTCCCGAGTCCTTGGTTCTGCAGGAGGGGGAGAATGCAGAGCTGCAGTGTAACTTTTCCACAACTTTGAACAGTGTGCAGTGGTTTTACCAACGTCCTGGGGGAAGCCTCGTCAGCCTGTTGTACAATCCTTCTGGAACAAAGCACACTGGAAGACTGACATCCACCACAGTCACTAAGGAACGTCGCAGCTCTTTGCACATTTCCTCCTCCCAGACAACAGACTCAGGCACTTATCTCTGTGCTATAGATCCACAGTGCTCCCTACCCACCTGCAGCCTGTACACAAACCTTCAGCTGGGTGGGCGAGTCCCTTACAAGTCACAAGAAATCAGGAAGCCCCAAAGAACATCTGCCTGGCTTAATATCCCTTTCTTGTATTTGTAGAGTTTTAACTTCAGGTAAGATTTGGCCTAGTAGGTTCAGGACTTGGGTCTTTATCTTCATTTCTCAATACATAGTTCTTCCTGAGGCATAAATGTCCATTCTAGAACTAGCAGAGAAACTGGCAGGAGGATTGAATCAATGTGATCATTTAAGCAGTCTGTGCAGAAATGGCTGCTGAGCTCTCTGCTTCAGGGCACCTGAGAGGATCTGGCTCAGCACATGGAGGGGTGGGGAGAGCAGCTCAGGAGTCCTGCAGAGCTCCCACCTTCTCAGAGGACATGGGGGTGTTCAGGGCTCTGTGGACATTGCAGTGACAGCCATCTGTGTCTCTTTCTCTGTTTCTAATCAGGGGTGAAAGGGCAAGAAGTGGTGAGGAGAAAAGGAATGGAAAGCAAAGGCAGGTGCCCAGGTAGAACTTCTGTGGATGGGGTCAGGGTTAGGGCGAAGAAACTGAATTGCAGCAACAAGATGAAGCCATGTGAGCCACAGGATGTACACATAGTTGGATGCTCTAGCGTTTTTTTTTTTTTTTTTCTGCTGCTGTGCTAAAACACTCTGAGAAAAAAAGCAGCCTAGAGGGTGAAAGTATGTATTAAGTTTTTACTTCCAGGTCATAGTTCATCAATGGTGGTAACCAAGGCCAGAACTCAAACAGGAGATTCAAACAGAAACCATGGAGGAAGTCTGTTGTTAGCTCACTCTCAGACTCTTCCTTAATTAGCTTCCTTACACAAACCTGGACCACTTTCTCACAGAACAGTGGCATGCACAGTGTGCTGGTCTCCATTTAATACACCAAAAATGCTGCTGGGAGATTTAGTGCTATTTTATTGAATTTATAGAAAACTTTGGGCTATACTGAAGCTATTGAATCTTCTAATTTATTATTTTGAGTTATCTTTTCATTCATTTAATTTTACTTGTCATTGCCTTGAGCTTTTCTTAGCAGACATCCGAACATCTTTAAAAAAAAAAAAGAGGCTATAAAGTATGAAAAAGTACTCAAACAGATATTGTCATTTGAACAATATATATATATGTATATATATATGTTAAATAACTTTAAATAGAATATTTTAAAAGCCTTTACAACTTGATAAAAGAGAATGACTGACTCCTTCTATAATAAGAAAAATGAGCAGACTCTCTAAATGAACGTGTATGGAATAAGGACAAATACTTAGAATACAGTTAGGGATTGTCTGGTTTAGTACAGTGGTGGTTGTAGGGTCTCCATGACTTTACTAGAAGAGAGAGGCCATTGCAGAAAACCACAATAAATCAAGGTGCAGCGCTGCAGAGCCTAGTAACAGTAGATATGTCTACAGTACAACCCCTCCTCCTGCTAAGGCTCAGGAAACACTGAAGAAGACAGGAGGAAATATGGCAAGAGCCAGAGAATCAGGGTGTTGCTGCGTAATTGTGTCTCATAGGAATGTCGGAAGTTGCACAGATGAGGTCTCTCCAACATATCTCCTCAATGTGAGCTGAGACACAACAGCAAAAGTAGATGGGGAAAGCACACGTTGTCCCAATCTTAGACAATGAACTACTGGAAACCAAAGATGGTGGGGAAATAGTCTTTCCCTAAGATAAGCACACCAAATGGTTTTCCAAAACTGATTGGTCAGTCCTGAGAACATGCATACTAGTAACACGATATAGACCGAACAAGTTGTTGTATTTACGCCTTTATGAATAAATATGTATACGCATACATATGAAACAACAATCAGTGAAAATGGAGGTCATAAGTTGGAAAGAGCAAGGATGAATAGATGGGGAGCTTGGGGAAGAGGAAAAGGAAGGGGGGATTGATGTGATTGTATGTAATCCCAAACTAAGAGAAACATAAAAATTAGTGGAAAAAGTATGCTTATGGTTTAATAATCATCATTTGTACAAGTGGTCTGTATAAGAGGTAAATAAAATAAAACTCATGTCATTCAACCATTTATTTATTTTATAATGGTTTAATATAAGTAATATGCATTTTCATTTTTTTCATGTCTTATGAATGGCTAACCTCATTTTCCAGAAGGAATTGGCTTTAGGCAAGATAGAAAGATGGGGACTCATGATGGTGCATGGAGAAAAGGCTGGAAGGGAAGGAAAGAAAACCATCCTATAGCTGACCTCAGCATAGACAAAATCTCTCTCCATCTCAACAATATTGTCCCCAGAGAAAGAGTCAATGCATTTCCTTAAGGCCTGGGCCTTTAAGCTCAGGAAACTGCTGAGTGAAGACCTTCCAACGTGGCCACAGGGGGGCAGTGCTGCTTCAGACAGCTTAAGCCTCTGGCTCTTCTGCCTACTCCTCAGTAAGCTGTAGTTTAAATTGCCTAAAATAAGTCTTATCTCCTAAGTTGCCTAAATCAATTACAGATCAAATCCATGTCTCTATCTAGTCCTTTACCCATATTATATCTGCTAATCCTTGGCCGATAGTGTTGATAAATAGGAATTTACAAGTGAAAACCATGAAGATGCATGCTATCCTTCAAGGCCACATTAACTTCTCTAATGTACATTTCTAAGGTTGTCACCCACATGTGGTCCCTCTCCTGCCTCACTGATGTAACCTGTGCCTGGAATTATGTTACATGTCCTTCCCACTGGGAAATCTACTCATCGCTGGAAGCCAGTTCAATCTTCTCCTCTATCAGGATCTGCTCTGGTCGGGAAGTAGTGGCCACACCCTTTCCGTCATCATTGTGTCTAGACACACAAGTGGCTTTGGTAGTCTTCAGTTTTCTGTTCCTGAGTGCTGAGACTAGCTTAAAGACTGGAACTGTGCCTGTCGGGAAAGACACTGAAACACAACCCACACAGTAGGAAGTTAAACACTCAATAAGTGCTTAGCACTTCTTCCTCATCCTTGTTTGATTTTTTTTTTCAGTTTTCAAGGCTCTATATTCAGTCACAGTCCTAAAATATCCAATGAAGACCTTAGAAATAGTAAATTTGTTTTAAATCACCCACGCTTTCTGGCAGTATCAGAGATCCCTGACCTATCCAGTAAGGATGAAGTTTCTATGTCTTGGCTTAATTTATCCAAGTTCTATGATTCACTTATGTGATATCTTCAGCAACTAGAACTTCCCATCAAATTCTGGAACATAACCAAGAACATTTTTAATGTCCTATAATGTTTGATAGGGGTCACCAATGGCTCTACACTCGCCAATAGCAGAGTTCTGGTTATTTTTGTCAAATTGATGCCAAGTAGAGATCCTCAGAAAGAGATAACCCCAGTGAAGGAGTTGTTCCCCTTAGATCGGCCTGTGAACATGCTATGGAGGTATGTTCTTCATGCTTGATGTAGGAGGGACCATTCCACTTGTGGCAGTGCCATCCTGGGCAGATGAGCCTGGGTTGTGTTAGAAATCAAGCTGAGTGGGCCATGGACTGAAAGCCATTGCTCCTCCATTTTCTCTGCTTCAGATCCTGCCCTAACCATCCTCAGTGCTGGGTTGTAATGTAGGACTGGTGAGATGTAATAACCGCTTTGTTATTTTGGGTCAGAGTTTCATCACTGCAGCAGGAAGTAATTAATACAGAAATTGATCCCAGGGACATGAGGGCATTGCTGTGATGAACCTGACCATGCTGCCTTTTGGGAAGATTGTGGCAGTGTTTTGGAATTTGGACTTGGAAAGGCCATTAAGTACTCAGAATTTAATGAGCTCTTCTGCTGGGAAGTTAGAATATAAGAATGTTGTGAGATAATGTAGGCTTGGCTTGGGAAATATAAAAGAGAAGAAAAAACTCTACCAGAACTGTGGATTGGACGCTTTGAATTAAGAATCTATGCAAATGAAATGTCTACTTTATTGGGACGATTGATCCTGATTAGCTGGGGCTGAGAGTCAGCTGTAATGAATTTGGGATTAGATTAATTGAAGCAAATCTTCTTGGAATTATCTCCTAAGTTTCCACACACAGAAACTGTGGTCTGGGGAGATCAGGGCTTCAACTGTAAAACCAACGTGGCCATGTGTAAGAGGCTCACCACGTATGATACAGGTTTTGCAGAGCAGAAGCTGCAGGACTGAAGGGAACGTGGGAGAAGCTAAGGCTAGGCACCAGGGATTTGCTTTGTCTTATTTAAATGTACTCCGTTTCTTACCACTTGGAATAACATGTTTGTAACTTGTTTTGGATTTTACAGGAACACAGTAGTAGAGAACTTTAGATATTAAAAAGATTTTGAAAAAGTCTTTGAAATTTTTAAAAGACTGATTATTTAAAAGTTATATTTTGTTTTATACTGTGATACTAAAGTGAAAACTTGGGGATCAGCAAGAAAGGAAAGATTATGGTTTAATAATGTTGTTTTTATGTATCAGGTTGACAAGCAGTAAGTTGTGATGGATAAGTTTGGTCAACACTTATGTGTACCTCTATATGTGTGCTTTATTTATATTATCATGTCCTTCAATACCATCCATGCAATACCATCTGTGTTCCTAAAGATGTTGTGAGTTCATATTTCCTCGTGGATGAATATATTACTCTGTTGTTTTAGGTACAAGATTTTCTCCATTCGTCAGTAGACAGGTGGTACGTTGGTTGCACCTACATTTTGGCAATGGTTAACTGTGCTAAAATAAATGTGCATATACAGATATCTCTCTTATATGATGACCTCAGCTCCCCTAGATAAATGCCCATATGTGATATTAGCTGGATCATTGATCTTCCTTCCTTCCTTCCTTCCTTCCTTCCTTCCTTCCTTCCTTCCTTCCTTTCCCCTTCTTTATTGCTTCTTTTCTTTCATTCATTCAAAAATTCATACTGCTCTTCTTGGTAGCTATATCAACACATATTTCTACCAACAGTGTATAATGATAAAATTATAAGGAAGGGATTTCTGATTCTCAATTGCTATTTCAATGATACTAAGTTTGAACAGAGCAGGAAGTGCTTCCTATGTCAGAAAGAGCTTCAGACGAAGCGTCTGTGAAGGGTGGAGCCTGCTCAAAGAGCTGAGGTGCCTGTGAAGTTGGAGTCAGTGTTCTGTGGGAGACAAAAGTCCACCTGAGTTCCCCCACAAACTTCAGTCTAGGAGGAATGGACAAGGTCCTGACAGTATCATGTTTACTCCTAAGCCTTCACCTAGCTGGTGAGTCACAAAGGAGAAACCCGAGGATGTGGGATTAATATAGAGGCATGAGAGACTTGGGGCACCAGGCAAGTCATGATATCTAAGCAGGAAGTACATTGCTGGGAGCCTAACAACAGTTGCTATTTCTCTACACAGGGGTGAATGGCCAGCAGAAGGAGAAACGTGACCAGCAGCAGGTGAGACAAAGTCCCCAGTCTCTGACAGTCTGGGAAGGAGAGACTGCAATTCTGAACTGCAGTTATGAGGACAGCACTTTTGACTACTTCCCATGGTACCAGCAGTTCCCTGGGGAAAGGCCTGCACTCCTGATAGCCATACGTTCAGTGTCAGATAAAAAGGAAGATGGACGATTCACAATCTTCTTCAGTAAAAGGGAGAAGAAGCTCTCCTTGCACATCACAGACTCTCAGCCTGGAGACTCAGCCACCTACTTCTGTACAGCAAGTGCACAGTGCTCTCCAGGCACCTGCAGCCCATACCCAAACCTGCAGCTGAGACTCCAGCAAAGCCCTGCTATGGGTGAGCCTGGCAGAGATGCAGAGGAGTTTTCATTTGCAATAGCAGATGAAGGGGTCACTCCGTGAGTGTAAGGATTAGACCACTGGGCCAGAGACAGACCAAGCTGGAGTCATAGCTTGCTTTCCCCAGTCTTTGCAGCTGGAGTTTTACATCTATTTCCTTAACTAGTTTAGATGAATTGCTTTCCAGAATAGTTGTAAAAATAGTTCTCTGTGCATTTGGTTTGTGGCAACTGTACATTAGAGGCTCTGTCTCCCTGCACTCTTGTCAACAGCATTATGAATGTGTGGTCGTTACAGCCCAGCATTAGGAGACCTTGACTTTGGCTTCTGGAATAGAAATCAAACAGATTTTTCTTTTACCTTATTTTCCTCTGATGACAGGGAAGCAGTGATTCACATGATCACTGACCTCCTCTACTTCATTTTGTTTTGCCTCTCACATCTTCCTCTGCCTTCAAGAAATTCAAGTATGTAAAGCAAGAGGTATTCACAAGGATGCAGTCATGTGTACAACAAACAAATGACATCAGTGGACAAGGATGCAGTCACATGTACAATAGACAAATGACATCAGTGGACAAGGATACAGTCATGTCTACAATAGACAAATGACATCAGTGTAGAATGAAGAATTCAATTTCTCCATATAGTGAAAATGCATAACCCTCACTAAAGAAATCACTTCACATGTGTATTTCAGAGTTGAATAAAATATAAAATAGATGTAAAATTTCTATCATATAAAAGCAGCTGCCATCTTTATGGCCATCCACAATGCACAGAATTGAAAAGGGGCCTCTCGTCACATAACACTTTGCAAGATTTACTCATTCAGTTGTATAGAAGCACCAACCAGATTTCTAATGGAAAAACTTTAATTGTCTTATAAGTTTAAATATTTTCTTACTACAGAGCTGATGGTTGTGATAGCCCTAAACTACCTAGGAAGTCAAGTCATGATGAATGTTTGAGCCTAGACTTGGGGATCTAGCCTGAACAACATGGTGGAACTCTGTCTCAGGAAAACAAAATGAGCAAAACCACTGTGGCAGATATTTAAGAATGTGAAGCCTATAAGCTCTTTCTTGTCCACAGTGAATAGATTTTTCAGTATCAAAAAGGGGAAGTCACAAAGGAAAATAAAGTCAGTTGGCTTCTAGCATAGGAGATATACCTCAAAATACCAGTAAGTGATCTCTCCATGTCCTTCAAAATATTCTATCCTTGTCTCATTTTAAACTAGAGTCAGAAATTGGAAATAGTATTTGTATCTGATTGGGATAGGATTCATTGAATGCAAACACTAAGCTTAGAAGTCAGCAGGAGAGAGAAGGCATATTTAAGGATGCAGAACAGAGAGTTTGGAAACTCTGGGTACCTCAAGACAGAACCGTGAGCTTCCTCGGGAATGAAAGGCTGGAAATTATTTAAAGAGAGCTGAGAGACAGTTACCACAGGGTGACGTACAATAACATAATAATCAACACTTCGGTGTCTTCCTGTGGTGGGCAAGCAGAAATCTGCTTTTGGAGTTTGAGGTTTGACATAAACTCCTTTGCCAGATACATTTTCAGCATGCATTCGGGGTTGGGGGAAGGGTGTCTTCATGCCTTCAGTGTCAGAAGACAGAAATGCTATTTTGGGCAATGCTCACAAAGTCGTGGTTTTGTGAGAGAAAGATCATTTACAGGGGGGCTTTGTTTTTTACTGAAAACTGTAGTAATAACTGTAGAACAGCATCAACTATGGCCATGCTCCCGTGACAATGAGTGGCATCACTGAACATCTGGATGCAGAAGCTCCTCACTCTTGTGCCTCTCCTTCTCCAGACTCCTGCCAAGCTTACCACGGTGCTGTGCTTTGTTGGAGCCACTGGCTCTCCAGGACCCAACCAGACAGTTCAGTCTCACAAATCTGTTTTGATTTTATTTTTCTGGGATGATGTTTTGTGGATGTGAATTCCCAGTGGTTTGAGGTAAGGAGGAAGGAAGGGTAAGGATTTCTGGTTTGCCTCTGCAGGGAAGCCAGGATTAGTGATCACGTTTCACCTTCAATCAGACTGCAGTCAGAACAATTGAAAGTTGAGTGTGAAAAAGTTTAACATAAAAACATAAAAACTAGGTCTTTAGGCCCAGGCTTGAGAATGTGCCCTTTATGACTCAATGCTCCAAGGCATGCTAATCATAAAACTGATAGTGGCATTCCTCCACCTCCCCTCTTCCTGGGTTCAGGGAGTGTTTGTTAAAAAGAAAAAAAAAAGTCACCCTGACAGCTCCTGGAACCTGCTATGCAAATGTGCTATTGTTAGAGGCTCACAGAAACTGTCTTGAGAAATAACCACACAATTACCAGGTATTATTCCTTGTGACTCTTGTGACTTCCACTCCCTCGTGCCTCTTAACTGGTATTTTTGGTATTTTCCAACAACACCGTCCCCACCCCCTTGAGTTGTGGTTTTTACCTTTAAATACCTCCTTACCCAGCTACTCGGGCGCCACGGTCCTCTAACCCTGTGTGGTGTACGAATGTGGGCCCCAGAGTGCACCTGGAATAAAAGTCCTCTTGCGGTTTGCAACAAGACTGCTTCTTGTGAGTGATTTGGAGTGTTCCCTCTCCTGAGTCAGAACGTGGGGGAGTTCTCACACTGTGAGTCTTTCAAGTGAACATAAGCAATAGCATAGGAACTCATGCTCTCTTCCCAACTCCCCTTTCCAGACCACCACCTTCCTGTTCTCTCTCTCTCTCTCTCTCTCTCTCTCTCTCTCTCTCTCTCTCTCTCTCTCTCTCTCCCTCTCTCTCTCTCTCTCTGTTGCTCTCTCTCTCTCCCCCCCATTTCAAAAAACAAAACAAAATAAAACATTACCCACCCCAAACAACAAAAACAAAACCCTCAAAATAAAAACCAAACAAACCAACCAAACATGCCAGTAAAATTTAAACATGCCAAAGAGTAAAACTGACCTGGCAGGAGTTACAGGAGGGGAAAACTTGAATAAATATACTGTATGAACAAAAGTGTTGATTAAAAGGAAGAAGTTATTGCAATTGGGTCCTGGTGCTGAAGAAAACCACTTTTCTCTATACAATGATATTGAGTATGTCAACCATGACGACACTGAGGTCTCCTAACTCCATTTTGCTTCGGTTTTCACATTTCTCAGTCACATCTGCCTTGGCAACACACTGGTAATCTCTCTAACCCTGACCTTGGTCCAGACATATTAATCAAAACAATTGATGTTTATTCTGACTAAATATGAACTAAAGTAATTGAAGACAGTGTAAGTCAAAATTAAATGTTATGTTGTGCCTGAAATACCTACTCTGTTCTGTCAAAATGAAAGTTACAAAGTTATTAAGAGGCTAAATGAGCATTGATATATCTTTGGTTTTTGTGCTTTTTACAAAAATGCTGTACGCCTGACCTTTGATACCAAGAGGCACTGAGGCATTACCATTTTATTCATCAGTGGCCAAAAAACCGAAAGCACTCTTATAATCTTGATTACCCTAATTAGCATGGTAGTATGCATTCCAACCACACTCCAGGCTAGGACCCCTGCACAGGAGGAGTTCACTAACACATAATAGAGCCCATGTACTCTCTATGCTTTGTTTTGTTTGTCTGTCTTGTCTTGTTTTGTTGTGTTTTTGTGTTTTTACTGTTTTTTAATCTATTAGATTAAAAAAAATAATTGTTTTGAGAGATCTCATGGATTTGGGTTAGGTGGGGTGGGGGGGATTTGAGAGGTGTTAGGTTAGGGGAAAGAATATGACTAAAAATATTGCATGAAAAATTGTCTTGTCTTATGAAGCAATAAATAAAAATAAAAAGAATGACTACTGTTTTGTTCTGAGACGGCCCCTCAGGACTTATTACAGATCACAGGTTGATTTATTAACTTTGACATTAAGATATTATTTTTACTTTAATTAAAACATATTTACCTCATTTTCACATTCTCTCTCATCCCTGAAACATGTTTTGTGTCCTCTACTTCCAGCTTCACCTAAGCTTTCCAAAATTAACTTCAAATTCATGGCCACTTTTTCTATTATTCTTTTAGACACACACACACACACACACACACACACACACACACACCTCGAGCATGTGCACATGACTATATAAATATAGTCTGGTGTCGAATCTGGTGTTGCTTGTGTCCATCTGATTTCTGTGCTGACCACTTGGTACTGTAGTATTCATCAAGGCTTCTTCCCTGGGGGTGTCCATTTGTCCCTGTCAGCAGTACTTAGTCCTATGTAGTTCTTTGTCTATGGATGGTACCCCATGACATTTACCATATCTATTGGCACCATCACTGTTCAGGACTTGTTATGTAGTCTGTTGTGGTATCAAACAAGAGCTTGCTTCCCTGCCATTTCTAGCAGACAGTCTTGCAGCAGACTTCCTGGTCTTCTCTCTTACATTTTCTTGCTGCCTTCTTTTCTCTAGTGTTTTCTGAGCATTCAGTGCAGAAGTCTTGTTGCAGATGTATTCGAGGGGCTGACCATCCCATGATGGCTTGTTCTCTATATTTTGACCAGGGGTGATTTCCTATAACAGTCTCCATCCGCTGCAAAGGAAAACTTCCTTGAGAGGCAGGAGAACTACACTTACTTGTCAGCATAAGGAGGACTACAGTTAAAAAAGGTTTCTGGTTTAGTAAGTGGCAAGAGTAGATTCTCCTTTAAGACCCATAATGGCATGAGGTCTGAATAGGTAGCTACCTTTTAATGCCAAGTCTGATTTCCCTCTTGTTGATTGGGCCATTAGTCCCACTAGAGAGGTGCTGGTTACTACCAAGTTATTACTGCCACCATTGCACCTTTGTAAGTACCTTGCAGGGTTGTTCACTAATGTGGTTTATACAGATCACGTCAAGATAGAACTATTGATGGCCTCCCCGCTTTGGCAACTGGAGTAGCACCTTCTGATATTATAAAAATTAGTCGTCAACAGTGAGATTTTCAGGTTAGATCCAGTTCAAGTCTTCCAAGTCCTATTGCAAATGTGCATGGTACCTTCAATAAGGGCTTACCTGTAATCTCTGGGATCCAAGGGCAAGAGGAATAGCCAGCACTCTTCCTAGAGCTTCTTGGATTCTCATGATCAAAATATGGAAAGAAGTTTCTCATGCCTAGCATTTGGTTTCTTATTAGATGATCTGTCTCTTGACACCTTGAGTGGGATAACTTCATTACACACACACACACACACACACACACACACAGTAATCCAGGTAAACATGAAACAATAAGTATCTTTAAGAGCATTTTGAAAATCCTCATTGGTATTTATCCTCTCTCTCTCTCCCTCTCCCTCTCCCTCTCCCTCTCCCTCTCCCTCTCCCTCTCCCTCTCCCTCTCCCTCTCCCTCTCCCTCCCTCTCCCTCTCTCTCTCTCTCTCTCTCTCTCTCTCTCTCTCTCTCTCTCTCTCTCTCTCCCTCTCTCTCTCCCCTTCTGTATTGAACTTCTTTCCCACTTCTGAACTAAGAACATCATTATCCCAATTTTCCTGAATTAATTTTTTTTATTTTTTTGAATATTATCCTCTATTATTTTTAAAAGATTTTATTTGTTTGTTTGTTTGCTTAGTTAATGTTAGTACCCACATCTGTGTGAGTATACAAAGACTTGTGAATACACAGGGTTAGTCACATCTGTGTGCATGCAAAGGCCAGTAGATTGTGCTCAATACATCAAGGTTGGAGTTTGAGTTTTTGCAGGTCACTTAGCTTGTCAAATGGGTCCTGCGAGCTGAGCTTCTGCCTTTATCATTAGCAGCAAGTGCTTTTCCCTGTTGAGCTATCTCTTCACCAACCTTAAGCTTTATTTTCAGTAGGAAGTATTGTCTGTCAATAAATCACAAGGAAAGTCAAAGCAGCATTTAGAATGAGACTGATTGTCCAGCCCAGGACTCAAACCCAATGTACTCCAAAGACACATCTCAAAGGTTGTGGCTACGCAGGAGAAGAGCAGACACCTGCTCTGTGGAGAAGGAGAGGAGGGGCAGAGCTCTGCCATCTTGAACTCCCCAGGCTGCTGTAGCTCACATGATCTCCTGCTAACTACAGAGACTGCAGTCTAGGGCATGTGCTCTCAGCTCTCAGCAGTGAAATGGACAGAGGAATATACCTCAGATACCAGACTGTCGTCCCTGATATACTTGCCTATAGGTCATTCGATCCCATAAAGAGGCCTGGAATTCTTTCAGAGACCTTGTTTGTATTTATTCTTTCGATTGCCTCTTGCATTATTTTAATTCATTCACTCATTGGATTAACAACTGCAAGTGGAAGTTGAAGAGCTACATTCAAACTATGATACAGCAGTACACAAAAATTCAACCACCAACTCACTTGGCATTAATATGTCCCTAAGTGTAGACAGTTTATGTGTGTCATGGACACGTAATAGACTTGAGTCACAAAGAGACCTGGCAAGCTTATTATGAGACCGTTTTGTAAATTGCAAATACACAGAATTTAACAAACAAGACTGAATACTTCATAGCAGTGGGATAGAAACTTCAAAGGCATGTAATAATTATAGTGATTTGTGTGGACAGAACAGAACATATTTTCTGAATAAAACTTGATGTTAGACTTTCAAAGCCTAAATAGTTTTTGTAGCAGTGGGTTTTTAAATTGGTATAACATAAGTCTGTCGATTCTCTCTCTCTCTCTCTCTCTCTCTCTCTCTCTCTCTCTCTGTATGTTTGTCTCTGTGTGCATGTGTGTGTATGTGTGTGTATGTATGTATGTGTCTCTGTCTCTCTGTCCATCTGTCTGTCTGTGTATATGTGTGTGTGTGTGTGTGTGTGTGTGTGTGTGTGTGTGTGAATAAACTAGTGGTCAACATTGGGAATCTACCTCTACTGCTTTCTACCTTTATTTATTGAATAATTGTTTATTTGGTTGGTTGATTGATTGATTTCTTTGGTAGAGTCGTTTCCTGAGACTGAAGCCCACCAATTGTCTGACTAGTGAGATTCCAGGATTCTCTTATCTCTGTTTCTTGGTGCTTAGACTTCAGGTGCACCCATAGCAACTAGATTCAATGTGACTGCTGGAGATGACACTAGGCCCTCATGATTCATAACAGACAACTGACACATTGAGCATCTAATTAGAATCAAAAGATTATTATTTCATTCTTCTTTCTAATTCACAGAATATAAACAAATGGGGATCTTCTGAAATTCTGATGGATTACCCGTTGTTTGTGATTTAAAAATAAAGTTGTTCATTGGAGAATTTAGATAGACCATCCCACTCACTAAGGAAGGAAGATTATTTCATAACTGTGTTTCACTGGGAAGTTCATAGAATCCATGAGGAGCTTATTATCTTTTATGAAGCTTAACTGGACAATAGAATAACGCCCATGTGTGTTAAAGCAACTAAGCCCTCAGCAGGCATGAACTTTCTGAGGCTCCTTTTTAAGTGCAGACTCTTTTGACTATTAAGAAAGTCAAGAAAGCAAGTCAAAGTCTGTGATGAGCTACACATTTGGTCTCTGCATATGGGATTGTGGCCTCTAATCACACACACACACACACACACACACACACACACAAAACCATTTCCTGCTTGAGGTAATATAATACACACAGGCAGTACATATGCACACTGCCTGTCTCTCAGACACTGAGAGCTGAGCTGAGGCAGAGCAGACACACTCATGCAGAGGGACATGTGTCACATGCATCCTCAGAGACTGCTCTGTGTGCTGGTGGCCTTGGCTTTCCCTGGTATGAATGCATCATGCATAACTCAGGCTATCAAACAGAAAGGATTGCTGGTCATGTGGTCGTTAGTACAGACATTGAGGGGGAAGAGGGACTGGAGAGAAGCCAGCACGATGTATCTTAGTAAGGTTTCTCTTTGGGTCTTAAGGTACCCAATTCCAACAGTGTTTTGTTTATACTATAAGAGGATAAGCTTCTAATTCTTTCTTCGTATTACTCTGCAGGATGCAATGTGGCCCAGAAAGTGACTCAGGTCCAGCCAACAGGCAGCAGTCAGTGGGGAGAAGAAGTCACCCTGGACTGTTCATATGAGACAAGTGATTACTTCTACCAAATTCTTTGGTACAGGCAGCTTTTTAGTGGAGAGATGGTTTTCCTTATTTACCAATCTTCTTTTGATACTCAGAACCGGAGAAGGGGCCGCTACTCTGTAGTCTTCCAGAAATCATCCAAGTCCATCAGCCTTGTCATTTCAGCCTCTCAGCTGGAGGATTCAGGGAAGTACTTCTGTGCTCTCTCAGAACTGACACGGTGTTTGAAGTGACAGCACAAGCCGAACAAAAACTGGGCTCCTTAAGCAGAGCCCCTCTGACGGAGAGAGTCCAGCCGAGATGCACACCTGCACATCCTGAACAAGAAGACCCCAGCTGTGGATGCTGCCTCTGTGGTCTGCATCAGAACTGTGTTTCTAAGTAAAACCTCAGTCCATGCAGTTCAGAAACAGTTATGGTGAGCGGCTTTCTATAATACTTTGTCTTGAAACAGAGTTAAAAATAGACCACAGAGAACATGTGTAATGTTTTCTACAGTTGGGAACCTTGCACCACAATAATTTAAAGTTACTCTTTAATTTGGTAACAGCACATACCTCAGATGAGGTATTGGGAATAGCAAAGAACATAGTTGCCTGATAAAAGTCACACTCAGAGAAGGAGACCCAGCCTGAGTGAAGTAGTCAGAGACCGATTATAAGGATTTCACCCCATGAAATACTGGTGGTGACTGGGTTAACCCCACAAATCTTTATCTTTGCATCTAGTACTGATCCTGAGGTCAGCTTGACCAGCAGCTGGGAAGGACAGCTGTATGCGCACATCACCTGGCTGTATTGAGACTTGTAAGAATTCAGTGAAACTCAGAAAGCCAGTGGAATCTAGAAAGACAGACCTCCCCTACCTCCTCAGTCTCTGGTTTGGGGGAACATCAGAAGACGTCATTCTGAAAGACCCACAACGTGAGGACTCCCCCACGTTCTGACTCAGGAGAGGCGACACCCCAAAATCACCCACAAGAAACGGTCTTGCTGCAACTTGCAAGAGGATTTTTATTCGAGAGCGTTCTCGGGCCCATGGTCATACACCACGCAGGGGTAGAGGACCATGGCGCCCCGAGTAGCTGTATAAGGGGGTATTTAAAGGAAGAAACCACAACTCAAGGAAGTGGGGAGGTACCAGTTAAGAGTCACTTCCGCAAAGTCACAAGAGTCACAGAGAATACCTGGTAATTGTTCTGGTTAACTCTCAGTTTCTAAGAGCCCCTAACAATAGCACATTTGCATGGCAGTTTCCGGTGTTGGTCAGGGTGACTTTCTTTGAATGAACACTCTTTGAACCCAGGAAGCAGGTAGGTGGAGGAAGGAATGTCGCTATCAAGGTATGATTAGCATACCTTGGAGCAATGAGTCACAAAGATCACATTCCCAAGCCTCATCCTAAAGGCCTAGAATTTTGTTACTTCTTCATTCCCCCCTTCTTCTAGTTAACAGTTCTAATCTTAGAACTAGACACCATCTTCTCCCTGACATAGTTGATCCTTTAGGGCATGGTACTGTTATCTCAAAACTAAAAGCCACACTGCATTAATTCTTGTTTTAATAAAGGTGACTTGCCTATTTAATACACATGGACCTATAATTAAAAGCAGAAGCAAAATCAAAAGGGGTCTCATGAAGGTAGATAGTAGGGTGGTCAAGAGTACAAGATAATGGCATTTCCACCCGAGTCTCAAGGTTTTCTGCGTGGAGATGTCTAGCAGGTCTTCTGGAGCAGGCCTTCTGGAGCTGCTTTTTCGCTCGCTGTCTCACTCACTGGAGCACCTTGAGCCTAGAGAACAAAGGCTGGGAAAGCAGCATGTCAGCACTATGTACAGAGGCTATTTTTACCAGTGGAGGGGGCCCCCTGTAGAGTAATTTATAAGGGGGTCAGTCTAAACTGTCCAGGGGTGTTTCTAACTCTGAAGAGCAAAGGGTAGGAGAGCTATCCAATCATTAGCGCCAGTCTCCGCTGTCAATTTGGTAAGGGTCTCTTAATGGTTCTATTTATTCTTTCTACCTGTCCTGAGCTTTGGGGCCTGCATGCACAATGTAACTTTTAACCGATCTCTAATATCTTGGCCAGTCCCTGATATACCTGGGCAACAAAGGCAGATCTATTACCTTGGGAAGATTTCTTTTAGGATCTTCAGTCCTGGTAGGAAAAGCTTTTATCCATCTTGAAACGGTATCTATAAACACTAATAAGTACTTGTTGAAATATCTAGCTGGCTTAATTTCTGTAAATTCTACCTCGTCATAGCACAGGCCTTGCAGCTTTTGACTATTTCTTTTGCCAAGTCAGAGAGTCCTGTAACATAGTAGTCAAAGAACCTAACCACACCTTTGAATTTCTTGGCCCCCAAGTGGGTCAAATACTGTCCAAACTTGATAGTGCTCAGGGGTGTATCTAAAGCTGGTCTCTCTGATGTCATAATAATCTTTAGGCTCCTTGACTGCCAGGATTATTGCTCCTTGGGCCACCTGTTTGGTGGTTAGATCTGCCATCTGATTTTCTTTAGCCATAGCATCTTAGGTTTTTCTCTGCAGATGTCAACAGCCCTCTTTGTCTGTATATTGCTCCATACAGTGGCAAAAGCATACCTGCTGTCATTGTTGACTTTCCTTTTGCCATTTATGGACCTTGTCTCAAAGTCACAAGTTCAGCTTTCTGGGTGGACGTCCCTTCAGGGAGGCTGCTGGCCTAGATCACTTGCTTTTTGTCCACCACCATACTGCTGTCCCCGCCTTCTGCTTACCTTTAACCTTGAGGCTGCTGTCATCAGTGTACCAGCTCGAACCCTCAGGCCAAGGCTAATCTGACCCTTCAGATCATTTCAGCGCAGTGGTGAGTAGGTACAGTCTCACACAGTGGGACAGCAGGTGGGATGAAGCGAAGGTCACTCGTTCAGTCAACAAAAAGTTCTGATGTGTCACAGGAGCGTTGGTAGTCATCCATCAGTCAGGGGGCTTTCAGATAATGCTTTCAAGAGCGTGGGATGCCATTACAGCTAGTTGCTGTCCCAGAGTGAGCTTATCAGCATCCTTGACAAGCAGATTATGGCAGTAATAGCTTACAGGCAAGAAAACCACCCGCTGGCAACAGGGTGTAACTTTTTGGATAGGTAAGCCACTGGCCTTTTTCAAAGTCCCAAAGTCTGAGCAAGGACTCCTCTGGCGACCCCTGATCTCTCTTTCACATAAAGAGTGAAAGGCTTGGTTAGGTCAGGCAAAGGCTGGCCATCAAGAGGGCCTTTTTAATTTTTTAAAGGCTTTCTGGCAATCCGGGATCCACAAAACACCTCCCCTTTCTTGGTTAGGGGGTACAACAGGGCAGCTAAGGTCGCCAACCCAGGTGTCTAGAGTCTGTAGAAGCCAGCAGTACCCAAGAATTTTCTTACTTGCCTTGGTGTAGTTAGCCACTACTTCCCGTCTCGAAGGGTGTCTCTCAAATAAGTACCTTCAGTCTGACACAGCTGAGCCTTTTTAGCTGAGGCTCGGTCTTCAGTTGCCCAGGTTTCCTGTCTAGATCCTGTCTTTTTCTTTCTCTCCTATCACTGTGGCCAAGATTCTAGTCAAATTTTTCTCTTGTCTACGATCCCTCCTGTTTTCTCTTTTTTCTGCCTCCCGCCTCTCTCTCTCTCACACACACACAATTTCTCTGCCTCTTTCACTAGATCGCCTAACTGTCTCCCTCTTTTCTCTGAAGCTTCTTTCTGATATCGGGGGCCAACTGCCTTATGAAGGCCAGCCAGGCTACTGAGGCCTTCTGGGCTTCCGAGGTAAGATTAAAGGGAGTGAACTGCCTGAAGGCTTCCATAAGTCTTTCAAGGAACATTGAGGGAGGTTCGATCGGCCCCTGCATTACCTCTTACCTTAGCCAAATTAGTGGGCCCATCTTGAGGCACCTTGGAGACCAGAGCCTGGCGTTAGATTTTCAAGCTCTCCTTACCTTCAGCCATGTCGCAGTCGCAACTGGGGCGAGTCAAAAGGAATCCCATGTAGATCTCATTTTGTAGCTGTGTAGACCGCCGTTGGCTTCCGGGCCATTTTTCTAGCCTCTAACAGAATTCTCTCTTGCTCTTCGGTTGTTAAGAGCATCTGCAACAGCTGTTGACAATTATCTCAAGTAGGCTGATGAGAAAACATAAGGAACTCTACCAACCCTGTGAGGCTTTGGGGATCCTGAGAAAGGGGGTGGTTAGTTTTTCAGTTATAAATACCAACAGAGGAAAATGACCAGTACTGAAGGGTTTAAAGTTTGGGCGGGTCCACCAGAGTCTGCCTGGACTCTGTGCTCTGCAGTTCCATGTACCCGCAGCGGTCAGCCTCTTGACACCCCGAGGGGTTTAGGGTTCCCTCAGCAGCTGGGGTTGAGGCTGTGGATAAGGGGAAGGTTGTGGACTAGGCCACTCAGGAGGCTTCATAGATTTTGGAGGAGCCGAATTGGCTGGTGGCTGCGATTTGGGAGAAACCTTCAATTTTTCTTGTAACATAAGAGTACAACCACAATTTTGAGAAGCAAAACCCAATTTTAACAGTGAAAACAATCTAGTTTTTTCTTTAAAAATGAACTCTAAAAACATTACTTGCTATAAATTTTGGCTGCCTGTTCCTGCACACAAACACAAGAAGGTGTAGCCGCCAATATTTCAAAAAGACACTACCCTAAATCTTATCTTTTATAAATCGGATTTCTAGGATAAGAATTACATAGAATATTACTCAATTTAGGTGTAACTTTAGAGACCTGTTCCCATGGATTGTCTCATGCTGCATGTTGTAGTTCTAAATTACTCTAACCCAGAGTTACCAGTTTTAAGTCAACTTTTTGTTACCAATGTTACAAATTTTTAATCATAACTAATAACTTATGAGCCACTAATCTATAACCAAGACATATAAAAACATATTTATACTTTTGAAACTATTTAGAAACAAAAATGAAATGGCCGCATACATTTGCTCATTTAAACCAACCAAAATTCTTAATTTTTCTAGCTGTAATTTCAAGAGAGGAGCACCTTGTCACCTGATGAATCTAATTATCACAAGCACAGAGATTTTTGTAGGAAAAACAGCCATTTGTTTCCTTACCATAGAACTTAAGAACTTGAGAAGCTGGTGGTCCCTATAAGAGCAGCGTTTATAATTAGCTCCTAGCAGGGCTTCTCTAGCCACACTAGATTCCTAACTACAGGTGCAGGGCCCCAAAGACCAATTAATACTGTTTATTTTATTTTATTTTATTTTTTACCAAATTATCTCCAGATAGTCGGAGAGTACTGCTTTTTTCAAAACCCATTCTCTCACATCTCAGGTGTAAACTATCTCTAGTCAGGGTATAAAGCACCTATGAGAATTACCTTTGCTTTTCTAGATTTTCACATAGCTCTAAACACATACACAAAAACACATAAAACAGAAACCAACAGATCCAGACACATTCGACCCTTTCTTATCCTCCACAAGCAGGCAAAAGAATTAGACGATTTTGGAGGGGGAAGCTTCCGCTTCAACAGAACTCGGTCCCTCTGACTGATCCGGAGACGGCCAGGCGTCCCTGGCTCTCCTTACCCCCCAGGGTGTCCCCCGGGGCCACAGCCTGTGGTCCTCCTAGCACGTCTGCCAACCACAGTCCTCCGGTCCTTACGGCCCAAAAGGACAGCTGCAAATACCGACCGCGCGCGAATTTCAGACCCCATCACTCCATCGTCTACAAACACCAGCATCCATTTCTACCTAGATGACCAAAACCAGAGAAGCACACTTGTTCCTCACTCTGCCAGGTGTAAAACCAAGGCACGAGGTGGGACTTGAACCCACGATCTCGCAACCCGAAAACCAAGACACAAATTCAATAAACTAAGATGGATCCGAACTCAGATTTCGCCATGCTTCAGAAACATAGGACAAGACACAAACAACCCAACACAACAAGCACATGTTCCAATGTTCGTTTCAGAAAACAGACACTCAAAACAGAGACACCGGCTGGCACACACACAAGAGGGGATCCCCATACCTCCAAGTCGGTTCTTGGGTGTGAGGGGTGGTCGCATTTCCCGGCCAACGCACCAAATGAAAGACCCACAACGTGAGGACTCCCCCACGTTCTGACTCAGGAGAGGCGACACCCCAAAATCACCCACAAGAAACGGTCTTGCTGCAACTTGCAAGAGGATTTTTATTCGAGAGCGTTCTCAGGCCCATGGTCATACACCACGCAGGGGTAGAGGACCATGGCGCCCCGAGTAGCTGTATAAGGGGGTATTTAAAGGAAGAAACCACAACTCAAGGAAGTGGGGAGGTACCAGTTAAGAGTCACTTCCGCAAAGTCACAAGAGTCACAGAGAATACCTGGTAATTGTTCTGGTTAACTCTCAGTTTCTAAGAGCCCCTAACAATAGCACATTTGCATGGCAGTTTCCGGTGTTGGTCAGGGTGACTTTCTTTGAATGAACACTCTTTGAACCCAGGAAGCAGGTAGGTGGAGGAAGGAATGTCGCTATCAAGGTATGATTAGCATACCTTGGAGCAATGAGTCACAAAGATCACATTCCCAAGCCTCATCCTAAAGGCCTAGAATTTTGTTACTTCTTCAATTCCATTTGCCAACACACTACACACAAACCTGGCCTGAGTAAAGAAAAGCTATAGAAGTGAGGAGTAGAATGTTAATGGTAAAGTGAGCTGGAATCTCCTTGACATCAAATGTTTATAGGACCTGAATCTGCAGCGCTATATAAAAAATAATTAAATATATCACACCTGTTTCTCAAGTCTTCCACAGTTGCTTTTTCCATGCCCACCCCCAAAACAGAGCAACATGGAGAAGGAAGTTCTGAGAAATGTGTTTCCAGGTACATTTTTAAAGATTATTTTTTATATTATGTGTGTATCCTTTTTGCCAGCATGTGTATGTGTGTACTGGGTGTTAATCTGGTGCTCATGGAGGCCAGAAGTGGGTATTAGACTCTAGAAAGTAGAGTTACTGAAGGGAAGGATTTACCATGTGAATGTCAGGAACTGAATCTGAGTCCTCTGCAAAAGCAGTGATTGCTTTTAACTAGCAAGTCTATGGTCCCGACCCGGTTTCTAGGTAATTTTCATAAACTGTGCATGATAAAAGAGGTAAATAGCTTCCATTCATCAACAAAAATCCATAGGCTACCTAGGTGCATTAACAATGAATACTATCTGTGTCTCCAAGAAACACCTCCTATAGCTAAGAACACCAAACAACAGAGATTAGCATGTGAAGTGAATGAACTCTGTAAACAAGAGGCACAGCAAGTCTCATATCTGAAAAAGGAGACTTCAGACCACAGCTAGTCAGGAGAGAGCTACTACATAGCCACAAAGGGTAAGCCTTGTGCCTGTGAGTGCATGGAGCTTTAGCGTCCAGTTCAACAAAATAAACTCTAATTTATTGAAAATGTCCCATGAGTCCTTAGTTAGTAATGATCTTAAACTTCAGTGCCTCACTGTGACTTTAGCAAGCCTTCCTAAATTAAAAACCAACCAAAAATACCTTCAGAGCAAAGGGACCCTGCAAGTCCACCTCTCTGAATTTGGCAGGAGAATCCCAGGCAGGGCAGGGAAGGCAATATGCACTTAGAGAACTCACTAAATGCAAACAACAAAATATTGTTAATAGATGTAAAATTTATATTCTTTACTCTAAGAAGCAAAAGCCCTGATGCTTTATTAAAAAGCCTGATAAGTCAACAAGGGAAACAAATTTTAAAGAACATTTTAATGAAAAACTGTAACATCCTAAGAACTTGTTTGTAGTTCTCCTTTTTAAAGTTTCCTCAGTTGGACTTAAGAGCACCTGCCTGCAGTTTTAAGTTTCCTGTGTACCTGTGGCAGAGGATTGCCAGTTTGAAGTAACCCAATACAACAGCTACAACCTGCCTAAAACAAAACAATAACAAAGTTAAAAAGCTGGAGAGTTTATTGGAAAATTGGTTTTGCAATGTGTAGTTTGCTAGGAAGCATCTAGGCGATTCTAAAAACTAGCAGGTGATCTTTTCTGAGATGGTTTCACCATGGACTATAAAATCACAATGGATGATCCCGTCTAGATCAGGCCAAAGGGAGGACACTTTAGGAAAGAATCCTGCTAGTAATATGCTTTTCCTGTTAATATATATATATATAACAGTCACTGGGTATTAGCCCACCGTTTGGGCAGATTTCTGCAGATCAACAAAGATGTACTGTCTTATGATGCTATATAGACAGATGATTTCTTAATTCTTAATGATGATTCTATAAGAATTCCTAAAATTAGACTAGTAATCATTAAACCTTTTATAATAGGGCTGCCATTTAAGCCCTCTCTGATACAAAAATTGCAATTAGAACTCTGCTCGTAATCCCTTGTTATGAATTAGTAGCTTCTGAGATAGAAAGGAGGCACTGACAACTTAGAACACATTCTAAGAGGTTGTAAAACAGATAACCAAAAGTTGTAGAAAGGAACTAATGATTTATTATGGGTGCAAGGACATAAGATAAAATACTAGCTGAGTTTATCTATGCAAAACTGCAGTGTTGTCTTAGATACAAACATTATGATCTTTAACTCTTCGTCAACCTGTAGAGCCAGGTAATTACGCTTAATGAAAATATATACAAACATCTCTGTTATAAACTTCTTATTCAATTTATGATTTGAATTTATGTTTGAACTTTTAGTGAACTTTTATTTTTATTTTTGTTGTTGTTGTTGTTTGTTTTTTTAAAGGGTGCTTGGAAAACCAAGTGATTTATTCTCCTCAAAAAGGCACAAAAACTATTAACAATTACATTCCATGCCATTATTATATCAGAGCAGGAGAAGAAAGCAAGATTAAAAGGACAGCAGAGTAGAGTAACTTAGAAATTAAAAGGGAACTCAGAAATTAAGAGAGCAATACACAAAATGAAGAGAGAAGGAGGGCCAGAGAAGAAGCTGTAGAGAGAGCAGAAAGAGTGGACAGGCTTCAGCAAGGCAGGTTTAGTCTTACTAAAGAGGACAAGGGTTTTTTCCTCATAGACTTGGGTTTAATTCATTTAGCAATAAAAGGGTAGACGCTTTTTCTTCTCTATGAAATAAAGATTGGAGGTCATTTTTCATCCAGCATGGATGAGTTCTTTCTGCACTAGAGCTTGGTCTTTTACTCCATATATATATGTAAATATGGATGTGTGAGTGTGTGTGTGTGTGTGTGTGTGTGTGTGTGTAAATATGTAGTTATGAGGTAAGTATGTAGCAGGGCCCAACTGGAATGCATAAAGACACATGAGTTTGTATATGGTAGTATGTGAGTTTATGCATATTTGCTTGTGTAAAAGTTTTTCCTAAGTGACTCTCTTCTCCTGGTTCAGTAAAAGTTTATTGCTCCAAACCTCCCTCCTGCCTGCCAAGGGAGAAGCCAGGCTTCTGGGCAAGAGAGAAAAAGGTTCTAGCAATGAATCCTTTACTTAATCCTGCTGTTAGGCTACCGGTGTTAATCATCCAAGCCAGCAGTTTTTAACTCATTCTTGCTCAGAACAAACAGGAAAGTTTTTAGGATATTTTCTAGAAGTTATCAGCAAGTATACAGTGTAGTCAGAGAGCTAGAAAGCCAGAGACTATTGGTCTTTAAATCTACCTCTATGTCCAGCTCTGTGTCCTGCTTCAGCCCATTCCAGCCCAGGCAGTCTTCTGGCAATAGTTATTTCCTTTCTCTAAAGAAATAATAACTTCAGTCTCTTACACTGTGTTGAAATGGTCCTCTTTCCTCAGCACAAAAATCACACAGGAACAGTTCCTAATGTGTGGGTTCCTATTTTACTTTTTGAGAACAGAGCAAGGTAGCTGGGTATCTCAGTAATGGTGACAACACTGGTTGTATCTGACCTACGAGAATGGAGAAAAAGATGCTAACTAAACACACATTACCCAAGGAACAACAGATCTAAAAATCATCAACTCACCTGTTAACAGTGTTGAATGCCTCAGCTAGGCTCTTCTGTAGTCCTGTGCTGTGAAGTATAAGGAGCCTGAGGGAAAGCTTAGCCCAGAAGCACACAGGCCATGTTTCCCCATGAGGACCTCTGTCCCTGGTAACTGTCCCATCAAATCCCAACGTGCTGGTGCTCTGCAATTCCTTGTGCAACCACTTGTGAAGACTTTGTCTGAATCTTTATCATTTTCCTTCCTTGAAATATCATGCTTTAGCTTACTCCAAATATGGAAAAGTAAAATAGTTTTAAAAAAAAAACTTATTTATAGCTTAAATTCTTTCATTTTATTTTTAAAAAACTAAGATACAAACTATTGCACTTCTGAAAGAATGAGGTAGGGGGATATGGGTGGACAGAAAAGCATAAGTAGCCCCCTGAGAGGTTCCTAGAAGACACACAAAGAAGAGTGGCTGGGAAGTAAGGGTATGGGTATCTAAACAGGACCGACAGAGGACAGAGGACTCAGAGGGCCATAAAAGGCTCAATTACATCGTTTTAGTAAACTCTCAGCCTTAGTGCATCTCCCATCCCTACCGGATAAAGTTTTACTTTCTCATCCTCTGAGGCTCCTGTGTCTTTTCCCCGACATTTAGTCCTTTTTCCCTGGCCCTCCTTCTAAGCCTCCTGGTTTTCTGTAGCCTGTATTCTGTCACTCTATTATTTTCTGTTTCCTTTTTTTCCTGCCCTCCCTTAAGATCTGTGTTTTACCATTCCTGGTCCTTTTCTAGTTCATTGGCCAATGACATTGGTCCACTTAGGAGAAAAAAAAAACATGCAGTGTTTGTTCTGACAAAGAAAAAAAATGCTTTTGACTGAATCTACCATCAGAGGTCTAACTGAAGTATTTGATATTTGAGCTGAGCTCCTGACTGCCCTCTAGTGCTCAGGAGTTAATTTGGAAGAACACCTACTGGTAGCAATAGTTGTCATTGCTGATTTGAAGTTAGAATTTTGTGACAAGCATGGCAGGGGAGGATCCAGGAAGAAGGTTGTGGTATTTGATCTACAGCTATCAGATACAATGGTGATTCACGTAGGAGTGCCACGTACGATTCATCCATCTATGTTCTGCGCTGGAGAGCAGAAGACTGCTTAAGATATGGGGCTTAGCCTTGTTGTCCAAGGTGGGCATTTTTCTTTGCTACGTGAAATTTATGCCTATATTTTGACTTTTTTTGTACTTCAGAAATATCCTGAGATCTAGGAACAAGTCACTGACAGAGAAGAAGCTGCCGTAGGTGACATGTCATAGTGAGCTCTTTTTTCCCTTTTATTAGATATTTTCTTTGTTTACATTTCAAATGTTATACACTTACCTCACTTCCCCTTCAACACCCCCCCATCCTCCCCTCCTCCCCCTGCTCATTAACCTACCCACTCCCACTTCCCTGTCCTGGTATTCCCCTATACTGGGGCACGAAGCCGTCACAAGGCCAAGGGCCTCTCCTCCCATTGATGACCGACTAGGCCATCCTCTGCTACATATGCAGCTGAAGCCTTGAGTTCCTCCTCGTGTACTCTTTTTTTTTTTCTTGCGGCTTTTTTTTTAAATTAGGTATTTATTTCATTTACATTTCCAACACTATCCCAAAAGTCTCCCACATATTCCCCCACCCACCCACTCCCACTTCTTGGCCCTGGCATTCCCCTGTACTGAGGAATATAAAGTTTGCACGACCAATGGGCCTCTCTTTCCACTGATGGCTGGCTAGGCCATCTTCTGATACATATGCAGCTAGAGACATGAGCTCCGGGGGGTACTGGTTAGTTCATATTGTTGTTCCACCTATAGGGTTGCAGATCCCTTTAGCTCCTTGGCTACTTTCTCTAGTTCCTCCATTGGGGGCCCTGTGATCTATCCAATAGCTGACTGTGAGCATCCACTTCTGTGTTGGTTAGGTCCCAGCATAGTCTCACAGGAGACAGCTATATCTGGGTCCTTTCAGCAAAATCTTGCTAGTGTATGCAATGGTGTCAGCGTTTGGAGGCTGATTATGGGATGGATCCCCAGATATGGCAGTCTCTAGATGGTCCATCCTTTCGTCTCAGCTCCAAACTTTGTCTCTGTAACTCCTTCCATGGGTGTTTTGTTCCCAATTCTAAGAAGGGGCAAAGTGTCCACACTTTGGTCTTCGTTCTTCTTGAGTTTCATGCGTTTAGCAAATTGTATCTTATATCTTGGGTATTCTAAGTTTCTGGGCTAATATCCACTTATCAGTGAGTACATATTGTATGAGTTCCTTTGTGATTGGGTTACCTCACTCAGGATGATGCCCTCCAGGTCCATCCATTTGCCTAAGAATTTCATAAATTCATTCTTTTTAGTAGTTGAGTATAACTCCATTGTGTAAATGTACCACATTTTCTGTATCCATTCCTCTGTTGAGCGGCATCTGGGTTCTTTCCAGCTTCTGACTATTATAAATAAGGCTGCTATGAACATAGTGGAGCATGTGTCCTTCTTACCGGTTGGAACATCTTCTGGATATATGCCCAAGAGAGGTATTGTGGGATCCTCCGGTAGTACTATGTCCAATTTTTTGAGGAACCGCCAGACTGATTTCCAGAGTGGTTGTACAAGCTTGCTATCCCACTAACAATGGAGGAGTGTTCCTCTTTCTCCACATCCTTGCCAGCATCTGCTGTCACCTGAATTTTTGATCTTAGCCATTCTGACTGGTGTGAGGTGGAATCTCAGGGTTGTGTTGATTTGCATTTCCCTGATGATTAAGGATGTTGAACATTTTTTCAGGTGCTTCTCTGCCATTCGGTATTCCTCAGGTGAGAATTCTTTGTTTAGCTCTGAGCTCCATTTTTTAATGGGGTTATTTGGTTTTCTGGAGGCCACCCTCTTGAGTTCTTTATATATATATTGGATATTAGTCCCCTATCTGATTTAGGATAGGTAAAGATCCTTTCCCCAATCTGTTGGTGGCCTTTTTGTCTTATTGACGGTGTCTTTTGCCTTGCAGAAGCTTTGCAACTTTATGAGGTCCCATTTATCGATTCTCGATCTTACAGCACAAGCCATTGCTGTTCTATTCAGGAATTTTTCCCCTGTACCCATATCTTCAAGGCTTTTTTGTTAGTTGTTTAGTCCCTGGGAACTCTAGGGGTACTGGTTGGTTCATATTGTTGTTCCTCCTATGGGGCTGCAAACCCCTTCAGCTTCTTGGCTACTTTCTCTAGCTCCTCCGTTGGGGACCCTGTGCTCTGTCCAATGGATGGCTGTGAGCCTCCACTTATGTGTTTGTCAGGCACTGGCAGAGCCTATCAGTAGACAGCTATATCAGGCTCCTGACAGCAAGCACATAGTGAGCTCTTGTTGCCTTCTACTCTTCCATCTACCCTCCCAACTTAAAGAACAGTTTCCCCATTGGTGGTAGGACAGGTGACTGATCACAGATACCTATGAGAAGTCATGAAATCTGTCATTAGGATGCACTGTCAAATAGACCTTAGAGGACTCTATGAGTTTGTCTTATGAGAGACACTGGAACTTGAGAGCATGCCAGTTACTCTTTATGCAGCACTTGGTAAGCAACTCCAGTTGAGCATCTGAAGTAGTGGAGCTCCTGCGCTGTGTGGTTTCCATGTGGCTTTTCTTTAGTACTTAGTAGCCATGCCAAAGTTGTTGAATCTTCTCTCCTGGAACAGCAGAGCAACATTCAGGAGACTAGGACTTGAGTTCAAGTTCTGGATCAACCACGTAGTAGCTGAGGGGAATGTAGCAGACTGCTTCATGAATTTTGTGCTTGATTTCCTCATACCTGCGTGAGATTATTGGTAATATCTACTGCAAAGTTCACGACGGTGGCTGCCAAGGCTTAGTAACCCATGTCCAAGGTGTACAAAGTTAATTACAGAAAGGGAAATTGCGGATATGAGGAGATGAAGACCTTGCCAAGTGCCACAAATGCCCATCACAACATGGTTTTCCTCTGCTCTTATTGGAAACTAAGTATATTGTCCTAATGAATGACCCACAGGTGCTTAGCTGCATTCTTTTGTAATTAAATGTTTATTAGAGTTCTCACAGGGAAGAAATTATAGTCACTAAGAAAATATTAATTTTTTAAGTCATTGTGCCCAACAATGTGTTCTTTATGAGATTCCCACGCAAATATATCACTGCTCATATTTACCTCAGCACCATCTCTTGTTCCATCCATAGTCCTGCAGTTTTATCTCCCTCCAAATGTTCCCAGTCTACATTTCTCTCTTTCTTATATATATGCAACCTTACTGAATCAATTTTTGTGTTGTCCATATGTACATGTGTTTAGGCCTGATGAGGTACGGTTGAAAAACCTATGTGAGAGCTCGTTCCTGGAGGAAACTAATCCTAACTCTATCTGCAGCTTTTATCACCTTATTCTTTGTATTTTGATCAACTGTGGATATTTGTCCTATTTGAGGGGGGATGTTCATAACTTTGTCTTTGTAAATTGTCTTGATGGTTAATTATTGCCAGGAGGTCTAGTCCACTATGGGCCAGATCATCCTAGGCAGACGGTCCTAAATTGTATAAGAAATCTATGTGTATAAGGTAACCTGCAAGCCAGAGAGTAAACAACATCTCCTTTGTTCGTGTTGTATCTCTTTGGCTATAAAGTGCACTGCTTGGCCAGAGGTAATACTGGATAAAATAGCAGGCAAGGCTGCTTTCAAGTTTCTGCACTGACTTTCCTCAGTGATGGACTATCATCTGGAACTATATGCTAAAATAAAGCTTTTCCTTTCTCAAGTTGTTTTGTTTGTTTGTTTGTTTGTTTTGGGCACAATATTAGCCATAGCAACAGATACCAATTCCAATAAGTATGATCAATACTTATATCAGTATGGGCATAGGAAACCTATGAACATCTACACCTTCAAAAAAGAGTGATTTGTCATTTGCCATTCCCAAAAGTTATCAACTGACAATAGTCTCTGCATGGAGTGAGTGCTCCATGGGGCATTTCCCTATTTATGTGGCATATTTGGCTGGCTTAGTCTCATGTAAGAAATCACATATGCTATGAATTCATAACTGTAACAGCCAAGCCATGTCAGAAAACAGCAATCCATAGCAGTCCTTCTTATCTCCTAGTTCTGAGATCTCTGTCTTTCTGTCTTTCTTTCTCTCTCTCTCTCTCTCTCTCTCTCTCTCTCTCTCTCTCTCTCTCTCTCTCTCTCTCTCTCTCTCTCTGTCTCCCTCTCTCTCACAGTGTTTTTCTGTGTTGCCCTGGCTGTTTTGGAACTTACTTTGTAGATCAAGTTGACTTCAAACTCAGACTTGCCTGACTATGTCTCCCAGGTGCTGGAATTAAAGGTGTGTGCCACCACCACCCAGCTCTGATATCTGTTCTACCTCCTCTTCTTTAATGTTCTCTGAGCCTTGTCAGGGAGGCTGATAAAAATGTCCCATTTAGGGCTGAATACTCAGTTTTTATTTTTTATTTGTTTTTTATTTTTTTATTTTTTAGTTCTTTTACCAGATAAGTATTTCTACACTGAATGCTGCCCACCACAAAAAGAAACTTCTCTGAACAATGTTGACACCACTGACAGCCTATGGACATAAACATAAACATTTTGTCCTAGTTTGTATCTCTGTTGCCATGTTAAAACATACTATCAGAAACCAAACTAGGGATGAAAGAGATTATTCTGTCTTGCCACTTATCGGCTGTCCTAGAAGGAATCTAAGGTAGAAACTCAAGGCAGGAATCTGGAGGCCAGAACTGAAGCTGAGATCACAGAGAAATTTTGCTTTCTGGCTAGATTTACTGGCGTGCTTGGCATTCTTCCTTAGAGAAGCCAGGACCACCTGTCCAAGGGAGAATTCCCTGTAGTGGACTGGGCCTGCTCACAGACATTATTAATCGAGAAGGCGCTGCACAGCTATGCTTGCATGCCCTGCTGAGTGAAGAGATTCCTCAGTTAAAGTTTCTTCTTCCCAAGTGACTGCAGATTGTGTCAAGGTGCCTAATGCAAATGTCACAGCTGAACACTTGTCAATTTGACACATGAACACATCAGTACTAACTCATAATCGTTCCTTTCTTGGTGATTTCTAGGATTTCATGTTAATATCACAATATAAAACATAGCATACCTTTAAAATGCTGAGTCTTTACAATTTACACTTTACATTTTCAGAGACCCTTTAAATATTCAAATTCTCCTAGGAATTCATCTTAGTATCTTAAGGATGGATTCTTGTACAATAAAAACAAATTAAAACCAGTAAACAGTTACAATCAGATTAAAGATAAACCCAGGCCCAGCAGCATAAATAAATAGTTCATTGTGTGGTGTCTGAAACTCACTCATGTTTTTCTGGGCTCCAAAGGGCTTGGATATCTCCACTTCTACAGGTTTGCCATCCTCAGCCCATGTAGCTTCTCTCATGGGCTCAAGGTGGGGCCACTCTAGAGCTGCCACTGTACTTGAAGACTGTCCCACAGTCCTAAGTCCTAATGTCTTCAATGCACTGAAGTCTCCACTGCTGATGAGGCTGCACCTTCATTTAAGGCCTCTCCAGGATGCTCGCCACTGTCTCCTTTAATCCTGGATCTTCACTGAAATTATGTCTATACTTATGTCTTCGTCATGCTGTTTTAATCGTTATGGCTCAGTGGTAAATGTGAAACCCGTAACTCTCTCACGACTCCTTTTGTTTTTGGTTGCTTTGTCTCTCTTTGGTCTTTTGTACCTCCATATCAATTTTGTAGATTGGCTTTCTCTCTACATCTGTGAAAAATGGCCTTGAAAATTTGTTTAAGGTTTATATGAATTAATCTCATAAAACTTGCTTTCCTACCAAAAATCAGTATGTAGATATGATAACAACCATAATTAAAATGCCTGGTATATTCTTAACGTGATTTTCCTTTCTTTGTCTTTTCAGTATTAGCATTGACGGTCCTGACTTGAAACTGTTTTTTTTTTTTTATTCAATTTTGCACAGGGTGACAGGCATCATTTTATTCTTCTACATAGAGTTATCTATTTTTCATCAGCACCATTTACTGAAGGAAGTGTGTTTTCACCATTGCATATGCTGTTGTGTTGTTTTACTTCTGAGTCCTCAAGTCTAATTCCATTGGTCTATGTGTTTCCTGTGGTGTGTGTGTGTATGTGTGTGTGTTTGTGCATGTGTTATTATCTGTGTCTTACAGCAGGTAAAGCCGACCTCATAGGATATTTTAATAGAGTTCCTTCAGTTTCTACTCATGGAGCATTTTGAAGAGCATGGCTACAGTTTGTTACAGGTCTGGGAGAATTTGGCATTCGGTGTCCTGTCCTGACCATTTCTCTGCATGGAAGCTCTACTGCTTCACTCTCCCTGCCTACTGTGGATCTTTTTATGTGGTTTATATCTTCCTGGTGTAATTCATATACATACATATATATTCATATATACTATATGAATTATATATATTCACATATATAATATATATTCATATATATTCAGTAATTCACCTATTTTTATATTTTCATCTATTTTTATATTTTTAGCTTATTAGAGTATAGTTTCAAAATAAACAGCCTTAACAGCCCATGGAATTTATTTGTGACTCTTCTCGCACCCACTTTCACCTAGAGCTTTATGGATTTGTGTTAGTGCATCTCTGGGTTAATTAGGATAAGAATTTTTAATCTTTTCCTTTAACAAGCCATTTTTGTTTTATTTTTAAATTTTTTTTGTCATATACCTCCCATTCCATGTTCTGCACGATGCTTTGTTACTTCTGCCCTTCAGTTGTGAGGTTTTGCTTTGTTCTTTTTCTAGGGCCTTGAGGTGCATCATCAACATTAGTTTGTTTATTTGATGATTCTTCTGTTTTATTTTTACCTTGCCTAGCTTTTTATTTGTTATTTGAGAATTTCATAATATATACACTATGTTTAATCAAATTCAGTCCTCATTCCCTTATTTCTAAATCCTCTCCTATTCAGCTCATTACACCCTCCCCACAAACGTCCTATCCTTTTTTTGTTTAGAGCTACTGAGTCTACTTAGATTTTTCAGTATGTAAATGGATATAGAACCATATAGTGGATCATGGGTAGAATTTTATGGCAACATGACTGAAGAGTACTGACTCTCCTTCTCCAGCAGCTACTGATTGCCAATAGCTGCTCCATGAGAGGTGGAACTCCATGAGTCCTTCCTCAATCTGTGTAGGAATTTTGGATGGCTTGATTGTATAGACCTGGTACATGTAGTCACAACCAATCGATTATCCATTCAATCACTAATGGACATCTAGACTGTTTCCATGTCCTAGCTGTTGTGACCAATGTAGCAATGAACATGAATAAAAAAGTACCTTTGTAGTAGCATGTAGTGTCCTTTGGGAATCTGTCCAGAATTGGCAGAGCTGGATTATATAATTGGTCTATTTTTACTTTTCTGAGTAACACCCACATTAGTTCCCATAGTGGTGTCACTCATTTACACTATCGACAGTGAATAAGAATACCCCTGTCTCCACATCATCATTTGTCAATTTTCTCTTTGCCAATTTGACTGGAATAAGACTAAACCTTAAAAATAGTTTTAATTTTCATTTAATTTTCATTTCCCTGATATGATTTTGACTATATAAAATTTTTTTCTCAAATTTGTATTTCTTCCTTTAAAAACTCTAGTTATTTCAAATCCCAACTTTATGAGGTTGTGTCTGTCTTGCTATTTAGTACTTGCCTTCAGTGGTATATAGCTAAGCAAGGTAGTCCCCATCCTTAGGCTGCCTCTTTATTCAAGTGATGGTCTTCATTGCTGTATGGAAGGTTTTAGCTCCACAAAGTCCTGGTCACTGATTGATGGTCTTAGTGCTTGTGCTACTGGAGCCCTGTTCAGAAAGTGCCTTTAGGTCGAAGCAAATTCTCTACAGTTCAGGACATCAGGCCTTGTGCTCAGGCTCTTGACACATTTGAGACTGAGCTTTGTTCAGAGTGAAAGAGAAGGATCTAATTATATTTTGTAGGATGAAGCCTATCTACCATGGTTGATGTGGTCTTTTTGAAGTGTTCCTGAGTTTGATTTGCAAGTGCTTTACTGAGAATTTTTGCTTGTATGTGTGCTATGGAAATTGGTCTACAATTTTCTCTTTTTGTTAGATTTTTGACTAGATAGGATATCAGAGTAATGCTGCATTTATAAAAAGAATTTAGAAATATTCCTTCCTTGTGGATTTATGGGATAATTATTTTAGGGGTGTCATTTGTTCTTGCTTTTCTAAGGCTTTCCTGTACATATTTAGCTATGGAACTGGAGATTTCTTAATTTGTTTTGATGTAGGTCCATACTGTTACAAATTTTCCTTTTTCTGGGTATGGTAAACATGGCTTCAAATCCAACACTCAAAAGGCAGTGGCAGGTGGATATATGGGATTTTGAGGCTAACCTGGTGAGAACTCACAACTACATAATGAATTCCAGGACAACCAGGATTACAAATAGTCTCTGTCTCAAGACTCCACCCCACCTCCCCAAAAAACCCGAAAATACAAAAATACTAATTGACTAAGCCTTCATTATGCCCCATAGATATTATGTTGTGTTTTCATTTTCTTTAAACTCTGGGGATTTAAAATTTTCTGTCTTGACTCCATTACCAGTTAATAGCGTGGTACTTAGGCTCCATGGGCTTGTGCTCTTTCTGCAGTTTCCACTGCTTTTAAGAGCTATCTTTATTCTATTGTCATGAGATATAATACAAGATGCTATTATAAATGCCTTACATTTGTTGAGACTTGCTCTCTGTCTTAATACATGGTCAATTTGTAAAAATGTTCATGATGTATTGAGAATTATGTGTATTCTTCAGTATTTGGGTTAAATATACTATGTGATCTATTCCATGGCTTTTCATTGAAGTTTCATTCTGTTAATTAATTTTCCAAAACATTTCAGTTTGGGTTTTCTTTAGTAATTTTATCTTGTTGTTAAACTGCATTTTCATATCTTGGATTGGCTTCCTTATTTAATTGATTGCTTTGGGGTTTTTTGTTTTCTCTGTTTTGCTTTACTTTGTTTTTGTTTTTTGTTTTGTTTTTGATTTTTTGTTTTGTTTTCTGGACTGTATTCACGTCTTCACCAAATTATTTGGGGGGTGTGTCTATAGTAATTCTATTGTAATAGAGAAACCAGGCGGCAGTACGTCTACATGGTTAGAGCAGATGGTGGTTATCTTTCCCAAGGGCAGAGTCTGAGCCGCGCTGACTTCACAGAAACCCAAGAGTATCTCCTTCTGATCCTACCCTGGATGTCTGACTCATGTGAAGAGACAGGCTGTGCAGCCAGGATGGATGAAGAGGTTCAGCTGGACAGAGGCCCCATCCCAGTAGGAGCCAATCGATCACTGAAGTGGACACTTAATTCAAGGGCAGGGCCCCTCTCTCCATGGCTCTTTGATGAGAGAGGAGGTTATGGCATGAGCAGAAAAAAACTATGCTCTCCATTCTTCAATAACTCCCAATAGGATGAGGTTGACGGTCAACCAAGCAGTAGAACTGGATGAAACTCTAGGCTCTAGAACAGCAATGACAAGACATCTTTTGCTGTCCCTGTTGAAGTGGCAACAGACCTGCTGGGTTTTGTAAAGCATAATTTCTGTAATGTAGTCTGCAGACACAGTTGCTCCACACCAGGAGGACAAACACGAGGACAACGGTTAATGACAGAACTAGTAATTTTTCTCTTGCGGTCTCTAATATGAGAGACTCTACCGGGGTCCTCGGGGGAGTCCCTGATACCATCCAAGGCTTCAGGTAAAGCGTCTGACCTATTCCAGTGCCATGGCTATAGGTGTTTGGTGCTGTGATTTTTCTTTTTTTTTAATTTTTAATATTTTTTATTACGTATTTTCCTCAATTACATTTCCAATGCTATCCCAAAAGTTCCCCATACCCCCCCCCCCACTTCCCTACCCACCCATTCCCATTCTTTTGGCCCTGGCATTCCCCTGTATTGGGGCATATAAAGTTGGCAAGTCCAATGGGCCTCTCTTTCCAGTGATGGCCGACTAGGCCATCTTTCGATACACATGCAGCTAGAGACAAGAGCTCCAGGGTACTGGTTAGTTCATCATGTTGTTCCCCCTATAGGGTTGCAGATCCCTTTAGCTCCTTGGGTACTTTCTCTAGCTTCTCCATTGGGAGCCCTGTGATCCACCCAATAGCTGACTGTGAGCATCCACTTCTGTGTTTGCTAGGCCCCGGCATAGTCTCACAAGAGACCACTATATCTGGGTCCTTTCAGCAAAACCTTGCTAGTGTATGCAATGGTGTCAGCGTTTGGAAGCAGATTACGGGATGGATCCCTGGATATGGCAGTCTCTAGATGGTCCATCCTTTCATCACAGCTCCAAACTTTGTCTCTGTAACTCCTTCCATGGGTGTTTTGTTCCCAATTCTAAGAAGGGGCATAGTGTACACACTTTGGTCTTCATTCCTCTTGAGTTTCATGCGTTTAGCAAATTGTATCTTATATCTTGGGTATCCTAAGTTTTGGGCTAATATCCACTTATCAGTGAATACATATTGTGTGAGTTCCTTTGTGATTGTGTTACCTCACTCAAGATGATGCCCTCCAGGTCCATCCATTTGGCTAGGAATTTCATAAATCCATTCTTTTTAATAGCTGAGTAGTACTCCACTGTGTAAATGTACCATAATTTCTGTATCCATTCCTCTGTTGAGGGGCATCTGGGTTCTTTCCAGCTTCTGACTATTATAAATAAGGCTGCTATGAACATAGTGGAGCATGTGTCCTTCTTACCGGTTGGAACATCTTCTGGATATATGCCCAGGAGAGGTATTGCTGGATCCTCCGGTAGTACTATGTCCAATTTTCTGAGGAACCGCCAGACTGATTTCCAGAGTGGTTGTACAAGCTTGCAATCCCACCAACAATGGAGGAGTGTTCCTCTTTCTCCACATCCTTGCCAGCATCTGCTGTCACCTGAATTTTTGATCTTAGCCATTCTGACTGGTGTGAGGTGGAATCTCAGGGTTGTTTTGATTTGCATTTCCCTGATGATTAAGGATGTTGAACATTTTTTCAGGTGCTTCTCTGCCATTTGGTATTCCTCAGGTGAGAATTCTTTGTTCACTTCTGAGCCCCATTTTTTAATGGGGTTATTTGATTTTCTGGAGTCCACTTTCTTGAGTTCTTTATATATATTGGATATTAGTCCCTTATCAGATTTAGGATAGGTAAAGATCCTTTCCCAATCTGTTGGTGGCTTTTTTGTCTTATCGATGGTGTCTTTTGCCTTGCAGAAGCTTTGCAGTTTCATGAGGTCCCACTTGTCAATTCTCGATCTTACAGCAGAAGCCATTGCTGTTCTATTCAATAATTTTTCCCCTGTGCCCATATCTTCAAGGCTTTTCCCCACTTTCTCCTCTATAAGTTTCAGTGTCTCTGGTTTTATGTGAAGTTCCTTGATCCACTTAGACTTGACCTTAGTACAAGGATATAGGAATGGATCGATTCGCATTCTTCTACATGATAACAACCAGTTGTGCCAGCACCATTTGTTGAAAATGCTGTCTTTCTTCCACTGGATGGTTTTAGCTCCATTGTCGAAGATCAAGTGACCATAGGTGTGTGCGTTCATTTCTGGGTCTTCAATTCTATTCCATTGATCTACTTGTCTGTCACTATATCAGTACCACGCAGTTTTTATCACAATTGTTCTGTAGTAAAACTGTGATTTTTCTTGCCTGCATAAACTTTCAGAAAAGCTGGAGACAAAAGGATGAGGGAGTTTGGTTTAGAGCTGAAAAAATTCCAGATACCAGCAGTGGAAGCTTCAGCCCTACCTCTTTTCCGAGGAATGAGTTTAGTCTCAGAGCGAGCATTATGCACTGTGGTTGGAAACCGGATCTACTCACCACCATCCACCCTCCCTCACCCTGCATGTGACTCTCACGAGGGCAAAGGCTGAAAGGAAAGTGGTCTCTATTCCTTCGCACCTGGGAATTACTTGGTGACCTGGTGAATGGCATCAGCAAGGTGGGCAAGGTAGCCCACATTGCCATAGGTGACCCCTGCCACGGAGATTTGGCCATCTTTTGTCATGTAGACCAAGAAATCCTTGGTCAGCCACTCCACCTGCTCAGGCTTTAAGCTGGTGAAACAGAACATGCTGATCTGATCAGTGATGTGCTGCCAGTTGTGGGAAGAGCCCCCTTTCTTCAACTTGGAGACCAGCTGGGTCCTCATGCTGATGATGCGGTCAGCCATGCCTTTCACCTCTTGCAACCACTGCTTCCACAAGTCTGGAGAAGTCAGGATGGTTGCTGCAATCCGGGCCCCATTGAGATGTGGGTTAGAATACAGGGGACAGATCAGGATCTTTAGCTGTGACTCTACCCTTTTGGCTTCTTTGGCATCTTTGCAGACCACCGTGAAGGCTCCCACACGCTCACCGTATAGGCCCATGTTCTTGGCATACGATTGGCAGAGACAGACCTTGATGCCCTGCTTGATGAAGTGCCGCACGGCCCAGGCATCCTTACCACCATCACCGCTGGCAAAAGCCTTGGTAGATAAGTCAAAGAATGCGAAGGGATTCTTTTTCTTCACCACGGTTGTCATTTCCTTCCAGTGCTCTGGACACGGGTCCACACCCATGGGGTGTGAGCACAGGCTTGCAGGACGAGAACACTCTGCTTTGGGATTTTTGTTATGTCTTCTAGGGCTCCAGAGAAATCAAAGCCGCAAGTCTTGGGGTCATAGTAGCGATAACCTTGGAGATGCATGCCAGCATCTCCAAGCATCCCTGAAGATGGGCATATGTTTTCCCCAGGATGGTTTGGGCAGAAAGACATCTCTGCTGAACTTAAAAAAAATCTTTGCAGAAAATTGCCTCCAACCCTTAAGGCTCCAGTTCTGGAAATGGTCTGCACAGTGACAAACCGGCTGCTTTTCAACACTTCATTGTTCTCGCCCAGGATCAGTTCTGCAGAAGCCTTATAAAATAGGCAGGCATTCTTTGTCCAAACTTTTTGCAGCAATCTGGGCCTCTGCCTTCCAAACACTGGGGAGCACGTATGGCTTTCTGTTATCATCCCTGTAGGCACCAACTCCCAGGTTCCTCTTCTTGCTGTTAGTATCTCTCTTGTAGGTTTCAGTAACTTCCAGGATGAGATCTGAAGGTCCCATTTCGACATGGGTCCACCAGGAGCTGGCTCTGGCAGAGGCTGCAGCAGCAAGACCTGGGTGAAAGGCAGCAGCCATCTCAGAGAGGACACGGCTAGAGTGCAGGAGGGCCATGGTTGGGGGTGGGGGGTAAGATGGCAGTGGGTGGTAGTAGAGCTGAGATCAGGGAAGCCCATCGTTGAATTGTTTAAGCATACTTATAATCACTCTTTTGAATTCTTTGTCTGGAAATTCTTCCAGGTAATGTGTATGTATGGCATTAGTAATTTGTGGAACAGATCTATATCTTGGTTTCATATCTGGTTCTGTTTCTGTGTTGGAATTTCACATCTACAGCACATTGTTGGTTATGGTTCCTCCTTCTTTTTCTTCCTTTGCTACTTCCCCATCCCATCATCTTTGTTCAATCTACCTTTCTTCTTAGCAGAGAGATGTCTAATGTACAGGATAAGACTAAGGGAGAGTAATTTTCCTACTTGGGGCTGGTACAAAAAGTTCCAGAGAGGCATATGTTGGCCTAAGCTGGAGCAGTCAGTAGCCTACTTGTTACAAAGGCTGCGTGGCTGGGCTCCTGGAACAAAGTTCCTAGCGGTTTTAGATGGATCTAGTACATCAGGTTGGCCAGGAACTGGAGTATAGTTTCTGAATTGTGTGCATCTAAGCAGGGGAAGACACGTCCTTTTCTGGAGGAGGTCCATGGATTGTGTTTGTTTACTAAATTTCGGGGTGGGGTAGGCATGTCTAAGCATAGGAATCCAGCTTTCTTACTTGTTGGAGGTTCTGTTTGCTAGACTTCTGAAGCAAAATTCAAGGGGTTCCTGGGAGCTGTAGGTGGGTCTGGTTTATATGCCCATGGGCCGTCCTGAAGCTTAGTTCCCCGGGGGGTATAAGTGGGTCTCCCCAAAAGAGAATTTTCACTCTGCTATTCCAGTGAAAGTATTTATAATTATAAGTCTTTCTTTTAAAACTGCAAACTGCTTTAAACATTTTTAGCTAAAACTTATATTGAGAGAGACAGACAGACAGAGAGAGAGAAAAAAAGAGAACCTATGAAATTTGCAAACATCTTTGAAAGGTAGCTATGCTCACCATCACATCATCAAAGCCCCATTCATCTTTACAAAGAATATGCTAACTAATAACGAGGAGAGAAATATCGGAATTAAAAGACACCATGGATCAAATGGGCTTAACAGAATTTCACAGAGCACAGAGTATGCATTCTTCTCATAGCACGTGGAGGTTTTCTAGAATAGATCACATTGCTGCTCATAATATAAGCCTTAATAAGTACAAAAAGAGTTAAAATGACTGCTTGTTTCTTATAAGATTGTGGTGGGATAGGATGAGAAGTTAATAGCAAGAGAAACTGCACAATTACATGAAGATGGGAAAAGGGCCAATGATTCATTGAAAACAAGCATGGAAGAATTTTAAAATTTCCAGAATAAAATGAAAAATAAGTCACAAATTATAAAAATCTTTTAGATACATTAAAAGCAGTTATACAGACAGGAATATGGTTTAGTGTATAAATTGTCTGCCTCTTTCTCTCTCCATTCTGTCTATTCTCTCTCTCTCTCTCTCTCTCTGTGTGTGTGTGTGTGTGTGTGTGTGTGTGTGTGCGTGCGTTTGTGTTTTCAAGGGTCAGTTGCTTAAAAGTGTTGCATTCACTTCAGGTGCATCCCTTTTCTGTGTATTGTCTTTTCTGATCACTATCAATTTTTAAATCTTTTCACTATGCAGTTTCTCACTGCTTCCAGAAATCCCAAATTTGTACATTTTGGGGTGACTAATGTCTAAACAGGCATTGTATCCTGAGCATGTTGGGTGTTGGGGAAACAGGAGAACAGTGAAATCCACTAATGGAGTACTTGTCTCAATGTTTTCTAGTTTTACTTGGTGTTAACTATTCTACATGATGGATGAGACTGTCAAGAATGTCTCAAAAATATTTATTCTAAGAGTATAGATATATTTGAAATTGTGTGCTATAGGTCGATAACATTCAATCAGTTCTCAGCTCTGCAGTCTATAACTGTAAGACAAATTTTGAATAAAAGCAAAACATAGATTTTTAAAAGTAATATAAAGAGGACTGGAGCAGCTGGTGCAGCAGGAAGAAGCTGTCCACAAGGGGGCAGAGCATCTCCACTCCTGCAAACTCCTGAAGAGACTTTGCCTGTTGAAAGAGCAGCCTGCAATCAGCTGCTCTCTGTTCCAACAGCTGAAGAAGCTTTAATGCTGTGGAGGTGAACTGATCACAGAAGCATCTTGTCTGGCTGAAGGCCACAGTCCAGAGGGAAAGCAATGAATAGAGTGACTGGACCTTTGTTCCTGTGCTTCTGGCTGCAGCTGAACTGTGAGTGAGAGCTTTTGGGGAACAACGTGTTTGTCAGTGTTCATTATCAGTCTGTGGAGCAGACTGGACTTCTCCAGAATGTTTGAAATCACTGTAGGGAGGAAAGCAAAGTCTGGAGAATGGCAGCCTGATGGTCTTCTGCTGTTTCCTTTTGCACAGGTATGAGCAGAGGAGAGCAGGTGGAGCAACGCCCTTCTCACCTGAGTATCCGGGAGGGAGACAGCGCCGTTATCATCTGCACCTACACAGACCCTAACAATTATTACTTCTTCTGGTACAAGCAAGAGCCTGGGGCAGGTCTTCAGTTGCTTATGAAGGTTTTCTCAAGTACAGAAATAAATGAAGGACAAGGATTCACTGTCCTACTGAACAAGAAAGACAAACAACTCTCTCTGAACCTCACAGCTGCCCATCCTGGGGACTCAGCCGCATACTTCTGCGCAGTCAGTGCACAGTGCTCCCCAGGCACATCCTGTCTGCACATAAACCTGAGACCAGGGCTGGAGACAGATGTGTTTTCCTCTGTTGAGACCAGGAGCTTCCTATATTTTATGCTTCAGAGACAGATATTCTAAAGCATCTTGAAATCCTGTTTCTAAAACATACAATGAGTGCTACAGCATGGTCAATGATGTCTCTGTGAGAGTAACTAATTAGATGTCAAGACTCTATAGAGTTGACTGCCAGGTGCCATTTAGATTGCCTCTCGGTGCAACTGGTAGAGAATACTCATAACAGAAAGATTCTTATCTTTTAATAATGGTACTTAGTTTGTTTACTAGGATATTAATGCACAGTACAGAAAATCATTAAAATAGAAAGCAATTTTTCTTTTTTTATTAGATATTTTCTTAATTTACATTTCAAATGTTATCCCCTTTCCTGGTTTTTTCTCCATAAACCCCCTATCCCCTCCTCCCTCCCCCTGCTCAACAACCCACCCATTCCTGCTTCCTGGCCCTGGCATTCCCTACATTGGGGCTTAGAGGCTTCACAGGACCAAGGCCCTTTCCTCCCATTGATGACCAACTAGGCCATCCTCTGCTACATATGCAGCTAGAGCCATGAGTCCCACAATGTGTACTCTTTGGTTGGTGGTTTAGTCCCTGGGAGCTCTGGAGGTACCGGTTAGTTCATATTGTCATTCCTCCTATGGGGCTGCAAACCCCTTCAGCTCCTTGGGTGCTTTCTCTAGCACCTTCATTGTGGACCTTGTGCTCCGCACAAAGGATGGCTATGAGCATCCACCTCTGTATTTTTCAGGCACTGGTGGAGCCTCTCAGGAGACATCTATAACAAGTTTCTGTCAGCTAGCACTTGTTGGCATCCACAATAGTGTACTGGGTTTGGTGACTGTAAATGGGATGGATCCCCAGGTGGGGCAGTCTCTAGATGGTCATTCCTTCAGTCTCTGCTCCACACTTTGTCTCTGTAACTCCTTCCATGGGTATTTTGTTCCCCCTTCTAAGAAGGATTGAAGTACGCACACTTTGGTCTTCCTTCTTAAGCTTCATGTGGTTGTCAATTATATCTTGGGTATTCCAAGCTTCTGGGCTAATATCCACCTATCAGTGAGTGCATATCATGTGTGTTCTTTTGTGATTGGGTTACCTCACTCAGTATGATATTTTCTAGTTCCATCCATTTGCCTAAGAATTTTATAAATTCATTGTTTTTTATAGCTGTGTAGTACTTCATTGTGTAAATGTACCACATTTTCTTTTTTTAAGGCATTTTTTATTAGATATTTTCTTCATTACATTTCAAATGCCCCATTCAAACATGGGCAGTTTTTACTCAAATATGTTCGTAGTTATATCCAGGTATGAGAGTAAAGGATTTGCTCTTCCCCAAACAGTTTTAAGTTCCTGGACAATAGAGCAAAGTGTGTCTTGATGATGATGACGATGATGATTTATAATGGATTTATTTATTTATTCACTTTGCATCCCAATATCAGCTTCCCCTCTCAGAATACCCTCTTATACACATTTTACCCCTATACCCCTGTGGATCATAGTAGGGTTACACTGAACTTTATAGCTACTATCCAGGTAAAAGTGAGTACACACCATGCATTTCCTTTGGGGTCTGGTTAACCTCACTCAGAATGATGTTATAGTTCCTTCCATTTGCGTGCAAACTTTGTGATGTCCTTGATTTTAATAGCTGAGTAGTATTCCATTGTTTAAATGAACCACATTTTCTTTATCTATTCTTCAGTTGAGGGACATCTAGGTTGTTTCCAGTTTCTGGATATTACAAATAAAGCTGCTTGAACACAGTTGAGCAAGGGTCCTTGTGGGATGATGGAGAATCTTTTGTGGTTTTGCCCAGGAGTGGTATAACTGGATCTTGAGGTAGAACTATTCCCGGTTTTTTGTTTGTTTATTTGTTATGTTTGTTTTGTTTTGCTTTTTCTGAGAAAGAGACACATTGATTTGCAGAGTTTTCTTTTTTACAAGTTTCCACTCCACTTAGCAATGGAGGAGTGTTTCCTTCTCTCCACATCCTCCACAGCACGTGCCATTCCTTGAGTTTTTGATCTTAGCCATTCTCATGGGTCTAGGGTGGAATTTCAAGGCCATTTTGATTGGCAAGAGATTTCTCTGTTGAGAATTCTCTGTTTAGCTCTGTACTTCTCTCTCTTCTCTTTTTTATACTTTGTTGCTTTAGTTTATTTCTGAGAATGTAATTTAATTACAGCATTCCTTCCTTTCCTCTGCTTCCCACAAACCCTCTCATGAGCCCCTCCCTATTCTCCTTTCAACCCATGGCCTGTTTTCATTAATTGTTATTGCAGAAATATATTTCTTGATGAGTTAAGGCAATGCTTTTTCATGATAGTTTACTTTAGCTCTAGCCTACATTATTAATATGCAGTATTTTCATTGCTGCTCAGCTCTAAATGTTTCTTTTTTTTAATTAGGTATTTTCTTCATTTACATTTCAAATGCTATCCCAAAAGTCCCCCAGACCCTCACCCCACCCACTCCCCTACCCACCCACTTCCACTTCTTGACCCTGGCGTTCCCCCGTACTGAGGCAAATCTTTTTGGGGGGCGAGGGTTTCGAGGCAGGGTTTCTCTGTATAGCCCTGGCTGTCCTGGAACTCACTTTGTAGACCAGGTTGGCCTCGAACTCAGAAATCTGCCTGCCTCTGCCTCCCGAGTGCTGGGATTAAAGGTGTGCGCCACCACACTGGGCTCTAAATGTTGCTTAATTTCTGGCGTGAATTCCTCTATATCTCGTGGGTCCCTCAAGGTTTTTTTTTTTAAATATATTTTTATTTACATTTCAAATGTTATCCCCTTTCCTAGTTTCCACTCCAAAGATCCCCTATCCCTTCCCCACTGCCCCTGCTCCTCAACCCACCCACTCCTGCTTCCTGGCCTCGGCATTCCCCTATACTGGGGCATAGAACAGTCACAGAACCAAGGGCCTCTCCTCCCATTGATGACCGACTAGGTCATTCTCTGCTACATATTCAGTTAGAGCCATGAGTCCCACCATGTATTTTCTTTGATTGGTGGTTTAGTCCCAGGGAGCTCTGGGGTTACTGGTTAGTTTATATTTGTTGTTCCTCCTTCAGGGCTGCAAACCTCTTCAGCTCCTCGGGTCCTTTCTCTAACTCCTTCATTGGGGACCCTGTGCTTCATCCAATAGATGACTGTGAGTATCCACTTCTGTATTTGTCAGGCACTGGCATAGCCTCTCAAGAGACAGCTTTATCAGGCTTGTGCTTCTTTTATAATTGGGTTATTGGTGTTGGTGTCTACCCTCTTGAGTCCCTTATATAATTTAGATATTAATCCTTTGTTAGATGACAGGTTGGTGAAGATCTTTTTCCAATATGTAGGCTGTTGTTTTGTCCTATTGAAGGAGTCCTTTGACTTACTGAAGATTTTCAGTTTTATGAGGTCCTTGTTGATCTTAGTGCCTGAGCCATTTAGTGTTGTGTTCAGGAAGTCATCTCTCGTACCGATGAGTTCAAGCTTATTCTCTACTTTCTGTTCTATTAGATTTAGTATACCTGGTTGTGGTCTTAGGTCAACTTGGATTTGAGTTTTGTGCAGGGTGAGAAAGAGGAATTGTTTGCACTCTTCGACATGGTGACAGCCAGTTAGATCATCACTATTTGTTGAAGATGCTCTCTTTTTTCCATTGTATCAATTTGGCTTCTTTTTCAAAAATCAAGTGTCCTTACATATGTGCCTTTGTTTCTGGGTCTTCATTTGATTCCATTGATCAACCTGTCTGTTTCTATACCAAAACCATGTAACTTTTACTACTGTTTCTGTGCAGTACAGCCTGAAGTCAGGGATAGTGATATCTCCAGAAGTTTTTTTTTTTCAGGGTTGTTTTTTCTATCCTGTTTTTTTTTTGGGGGGGGGGAGTTATTTGCTTGTTTGTTTTTTGTTTTTTTTGTTGTTGTTGTTGTTATTTTCTATATGAAGTTGAGAATTGGGGAACACATTTTGATGTTCCTGTGTGAAACTACGATGATACCTTTATTTTATTCAATACATAAAACCTAAGTCTAAATGGATCCTAGATTAAAAATAAAATAGCAAAGCTATAAACCATATATCAATAAACATGGTATAGATTCTTGTGAATGTTGTAGGCACATCTTTCTTAGATATTTTACTGGAGTGGGAAGGAAAATAGAACACAGATAAAATGATCTTTATGGTTCAAAGCACATTATTAATAACATGAGAATGGCCCCACAATGGGAAAAAAGTATTTACAATTCATTTATCTGATAGCACACCTCCAAACAGAATTCATAAGCCTCTCCTCACCTTAGTGATAAACAGAGAAATAACCTAGGTTTAAAAATGAGCAAAAAGGTGCATAGATGGTCTTCTAAGAATTTTATGGAAATGCTTGATAAGCACATGAAAGAATGTTAAACACTGTGAGATTATAGAAAACACAAAACTCTAACAGTGTATGACCCAGGTGGTGGCTTGAATAGGTCCCCCCACCCCCATAGATTCCTGTGTTTGGTGACTGTCTGTACAGAGTGGCACTGTTGGTAGGCATGGCTTTACTGGAGGAAGTGTTGCCTTCTTAGTGCAAGTGTGATACTGTGGAGACAGGGCTTTGAGGTCTTAAATACATCCAGTCTGGTTTGGCTACCTGAGGATCAAGAGGCAGAACTTAAGGCTCCTTCAGCTCTGTGTCTGACTGAACATTACCAGGCTTCCCACCGTGATGATAGTGGGCTAAACTTGACCATTATCTGTAATATCCATTAACTGTAAGGTATCCCCAATTACATGTTTTACTTGATAATAGTTGCCTTGGCCATACTGTCTTTTCACAGCAATAAAACCCTAAGACAACATCACTCCCATGAAAACTGAAAATATAAAATAAAGATAATAGAACAAGTTTTGTCTAAAGCATGGAGAACTTGAAATCAGCATGCACTGTTCATGGGAAGGGAAAATATTGAAGTTACTTTGAAAAATAGTAATTAATTTCCTAGTAATATACCAAAGAGAAATGAAAGTGTGTATCACATAAGAAGTAGTATACAAGTGCTCATATCTGCATATCTATAACTTCACAAAGTAGAAATAACCCAGTGTTTGACAATAGATGACTGGAAAAATGTAGCCAACCCATGGAAAACAATGTCACAACAATGGGAAAAAAATGACATACTGACTTTTGCTACAAAATGAAGTTTGAAATATACAAAAGCATGTGATAGGCACCAAGTACAATAGACCACATAGGACAAATGTCTATTTCCACGTAATAGCTATTAACAAAACTCTATCATAGAATACACTTTGAATGACTGAGTTATACAGTGTGTGAATGGTCTTTCAATGGAATATTGACAATACAAAACTGTAACAAGCTGAAAAACATTAACTCTAAGAACAGGCGTTTTGAATTAAAAACAAAGCTATACTGTCCAAGGCTATTGAGACTGCCCATTTAGATTCTGTGATCTGAACTGAAACACCCACTGCCTCCCGCCTGGAGCTTTTGACATACCAAAGCTTCTGTCCTTGCTGGAAGTCTGTCTTGATGCAGCAGTTTTTACATACTGTCCTAGGTTTCTTTCTATGGGTGTAGTAAAATCTGACCAAAACCAAGTTGGAGAGTAAAAAGTTTATTTGGCTCACGGGTTATGGTCCATCATCAAGGGAAGCCAGGGCAGGAAGTCAAGGAAGAACCCAGAGTCAGGATCTGAAACAGAACCGTGGAGGGATGCTGCTAACAGACTTGATTCTCATGTTTCAGGAAGAATTGCTATTTTCACACAACACAAAACTACCAGAATGGGAGTTCCATTGCCCACAGTGAGCTTGGGACTTTCACGTTGATCATTAGCCAAGAAAATGCTCCAGAGAGTTGGCTACATACCAATTGATATGCATTTTTCCAGTCTAGGTTCCCTCTTTCTAGATGGCTATTGCCTGTGTCAAGTTGACAAAACTACTACAAGTTGATGCGTTTACTTCTCAACACATAACCTCTAGTAAAACCATAACCTTCCATTTCTTGTTTGTACTCAAACATGTAATGCTAATGCTACAATGTAAAATATAGCATAACTGTAAAAGATGTAATGCTAATGCTACAATGTAAAATATAGTATAACTGTAAAAAAAAAGATGTAATGCTAATGCTACAATGTAAAATATAGTATAACTGTAAAAGATGTAATGCTAATGCTACAATGTAAAATATAGTATAACTGTAAAAGATGTAATGCTAATGCTACAATGTAAAATATAGTATAACTGTAAAAGATGTAATGCTAATGCTACAATGTAAAATATAGTATAACTGTAAAAGATGTAATGCTAATGCTACAATGTAAAATATAGTATAACTGTAAAAGATGTAATGCTAATGCTACAATGTAAAATATAGTATAACTGTAAAAAAAAAGATGTAATGCTAATGCTACAATGTAAAATATAGTATAACTGTAAAAGATGTAATGCTAATGCTACAATGTAAAATATAGTATAACTGTAAAAGATGTAATGCTAATGCTACAATGTAAAATATAGTATAACTGTAAAAAAAAGATGTAATGCTAATGCTACAATGTAAAATATAGTATAACAACTGTAAAAGATCAAAGCTTATTTAAAATGTCTCTTTAAAAACCTGTTTTTCTGAGACTGGAGCAGAGACTGAAGGAAAGGCCACCCCGAGACTGCCCCACGTGGAGATCCATCCCATATGCAGACAGCAAACCCAGACACTATTGCTGATGTCAACAAGTGCTTGCTGACTGGAGCCTGATATAGCTGTCTCCTGAGAGGCTCTGCCAGAGCCTGACCAATACAGATGTGGATGCTTGCAGCCAACCAGTGGACTGAGCCCAAGGACCCTAATGGAGGAGTTAGAGGAAGGACTGAAGGAGCTGAAGGGGATCGGAACACCATAGGAAGAACAACAATATCAACCAACCAACCAACCACCCCCCTCCCCCAGAGCTCCCAAGGACTAAATCACCAACCAAAGAGTACACATGAAGGGACCCATGGCTCCAGCTGCATATGTAGCAGAGGAATGCCTTATTTAGCATGAGTGGGAAGGGAAGCCTTTTGTCCTGTGAAGGCTTGATGCCCCAATGTAGGAAAATGCTAGCGTGGTGAGGCAGGAGTGGGTGAGGGAGTGGGGGAGCACCCTCATAGGAGCAGGAGGAGGGGGGATGGGCTAGAGGGGTTGTGGGGCAGAAACAGGAAATGGGAAACATTTGAAATGTAAATAAATACAATAACCAATAAAAATGTTATAAAAAATTTTTAAACCCATTTTCAATTGTGGGCTCCTATTTTAAAAAAAATATATATAATAAATATATATATCATAATGTAAATATATCACATTATATATAATATTATGATTATATTATTATACATTATATGTCACATTATATATAATAATATATAACATTATAAGTAATAACATTTTAATATAAATATATTATATATAATAACATTATATATGTTATATATGACAAAATTTTTATAGGAGTCCACAATTAAAAAGCTGGACTTTTAAAGAGACATTGGATATTTTAAATAAGCTTTGAAAAAAAATTTTTTTTGAGACAGAGTTTCTCTGTATAGCCCTGGTTGTCCTGGAACTCACTCTGTAGACTAGGCTGGCCTCGAACTCAGAAATTTACCTGCCTCTACCTCCCAAGTGCTGGGATTAAAGGCATGTGCCACCACACCCGGCAGCTTTAAACTTTTAAAGTTAAAATAATGTATAATATATATTTACCACATGGATTTTTTTCTGTGTGCTTGTGGTGCTGTGTGTGTATGTATGTATGTATGTATGTATGTAGTGTGTGTGATATGTATGTTAGTATTTGTGTGTGCATGTGAAGTGTTTGTGTCTGTGTGATGTTGGTGATGTGTATGTATGTGTGTGGCAAATATTCAATAGGTGTCAGTGCTATGTATGGTGTGTGTGTGTGTATCTAATATGTGTCTGTGGTGTGTACAGTGTATGTGTATGTTCATCTGTGTGATTGAGGGCATTCATGTGCCTTGGTGCATATAAGTTGGTCAGAGGACAACCTGAGGTCATCACATTCTACCTTGTTTGAGACAGGGTCTCATCTTCAGCACTCCAGGTTAGCTGCTCCCAAGTGCTTCCTGGGAGTCCATTCTGTCCTTACCACCCATCTTGCTCTGGAAACAATAGTTCTCAACCTTCCCAATGCTGCTGCAGTTCCTATGTTGTGGTGACCTTCAACCGTAAAATCATTTTCATTACTACTATATAACCGGAGTTTTGCTGCTGTTATGAATGGCGATGTAAATATCTGAAATTTCTGAAAGTCATTGAAGACTTCTATGAGAGGGTCCTCTGATCTGCCGAACGGTCTTCACCCTCGGATTTAGAAGTGCTACTCTAGAAGAAATAAAACTGTGGACTCATGCTGCCCTGTCCAGCCTTGCACGGCTCTGGAAATCTGATCACAGGCCTTCCTATTTGAGTGCCAAGTGCTTTTAAGCACTGAGCCATCTCCTAGCTGACTTATTAACATTCTTAAATAAGAATCTGAGTTTAGTAATTCAAGTGGTTTTCTGATGTTCTTCAGTTATGGGAACTGAATTCTGTCAGCATAGAGAGTAGAGAATCCTGCTGTATAATAGCACTGACAAGAAAGCTGTGCTGCTCTGGGCAATATGGTGGCTTGGATTTTACACACCCTGGGCTCAGTAAATTGCCACAGTAAATTCAAAGCCAGCATGAGTTGCTGGTCTTTGTTTTTGCTGTGCTTCTTTCTTTGTGACCAACCTTCAACATGACTCTATCTCCTTCCATCTTCTGGAAGTACTTGCAAGTCTGAATTCATAGATGAGTGTCATTCTTCTAACACTTGTGGATTTGGCTCTATTTTTTTATATATATATACTGTTGTTCTTTAAGTTATGGGGAAATTTGAAAGAAACACACACACGCACATGCACGCACACACACACACACAGGACACACACCCTCTACAGGCTCATTCATAGACTAAATATTCACAAATTGCTAGCATAGATAACCCTTCTCAGGAAAGACAATCCCTTTGGGAAGGAACAGATGAGAGAAGATCCATCTTCCTTCTTCTTCCTGAGAGCAAAGAAATACACACTGTGACTTAATCAATGCATTCCAATGGCTCAGAAAGCTAAAGTGTCTAATCACGAGTTTCTTTACTGGAGGACAGTATTGTCACCAGCCATGGAAGTCTCTATGTTATTTCTCTAGTAAGAAGACCTTCTCATCTGGAGTCCCAACTTGTCAAAGAGAGCAGAGGCAATCTAATTTTGTGAATTTTCCTGTTGCCTCTGCAACATGCTGCAGAGCATCTACCAAGGGCAATATCTCTGTCATATAGCATCACCACCATGGCTGTGGTGGTCATTCACATTCAGCCTAAGACAATTGCATCTGAAGTCTGGGGTACACTGCATAACCTGGTTTCCTAGGGAGTATTAACAAGCCATTCACTTTCACTAAATGCTAAAACCAATATATCCTAAATTAGGAAAAGATACAATGTGCTTTGTGGGAGTTTTACTTTGTAAAACAGGAGCATTGCAGGAGGCAGGCTGTGGACCCTCAAGAGGTTTGGTTCCTCCTATGGCCTCCAGGGGGCGATGCCGCACTCACTAGTTTTCATTCTTCCTTTGAAGATCTCCACCTGCTCGCATCTCATCCTTCTTGCACATGGCTGAGTATTTAGCAAAGGCAAGTGACAAGAATCAGATATTCAAAACCTTCCAGGCTCATGTATGCAGCGTCAGTTTTTATGTGAGCGGGAGATTTCTCCAGCAGACTCTTCGCTACATCTGCTTTCAAGCTCTTGCTTTCCTCAGCTGCTTTCCTGCCTGTCCTGTTCCAAAGTTTCTCCACAACAGAACTGCAGCCTTCCCAAGGCTCAGCCATGCTCCTGGTGCTCCTCCCAGTGCTGGGTATACACTTTCTCCTGAGTGAGTACAGCTTTGTTGTGGTCTCTGTATCCCCGGATTCTGACTGTCCTCAGTGAAGTCTGCACTACAGTTCCTGACCTAATATTCCTTTCCAGGAGATGCCCAAGCTCAGTCAGTGACTCAGCCTGATGCTCGTGTCACTGTCTCTGAAGGAGCCTCTCTGCAGCTGAGATGCAACTATTCCTACTCTGCGATACCTTCTCTGTTCTGGTATGTCCAGTACCCGCGGCAGGGGCTGCAGCTGCTCCTCAAGTACTATTCCGGAGACCCAGTGGTTCAAGGAGTGAATGGTTTTGAGGCTGAATTCAGCAAGAGCGACTCTTCCTTCCACCTGAGGAAAGCCTCTGTGCACTGGAGCGACTCAGCTGTGTACTTCTGTGCTCTGAGCGCACAGTGTGTGGGGCTGCAGGGGGAGCTGAACACAAACACCGATGGCTGTGGGTGCTCAGACTCAAGATCTCTCCTTGTGGTCTCTGTGGCATCTCTTTTGACTTGGCGAGGAGAAGGGGCAAGTTGAGCAGTACCCGCTGCCTTTGCGCAGCTCATTTCCAGCTGAAATATCCACGATCTGACTTCGTCTTAGAAGCTCTTTGCATATTTTCAAAATTATATAATGCTCATAATTCTTTAGGATGGAGGACACTGTCATTTTTCCACGAGAACCATTTCCTGAGTGGGCATTGCTTAGCTAGTGACTACACTAAGCAGCTCTTTGTGTCTCTGAGGAAAGACCAGAAGCTTCGATTTGTCATTTCATGATTCATCTACACAGAAAGTGAAAGGTGTGCTCTTCAGCTTTTGTCCTGAAGTTTGCCTTCACTGCTGCCTTTCATGCTGATTTTCCTATGCATTCTTCTTCTGGTGCTAATTACACTGATCAGAATTGGTCACAATAATTAAGTACATACATTTAGGAAAGAATTTGATACATTATTAGGTGATATAGAAGTTTACCAGAAACAGGAAAGCTTAGAGATTTGTCATAATTATGTCATTTCTAGCAACCATTAAAAATAAAACAGGAGAATAAGGAATTCAAGCTCATTGGTATTTTTTCCAAAGAACTCTTCATGGTTATAAATACAGCATCCTATTTTTGTTGCCATCTTAAATTCGTCAAATGTACTTGAGAACTTGTAGCATGATTCCTTCTGCAGCTTTTATTAGTATGCATTGCTTCCCCCTTTCCTTCCATGATTTTACTATAGTAGTATTAAACATAGATTCTTTTATCTGATATTGTCATGTCCTGCTGAAATAGAGGCAAGAGTCACAGTGGACATTAGTGCTCACTGGCTCCCGGGTGGGATTTTAGTTTCTTCTTCCTCTATTTGAGTCAAGGTAGAAGAAGATATTTTACCTCTGTTCATTCCGTATAGGAGGATGAATACTCAGAACAAGAAGAGAAAGGAAGGGAGAATTTTCTAGCTCCTGCTTGGCTCAGAAATGGAAGTAGGTAGACACCATGGACCCATGAACACCTGAGTATAGTTTCCAGCACACACATAAAAAGCTGGGTGTGGTGGCCATGCTGGGAGGTGAGGGCAGGCAGGTCCCTACAGCCTGCCATCCATCCAGCCCAGCCTACCCATGAACTGCAGGTATCAGTGAGAGACCCTGTATTCAACAAGCAAGGCACGTAGCTTCAGGAAAATGACATCCAAGATTGACTTCTAGCCTCTACATGCATATGCACATATATGCACTTAAACACACACACATGCTTACACATGTGCTTGTACATGCCACCACGCACTTGCACCCACACACCATGAGCACATTCACATACACATACCTCACATATTTTTTAACATTGAACAGAAACATACGGTCAGCTAGATCTCCCAGGACCTCTGTGACCTGATCTCCCAGCCCCCAGAAATCAGTGTGGGGGGCATCTCTAGGAGGTGCCAGAGACATGAGACGGAGGGGGGTTCAGGGAGTCTATGTGGTTACTCTAGCTGAGATTCCTAGTAGTGGGAGATATGGAGCCTGATGTGGCTACCTCCTGTAGCCATGCAGGACTCCCAGTGAAGGGATAAGGACACCAACCCACCCACAAAACCTTCAATCCAAAGTGTATTCTTCCTACAAGATGTGCAGGGACAAAGATGGAGCAGAGACTGAGGGAACAGCCAACAAGTGGCTTAACTTGAGACCCATCCCATGGACAAGAACCAATCCCTGACACTATTAATAATACCCTGTTGTGCTTGCAGACAGGAGCCTAACATAACTGTCTTCTAAGAGACTCCACACAGCAGCTGACCAAAACAGGTGCTGAGACCCACAGCCAAATATTAAACAGAGCTATGAAAGTCTTATGTAAGAGTTGGGGGGGGGGGGGATTGAGGAACCCAGAGGGAAAGAGACTCCACAAGAAGACCAACAGAATAAATTAACCTGTACCCTTGGGGGCTGTCAGAAACTGAACCACCAACCAGAGAGCATAAGTGGACTGGACCTAGGTCCCCTGCACATACATAGCAGACGTATGGCTTGATCTTCATGCAAGTCCTCTGAGAACTGGAGCTGTGTCTTTTGTTGCCTGTGTGTGGATCCTGTTCCCTTAACTGGGCTGCCTTGTCAGGCCTCAGTGGCAGAGAATGTGCCTAGTCCTACAGTGACTTGAGGTGCTAGGGTAGGTTGGTACCCGGGGAGGGGGATCTCCCCTTCTCAGTGGAGAAGGGTTGGGGGACGGGAGGGGTGGTGTGAGGAGAGGAATGGAGGGTGAGTGAGCTGTGATTGGAATGTAAAGTGAATAAATACATTAATTAATGAACAAAAAATGAACAGAAGCACAACTTTTCTGAAGATTCTAATACCAAGTGATTTATCCTATATATTACTCTGGTAATCTCTTAGGTTTTTATATTATTTTAATTTAATTTAATTTTTTTATGAAATGAGAAGAACGTGGTATTTGTCTTGTCTTACATATTACTCTGTTACTCTCTCAGTGTGGATTTTCTTTATAATGAGATGAGGAGGCAGGGGTAGTGTAAACAATCGTAGGACACAGAACCTACATCAGCCCAGGAATGTTCACTGATAACTTTGCAGCGCACTCACCTGCTGCAGGCGGTAGGGTTTCCCATTCTTGCCTCTGCATGTCTGGCCTGGCTGAGAGCTTCAGGTCCCTGGAGTTCTATGGCAGAGCTTCCTGTGTTTCTCCATCTGCTCATCTGCATGCAGTTGATGTATCCACATGTTCTTCTGTGCAGCCCCATCATCCATCACTGTCACTCCAGTACAGTACCTCATATCCAAACACAGCCCACTCTGTTCCACCGTGTCTCACAGTGGCTAGACAAGGAATCATTAGAGATTAAATATTTGGTTGTTAGTGGGTCAAGGTACAGGCTAATATAGATTTTTATACCATGCTTATTTGCAAAAGTGTGTCTCTAATGTACTTTAGTCAAATCACTAAGCTAAGAAACTTCATTTAAAAAGGTCTTTTTCAAAATCAACCAATCAAACAAACAAACAAAAAAAGGGTCTTTTTCTATTTGGTTCTATTTGGTCATACTACGTAAGAAGGCAATGCTTTGTTAATGAAACCTGCTGTATGACACTTCCCCGTGCTTCCCCGTGAGATGTGATGAGACTTTATGTATTAGTCATGTTGTTGCAATAGACTTTCCGTTTCCCCTGCTATGGTCTTCATGTAAAATGGCAGCTGGCCACCCCTGAAGGATGCATTCTTACACATACATACTTATACCTGTACACCATTTCTGTTAGTAGTTCATATGTACATGCTACAAAAAAGTTTTAGAAATGATCCCTGCAAACTATAAAGATTCATGCCATGGTGTTTTGCCCTTTTCTGTAGTTGTTCTAAGCAAACTTAAGATGTAGGGATGCTTGGTTACAAGTGCTGAACCTGAAAACACTTACAGCCTTGCTAAGAAACGACAGTAGGATTTTACCCATTTTCCACTGTCACTGCATGCACCGTACATTAAATGCAGACTCCACTCTTCCCAGCACCTTGGCAAAATTATTAAGATCATCAGATCTTTAGGTATGATTCTCATCGATATTCTGGTAAGAATAGGTAACATTCCTATGGGAGACAGCTGCTCTAAAAGAAAGGCTAAAAGTAGAATGATTAAACGTTGGGTACTTTCATCTGTACAGTTATGCCTTGCTGCATCTTGCTGTATCTGTGCGGTTTGGCTTGCTTCATACAGTAGAATTTAAAAATGGACTACTACAAATTCGTTTTCTGATTTCACAGCACAGTACAGGGTGTGGCTGAGACAACATGAAGTTCTTTTCTTAAAGCCTTAGAGGTGGACGTCCAAAATGGAGGTGTGAGCAAGACCCTCTTTTCCAGAGATCTTTCTGTGGTCATAGATGGCGGCTTTTAGTGAGTCCTCATAGGGTCCTTTTCAGATAATGTGAGGGTCCATGGTCATCATCAGTCTGATGGTCCAGCCCTCCTGTATCAATTTATTTATTTTATGTTAGTTTACCATTTAATGTCCTGTCTTCAGGTGTCATCACACTGAAGTCCTTAGTGTGAGGGCCCCACCATAAATATTTTGGAAGGGGCACAGTTCAGTCCTTAACAACCTTGTAAGATTAATGTTCATATACAAAGAATATTGAGTCCTCCTTATTCTAATATTTATGGATTTCTGCTAGATATATGAACACACACACACCAGAAAAAATTGTATACTAAATGTTGAAATTTTGGGTTGTTTCATTGCAGATTTCCCTAAAGGAGTATGTACCAAGACTTAATATGATTTGGCAAAACTGTTGCTTTTTATGTGGTTTTATTACATGCAAGTGAATAAATGTGTGTATGTGTTTTAGTGTATGTATGTGTGTGAGTGTGTAAGTATAATTGTGTACGTACATGTGTACATGTGAGTATGTATGCATGTATGTATGAGTGCATTATGTGTGTGCATACACAAAACTGAGTCCACTGGGGATCATGCCTAAGTTTAATGATTGCCTTTTCTTTCATTGCCTGCACGTTTCTAGTATTGGAAACAAAAATAAAAACAATTCACAAAGAAGCTAATTATGAATGAATGGAAGTACAGGGACCCGTGGTAATAACTGAATCTGAAGGAGTATCATCCAGATGGGCTGTGTAGTAATCCAGCCACCATTTCAGTATATGAAAATTTTAGATTTATCTTCATTCTTTTCTGCTTCATTTATTCTTGGGGTTTCCCTCTGCCTATTTCCCATCTCGCTTTCAAGCTTATCATTCTCCTCACAGGCTTCCTCTCCACCCAACTGCACAGTTGGCCTGCGTTAGGGAAGTCTGTGGTGCTTGTGAGGGCTTAGTGGGTTAGAAAGGAGACTTCAATCTGTTCAGCACTCACAGGAAGACAAAGCCCTACACTGTCTGCTCGGCATTCTTGGTTTGGATTACATTTTTCCAAAGAAGTATGTGCCGAGAATTAAAGTTTTGACTCACCCAGAAGATTGCTTACTATATATAATTTGTTAATTTTTATATTTGAGTAGTTTTAATATTTTAGTGGTTTTGAAAATCTTGATTTTTTTCCTTCTTCTGTTGTTTTGATAAAGCTTTCATTGTTCTCTATTACAACACATGACCTGGAAGATCTCAGCATACAGAACTGTATTTCAGTTCTTATGGTGAGTTCCACAATGCCTTAATAAAATGGCTGCCTAAATGAGACCTAAACAAAGATGGCACCAATAGACAACAAATACACATACTATTGTTGAAGGGGAAAATCTCACAGAGTCCCAACTCTACACAAAATACTACAGTCTACTAAGAAATGCTGAGAACAGGAGAAATAGACTTACCCAAGGAAAAACCTCCCAATTTATTATTGAATACCATGTGGTCTGTCCTGAAATCATATTCATACAAATTACATTATATAGTCTGAGCAGGTGGTATCTGTACATTTCAGACTCCATATCTAACAACGATTAAAGAAAAAGCAACAAGACAACATGAGTTGGGGGAGGGGCTATGTGGAGTGGCAGAACATGTGGTTTTGCTTTTCTGGGTCTCTGTGAGCACATTTAAACTAATCTTTTCTGGTTCCATCCATATAACTGCGAAGTCTATAGTTCTGTTTTTCTCTACATTGAAGAATATTCCATCATATATAGGTACCACAGTTTAATTAACCATTCATCAGTTTAAGGACATTTATGTTCTCTTCGTTTCCTACTGTGAGTAGAACAGCAATGTACATAGTTAAGCAAGCTCTGTGGAGTGGGACATATACCAAGAAGAGGTGTAGCTGGCCTGTGTTGTAGATTGACCTTTAGCTTTTGAAGATTCTGCACACGTATTTCCAGAGGAGTTGAATCCCAGTTGTTACTCCACTGAGAGTGAGTGCAGGTTCCTTTACTCCCTACACAGCCTCCCCGCATTTATTGTGAGGTGTTTTTTAGATTTTACATATTCTAACTGGTGTGAAGTGAAATCTCAAAGTTGTTTTAATTTGCATTTTCCTCATTGCTAAGGCTGATGAGAAATTTTGAGGTGTTTTTCTTTAGCCATTTTAATTTCTCCTTTTGAGAACTCCATCTAGACAGTCTTGTCTTCTGACCATCTGCATTTCCTTCATCAGGAAGTGAAGGGCTGTTTTAATGAGGCTTGTGGAGATGGCCTGAAGTCACTATTGTTGGTGGTGTCAGTCCACTAGGGGGCACTGCAGGGTTCCTAAAATTACTTTTTCTTAAGTGGCTCTGAGGTTTGAAGAGCTGAGAAGAGACATAAGGACATAAGGCTATCCATTCCCAAAGCAAGAAGAACAAGCGATGATGTGGAGTTCACCTGGATCTCTAGATCTCAATCATTCTGCAGAAAACCATAGATAACTAGAGCCTGTTCACTGGAGCCCAGGTTCAGAATAACTCTCTGAACAGATAAAAACAAAATAGAATTACTGGGCATTATGACAATGGACGCTCAAGAGAAAACATCTTTACTGTTTTTATTTCTTTTATATTTATGTCTAAAATTCCACAAACTCAAAGAACTGGAATTATTCCAATACCATTCGTTCCTCTCTCTCTCTCTCTCTCTCTCTCTCTCTCTCTCTCTCTCTCTCAAGTGGTTGGTTTTTCTAACAGCATTCTGTATTTATGTATTCCCCTTCTCAAACATCCTTACCCCTGCCCCGCCCACAAACTCCTTTATATTACGTGTTACATTAGAAACACAGTGTCCTGGGCTCTACATCAATGTCCTCCACTGTCCTGGAGCAATTGCAGTGCAGAGTCATGAGGTGGAGGTGGGTGGAGTTTCCCATTCAGCTGAATGAGGAAGCTTGGTGATTCAGACAGAACCTGTAGTCTGTAAGCACAAGTGTGTCTGGGCACAAGACACCCTTCAGGGCTGGAGAGAAGACATCCCAGCGATTGGACAGGGGCCATGCAGAGGAACCTGGGAGCTGTGCTGGGGATTCTATGGGTGCAGATCTGCTGTGAGTTGTGCTCAGCTAAGTTCCTATTAAGGATTCTCCAGAAATGTCAGTGGTGGAGAGGAAGAGAGCTCACACAAAGCTCATGTGCATTCACCCTCACAGGGAGGGCTATTTGATCTGTGTGGATGAAAACCTCTCTGACTCTGGTTTTCTTTTCTGTTTCCAAGCAGGGGTGAGAGGAGATCAGGTGGAGCAGAGTCCTTCAGCCCTGAGCCTCCAGGAGGGAACCAGTTCTGCTCTGAGATGCAATTTTTCTACCACCATGATGAATGTGCAGTGGTTCCGACAGAATTCCAGGGGCAGTCTCATCAGTCTGTTCTTCTTGGCTTCAGGAACAAAGGAGAATGGGAGGCTAAAGTCAGCATTTGATTCTAAGGAGCGCTACAGCACCCTGCACATCAGGGATGCCCAGCTGGAGGACTCAGGCACTTATTTCTGTGCTGCTGAGGCACAGTGCTCCCAGCAAGGCTGGAGCCTGGCCCCAAACTGCAGCTGATTGCAGCTCCAGCCCCCACCTTGCACAGCTGGGGCTTCATCAGATCTCTACCAGTTACAGAGAAGATGTGAGAAAACATAAAAATACCATGGCAGTGCACAAGTACATTCTGGCTGACGAGACACCGACTTCTAGAATGTCAAGTGCTCAGAAACACCACCCCACATGACTAAAATATGCATGTCATAGGACATAAACTCTCTTACATATTCAAGAATCATTTGGGTCATTTTTTTAGAATTTGAAACTGAGAGCAACTGTTTTCATCCTTTGTTTAAAGAGCAACGAGACAGCACTTTTAGCTAATCTGCTCAATAGGAAGTTGATAAAATAATCAATTTAATATATCTAATAAGTTAAATTGTAGAAAGGCTAGAGAAATCTTATTATTAGATCAAGACATTACAGAAATGTCTTGATATTTCAAATATATAATACATTTAATTATGCAATGTAAAACAAATAGTTCACATAATAATTATGAGCCAAAAGATACGTTACCAACTAGAGAGATACATTTGCTATTTATGTCACAATAATACTTGTAGCAGTTGATTCTACCAAATTTTTGTATGTAAAATTTCTCATTAAAACACTGCTTTCAAAAGAAAACACCGTGGAAACCACCTAAATATCATCCAATATGGGACTGGCTCTTTATATAATAATTAAATGTGAACCAAATAACTGTTCCTGCCCTCCCCCGACCCCCGTAAGGATTGGCACGTTATTTTATTCCACAGATGAAAACTCTGGCTTGTCTTTGTCTCTGTGAGGGATTGGAAAGCAGCCATGCCATTTATTCATGCATGCATTGTCTGTCTGTTGCTGTTTTCACTCAGGAACAGCAGCTGAGTGGCTACAACTGTGAGTGGACTGACTGCCTTCCATTTTCATAGGTTAGTTGACCCCTTGTGATTCATCAGCCCCACCCCCAGTGTAACTACACTTCTTTAAAATATAGATTATCTGAGCTTCCCAGACAGTAATAAGTCATCCCCAAGTGTCAGTGAGATTTATGTGAACATGGCTAGAAGTGGTGTCACTAGAGTGACAACATTTGGCTGAGAATTATTGATTCAGTCTTTTCAGAAAGTTTCCAAACATCAACCATCCTAATTCTTGCTTCTTGGTAGGGTACAGCCATGGAGTCAGGTGACATTGGAAAGTGGCAATTACAGACAGGTTACTCTGAAAAGGCCTCCTAACTGATCTTGATAGAGCTTCTTCCTAATCCCATTCCAGTTTAATCCTGATTTGAAAGCGTTTGTTAAGTAAACAAATGATCTTGAGAACTACAGATAGCAGTTTTAGAGGTTTATTTATTTTTTAGACAAGACAAACAATATAGGTTTTTTTTTTAAAAAAAGAAATGCAATATAAATGTTATTGTCTGCTGCAAATTCTTAATATCAAAATTAAAAATTAAATAACAAAAGCAAAATTAGAAAACTCTGTATTAATTGCAAAAAGCACTTTCCATTCTTTTATATTTTCATCAACAGCCATCATGTCTGGATCCCCTTCATCCCATGCTTTCACACATGTAGATGATAATACCCATTCTCTTTTTAAATCTGGTCTCCAATAGTATCTGTGTGATGCACAATTAACTTCACCCTGTGACAGCCGTCTGTCATCTGCTCCATTCCCTGGACTGACTCTTCTAGATTTTTTTCTCATTTCTTCATTTTGAACTTGAATTTTCTCATTAACTTTTACTAAGTTCTCAATTCCATCCCCATGTCGAACACGTTCACAGTACGCTTTAGACATCTGGGATTGGCTGCCCCTGCCTTCTCCACTGACTGATCAAAATGATGACTTTTGTGAATCTGTTGGTTTCTGGCCATCAGCAATGTCCTTAGTAAGCTGTTCATTCTTCCTAATTGATGTTTTCGTTCTCTGCATCCTCATTTCAAAAAAAAATCAGTTTCATTAACTTTCTTCTCTTTATCTGACTCTTGTTTTCACATTCTTTAATCTCTAAATTTTTATTCCAGTTGATTTCAAGCTGGTGGATTTTATCATACAAAAACACGGTATCCTGTCCCCTGCAGACTACTGAACCAAATGCAGTTTCATTACTTTTTTTTTTCAGTTGATTTTCAAATTTTGCTTGCCCTTCTCCAGTCTTTTCAACTTCTCCGAAGCCAGGGCTGCCTCTTGAACTGTCACTTTCATTAATGACTGAGCAAGGCTGAATAGATTATCATCTTTGCCCCGTTTTCATCGTTTAGTTCATTTATTTCTACCTTTGATGAAAAAGAATGATAAATTATCTGACAACTCTTCTTGAAGTGGCAGATCATCTAGATCAATTCTGATTAGTTATTTCTGGTTTAATATAGACAAAATCTTGAATTCTTCCACTGTCTTTTCTCTCCTAAACCAAGCCTTCCAACCAAGGGCATTCGCTCATCCACAGCAACTGTCACTCCTCAGGGTTCATCCATGGTTCAGCCTCTCTCTTGCTAGAGCCTTCCTCACACACTTTTCCCACCAACACTTCCTGCAGAAGCCAAAGAATGTTGGCTTCTAGATAACACCACACTCTGCCTCGCTGTTTTTATATAAGTTACAACCACTTTTCAGTATGTAAGCTAATTTTACCTCAGTATAAACCCTATTGTGTTTTATAACAATATAAGCCCACTTCTCTGTATCTAGAGAGAGAAACAATTTTCTGTTTTATATCAAGTCTCACAAACTTAGTCACTACCTATGTTGAGAATTTGTGCCTTCAGTTACCCCTGGAAAGTGGATACTTAACTCCAGACAGCCATCAAGATGAGGCCGTCAGTGTGACTTTTGCTTCATATATTATTAAACCACCTACCATTCTCAGGTTCTTCAAGTTGCAGGGAGTGTGTGTTTCTTACAAGAAAAGTGTGTTAGATTTAATGATAAACCCAGATCCTCATTAAGGATCGTCATGTTTATCTCTGCCCCAGCTATCCTGTCCACCACCTTATCATACTATATATGATCACAGCAGTTAGCAAAGTTTAGTTTTATTTTATTTTATTTGGCTAGAAATTTCACCTCCCCGTGACCCAATATCAATCCATGTATCATGGGAGGTATGGAAACCCAGATAGGATCATATCTAACTTTCAGGAACCACTCAAGGAAATGTAGACTTCAGGTTTCCATATGACCTCTTAGCTTTAGCTATCTCTCTCCATATCCTCTCCCTTACCATCTTTTACCTCCTCTTTTCTGTTTAACCTTCCTGTTTCACCACCACCTGCCCTGTCTCTTTTACTATTTATTCCATTTTTCACCTTTTCAGGATTCCATCCTTCTCCCCTAGCTCCAGATTTATTCCTAACTTCTGTAGACTTCAGCTGAGGCCTCAGAACAGCCTGTGTATGCTCCTGGTTAGTGGTTCCTTTTCTGGGAGCTCCTTGGAGTCTGGGTTAGTTGAGACTGCTGGTCTTCCTGTTGGGTTGCTCTCCCTTTCAGCTTCTCTGTCCTTCCTCTAATTCAACCAAAGGGGTCCCCGACTTCAGTTCAATGGCTGGGTGTAAGTATCTGCTTCTGTCTCGGGTATTGGTAGGGCCTCTCAGAGGACAGGCATACCAGGCTCTGGTCTATAACCACTTCATAGCATAGTAGTGATGGGCCTTGGTGACCCAACCCCGTGAGATGGATCCCAAGTTGGGCCAGTCATTGAAACTCCTTTCCTTCAGTCTTCTCCATTTTTGTCCCTGCAGTTCTTTTAGACTGGAGCAATTCTGGGTCAGGAATTTTGACTGTGGGTTAGTAGCCCTGTCCCTCCACTTGAGACCCTGTCTATCTACTGAGGGATGGACTCTTTGAGTTCCCTTTCCCCAATGTTGGACATTTTGGCTAAGGTCACCCACAGAGAGTGTCTTACCTCCTTGGTCTCTGGTACTTTCTAGAGGGTCCCCCTACCTCTCACTCCCTGAGGCTGCTTTATTTCCATACATTCTCTTGGCCCTCTAAGCTTCTCTCCTGTCCCCTCCCCCCAGATCTGATCCTGTTCCCCTCCTCCTCCCTCCATCCCTCTGCCTCTTGTGATGATTTCCTTCCCCCTTCTAAGTGCATTTGAAACCTCCTCTGCTTGTTTCACTTCTTATGGTCTGTCGGTTGTATCCTAAGTATTCTGTACTTTTTGGCTAATATCCATTTATCAGTGAGTAGATACCATGCATGTCCTTTTGGGTCTGAGTTACCTCACTCAGGATGATATTATTTTCTAGTCATCCATTTGCCTGCAAAATTCATGATGTCCTCATTTTTGATAGCTGATGAGTATTCCAATGTGTTAATGAACCACATTTTCTGCATCCATTCTTTGTTTGAGGGACATCTGAGTTGTTTCCAGCTTCTGGCTATTATATATAAGGCTACTATGAACATGGTGGAGCACGTGTCCTTGTGGTGTAGCGTCTTTTGGATATATGCCCGTTAGTGGTATAGCTGGGTCTACAGATAGAACTATTTCCAGTTTTCTGAGAAACCACCAGATTGATTTCAAAGAAACAAAAATTCCAAAATCATCACTAGAGAACAGCAATAAACATCGCTGAGCAAGTGCCTCTGTAGTATGGGATAGAGTCCTCTGAGTCCCAATACAGTATATTCAGTAAAGCTAAATGTTGAGGTAGCACTATTCCCATTTTCCTAAAGAAACACCACACTTATTTCCATAGTGGCTATTAAAGTTTGCATTCTTATAGCAATTGATGAGTGTTCCTCTTATACTATATCTTTACCAGAATAAGATGCCATTTGTCTTATTGATTTTGGCCATTCTGAAGGGTTAAAGATGAAATCTCATAGTTTAAGTTGCATCATCCAGATAACTAAGGATATTGGACATTGCTTTCAGTGTTTCTCAACCATTTATGTTTCATCTTTCAAGAACTCTCTGTTTACATTTGTACCTATTTTTAATTGTTTTATTTCTTTTCTTGATGTTTACAGTCTCTTTAGTTCTTTATACATTTTGGATATTAGCCCTATATCAGATGCATAACTCGTAACAATATGTCCCATTTCTAAAATAACTACTCTGTTCAAATGATGGTGACTTTTGCCAAGACATAAACATTTCAGTTTTATGAAGATCCACTTATCAATTATTCTTTTAGTGATTATGCTATTGGTTGGTGTCCTGCTCAGAAAGTCTTTTCCTGTGCCAATTAGTTCAAGATTATTCTACATTTTCCTTATTCTAGATTCAGAGTATTTGAATGTATGTTGAGGTCCTTGATCCACTTGGACTTGAGTTTTATACGGGGTAATACAAATTATTCTATGCATGTTCTTTTACATGTTACCATTCAATCTGAGCAGCACCATTCATTGAAGGTGGTGTCTTTTTGCTGCTGTGTGTTTCCGGCTTCTTTATCAAATGAGGGGTTCATAGGTATGTGGACTCATGTCTGGGTACTCAATACTGATTAGCATGTCTATTTTGCATGCATATCTGATGCTGTTCTTTAAACTCTGCTGTGTAACTTGAAATCCGGGGTGATGGTGCCTCCAGAGTTCTTTTATTACTAATGGTTGTCTGAGCTATCCCAAGTTTCAGTGATCCCATGTGAATCAGAAATAGTTTGGGTTTTGTTTTTCTTTTTAATTGCTGTGAAAAATTGATTTGGAAATTTAAGAGTTTGTACTGGGTCTTTACATTGCTTTTGGTAGGAAGGCTACTTTCATTATATTAATTTTACCAGTCCATGAGCATGAGAGGACTTTTCATTGTCTGACATCTTCTATTTCTTTCTTTTTGTTTTAAAACTTTTATTATACAAGATTTTTTACTTGCATGGTTAAGGTTTTTCAAAGACATTGTATTATTTTTGAAGCTATTTTGATAGGTGCTATTTCCATGATTTCTTTCTCAGTGTGTTTATCATTACAATATAGAAAGTCTACTGAATTTTGCATGTTAATTTTTTTATTCTGCTACTTTGCTGAAAGTGTTTTCAGCTCTAGGAGTTTCCAGTGGAGTCTTTAACATATAAAATTGTATCATCTTCAAATAAAGATACTTTGACTTCTTCCTTTCCTATTTGTATCACTTCATCATGGTGGATGTGTTTTTATGATGTGTCTTGTATTCAGTTTGCAGTCTTTAAAGAATTTTTGCATCTATGTTGATAACAGATACTGGCCTGTAATTTTCTTTCTCTGTTGGAACTTCGTGTGGTTTAGATATCAGGGCAGTTGTGTATCATAAAAAGAATAGACAATGGTCCCTATTTCTATTTTGTGGAATGATTTGAAGTTGGGGTAGTAATGATTCATTCAGCTTCCATGAAATTGCAATATTTTGTATTGTCTTTGATATTTATATATCCTGTTTTTAATCTGATCTCTTAGTCTTTGTCTTTCTTTTTGAAAATTGAGACAATTAATATTGAAAGTTATCAATGAGCAGTGTTCATAACTCCTGTTATTTTGTTGCTGTGGTGTGTGTTTCTCCCACTCTTATGATTTGCTGACTGGGTTTATTTATTCCTTGTGCTTTCTTGGGTGTAGCTTTCCTTTCAGATTTTCCTCTATGTTCTTCTATAGAGCTGGATTGGTAGATGGTCATTGCTTAAATTTGCCTTTTATCATGGAATGGTTTTGCTTCTTCATCAATTGATAGTTTCACTGGTTTTGTTAGTATGGAATAGCATCTTTCTCTCAACATTTGTATAACATCTGTCCAGATTCTTCTGGCTTTTGTAGTTTCCATTGAGTTATTAGTCATTATTATAATATGTCTGATTTATGTCTTACTGCCCTTGCAGTTTTTAATATTCTTTCTTTGTTCTATTAGGTCATTGTTTTGATAATTATGTGTCATCAAATAATTTATTTTCTGGTCCAGTCTATTTGGTGTTTGTTGTATTTCTTGTATCTTGGTAGTTACCACCTTTTTAGGTTAGAGAAGTTTTCTTCTATGATTTTGTTGAGAATATTTTTCTGTGCCTTTGCCCTGAATTTCTTCTTCCTCCTAAATCTATATTATTTCTAAATTCAGTCTTTTCATGATGTCCCAGATTTACTGGATATTTTGTTCCATGATTTTTTATATTTAACATTTTTGTTGACTGTGGTCTCCATTTCTTGCACCTTGCCTTTAATGCCAGAGATTCCCTCTTCTGTGCCTTGTTCTGAGGCTTTGGTTTGACTTCTTAGATTTTTAATTTACATATTTTTCATTTTGTCTGTGCTTTTTCTAGTTATTCTATTTCTGCTTGCATGTCTTGAACTAATTTTTTTCATTTATTCAACTGTTTGTGTTTTCACAGACCTCATTAAGGGATTTATTCATACCCTCTTTAGAGTCCTTGGGAAAAATCATAATATCTATTTTGGTGTCTTTGTATTAGTGTTCAGCTATATTGCATTATTATGGTCTACTGGAGTAGGGTTCCTGGGTTCTGGTGAGGACATATTTTCTTGGCTATTAATGATTGTATATTTGTACTACTGTCTGGGCCTGGATTGATTTTGTTTCCAAGTATTGATATATGGTATTTTCTTTGTAAAGTGTATGTTTCCTTCCTTGGTTTCTGATGATTTCTGTGAATCTTGGTGAAGTGATTTTCTGGTATAAAGTGCTTCTATGGGCCAATGTGTGGCAGAAAGAATAGATGTGGGCTAGGAGAAAGGGCTGATAGACACTTCTGCTTATATTTATAGGTGGGATACATAAAGATTGAGAGTGTTGTGCAAAGAAAAGATCCTGCAACTAGGTTATGGTAAGGCAAAGAATTATATGGAAAGATGGGGGATTAAAGGGCTAGAAACCCAGTGTCTGAACTATAAGTTGTAGTGTCCAGTGAATGAAGTACAAAAATGGGAGTTGTAAGATGGTTGTTAGCAGGCTGAGGATAGAATGGAGAAATTGTAATAGAAGGCAGGAAGCATAGAGTGAATAATCTACTTGAGTCCCTGCTAATATGGTCACCGCAGGAAGGAAGGATGTGTATGCTTTGGATGGTAACAAGAATCAAAGGGGATGGACGAGAGTCATTTCGTAAAGGTTCACAGTAACTGTGGCACTGCATTATCTGTAAGGTTTGTTTTAGTCCCTGGGAACTGGAAGTAGAAAGAACAGGAGCCCGCAAGTGGTTTGCTGCAGGGCTGGGGTAAAACTGCAGAAATTTCAGTGTGGGACATGAAGATGAGTTAAGATGGACTACCTGATTTCTAGACAGCTGTGGTGGAGTGTCTTTATTGGCCTTTGAAACAAAGGAATGATGGTGAGGAGAGGCAATGTAGCAACGTGAATGCAGGAACAATGCGAGAAGAGCTCCCTGCAGGCTATGGGGTTGAGAATAGTACCAGGAGAAAGGATAGGGAGAGCAGTGAAGATGGTCCACCTGCTTCCCAAGCCTGCGTGAACACTGAGTTTCCAGATAGACAGTGTTTGTAGGTATTCACAGTTGACACCAAAAAAAGCAAATGGGCTAGAATGGGGGTGTTTGAGGAGGGTCCACAGGAAGGAGGAAAGCTGGGTTTGTTGCAAGGTTTACCAGATTCCACAGGGAATCCACATTTCCATTCTATCAGTAATTCAGCCTCCCAACACTGGATGCAGTAGGAGTGAGTGAAATGGATGGTGCCATCCTCAAGGTCAAATGACTTCTCAGAATTTTCCTAAGAGTAGCTCTGTGTATTTGTGATTCTAGGCAGACTTCTCTGGAAAGTGGGATGCAAGTACAAACACATCATATCTATATTGTCAACAAGAATTCACCGAAATAGTACGAACATTATCCCAGGCCTGGAGGGCATTGGCAGTAACAGAGAGGAGAGATGAAGGGCCCTTACTAAAGAGAAGATAAGGAGTCAGCAAGGGGAGGGAGGGAGCCAAGCTTGATGGTCGGAGAAATCTCATAGCTGACTTGATAAGCCTCTAATAAAAAGAGACCTTAAATCTGTAACCTATTCTCCTGGCCAGTCTGTTTGTCAATTGTCTCAATTTTCCCAGCACCAATTATACCATTTGAGATAGTTCAGAGCAGATACCTGAAGAAGATTCCTAGAGCAATCTCATCTAGATATGTGCTTATCTGTGTATAATGATCTGCGGGGAATAGAGAAGACTTCCAAATAGTGGCTACATAAAGTTAATTTAGGATTTTCCTAAAATGACTTAGACATATATTTTCTCAGGAAAAGATATAAAATGAATCATAATGCAGAAAGTTCCCAATAATGCAACATGCAGAGACCAAAATGCAAAAGTTAGAGATAGAAGGACAGCGATTACAGCAAGCCACTCAGCTTTGCTGGGACTGTGTCAAGCAGGGGTGCTGGATTCATGGCTCTCATCACTTTTAGTGGATATGGCTATGCCAGGTTTGTTTAGTAAATACAGTTCTAGTGAGAAGAAATGTTACACACACCTATGAACATACAACATATATGCATTTATATATGAAAACATCACACATATGAAACATAATGTTTACAATGTGTTATATGCAAAGAACAAACAGCCTCACTGCTGTGTACAAAGACCATTCTTGAGCTCTCAATACTAAGACCCTCTTGAGATGACTTATTAGTGTCTTGTGTGTCTGAGTCCCTCCTAGGTTCAGAGAGAGCTTAGCCTGAGGCCTCAGTAGTTAGGAACGCAACCACAAGGTGTCAGTAGATCTTAACTGCTGAGGAGTGTGTAGAGAATTCACTTCCTTGTGTGGTGATTCTGAAGGCTTGTGACAGAAGCAAACCCTGTTTCTCAGTGGCTGAGGTGACTCCAGAGGTAGAATTGTCACTGAGAAAGAACAACATCCTGAGAGTTATAGCTGACCTCCTAGTCACCACAGTCTCTACTGGATTTTAATTTAATTGGAAAGAGCAATGAAAACATATGCTCCTACATTATTCATGTTTCTATGGCTGCAGCTGGATGGTGAGTTAATATCTGAAGGCCATAGAATAATCAGGGAGGCATTTCTGAGACACCCAGGGGAAACTCTATTCAGGTTTATTCTAGTTACTCTAGAAAAAGAGACTCCTGGGAAGGGGTGACCTCACAGCCTTTCTCCTCTTTTCTTTCCATCTTTCTGCATAGGGATGAGCCAAGGCGAGCAGGTGGAGCAGCTTCCTCCCATCCTGAGAGTCCAGGAGGGATCCAGTGCCAGCATCAACTGCACTTATGAAAACAGTGTCTCCAACTACTTCCCTTGGTATAAGCAAGAACCTGGAGAGAATCCTAAGCTCATCATTGACATTCGTTCAAATATGGAAAGAAAGCAGAACCAAAGACTTGTCTTAGTACTGGATAAGAAAGCCAAACGCTTCTCCCTGCACATCACAGACACCCAGCTGGGAGACTCAGCCATATACTTCTGTGCTGCAAGTGCATACTGCTCCACGGGCACCTGCAGCCTGTCCTCAAACCTGCCATGGGGCCTGGAGCCTCATCTACATCCTGTGTCACAGGCTTTCTAGTGCAGCATTTGCCAGTTGTTAGTTCGAGGTGCCAACAAATATAGACATTAAAATACAAAATAAGAATGTTAATTTCAAGTCACTCAAAACAATTTAGGACAATTTTCTCCATTTAAAAATTTATTTTAAAAATTAAAAATATAATTTTGTTGCAAGTAGTTAACATACTTTCCCCAGGACAGTGGCTGTACTATCAGCCCACTCCTGATTCCCTTTTGTTCCACTTTGCTTAGCTGGATTGATGCCACCAGCACTGACCTGGCTTCTCTTTCTTACCCACCTTTGCTCTGGCTTGGCTCTGGGATCGGCTGCCACCAGCCCCAGTCCTGCCTTTCTCTCTCTCTTTTTTTTTTTTTTTTTTTTTTGTGTGTGTGTGTGTGAAAAAAATTTATTTATTTTTTTTTATTACGGATTTTCCTCAATTACATTTCCAATTCTATCCCAAAAGTCCCCCATAACCCCCCCCCACTTCCCTACCCTCCCATTCCCATTCTTTTGGCCCTGGCATTCCCCTGTATTGGGGCATATAAGGTTTGCAAGTCCAATGGGCCTCTCTTTCCAGTGATGGCCGACTAGGCCATCTTTTGATACATATGCAGCTAGAGTCAAGAGTTAGTTCATCATGTTGTTCCAACTATAGGGTTGCAGATCCCTTTAGCTCCTTGGGTACTTTCTCTAGCTTCTCCATTGGGAGCCCTGTGATCCATCCAATAGCTGACAGTGAGCATCCACTTCTGTATTTATTTGGCCCCAGCATAGTTTCACAAGAGAGAGCTATATCTGGGTCCTTTCAGCAAAATCTTGTTAGTGTATGCAATGGTGTCAGCGTTTGGAAGCTGATTATGGGATGGATCCCTGGATATGGCAGTCTCTAGATGGTCCATCCTTTCATCACAGCTCCAAACTTTGTCTCTGTAACTCCTTCCATGGGTGTTTTGTTCCCAATTCTAAGAAGGGGCACAGTGTCCACACTTTGGTCTTCATTCTTCTTGAGTTTCATGCGTTTAGCAAATTGTATCTTATATCTTGGGTATCCTAAGTTTTATGTTCAACATCCTTAATCATCAGGGAAATGCAAATCAAAACAACCCTGAGATTCCACCTCACACCAGTCAGAATGGCTAAGATCAAAAATTCAGGTGACAGCAGACGCTGGCGAGAATGTGGAGAAAGAGGAACACTCCTCCATTATTGGTGGGATTTCAAGCTTGTACAACCACTCTGGAAATCAGTCTGGCGGTTCCTCAGAAAATTGGACATAGTACTACCAGAGGATCCAGTAATACCTCTCCTGGGCATATATCCAGAAGATGTCCCAACCGGTAAGAAGGACACATGCTCCACTATGTTCATAGCAGCCTTATTTATAATAGCCAGAAGCTGGAAAGAACCCAGATGCCCCTCAACAGAGGAATGGATACAGAAAATATGGTACATTTACACAATGGAGTACTACTCAGGTATTAAAAAGAATGAATTTATGAAATTCCTAGCCAAATGGATGGACCTGGAGGGCATCATCTTGAGTGAGGTAAAACAATCACAAAGGAACTCACACAATATGTATCACTGATAAGTGAATATTAGCCTGCCTGTCTCTTTATCCGCCTTTGTTTGGGGAGTCAACCACTCCACCAGACCACACCCAAAACCCTTGAGGAAGTGGATAAAGGACACGCACTCAGTTTGTCACTTTACAGTTTGCCTTTCATGGCACAATTGCTGGCTACAGATACCTCCTGCCTGGAAATGTGAGCTCTTACCAAACCACCATCTCCATCTCTCCTTCCACCCCAAACTCCAATCAGCTCCTGTCAAACATCTCTGGTAACCTGGCAGCAGCAGAGCCACAGGCCATGGCTGTGTGCTTTCTAGTCTCAAAGCATGACAGAAAAGCCCCTCTCCTTCCTTGTGTCTCCTTTTTTCTCCTGGGATCCAGAATCTCACTGTACCTTCCACCCCGCAATTGGCTCTCTGCCTTCTTTATTGACAAATCAAGAACCTATTAGGGAACTAGACCTTAGCATCAGAGCCTCTCCTTACATAATTTTATTAATTCCCCTTTCTCTTTCCTTCCTCCATCCCCCTATCTATTCCTTTCCTCATTCTCTCACAAACCCTTGTCTTTCCTTTATAACTATTAAGATTACATATATGTGAAAATACAATCAGTCGTGTCTCATTAGCATTGGTTGTACGTATATAATTTTAGGGCTGAGTACCTACTATTAGATAGCTAATTAGGGAGATTATCCTCAAGGATAAATACTTCTCCCTCTCTCCCTTAATTGTTTGTAGTTATTTGACATGGATATCAAAGGGATACAAACATGAAAAAAATAAATTAGTTATCAGATGATGTGGTATTATACATAAGAGATCTCCAAGACCCTACCAGAAAATTTTTAGAAATTATCAATATGTTCAGCAACATGGTAGGATACAAAATATACTTACAAACATCAGTAGCCTGTCTACATACCAACAGCAAACATGCTGAGATTATGATCATGCACACATTCCCATTCACATTCACTATAGTTTCCAAAAATATATGTGGGAATAAACCTAACTAAGGAAGTTAAATTCTTCTTTTTCAGAAAAAAATCACAAAGCTCTGAAGAAACAGGTAGAGGAAGACACTAGAAAATGGAACATCCTCTTATGTTCATTGATCAATAGGATTAATATTGTGAAAATTACCATTGTACTAAAAGTAATTAAAAGATTCAGTGCAATCCCAACCAAAACCTCACACCAGTCTTCACAGAAATAGAAAACAAAACATCTAAAATTTTATATAGCAGCACTCAGAACACTGAATAGACAAGACCAAAAATGATAATGTCCAATGGCACATCATAGTTAAAATTCTACATATACCTAGAGAAGAAATTATATTGAAACTAAAGGAGAAAAAACACAGGTCTCAAATGAGGGAAAGCCTATCATAATAAGAGTTTATTTCAAAACAAAAATTGGAAAGCCTGAAGACCTTGGAGCAATGCATTCCAAATCTTAAAAGACTATAACAACGATCCTAAGATAACAACGTGAAGCAAAACTATCTGCCATGATTGATTGAGGGAGGAAGAAAGATTATATATCCAACAAAGCAAACCTAAAGAAAATGTGAGAAGCATTATTTGCGACCAAAGAGAAATGAGGATTGTAGAGAGGCTTTGGACAGAAATACAAAGCCATAATTATGAAAACATACAATACTGCTGAGAACACAAACAACTGCAAACATCAGCAACATGATGACCTCATCTAACGCACGCATTTCAGTAATAACTTTACATCTCAATAGGCTCAGTTAGTCACTCAAAATGACTAAATGGATGAAGAGACAAAATCCATCTATCTGTGCCAGCAAGAGACACATCTTAGTTTTAAAGATAGGCACTACCTTAGAGTAAAATAATAGTCAAAAGAATTAGTCAAATGGGACATGGAAGCAAGCAGCCATTTCCATCTTAAAATCTGACAAAAGTAAAAACCCCTCTAGCAATACACAGACTCATGAAGATTAAATAACTCATTCCTAAATGATGAAGGGATGAAAGAAGAAACCAAGAAACAAATAAAAGAATTCCAGGAGCTAAATAAAAATGAAAACATAATACAACAAAACCCTTTAGGACGCATTGACAGCAATCCTATGAGATAATTTTATGGCTCTAAGTACCTACATTCTTTTAAAAGAATTAAAGCACAAATAAACGGCTTAATGATGCAACTCCAAAATTGGGCAAGGACAAGTAAAATCCAAAAACAAGAAATAGAAATAGAAATAGACCAGAAATCACTGAAATAAAAACAAAGCAAACATATTTTTTAAAAAATCAATGAATCTAAAAGATGGTTCTTTGAGTAGAGTAACAAGATTGGCATGTCTTTGGCCCAACTAAATAACAGAAAGAAAGAGATGACTCAAATTATCAGAATTAGAAGTGAACAGGAAATCAATACAACAGATACCAACGAAATTCAGAATAGTTTAAGGGGATATTTTTAAAATGTATAGCTGGAAAATATAAAAGAAATACATGAATTTCTAAATGCAGCCAAATGAACAAACTTAAACCAGAAGAAACCAACAACCTAAACAGACCCATAACAGATGAGGAATTTCAATAGTAATGAAAAGCCTCCAACCTTAAAAAAATTCCTGGAACAGATGTGTTGATAGCAGAACTCTACTAGACATTCAAAGAAGATCTACAGACAGTTTCGTTTCAACAATTAAAGAAAATAGAAAGAGGGGTATTCCCAAAGTCCTCCAAAGCCACTATAATCATGTCCAAACCAGGCAAAGATACAGCAACAAAAAATAAAACTATAAGTCAATATCTCTGATGAACATAGGCTCAAAAATACACAATAAAATACTTGTGAAGAGAATACAGAAATACATCTAAAAAGGTTATATACCACGACCACAATGGCTTTATTCTTGAAATGCAGGAATAGTTTAAAAAAAAAAAACACAAGGCAATTAATGTAATATAGCACATAAATGGACTTAAAAGCAAAAATCACATGATCATCTCAATAGATTCAGAAAGGGCCTTTGACAAAATCCAACATGCCTTCTTCATACAAGTCCTAGAGAATGTAGGGCTAGAAGAAACATACCCCAACACAAAAGCTATAGAGGAGAAACACACAGCCAACACCATCCTAAATCAGCATCCTAAATCTCAACCTATGGGATGCTGCCTCTTTGGAATCAAACAACCTTTTCCCAGGGATCACTTAAAATCATCGGAAAACACAGATATTACATCATGATCCACAACAGTATCAACATTACAGTTATGGAGTACCAATGAAATCCTTTGATGATTTGATGACTGGTGGGTCACCACAGTAGGAGAAACTGTATTAAAGAGTTGCTACAGTGGGAAGGTTGGGAATTACTGTGATAAATAAAGAAAACCTTGAACCAATCCAACCAAAGTCAGAAATGAAGCAGGGGTGGCCACTGGCCCTATTCCTTTTCAACATTGTGCTTGAAGCACTAGTTGAAGCAGTAAGCCAAGAGAAGGAAATTAAAGGATACAAACAGGAAAAGAAGAAATCAAACTATCACAATCTGCAAATGATAGAATACTACAGAGATCTCCAACTCTTATCCGAAAACTTCTAGAAATAATTTAAAAATTCAACAGCTATTAAAAACAATGACTTCATGAAATTCACAGGCAAATTGATGGAACTATAAAATATCATCCTGAATGAGGTAACCCAGGCACAAATGAACACACATGGAATGTACTCACTGATAAGTGGATGTTAGCCCAAAAGCTCAGAATGACCACAATACAACTCACAGACCATATGAAGTTTAAGAAGAAGGAAGATCAAAGTGTGAGTGCTTCAGTCCTACTTAGAAAGGGGAACAAAGTAATCACAGGAGGTAGAGGGATGAAAGGATCTGGGAGGGAGAGAGGAGGGCAGGGAAGAAGTGGGGGCAGGATCAGGTATAGGAAGAGATGGGAGAGAAATACAGATGGTCAGGAAATTGAACAGAAACATGTAGCAGTGGGAAATGGGGAAGTAGGACTGGAAACTGCCAGACTTCAGGGAAGTGAGAGGTTCCTAGGACCCAACAGAGATGGCTGTAGCCAAATAGTCACTAAAGGGGAGATAGAACCTGTAGAGACCACTTCCAGTAGATAGGCATGGTCCCCAATTGAGGGATGGGGCCACCCACTCATCTCAAAAATTTTCACCCAGAATTGTTCCTATCTAAAGGAAATTCAGGAGCAAAAAATGAATAAGAGACTGAAGGAAAGGCAATTCCATCGGCAGACACCAAACCTAGACACTATTGCTAATGCCAAAAAGTGCTTGCTGACAGGAGCTTGGTATAGCTATCCCCTTATAGGCTATGCCAGCACCTGACCAATACAGATGCAGATACTCACAGCCAACCATCTGACAGATCCCACGGAACCAAATGGAAGAGTTATGGGAAGGACTGAAGAAGCTGAAGGGGATTCCAACTTCCAAGGAAGAACAACAATATCAATTAACTGGACCACCCAGGGCTCCCTGGGACTAAACCACCAACCAAAGAGTATGTACTCATTGATAAGTGGATATTAGCCCAAAAGCTCAGAATACCCAAGATACAATTCACAGACCATATGAAGTTTAAGAAAAAGGAAGATCAAAGTGTGAGTGCTTCAGGATACATGGAGGGACCCATGGCTCCAGCTGCATATGTAGCACAGAATTGCTTTATCTGACATCAATGGTAGGGGAGGCCCTTGGTGCTGTGCAGGCTCTATACCCCAGTGTAGGGGAATGCCAGAGCCAGGAAGTGGGAGTGGGTGTGTTGGTGGGGGTGGGGGTGGGGAGAAGGGAAGAGGGGCTAGGAGGTTTTCGGAGGGGAAGCCAGGAAAGGGGGTAACATTTGAAATGTAAATAAAGAAAATATGTAAATAAAAAAATAATACAATAGAAACACCACACCTCATTTTGAGTGTGTGTGTATATGTATAATAAACACTACACATTTCATATATATATTTATGTATATCAGATGAACCCTCTGGTGTAATTTGTATTAAATTGAAGAAGTAGATACAAGTATCTGTGAGAGCAGTTCAATTCAATGATAGATGCTCAAGCCAGAAGGTAACACCTATTTTACTCTCATCTCTAACATTATAACTAACAGAGTGCACGTATTATTTTGTCAATACTGTTAGAGATATTAAAACAATTCATTTTTGTTAAATAGGAATTAGAAAAAAGATATGAAGGATAGTGAGGAGGGGCACATGGGAGAGTTTGGAGGAAAGAAATGGAAGATATTGTGATTAAATAATAATTTCAAAAATAGCAATAAAAAATAAAACCTGGGCTAGAGCAATCAGGGTGGTCGCTCAAGCTACAGCTTCTGTTTCCTATTCCCCCAGGGTACCGTGTACCCCTTCCCTAGAGAGGAAAGTCCATCATACATGGTCCACTTCTCCCACATGAGACAGAAACATGGCTTACTTCTCAAATGTATTTCTCTACTGAAATAGAGCGGTTGTAATTATCATGAGCTACTGGTATATCTCATGATGCTGGTTTTTCCTATAGAAGAAAAATTGTAAGTGGTGCATAAACGAAGTGGCCACAGATTTTGTTATTTGGATCTTGTCTTAGGACATAAAATAACCCATAATTAAATTGTCATTGTCATTGTCAATTAAAACAATGACCACGAATGACATCTAAACAATTATATGCAAACAGTTATGAACATGGTAACAATAAACTAGAAGAATTTCTATCATTATTACATTTAATCTCAGAATTTTCTTAGTAGAAGCAAGGAAAGAAATTTATATTTTAAATACATAGAGTGTAATGTAAACACCGAGAGAAGCTGAGTGCAGATGACGGCAGAAAGTCAAGTCTGTTGTGTAGACTTAGCTCACTGAGCAAGCTGGTTTATGTTAGCAAGACATGTTTCAAGGGAGAAGGGGAACCTTTTCCAAAAATTTAGGTCACTCCATGGAATTCAATAACTTGTGTATCTTCACCTTTTCTGAAATTTAGGAATATTGAGTACTTTTTATAGAGTGTGGTGTCTCTCCTTTAATAAAAAATTCCATAAAATTGATATTCTCTTAGAAGAGAGAGAGAGAGAGAGAGAGAGAGAGAGAGAGAGAGAGAGAGAGAGAGAGAACAAACATGACAAACATGACCTTTGAAGTACAAGAGATCCCTCAACTCTAACCAAGCGTTCATTGCATGGGTCTTTTAGCAAATATTGCTACACTTAACTTGGTTTACTCTCTGGTCACTAGAGGGCGCAGTATCCCAACGCTATAGCATTTCCTCTACACATTCAAGTTTAGACTAATTGCTTCTCTCTGTGTTTTCCACATGCTAAGAATCATGAACACTGTCGAGATGGGTCTAAAGATGAACTCTTCTCCAGGCTTCATGACTGTGATGCTCCTCATATTCAGTAAGTAGAGTGACCTTAAACTTCTCACGTTTTTATGGCAGAAAAATGTTGAGCCCTAACTTCATCTAAGAGCTTGGTCTTTAATGACATTCATATCAGTTTTTGTTTTGTTTTGTTTTGTTTTTCTTCCCCAGCAAGGGTCCATGGAGACTCAGTGACTCAGACGAAAGGTCAAGTGGCCCTCTCAGAAGAGGACTTTCTTACTATACACTGCAACTACTCAGCCTCAGGGTACCCAACTCTGTTCTGGTATGTGCAGTATCCCGGAGAAGGTCCACAGCTCCTCTTTAGAGCCTCAAGGGACAAAGAGAAAGGAAGCAGCAGAGGTTTTGAAGCTACATATGATAAAGGGACCACCTCCTTCCACTTGCGGAAAGCCTCAGTGCAAGAGTCAGACTCGGCTGTGTACTACTGTGCTCTGAGTGACACAGTGACACAAACCACAGGGGGAACTGAGCACAAACTCTGAATAGCAGGGGGCTGGCTGCTGAACATCTGGGATTGCTTTGGTTCCTCCTCTATGTGCTATGTGACTCTCGTCTTCTCTCATGGGCACAAAATTCATATGAACAGCCACAGCAGAAAGAACAAGAGGCAGACTCTTCCATACTTGTCTTGACAGGGACTAAACCAAAATCTTATGAAAAAATACCTCATGCAGAGCTAAAGGAGCCTCACAGTAAAGCTCTGTGAGTAAGGAAGTGGTCTGACTGCTTGTCGAAGCAGATGAAGTCTGTCCTCCACATTTTCTTCCACAGTTCTGGTAGAACTAGCTGTATTTTATATTTGCAGGGAACAAGATGTGCCAGGAAAGGGGCTTCTGCATAATGACTTCTGCAAGTCTGGAGGGAGAAGTCACAGGATGTAGTGCAGGCATCACCCGAACAAGGCCTTAGATTCCTCTGAAGGACTGAGCACCTCCCTGGCAGCTGACCAAAGCTATTTATTTTCTTTTTTAAAAGTAAATATAATTACATCACTCTATTTACTGTAGTAACCAATTAGGAGGCTCAATTCTGTGGAGGATTGTTTGTCACTCTTGGCCCTGTGATTGTTTGCTTATGGGTGGAGCCTCATGAGATTTCCCCTCTCCGTGTTACCAAGTCTATTAGTGTTGTGTTTCTTCAGGACTTATTTAGATGCAGAGAACAAGTGAGGTACCCAGCCCCAAATTGATACATTTACGACATAACTCCTTCCCTTAAGGGAAGAACATGGAAGAGGGAATGGAAAGATTGCAGGAGCCAGAGGACAAGGAAAGTTGATACGAAGTTATGTTTCCTACAAATGACAGGGAAACCTCGCTCAAGAGATAGGCTTTTAAAAGTGTATGGTTAGAGGTTACTATGGTAACTGTTTAAACCTCTCTTACCTTTACTTTCTCTTCTGTGACTATTAGGTTCTTCCCAAGCTCACTCTTCGTCTGGATGTCCTAATTTTGCAGAAGCTCAGACTACTGAAGAAAATTGTAGATATGTTCATGTGTATTAATACAAACGGTAATAAAGGTCCATGGATTAACGTATTTTCTAATCTTCATGAAAAGGCCAAGCAGACCACTTTGGGGAATGCTACCTCTTTTCAGCAGTAATTCAAACTTCCTGCTGTGTCTTTCTGGCCATGCCATGGGTCATCTCTGCCAGGGTCCCAGCCCACTGGGTTGGACTCAGTATGAGAGAGCCAGACCCCACACAAGTTTATCACCTTGTTTAGACTCCACCCCTAAACAACCAACCATAGTGCTGAGAAGGAGAAGCAATCCTCCATTGGTGTCTGCAAGATCTAGAGCCAGCTCCATGTGGCTCTGCCCCTTCTGAACCTTCATAGAGGAAAAGGAGGGTGAAGTGGGATGATCTTATTTCAACCACGGATGTATTTTTAAAAACTGAACTGAAGCTAGAGGTGAAAAACTCAATAAACTGAAAAAAATTCAGAGGATTTATTCATAGATAGCATTTAAAATGTTTAATTGTTTTAATACTTTTAATACAAAAGTTGATTGTCAGCAAAAACTCAGAATTTTATCAAACCATTAAAAGACAAAGTATAAGAGCCACATCATGCTATCAAGGAAACAGATGAATATAAAACCCCTTGAGCTGAATATCCAGGAACTTTGGTACACTTTGAAATGATAAAATCTGTGAATTATGAGCACAGAAGGAAAAGAACCCAAGTTCAAAGATCTAGAACATATCTTAAGTGAATCATAGAGGAAAAGAGCCCCCAAACCAAGGAAAGAAATGTCTATCTGGGCATAAGGGGTACAGAGAACACCAGATAGATAACAGCAGAGAAGAAATTCCCCGAGAATTACAGGGAACAAAGCAAAACATAGAAAACAAAATGGTTATTGGAATCTTCAGGAGAGAAGCCACAAATCACAAACAAAAGGAAGAACATCATAATAGCAGCTGACTCCTGTGAAAAATTTAAAAGACAGAAGAAATTTGAGCAGTATATCAAATCCTAAAAAGACTATGAATGCCAACCCATAATCTCTGGGATACATTGAAATAGTCCTAAGGGAGAAATTTATAGCATTAAATGTTTTCCCATATCTGTGTATATTAGCTCTGAATTTAGACATGTGTGTTTCATTTGGAATTCCCATAAAGGACCTGAAATTACAAAGGGGCCGAGGTGGGTTGGTGGGAAAAGGGGTTGTTTCAAGGAAAGGTTGAAAGAAGCATCAATATAAAATGTTTTAAAAGGAATGGTAAAACAGAATGGATTAATAATTAAATGGAGAAAGAGGGTGATAGGATAGAGGAGTGGTTACTGGGAGGGAAATTATCACTAAAGACTGAAAAAGTTACATGGAAACCCACTACTGTAGAAGCCTCCTTCCCAAAGGATCCATAGACCCTAAGAAAGGAACATCTGAAATTTAAATAAAGTGGTTATTAATTCTTTGAGAATTTCATACAATTTTATTCATAGTTTAATTGTATTCATCCTACTTCTTCAACTCCCCCCAAATCCACTCCACCTCCCTACCTGCCCAACTCCTCTCTCTCTCCCTCTCCTTCTTCCTCCCCCTCCCTCCCCCCTCTCTCTCACAGTTTCTTTTATTCTCACTCTCATTCTCTCTCTCTCTCTCTCTCTCTCTCTCTCTCTCTCCCTCTCCCTCTCCCTCTCCCTCTCCCTCTCCCTCTCCCTCTCCCTCTCCCTCTCCCTCTCCCTCTCCCTCTCCCTCTCCCTCTCTCCCTCCCTATCCCTATCCCTATCCCTATCCCTATCTCTATCTATCTCTATCTCTATCTTGTATAAAGTGTGGTTTGCATTGGCAACTACTGTTGCATGTGGAGTCTGCCCTGCTGTGTGGTCCGTATACCAGGAATCGCACCTTTATAAATGTACTGGCTAGTTTTGTGTCAACTTGACACAGCTGGAGTTATCACAGAGAAAGGAGCTTCAGTTGAGGAAATGCCTCCATGAGATCCAACTGTAAGGCATTTTCTCAATTAGTGATCAAGGGGGAAAGGCTCCTTGTGGGTGGGACCATCTCTGGGCTGGTAGTCTTGGTTCTATAAGAGAACAGGCTGAGCAAGCCAGGGGAAGCAAGCCAGTTAGAAACATCCCTCCATGACCTCTGCAACAGCTCCTGCTTCCTGACCTGCTTGAGTTCCAGTCCTGACTTCCTTTGGTGATGAACAGCAGTATGGAAGTGTAAGCCGAATAAACCCTTTCCTCCCCAACTTGCTTCTTGGTCATGATGTTTGTGCAGGAATAGAAACCCTGACAAAGACAAATTGGTACCAGCTCATTGGATAAACACTTTTTTGGGGGGAGAGCATAGAGAGGAGGCATCTAGATCCCTCAGTAGCATAAAGAACTCCAGTTTATTATGCTATGTGTACTGGCTAGTTTTGTGTCAACTTGACACAGCTGGAGTTATCACAGTTGGAGCTTCAGTTGAGGAAATGCCTCCATGAGATCCAACTGAAGGCATTTTCTCAATTAGTGATCAAGGGGGAAAGGCCACTTGTGGGTGGGACCATTCTTGGTCATGATGTTTGTGCAGGAATAGAAACCCTGACTAAGACAATAAAGAATCTAACTCGCCTCCCACCAGCTATTATGCTAGTTTCTCTCAGCTAAGGATGGAATTTTTGATCCCTCCCATCTTCCATACAAGAATTATGTCAGTATTGAGCTTGCACAGGTCATATGCATGCTGTCACAACTGCTGTCACAACATATATATATATATATATATATATATATATATATATATATATATGCCTCATTGGTTTTGTTTTGAAAACAGTCTCCTTGAACTCATCCACCACCCCTGGCTCTTTCAATTCTTCCATTCCCTTTTCTGTAAAGAACCTTGAGTCTTTATGGACGTGATAGGATATAGATGCCCTATTTAGGACTGAGCACTCTCTGCACACTGACTAGTTGTGGGTCTCTACGTTAATTGCCACCTACTATTAAAAGAAGCTTCCCTAATGAGGGTTGTGTGACATCATGACTTGGGGATATAACAACATGGCATTACCAGTCTTTTTAAAGGCTAAGTCCACTTAATAATATACTAGGTTCTAGGTCCCATGACCTATCTAGTTACATGTCATTTAAAACCTGATAATGGGATAATGTAGGGGTGTATGAACTAACACCGAGCATAGATAAAACCATAAACTGTGATTTGATTGTAAGAGCTTTAGAAACATTACAAAAATGTGACTAGGGAAATAAATAAGTTGCCATTTGGTGGAAAATGTAAGCATAAGTACACACGTACATAACATGAGCAAATGGCTTAAATTTCTCACCTGACTAAACCATCACCTGTTTTAATAGTTCACATAAGAAGAATCTGTGCTTGAAGTATTTCTTTGACACTAAGGTGAATCCACAGGATGGCAGTATCTTCTCAAAGACCCAGAGGCACTTTCACATATGGTCCTAACACTCTGTGTGTATGTGTGTGTGTGTGTGTGTGTGTGTGTGTGTGTGTGTGTGTGTTGGGGAGTGGTTTAGAGGAAGGTGGAAGGCTTTTGATGTAGTAGTGAAAATTAGGACCTTCTTTCTAATTGGATGAACAGTTGGTTTTTTTTTTCTTTCTTTCTTTTTATGCATCTTCAAGCAGAAGAACTGAAACTGCCTAAATACCACTCCTTTTCCTGGCTTGAAGTGTGAATCTTCAGTGAAAAGAGTAATGCATTCCTTACATGTTTCACTAGTGTTCGTCTGGCTTCAACTAGGTGGTGAGTTTGGTCATTTCTACGGGAATATAAAAATACAATATATAAGGGTATTGCCTATGTTAGGCTGGAGGGTAAAAATGCTAATATTCTCATGCTGCAACAAAATTGGGTGGGAGGCATATGGAAAAGCAATTCTAGAATGTTAACATCCAAATGCATCCAGTCTTGACCGTCTGACCTTTGTCTTTCTGCACAGGGGTGAGCAGCCAGGAGAAGGTGCAGCAGAGCCCAGAATCTCTCATTGTCCCAGAGGGAGCCATGAATTCCCTCAACTGCACTTTCAGCAACAGTGCTTCTCAGTCCATCTGGTGGTACCAACAGCATCCTGGGAAAGGCCCCAAAGCACTAATATCCATATTCTCTAATGGCAACAAGAAAGAAGGCAGATTGGCAGTTTACCTCAATAGAGCCAGCCTGCATGTTTTCCTGCACATCAGAGACTCCCAGCCCAGCGACTCTGCTGTCTACCTCTGTGCAGTGAGCACACAGTGCTCCCCAGGCACCTGCAGCCTGCACCCAAACATAGTGGGCTTCCGCAGGTCTGAGCTAGAGTTCAGAACATCAGGGGGAGAAATCCTGCTTATTCTCTTTGTCCTCCACATGTAATGGGAGTTGAGAGCCACACAAGAGAGGGTTTGACTTATGGGGATACAACTTTATTATTCTGAGAATGCATAGTACACATATTGGTATGGCTGAAATATTTTTCATTTTATTTTAATTGAAAAAATGCATATACTATATCCTGATCATGGTTTGTACTCCTCCAATTCCTTCCATATTCTCCCCCACCTCCCCATACAACAAATACTATACCTACTTTCTCTATATATCTTTAGAAAACTATCAGGCAAATAAAATAATTGAAAGAAAGAAAAGGCACATGCTACACACATATGATGTGGAGGATCCAGCAATACCTCTCCTGGGCATATATCCAGAAGATGTCCCAACCGGTAAAAAGGACACATGCTCCACTATGTTCATAGCAGCCTTATTTATAATAGCCAGAAGCTGGAAAGAACCCAGATGCCCCTCAACAGAGGAATGGATACAGAAAATGTGGTATATTTACACAATGTAGTACTACTCAGCTATTTAAAAGAATGAATATATGAAATTCCTAGCCAAATGGATGGACCTGGAGGGCAACATCCTGAGTGAGGTAACACAATCACAAAGGAACTTACACAATATGTACTCACTGATAAGTGGATATTAGCCCAGAAACTTAGGATACCCAAGATATAAGATACAATTTGCTAAACACATGAAACTCAAGAAGAATGAAGACCAAAGTGTGGACACTGTGCCCCTTCTTAGAATTGGGAACAAAACACCCATGGAAGGAGTTACAGAGACAAAGTTCGTAGCTGTGACAAAAGGATGGACCATCTAGAGACTGCCATATCCAGGGATCCATCCCATAATCAGCTTCCAAACGCTGACACCATTGCATACCCTAGCAAGATTTTGCTGAAAGGACCCAGATATAGCTGTCTCTTTTGAGACTATGCCGGGGCCTAGCAAAAACAGAAGTGGATGCTCACAGTCAGCTAGTGGATGGATCACAGGGCCCCCAATGGAGGAGCTAGAGAAAGTATCCAAGGAGCTAAAGGGATCTGCAACCCTATAGGTGGAACAACATTATGAACTAACCAGTACCCCGAGCTCTTGACTCTAGCTGCATATGTATCAAAAGATGGCCTAGTCAGCCATCACTGGAAAGAGAGGCCCATTGGACACGCAAACTTTATATGCCCCAGTACAGGGGAACGCCAGGGCCAAAAAAATGGGAATGGGTGGGTAGGGAAGTGGGGGGAGGGCATGGGAGACTTTTGGGATAGCATTGGAAATGTAATTGAGGAAAATACGTAATAAAAAATATTAAAAATCAAAAAAAAGAGTAAAAGAAAAATGCAAAAAAGTCCCTCAAAGGTAAAGCAAGTATCAAGGTTGCTTTTGCTTCAAGTTAGTCTAAAATAATTACATTAAATATAAGCAGCAAAACATTCCAATCAAAAGAACCGCAAAGTGAGTCTCATGCTCTGCCATGCAGTACACATCATTCTTTTTAAAAAAATCTTCTATTTTTTTAACTGATAAAAACAGACTGGAAAATGAAACTGAAAGTATGGAAAAAGTTATATGCCATGCTGATACCCAGCATAAGAAAATAATAATCTGAATTAATATCTGACAACTTTCTGTTCCATGTAACTTCTTCCACATATTTAATTCAATAATTGGGAATAAAGGGAGAATCCCTTTTCTTCATGGGTGTTGGTTCTAAGAAGTTACACACCAGATGATTCCACACCATGCATATACAGGCCTCACTAGGTGGGCTCACTCAGGATTGATTTAAAACAAGCAAGCCAATGAACACACACACACACACAGTTGGAAGGGAGAAGTTGAGGGGTATATGAAGCATTGGAGGACAGGGAATGGTAATGGGTGGGATTCAAACACATGATATGAATGAGTGGATATTAAATAAAACATCTAATTAAAAATGAGGAAAAGTTGGAGAGTGGGGAAGAATGATGCAGCATGAGTCTCATGGTAGATGCTCATTGATGGTCTGAACTTTTCCTTCTCTACTGAGACTTTACACTTCTCCCCCTGTATATGTGTGAGCTAAACCTAAAGCATTTCCACAGGCCGAGCTTTACCTCTACTTAATTCAAAATAGCTTCTAACTCCCCCTTTAACTTCTATCCTTATCTGTGTGTTACTTACAAAAAATATGTTATCTAATTTCCAAATACTTGGTGGTATTTTGACATTTGTTGAGTGAGTGAACTCTACATAATTTTGTGGTCGGTAAACACATGTCATGTAACTTCAGTCCTTAAGGTTCACTGGTGTATTTTGAACTGTCTGAGTGTATGGTTTGTCTAAGAGAACATTGTTTGTACACTGGTAAACGTACCCTGCATTGACAAGTGGAATGGTCAGTACAGGTGTCAGTTTGGTCTAATTGCTTGCTCTGTCTAGTGCCAGTTCTTACTGTGTCTTATTAGCTACTTCGAAGGGAGTGTTAATGGCCTCACTACTCCAATCATAGATTTATCTTATTCTAATTCTCTCAACGTTTGCTTATGATTCTCTTAGTAAGTGTATAGATGGAGAATATCACTTCTTCTTGAGCAAGGACCCTTTACTCAATGTAAAATGATTCCTTTATCTCACAGAACTACTCATTTTGACTCTTTCTTTCTTTCTTTCTTTCTTTCTTTCTTTCTTTCTTTCTTTCTTTCTTTCTTTCTTTCTTTCTTTCTTTCTTTCTTTCTTTGGCTCCAGATATCTTAAAGGTGAAGTGAGAAGAAAAAAATTCTCTTTCAGAAGAATGGCCTGGCTATTGGCCACAATCAACACTACCTTCATTAGACTGCCCAACTTCCACCCACTTAAAACTGCTGAATACTTGTGTGTAAATTAAGTTGCTCCCATGGCTTCTGTATCTCTGGGCTGTGCTTCATTGGTGCTCCCCCAAGGAGTCCATGGTAAATCTTCTTTTACTCTTTACTTCAGCCTTAAACTTTTCAAGGAGTGTGTGTGTGTGTGTGTGTGTGTGTGTGTGTGTGTGTGGTGTATGTGTGTGTGTGTACATGTGTGAGTGTGTGTGTTTGTATGGGTGTGCACGTGTGTATGTGTGTGTGTGTAAGTACCTTCATCAGTCATCCTACCTTCCTCTGCAGATGCTCCAGTCTATTGTTTGATGGCCAATCAACACGGACTATCCAGACCAAATGATAATGACATTTTGCTGTCTTTTCTCAGTATTGTATTGTCACTATTGCTTTTCTAAAGTCACTAAATATTTAAAATTCTAATTAAAATTGATAAATTTGCTTCATTTTTTTTAAATGGCAAGGATTCATATTTTAGACTACTATTCTATGTCTGTATTTCTCTCCCCCCACCCCTCCATTTTACCAAAGTAACTTCCTGTATTCTACCAGAACTTTCCTTGATTGAATGCTCACTGCCAGCAAAGGCTTCTAAAGGCCAGCCCAGGGAGACTCACTGAGTGTGTCTGCATAAGTAATGGCTATGACAGGGGCACACACAGTGAGAGGGCATTGCATCTGAATTGTAAGAGCAAATGTGGAGTTCATTCTATAAGAAAGAATATGCAGGCAAACACCATTAATGAACTGGTTGGTGTGAGTTAAATGAGGGGTGGGGGTAGAGAGGTGAGAAACAAGTGGGGAAGAGAGGGAGAGAGAATTAGAGTTGAGAAGCCTTGCAAGACTCTATTGGCCCATTGGCCCTGGTGTCCACAAATCCTCCCTAATAAAGTGAGAATTGGGAGATACACACACACACACACACACACACACACACACACAGAGAGAGAGAGAGAGAGAGAGAGAGAGAGAGAGAGAGATAGATGGAGAGGAAATCTCAGATCAAATAGCTATCTGGCTAGAAGGATAAGACTGAATTTCAAATTGATTTCTTTTGTTCTGGTTCTTTATAAAAACACTGATGAGAAAATAATGGTAAAGGCAGATTATTTCCTGGCTTCACAGATTGAAATGAAAACACTTTTAAATTATTTTAATATGCTTTCAATAGCAAAATTGCTGAGCCATTTCTTAAGCTTCAGAACAAACTTTAAAGACTCAATTTCTGGGTTTTGACAGGCATCAGAATTGTTTGCAGCTTGCAATTTCCTGCTTTTATACCCAAGTGGTGACAGGACAAAAATTTAATGTTTTATCATATAATAATTTTTCTAAAGAAAACAGCCTATTTTTTAATTAGGTTAGAATTCGACACAGCACAGATTAACTTAGAAAAATGAAGTGAGCTCTAGACAGAACACACTAATTTGCTGCAGTCTTCATTCTCCACTGGCCGCCAGAGGGCGACATTGCACAGACTAGCTGCCTCCATGCACTTGGTCCCCACCCTCAACTCAGTCCCTCCCTGAACCAGTCTGAGTTCTTAGATGATCTGACAGCTGAAGACAACCAGAGGCCAGAAAGTTCCCAGGGCCAGGACCACTTCTGCAGGGCTTTTTTTTTTTTTCTTTAGAATTTTACCTAAAACAGGAAGGTGTCTAGTAAACCTTGTGCCAACTGTTTCCAAGAACTGGGAACGGCAGCCACTTTCCTGGACGAGCCAGGTTTTTCCAGAAAGGCACAAGAGCTGTTTCCAGTGCGCAGCCATGTTCCTGGTCCTCATCTCGTTCCTCGGGATACATTTCTTCCTGGGTGAGTCAAATATCTGGATAGTTGTAGGTGCACACAATTCACTGTTTCTCTCACTGAATTTTAGTAAGAATAGTTTGCATCATGACGCCTGCATCACAATCACAAATTTATCATTGATTCTGCAGGTGTCCAAACACAGACAGTTTCCCAGTCTGATGCCCATGTCACTGTCTTCGAAGGAGACTCGGTGGAGCTGAGATGCAACTATTCCTATGGTGGATCCACTTACCTCTCCTGGTATATCCAGCACCATGGCTGTGGCCTCCGGTTTCTCCTCAAGTACTATTCAGGAAACCCAGTGGTTCAAGGAGCGAATGGCTTTGAGGCTGAGTTCAGCAAGAGCGACTCTTCCTTCCACCTGCGGAAAGCCTCTGTGCACTGGAGTGACTCGGCTGTTTACTTCTGTGCTGTGAGTGCACAGTGTGTGGGGCTGCAGGGAGAGCTGAGCACAAACCTGTAAGATGCTGAGGAGGAAACCGCAGCTGAGTGACTCTCAGTCATTCATGCTTGTCATCCATGGAAGAAACCTAAATAAACTCACTGGTTCTCCAATTCGGCATTATTTTGCTCTATCCTTGGAACCCTATGTAGAGTGTATAGACATTTGACCATGGTTCCCAGGAAAAGTGACATAGCAGGATTAAAAAGCATAAAGTGGTCCTTGAGACACAATCGCCTTCTTAATGTTTGTTTTGTAGACTGCATTTCTACTGATTATGTCCATGAGATTTAAGACACAACTCAGTTCTTCTATAACCAGTAACTGCAGTGGGTGCTTACATAGTGTGCACTAGAGGGAGAAAAGGCTTCCTTCAGCTCCAGACTGAAGGTCAGTGCTGAGGAAGGATACTTACTGCTTGCACGCAACGCCTCCAGGACCTCAGAAGCACTCTCCATCTGTGATCGTTAGCTTAGATCACTTGCCTCAGTGTAGAATCATCCAGACGAGAATTTCAGTAAGGAGTTATGTGGATCCGATTGTCTTGTGAGCATGTCTGTGGCAGAGTACATTAATCACTGTGGGAAGACTCAGCCTGCACATGGGAAGCACCGTGCCCAGAGTTTGGGTCCTGAACACTGCATGAAATGGGCAAGAGTTAGTGGAGCATGACATGCAAGCATTCTGTGCTCTTTGTTCCTGACGATGGATGCGGTGTGACATGTTGGCCAAGGCCTCTGCTGCTGTGGCATGCACACAGTCTGTGCTATGATGGACTATAACCTGGAACGGTGAGGTCAAAGAAGTCTTCTTCCTTCTAAGCTACTTATGTCAAGCTGTTTTGTCACAGCAATGGATAGGGAAGTAGGATGCTCTCCTTACTTCAGCAGACATGAGAGCACAAAGTAAAGACACAGAGGGTAGGAAAGAGACCGGGGTCTGACCTCAGCAGATCAGATGATTCCAAACAGCAAAGAGCAGAAACTCTTTTGCAGGAAATGGGCATCTTCAAAGAAGAAGGGGGACTATTTAGATTTTTTTAGAGAAGATTGGGATAAGGAGTCTTGTGCCATTTCAAGGGGATATATACAAGTCTGCCATCTCTCATTCCTAGTATTTTCTGCTCATTTGAGACTGACTGTCATTGGAAACAGGCTATTTTACCAAAACCATTTCCTTTCTGGGACTCACTGATAATGGATGGAGCAAGGACAGCTGTAGCCTCATGAGGATTCTGTTTGTACAACTGAGGTACACTGTCATGTGTGAGCAGGGCAGTGTTAGTTATTCCTCTGCAGGAAATCGGTGGTAGAGTGACACTTTGCCTCTTTTATTTTGACTAAGACACCTGGCGGTTATTGCACGGTATAGCTGCCATTCTGAATAGTAGTTGTCATAGGCTCATTTTCACCTTGTCCATTGTCTTACCTGGGAACACCATCCCGTGCCATTTCTAAGTGTCTTATGCAGCCAGTTTTGTACCTGTGGTAGTCCACTGGAAAAATGACACAAGCATGGAACGTATTTATGAACACAAATGAGGAGGTGGACAACCACAAAGATTTAGACAGTTATAGTTGTTATTTGAACAAATTATAGCACCCTTTAGGTATATGTATCTAAGTCAGTGTAGTTTTACTCAATATAAAGTTTTGACCAACTTTAAAACCAATAGAATTGTCATTGTTCTTGGTTTTTCTTCTCAGTGTTATTCCCTTTCATTCTCCAACAACAAAACTTGTAAACTTTATTTCTCAAGTTCGTGTTTTGCATTTCTAATGTATATGTGTGTGTGTGTTTGTTAACAGTGTGTAGGTCTGAGTTTTAAAAATATATGCCAATAATAAAACATTGTAAGCATGATCATAAAGCTTGTTGTTTTCACTAAAATAATTTGGAGACATGGACAATTTGCCATAATTCATTTCAATTGTTTTAACAGCTGTGCATCATCTCACTTTAGGAATATGTGACAGTCACTGTGATGGTCATTAGGGCACATGGTGGTGGCAGAAGTAGTGGGAGTCTAAGCCAGAAGTCTGGTTCACAAAGGTCAACAGGCCACCACCAGCCATGTTCCCAAGGTGGTGCTTCAGCCCTCTGTACAGTTCAATCTGAGAATATAGGTCAGCAATCCTCTGAGGTTAGTAAATTGCCCATGGGTGTGGGGGGGGGGGGGCGGGGGTGTGTCTATCCAACACATACACATTTCCTGTTTTATTCTGAGCTCATATTCATCTTTTTACTACGAAGTAACCATTTCTATCTCAAGATATTTGTATTCACACACTCCAGTGGCTCAGAAAATGAACCTTTGTCCTGAACTGGTGATTGCACTCTTCTTAATGTTTGGTAAGTGGGACGACACATTCTGTCTTGTTTCCTGATATTGATGTAAATTTTAACAAAAATTTCTCTTATGAGACAGAATACAGATAATCACTGCACTGAATCGCCACTAATTTCATTTTTTTTTTTAGGAGAAAGCAATGGAGACTCGGTGACTCAGACAGAAGGCCCAGTGACACTGTCTGAAGGGACTTCTCTGACTGTGAACTGTTCCTATGAAACCAAACAGTACCCAACCCTGTTCTGGTATGTGCAGTATCCCAGAGAAGGTCCACAGCTCCTCTTTAAAGTCCCAAAGGCCAACGAGAAGGGAAGCAACAGAGGTTTTGAAGCTACATATGATAAAGAAACCAACTCCTTCCACTTGCAGAAAGCCTCAGTGCAAGAGTCAGACTCGGCTGTGTACTACTGTGCTCTAAGTGACACAGTGGCAGAAACTGCAGGGGGAGCTGAGCACAAACTGAGAAGCAGGGGGCTGGCTGTTGAGTGTGTCTGAGATCACTCATTTAGGGACCAAGAGCAGGGCTGCTATTGTTGATACCACACACGAAAGCATCCAAATTAACATGAAGAAGGTATTAGGAGAGCAGGAAGGAAGCATGCCACACTCTAGGCTTAATCCAAGAGAATGAAGGCTGTCACACATCACAGTGATTTCCTTTTTTGTTTTTGTTTTATGAGATGGAACTTTATGTAGCCCAGGCTGGCCTTGAATAACTTGTGAACCTGAGGTTGGCTTTGAACACTTCTTCCTGCCTAAATCTACAGTGGGCTGGAGTTACATGCATGAACCACCATACTAGGCTGAATTTGTGATTTCTTAAATACAAAATCCTTTTTTTTTGAATGAAACTATGTGTTCATGGAGTTATCACATGTGATACAACAAGATGTGGCTTATGAGGTTGAATGTGTTCCATATCTCCCTGGCAACGTGCAGTAAGAAAGGGGTATTTCTCTTTTTCCCTTTTCAAGATCTGATAATTTATTTGTTGCTTATAAAGATTTTTATGTTTGACTGAATTTATAAGTAGAAGCTTTTGGTGGAGACAGTACATGTCTTGTGAAAATATATTCCTGCCATTTTTATTTGGCTTCTTTCATTCTTTTGGCCAAAGATATCTAGCATATTCTACAGCATCTTCCTTATGTTTCTAGTGTGTTCCTTTTTTCAGTGAAATCTTTCAGCAAATGTGATACACATGTAGTAAAAACATGCTGAATGTTGGATGCTTTGGCCCCGGGGGAAAAAGTGAATTAAGATGAAGAGACTCAATTCTGTTTATAGGTCAAGTAGAGGAAAATGAATTAAGCATTGGGAAAGCTGGAAGTGACATTGTTGGGAGGAAGAAACTTGGATTGTGGACTTAGGAGATAAGAGAGGTTAAGAATTAGGTAGAGTGGCATAGACAAGTATCTCAAAGAGATCCAAAGACCTTGAAGAAAACTAGGCAGCTATGCATAGATCATCACATGTTAATGGAAGATGTATTCCTTCTTTCTGTAGTATATTACCAAAAAATGAAATGAATCATAGACCCAAAATGTAGCATCCAAGTATGAATCATTACATATCAAAAATATATTACATTTGGATGGTGGGTCCTACCTACTATGGAAGAGTTAAAGGACTGAAGGAGCTAAAGGGGATTGCAACCCCATAGGAAGAACAACAATGTCACCTAACTCAGACCTCTCAGAGCTCCCAGAGTCTAAGCCAAAAACCAAGGAGCACTCTTGGTATGGTTTGTGGCCCTGGGCACACGTGTAGCAGAGGACTGCCTTGTATGGCCTCAATGGGAGAGGATGCACTTAATCCTGTGGAAGCTTGATGCCCCACAGAAGAGGGATGTTGGTGGAGGTGAGGTGGAGGGTGGGTGGCCAGGTGAAGGAGCACCCTCTCAGAGTCAAAGGGAGAGGGGGTGAAGTACTCAGGAAGGGGCACTGGGAAGGGGGGCAACTTTTGGAATGTAAATAAATCAAATAACTTAATAAAAAATTAAAAAGGAAAAAATTTGGATGGTGTGTGTGTGTTCATGTGCATGCGTGTGAGAGTGCAACTGTCTGCAGAGGCAAGTAGAGGACATCAAATGCTCTAGAGCTGAAGTTATAGGCAACTCACAGCTGGAAACCAAACTTGGGCTCTGCAAGTACAGTTAGTGCTCTGAACCATTGAGCCATCTCTTCAGGCCAAGTGAAGCATGCTTAAGTAAACAGGATTGTCATGAATCCAGTAAAGACTTCTAGGTTATGACAAAAAAGGGAAAAAAACAAAGTGAAGATGAAATAGGTGATTCCTCTTGGAGTGAAAAACATTAACTTTTTGCTGTTTTCAGTGATAGGAATTAGATTTAGGCCTTATGAATGTTAGGTAAGTGCTCCACAGAGTTCCAGCTATGCCTCTAAAATGTTAATGCTTTAAAGCATAACATGGATAAATAGAAAAAGAATCCCAAAGGTACAGGAAATGTTTGCTAATCATGTATCTGCTTAGTCAGTGCCAAACAGAATGCATTAGCACAACATTTAAAAATTACTCTATGATAGCATAATGAGAAACTCAAAGTGGATAAATGATTGAATGCATGCCCCGCTAATAAATATTCATGGTAGCATGTGTCTGCAATTACAACACTCAGCTTGATGAGGCAGAAGGACTGTGAATTTGAAGCTATCCTGGGCTACACATGACTATTTTAAACATAGCCAAAAGCACAAGGAAAAATAACAAACACCAACATTCTTTAGAGTAATGTAACTTCACACAACAAAATAGACAATATGAAATGAATATGAAATAGCGATTATTGGCATAGATGTAGAGTCTTCATACATTGCAGGTAGCAATGTAAAATGCTGTGGTCAATAGTAGCTCTACTCCCACTTATATTCTGAAGAGAATTAAAAACATGCCCACACAGAAAGCTGAACCAAATGTTCAGGCTAGAATGTTCCTGGTAAACCCAAAGTAGAATAATTTAATGCCTATCACTAGTCTAATGGGAAGACATCATATATGTTCAATGGGATATTGTGTAGCAATAAAATGGATAGCATACAGACACATAATAAAATATGATATCCCCTAAAATCTAACAATAAGTGAAGATGCTGTGATGATTCTTCTTGGTTGGTTATCAGCTTGGCTATTAGTCTAGAATTAGAGAGTCCAGATATCAGGGAAATGAGTGATGGCCAGTGATGGGATGGTTATATAAATGTATGAACAAAATATCAATTATTGATATATAAATGCATATACAAAATATCCATTTTAAATGACCCAAATTATACAGCATATAAAGAATACTGCCAGGCGTAGTGGCTCACGCCTTTAATCCCAGCACTTGGGAGGCAGAGGCAGGCAGATTTCTGAGTTTGAGGCCAGCCTGGTCTACAAAGTGAGTTCCAGGACAGCCAGGGCTATACAGAGAAACCCTGTCTCAAAAAAAAAAAAAAAAAAAAAAAAAACCAAAAAACCAAACAACAACAACAACAAAAACCCCCTCAGAAGATCTATTTAAGAAATAAAGCTCTAGAAAGATGAAAAATCATATTGTATAAATATAGTATTAAAAACAAGCAAAAGAAAATCTAGTGGGTTAACTTTTGAATTTGATCCAGAGTCTCTCCTTTTCACAAAGACTTATACTTCTGTCTCATTAGAGTATCTGGTGGGGCCTAAAGACTTCAAGTCCTGCACATTGGATTTCCTGCATCTCTACTTGATAAAGGACAGTTTCTTTTTAAAAAGCAGCCATATCAATTCTTTTTAAAAAAAAATAAGGAATCTTAACTATCAAGACAAACCAACAACAAAACAACCTTTCTCCTACCCAAATCATTTCCTAGTTCACTCATGAGAAACCCAAAAGTTTTACTAACTTAATCATTTACTAACTTAAGTACTATGTCTTACTGCAAGCTCTAAGAAAAAGTACTAAGAGAATCTCTTCATATTTTCTTTGAAAATTATCCCTTTGAATATGTTTATAATTTCCATTTTTTTTGTTCAAATCTACTTCAGTGAAGTTTTCTCTCTAAGTACCACATATAGAAGGTTAACTCTTGGTATGTCATTCAGACTTAGTTTATCTGCATAGATATTCTCTCTCTCTCGCCTTCCCCTCCCCTCCCCTCCCCTCCCCTCCCCTCCCTGCCCCCCCTCTCCCTCCAGGCTGGAATTCCAAGATCAAAATATTGACCATAGTTTTCTCCAAGGCCTCCCATTTGACTTGTATGTAGATGACCCCTTCCCCTAAGTCCTCACATGCTTTAGCTTTGAGGATGTTCATCTGTTCTTATATGAACATCAGCCTCTTTTAGTCAGAGTTGGCCTCATTTTGTCTTGATAATTTTTAAAGTTCCCGTCTTTGAATACAGTTAAATTCTGAGGTTCTTCGTGTCTTAGCTTTAATGTAAACATTTGGAGAGGGTGCAATTCAGGGTTTACCAGACCTGACATTAGATAAATACTAAATGCATGACCCGGTGCCCTTGGGGTTTCTGGTGACACAGACATCATATATACCCTGGATGTTGAGGCTTCTCCACCTTCTCCTAAATGCATTTCTAGAGGAACAAGAAACATTCAGTTACAAACAACCAATCAGAAATCATGATTCAAACCATAAAGAATAGAGCTAAATGGACCAGTGATAGAAATTAAACGTGTTTGTTTATTCAGTGCAAATGCTCTATTACCTTTAGTTTTATTCTTTGTGTAGCTAATTCTTCATTTTTTATTAATATTTTATATTTGCTCATTGTCCCATTTTCTAATTATCTTCCTGTCTGAACATAAATTCTGCTTTGTTTTAGCTTTATCATCTTCCCCACCTCCCTCCAGATCTCATCTTCTTAGGAACAATTTTAGTCGAGTAATTTGCACTTCTCCTTTATCACCACAGTTATGAAGCCTCTGAGGATTTTATTTTGGTGGATGTAGTGGGGTAATATGTGTGGGAGAGGGCTGTGGTCCCTTTCTAATACAATCCAGGACCATCTATCCATGAGTGGTACTGCTCACAATTTGTTGGGCCCTTCCACACCAATCATTAATCAAGCAGACATCCCATAGACATGCCCACAGGCTAATCTGATGGAGGCAAATCCTCAGTTGAGATTCTCTGGTCCCAGGTGATGCTAGCTGGTTATTTGTTTTTGTTTTTGTTTTGATTTTTGTTTTTGTTTTTTTTTTCAAGACAGGGTTTCTCTGTGTAGCCCTGGCTGTCCTGGCACTCACTTTGTAGACCAGGCTGGCCTCGAACTCAGAAATCTGCCTGCCTCTGCCTCCCAAGTGCTGGGATTAAAGGCGTGTGCCACCACCGCCTGGCGCTAACTTGTTTTAAATTGACAGAAACTACCCAGTAAAGTTTACCCCTCGACAACTTGACACACAAATGCATCACTATTACGTGGTCAACTTTATTATCCTTCCAATATCTGATGCTAATATAAGAATCTAAAAATTTTAAAGTCCCACAGTCTTTAAAAAATTTAAACATTTTAAAAGTTCAGTCTTTTAAAAAAAAAAAAATCCAACGTGGGCTGAAGCTCAGATGTTAAAAGTTAAGGCTCACAGAAGAAAATAAAATATCAAAAGTCTTTTTAAAAGCCTGAAGTTTCTCAGGGCAGTTCTACCATCTTCAGCATAAGCAGCTAATCTCATGGGTTCAGTCTGGCTACAATCTATACCTGCCAGCGTTCTTGGTCATTTCATGGTCCTGGGATCTTCGATGTCATGGTTTCCACTACAATTGAGATTGCACCTTCACCAATAGCCTCTCTTCAGGCAGATTCTGATCCTGCTACCAAGCATTGAGCCCTAATAATATTTTTACGTCCCTTTCATATTTTCAAAATCAGTTCCATGTGGGAAGCACACAACAGCCAAGTTCTGCTGTAGTTTTATATACAGAATCCATGTCATGACCTTGAGAAAACGTGGGGCAGCGTTCCTGGGGAAATAAAGGGGGTGGGAGAACCCGAATTCCACCAGAGTTCTGGTGCTCTGGATGGGCAGACTGGAGGATTGCCACGCTCCCTCCATGTGGCCCCAGGTGGGCATCTGGCTGTGGAAAGCCATGGAACCCCAGTCTGTGGGAGATGGAGAGGGAGGATTCCGAGGTCTCTGGTCCTCATGGAGGCCAGAGATGACAGGTGCTCAGTCTCAGACATCCGAGATATCGCTGTATATCTCAGAAGAGCTGAGAATGAAGTGGGGGCCCTGGAGGCAGCGGACAGGGGGAGAGGGGGCGCTTGGTGGTTCCCACGTGGGAGAGAGTCCTTGATCCAGTGGTGGCAGTTGGAAACGCTGGAAGGCCTTCCCAAAGGATATTAGACGTGTCTCTTTAGGGAAAGCCCATTCCATCGTTCAAGCACAGGGGTCTTGGTAAGCAGAGACAGTCCATGGTTTTAGAGCTTTATTGCAGAAAGGCAGAGAAAAAGAGAGAAGGTAGTGAAAGCAGGATCAGCCATTGCCACATTTAGGGAGGGAGAAGGAGAGCTAGAGATGAGAATAAAAGAGGTGAGAGCTTAAGAGAGAGAGATGGGCCAAGCAGCCCTTTATATAGTGGGCTGGGCTATCTTGCAGTTGCAGGGTAGCTGTGGGGAGGAGCATTCCTGGCTATTGTCAGGTAACTGTGAGGGTGGAGTCTAGCCTGAATGCCAGGAGCTTGGGACATTGTCTATGAGACTGATAGTCACAGGATTATGGAGTTGGGGGATCCATGGTGTCAGGCTCGGAGCATGTTTCTCTGGGAGCATGGATTACTGCTCTGTCCTGTGTAGAGTTTCTACTGGGTCTCTGGGGTAAGTCTTGCTCGACCAGAAGACAGGCTACCTTTCACAGTCCCACAAGAAAATTCTTCCCAGAAGAGTTTGACTCAGCCATGCTATTTTCTTATTAAGGACAGTAGATGTTTAGCTCTATATAACTAGCATCAATTGTCCCTGCAAAGTGAAGAACGTTTCACTTCTACAGATTCTTAATTCAAATATGTAACACAAATGGTCTTTCTTCCATCTTTATTCCCTCTGATACTTCGTATGCCAGACTTTCAGTATCTGCATTTTTCAGCATCCTTATCTTCCATCCTTCAATAAGAGCCCCCTAGCTTCTGATGGTAAATGGCTTTTCCAGACCAAGACTCCAAAACCTTTCTACAATACTCAACAAGAGCAACATAATCACTCTCCTCACAGCAACATAAAGCATCTGGTACCAATTTCTGTCCTTGCTTTCTTTCTATTATTGTGATGAACACTATGTCCAAAAGCAATTTGGGCAGAAAAAGGTTTACTCAATCTTAGAGCTTACAGTTCATCATGGAGCCAGGGAGTGAAGATAGAACATTGTTTACTGGCTTACTTCTCCTGCTTTCTTATGTAAGTCAGGGTGACCTGCCTAGAGGTGGTGCCACCCACAGTGGACATCAAGCAACTGTCAGAAGAATTCTCTAGAGACACGCCTATGGGCCTGTCCAGTGGAGCCATTTTCTTACTCTAGGTTCTCTTTTTCCAGGTGATTCGATTTTATGCCGAGTTGACAAGCAGTAACTACTAAAAATCTCATTCAGTGTGTTCAGTTTACCTTTTTTGTTTTCACAAATAGCAGACAAGGTTTAAAATTTTTATTAAAGATAATTTATAGATGCTTCTTTTACTTACATAAATATGTGGTACTTAATCCTAAAGTTCTAGTGTTCTTTATACCCTTGATGACTTGGTTTCCTGTTCAGCCATCTTCTATTGCATTGCAAGATATCATATTTCCATTGAACATTGAAGGAAATACTTGTTCTTAGAAGGATACCCATAAGTTATGTGTGTCTGTGTGTGTTGTGCCTTTTACATTTCCACATAATTATTCTAAAAGGTCCCATATATTTTTCACTTCCGTTGGTGGTGTTTCTTCTTTTGTTGAGTTACTATTTTTTATATCAATCTCAGTGGCTTGTTGAAAGATACTGAATACCAACTGTATATCTGATAGACTATCACTGCAATGCACAAATGAGAAACAATAAAATCAATATTGATAAATGATTCCTCCCTGCATAATCAACTTCCCTTTTTTACCTGCTTGCTATATGGAGTTTGAAATTTTTATGTTTTTAAGTAAAATATCTCAAATTTTGCAGACCAGGAAAGTATCTCAGTTCCACAGATGGCCAGCCTTTTTAAAGAGAGTGAAAGGAAAAAGTATGCAGATAAGAAGAAAACTAGAAAAATAAGATACAGAAGGAGAAATAGATATAGAAGATACTACTATGTGTGACTAGAAATACATGGCCTGATCAATCTCTATGCATGAATTTTTGTCTGACTTGGACTTGCACAGGTCTCATGCATTTATCACAACCATCATAGGTCCATATGTACAACTGTTCTGCTATGTTTGCATAGACTTTGTTGTCACCAACTAACTCTGCTCTTACAATTTTTCCACTTTCTCTTCTGCAAAATTTCCTGAGATGTCCCATTTTTGGCTGGTCATTGTGCAGTCTCTTATATCTGTATCTTGCTGGTTGTGGGTCTCTGTGTTCATTTCCATTGACTTCAAATAAAAGCTTCTCTTATGAGATTTGAGAAAGGCATTCACTTACAGGTATGGCAGTATGCCATTAAGAATTGATTTAATGCTATATCCAGTTATCAGACTAATATAGTAGGTTCTCCTTTGTTTCAGGTATAGATTTCATCTCAGAGATCAAGCCTTAAATCCAACCAGAAGATGAGTGGTTATTCCCATTCTATCCATGCCTCTATTGAGTCAGTGTTCATGACTTTCCAGGGCAGTTATTATTATGGCACTCAGAATTCACAGCTGGGTAAGACTGATGGCTATTTTTCTCCTCTGGTGGGGTACATAGCATCTTCCAGTCCTATGAAAACTAACCAGTAGAGATGAAGCATCTAAGTGAGTACAAGCTTGATTTCTTCACGATCATGACTTAAATGTATGGAATCTCTGTGATAAGTTCTTACCATCAAGTGTTGTAGTGAAACTAAGAGCACTGGCACTAGTCTGTAATGTTTGAGGAGTAGGGTCTATGGGACATCATTGGCCAACAATTCTGAAGAAGTAACCCATTATTTGCTCTGGACTTATTTGTTAGCCTATCATGCCTAGTAGGAGCATATTTTCCTGGTTATAGGATAACTTCATTAAAATCTTTTTATTTCTGTGATTGTATATCTTTTAGGAAACTTCTAGAGACCTCCATTTGACTTTGCTAAAAACTCTTCAGGGTTGGCTATCCTTTCCTTATGCAATAGCATAAAAGGATAAAAGGAAAGAGTAAAAACAGTAACCAATTCTCAATTGGTTCTTTGAAGTCAGTTTCCTTTTGTACAACCTCTGCAGCAGACCCAGGCAATGTCTCAATATCCCAAGAATTACTCTTATAGTACTATGTCCAGTGTTCTGAGGAGCTGCTAAACTGATTTCTAGAGTGGTTGTACCAGCTTGCAATCCCACCAGCAATGGAAGAGTGTTCCTCTTTCTCCACATCCTCACCAGCCTCGTCTGTCACCTGAGTTTTTGATCTTAGGCATTCTGACTGGTGTGAGGTGGGATCTCAGGGTCGTTTTGATTTGCATTTCCCTGATGACTAAGAATTTAAACATTTCTTTAGGTGCTTCTCAGCTATTCAGTATTCCTCAGTTAAGAATTCTTTCTTAGCTCTGTACACCCTTTTTAATAGGGTTGTTTGGTTTTCTGGAGTCTAACTTCTTGAGCCCTTTGCATATATTGGATCAGATGTAGGGTTGGTAAAGATCTTTTCCCAATCTGTTGGTTGCCATTTTGTCCTATTGACAGTGTCCTTTGCCCTACAGAAGCTTTGCAATTTTATGAGGTCCAATTTGTCGATTCTTAATCTTAGAGCACCTGAGAACCTAGCAATACCACTCCTGGGCATATAACTAGAAGATGCTCCAATGTGTAATAAAGACACATGATCCACTATGTTCATAGCAGCCTTATTTATAATAGCCAGAAGCTGGAAAGAACCCAGATGTCCCTCAACAGAGAAATGGATACAGAAAATGTGGTACATTTACACAATGGAGTATTATTCAGCTATTAAAAATGATGAATTCATGAAATTCTTAGGCAAATGGATGGAACTAGAAAATGTCATCGTGAGTGAGGTAACTTAATCACAAAAGAACACCCATGGTATGCACTCACTGGTAAGTGGATATTAGTCCAGAAGTTCGGGATACCCAAGATACGATTCACAGACCACATGAAGCTCAAGAAGAAGGAAGACCACAGCGTGGATACTTTGGTCCTTCTTAGAAGGGGAATCAAAATACCCATGGGAGCAGAAACTGAAGAAAAGGTCATCCATGGACTGTCCCACAGGGGATCCATCCCATATACAGTTACCAAATAGTTACCACTATTGTGGATGCCAACAAGTACTTGCTGACAGGAGCCTGATATAGCTGTCTCCTGAGAGGCTCTCCCAGTGTGTGACAAATACAGAAGTGGAGGCTTACAGCCATCCATTAGACTGAGCACAGGGTCCCCAGTGGAGGAGCTAGAGAAAGTACTGAAGGAGCTGAAGGGGTTTGCAGCCCCATAGGAGGAACAACAATATGAACCAACCAGTATCCCCAGAGCTCTCAGGGACTAAGCCATCAACCAAATAGTACACAAGGAGGGACTCAAGTCTTCAGCTGCATATGTAGCAGAGGATGACCTTGTGGGACATCAATGAGAGGAGAGGCCCTTGGCCTTGTGAAGGCTCGAAGCCCCAGTGTAGGGGAATGCCTGGGCAGGGAAGTGGGAGGGGGTGGGTTAGTGACCGGGGATGAGGGGAGGGATGGGATAGTGGGTTTTCAGAGGGGAAATGAGGAAAGGGGATAACATTTGAAATGTAAATAAAGAAAATATCTAGAAAAGAATTATTCTTATATAAGAAATAAAAGTATAAGAAAATTAAAGTTGATCAAGATGGTTTTTAGGCAGAAGAAAACAATGTTGGGAATATAGAGCTGAAAGATTTTCTTTCAGTGCTTTGTGGAAAGCACACTATTGTGCAGTTTGAGAGAAAAGTGAGTGATCAAGGCAGTCAATGATCATGTTTAGAGGCTTGGCTCCCAGGCTAGAGGAAATACCAGCAATGACATGCCAGTCACTGCATTTAAGGATAACATCCATTTTAACACCAGAAAATAAAGCCTAGTCAAAAATAAAATTTTAATGGTAGAATACTTGCCTAGCATGCATGGAAGTCTGTATTTGATCTCCATCACAATGGAAAATAAATATATGAACAGAGAACAAGTTTGCACAGGTTTACCTTTAACAAATGAGTAGCATGATGATTTTTGAGATGATATTTTCTCTTTTACCACTCAGCCACAAGGAAACATTTCTCAAAGCAAGTCAGATTTCTCCTTGTAATTGCTGAGTCCATTTCTTTTTTAATTTTGGAGTAAAAACAATTCAAGGACTTTTCACAAAGCAAGTCAAACATTTCTCCAAGCAAGTCAGCTTTCTCATTGCAGTCTCTGCCTCAAAATGGTTTCTAATTTTAGAGCAGAAACAGTTCAAGGACTCATTACCCTGCCTCTTTCTCATAGAGATAGAATCTGTTCATTTTATTATAGTCACCTGTATGATGAAGACATGATTGTTCGGTTATAATAATGCCTCAAGTGAGGTCTCTAGCAAGAGTATTCTTGAAGAGCAAAGTTTGAGATAATATATGATTTTCAAATATCCAGCTCATTTCTCTTTCACATTCCTTTTAAGAAATATTTTTATAAGGAAATCAGAATAGGGGTTCTTCAAAAGATTGAATTAAAAAAACCACCAAAAAAACAAACTAAAACTAGATATATTATAAAGCCCAGCTATAGCTCTTGGAATTTCTTCCCAAGATTCCAAGTCAATAAACTTCAGAGAAACAGGAATAGGGGAGAAATAGTGGCATTCTTACACAAAGGAATTATTTCCCCCACAGAGCAGAATGGAGTTATATTATTTGCAGGAAAATGGCTGTAATGAAGATTATCATATAAAATGAATGAGGTCAGTTTCAGAAAGACACACGCCAGTGTCACATGATTCTCTTGTTTCTGGATGCTAGGCATTGCATGTGCATCATATAATGTAGTATGTATGACATGAAAATAGAGGAAGGCTGTCTAAGAAATAAAAGGCACTAATGGAATGTGTGAGAGAAGAGAATTAGGGCATTGGGGAGGGGGGATAAAAAGTATAATACATGTGTGTGTGTGTGTGTGTGTGTGTGTGTGTGAAAATGGTCTTATGTAAAATAAAACTAAAATTAAAAGAAACAGTACTATAACCACTTGTGAGTCTATGTAATTCCCACCATCTGCTGCACAAGATTATTTCTCTAATTAGGATTGACTGTCACACTAATCTATTGATACTGTAAACTTAGAGGGAAGTTTGACACTATATCCATTTAGCAAAAATAATAGTAATAGTTACCCCTGCCTCCCTGGGCCAATAATCTCCAGTCACTGACTCCTGGACTGTTTACAGTACCAGTCATGTGTTTTCTTCTACCATGAAGTGGACCTGAAATTTAATTAGAAAGTGGTTCATCACTCCCATAACATTCCTGCTGCTCCTGTGCCTATGGGCATATCTGTATCTTGCCATGGTGGTCACTATTGTAGCTCTCATGGCTCACAGTAGCCTAAGACTGTTGTTAAATTTCCTCCCCTAGCAGCCTGAGTCACACTTCTGATACTATAACATGTAGTCAGCAAGGAGGAAGTTTCCTGATTAGTCCTGGCTTGATTGCTCTCAGTCCTGTGACCAAAATATGTGCGGTCTTCAGCAATGTTGTCCTGCCAGAAAGTTCTGGTGGGTAACCAAGAACAATGGCAATAGGTGACATTATTTCAGGAGTCTCTATGACTGCTCCAGATCCACACTCTAGGGGATGTGCCCCATAGCTGGCTCTGAGCTTTTTATTTGGCATGCTATTGCTTCTGGAAGAAGTATTATACTAATTCTCTCTGTATCTCTGTGTCTGTGTCTGTGTCTGTCTGTCTGTCTGTCTCTCTCTCTCTCTCTCTCTCTCTCTCTCTCTCTCTCTCTCTCTCTCTCTCTGTGTGTGTGTGTGTGTCTGTTCCTGCATGCACACACACACAATTTCCAAACATCCTTAGTGTTAGTTGTCCCTCTATCCACCTATCCTTTCTGCCATACCCTCTCCCTCCCTACGTTACTCTCTATTGTCCAGAAAAATGATATTGACTGAAAATTAACCATTTTCTTGCCTCCATTCATAAGGATGAATCATAGTGACATATTGATTTCAAATGTTTATCCCAGCTCATTACTCAGTGGCACCAAATGTGTGTACCTCTTTCCAGTTTACTAATAATGACTTTGTTGTATGAAAAAAAAAAAAAAAATTCACCCCCAGTCTCTCTATATTTAATCACAGCATTCAGCAGTTCGAGAAGTGGCCACAAGATGGCAGTAACGCAGCTGATGAAAAGCATAGCCAGCTCATTTCATTGCATGCTGAAGCAATGTGTGAGAACAGAGGCATTTGTTTTCTTATTGGCTGGTAAGATAACCTAGGAAGCTACGATAACTGTTAGAGAAAAGGGACAACCTGGAAATACAAACAGCTTGCTTGGCAAGAGATTGCAAGTCTGCATTGATCCCAGGCAGGAAGAATGATGAAGACATCCCTTCACACTGTATTCCTATTCTTGTGGCTGTGGATGGACTGTGAGTTGGAAGATTTGGGTCAAGAGAAAAAAAAAAATTGGTGGATGTTAGACATCTATGGGCAATCGATTTTATACAGTTCCTTCTAGTTGTGGACAAAGAGATTTAGCAGAGTACTGCCTGACTGCTCCTCTCCTTTCTGTTTTTCTTTCTGTGTAGGGGAGAGCCATGGAGAGCAGGTCGAGCAGCACCATTCTACACTGAGTGTTCGAGAGGGAGACAGCGCTGTCATCAACTGCACTTACACAGATACTGCTTCATCCTACTTCCCGTGGTACAAGCAAGAAGCTGGAAAGAGTCTCCACTTTGTGATAGACATTCGTTCAAATGTGGACAGAAAACAGAGCCAAAGACTTACAGTTTTATTGGATAAGAAAGCCAAACGATTCTCCCTGCACATCACAGCCACACAGCCTGAAGATTCAGCCATCTACTTCTGTGCAGCAAGCACACACTGTTTCCTAGGCACCTGCAGCCTATCCTCAAACTTGCTATGGGGGCTGGAGCCCCATCCACATCCTGTGTCTTGTAGTAAAGCATTTGTTGTATTGTTTATTTGCAATGGAAACTATAACATACAGATATTTAAAACATAAATGAGAAAGTTTGGCTCAGTGTGTGTGTGTGTGTGTGTGTGTATGTGTGTGTGTGTGTGTGTGTGAGAGAGAGAGAGAGAGAGAGAGAGAGAGAGAGAGAGAGAGAGAGAGAGAGAAGTGGTTCATACCTTTAATCCCAGAACCCAGGAGGCGGAGGCGGAGGCGGAGGCGGAGGCAGGTGGATCTGAGTTCAAGGCCATCCAGGGTTACACAGAGAAACCTTATTTTGAGAAACAACTCCTAAATAGTTTTTTTTTTTTAATTTAAAATTCCTAACAAAATTTTTGTATACTCATATGTCTTAATTACTTTTGAAGTGCTGTGAAGAGATACCATGACCAAGGTAACTTATAAAAAGAAATCTTTAACTGGGGGGGCTTACAGTCTCAGAGGATGAGTCTATGATCATCATGGCAGGGAGCATGGTAACAATCAGGTAGGCGTGATGCCAGATGAGTTGTTGAGGGCTTACATGTAGAGATGAAAGCCACAAAGCACGGTAGGAGAGAGAGAGAGAGAGAGAGAGAGAGAGAGAGAGAGAGAGAGAGAGAGAGAGAGAGAGAGAGATTGATTCCCAGTGACACTCCTACAACAAGGCCACATTGGAGACCTAATTTCTCCCAAACATCTACCAAATGGGGACAAAACATCCAAAAATATGATCCTATGGGGTTCTTCTCATTCCAACCACCACAAGGCATGGGAGCTACACTATCTTTGGGTATATGGTTCCCATATTTAGAATACAATTAGAAATAATTCTGTTTTAGGGAAGTGGCATTAATAGTTCCTCATCCAGGGTTCATTGATTAATTAGACAAGTATAATTATTAGACAAGTATGGGACAGGCCTAGAGTACTCGACGCAGATTCCATCATGTTGAGTGGGCCTTGTGCTGACTAGTTTTATGTCAATTTTACACAAGCTGAAGTCTTCTTTGGATAATGGCAATAGACTCTATAGTTTGGGAGGGTTCATGGACTCCCTTGATCAACAATTCAAAAGGAGATATGCCTGGAACTAGGGTGTTTTGGAAGGTGGGGTTGTTTTTGTTGGGAATAATTATCACATCACAATGTCATAATTTCTGTAAAATATATGCATGTATATATACAGATGCACTTACATATGTAATTTTAAGTAAACATAAGTTAGTATGATCCTCTATGACTCTTTCAAACATGCCTAAAGTTTCTCCCTCCCTCCCTCCCTCCCTCCCTCCCTCCCTCCCTCCCTCCCTCCCTCCCTCCCTCCCTCCCTCCCAATGTATGTTGCTTTCTGCTCATCAGGTAAGTGTTCCTCCATGTCACCTATGTCTCCTTAATAGCTCCAGCCTATACTATCCTCCTTTGAAGACCCTGATGGTTTCTTTTAACTTTCCTGGTGTCTGCAGCTACTCCAGGTGATACATTCAGAGCTGAAGATTCAGAGATGGGTTCTGGAAACAAATGAGTATATGTAGCATTTGTCTTTCTGGGCCTGGGATACTTTACTCAGTATAATATTTTCTTGATCCATCCATTTACTTCCAAATTCTACAATGTTAATTTTCTTTTCAGCCGAATGGTATTCCAATATGTACTGTGCCACACTTTCCCTATCTGAGAATCTGTTGAAGGACATTTAGTTTATTTCTGTTTTCTAGCTACCATGAATAGAGCAGCAATGAATATGGCTGAGCAAGGATCTGTGGAGTAGGATGTCAAGTCTCTTGGGCATGTGCCAAGGAGAGGTATAGATGAGTCATGTGGTAGATCTACTTTTAGCTTTTAGAAGATTAACCACATTGATTTCCACAAATGCAAACGTTTGCAGTAACACCAGTGTGCATGAGTGTTCTTCTTTCCCCATGTCCTCGTAAACACATTCACTGTCAGGTGGGTTTTGTTTGTTTGTTTTTTTATCTTGATCATTCTTCCCCAGGTAAAATGAAATCTCAAAGTAGTAGAAAAATGAAATTGGACCCATACTTACCACCTTCACAAAAATTAACTTGAAATGGATCAAGGACCTCTATATAAAGCCTACAGTGTTGAAACTGCTGTGAGCAAACATGTGCACCATTTGAATTGCATTTCCCTAATTGCCAAAGTCATTGAACAGTCCTTCTGATATTCCTTAGATATTTTTTTTAATTAGGTAATTTCCTCAATTACATTTCCAATGCTATCCAAAAAGTCCCCAATACACTCCCCCCCCAGTCCCCCACCCACCCACCCCCACCCCTTGGCCCTGGCATTCCCCTGTACTGGGGCATATAAAGTTGGCAAGTCCAATGGGCCTCTCTTTCCAGTGATGGCCTACTAGGCCATCTTTTGATACAAATGCAGCTAGAGTCAAGAGCTCTGGGGTACTGGTTAGTTCATAATAATGATCCACCTATGGGGTTGCAGTTCCCTTTAGCTCCTTGGGTACTTTCTCTAGCTCCTCCATTGGGGGCCCTGTGATCCATCCAATAGCTGACTGTGAGCATCCACTTCTGTGTTTGCTAGGCCCCGGCATTGTCTCACAAGAGACAGCTATATCTGGGTCCTTTCAGCAAAATCTTGCTAGTGTATGCAATGGTGTCAGCGTTTGAAAGCTGATTATGGGATGGATCCCTGGATATGGCAGACTTTAGATGGTCCATCCTTTCTTCATAGCTCCAAACTTTATCTCTGTAACTCTTTCCATGGGTGTTTTGTTCCCAATTCCAAGAAGGGGCACAGTGTCCACACTTTGGTCTTTGTTCTTCTTGAGTTTCATGCATTTAACAAATTATTGATATTCTTATTTCTTCTTTTGGAAACAGTCTGTTCAGATCCATGGTCCATTTTTAAATTGTGTCATTTGCTTTGACTTGTTTGTATATTCTGGATATTAATCCTCTATCAGCTGTATAGCTGGAAAAGATTCTCTCCAGCTCTGTGGTGAGTCTGTTCTCCTCTCTGTTGCTTCCTTTTCTGTTCAGAAGCTTTTGGTTTCAGAGGTCTTTTTGGTCAATCTTTGACATTAATTCCCGGGTAAATGGGTTCCTGTTTAGAAAGGAACCTAAGCCCACACCTGGGATTGCCTGTTCTTCCAGCAGATTCATTGTTTCAGGCTTCACTTCCCTCTCTCACTGCTGGGATCACATCTGGATTAAATCTGTGTAACTCTTGTGCATATTGGCACACTCTCTGAGTTCTGCTCTATCTGTGTCTGGAAGATAGTGTTTGCTTGGAATCACTCATCACCTATGGCACTAGCAGTCTTTCTGCCTCCTCTCCCACATAGATCCCTTGAAGGGGAGAGCTTTGATGAAAAAGTTTTATTTAGGACTGAGTGCTCCAGAGTCACATTCTACACAATGACCAGCTGAGGGGCGTTATGTTAATTCCCATACACGGCTTGAAAAAGCTTCTCTGGTGAGGATTGAGCAACACACGGATTTATGTACATAACAGAATGCCACTAGAAATTATTTTAGTGCTATGTTCCTTTAGCAAAACAACAGTAGTAGGTTTCCTCCTCCTCATTGCTGTAGCTAATCTCCGGTTCTTAGGCACTGCAGCAGTGTCAGGAATGGGTTATAGCTCATGGAGTGGGCCAGTACAGTAAGAACGCGGTTGCTTACTTCTGTAACTTTTGTGCTACTATTTCAGCAGTATATTTTGCAGGCAGGCCACTGTTCTAGTTCTCGGGGTTTGCAGCTGGAAGATATGGATTATTGCCTTTCTCTGATAGTGTGGAAAGGACCTTCCAATGACATCAATGCTCGTCAGGTGGAGACACGTTTCTAGATAGGCACCAGCTCAGGGTCTCCATATTTGATGCCATACGTAAGTGTTTTTTTTTTATTACCTTTGTTTTTATTACATATTTTACTCAATTACATTTCCAATGCTATCCCAAAAGTCCCCCATACCCACCCCCACTTTCCTACCCACCCATTCCCATTCTTTTGGCCCTGGAGTTCCCCTGTACTGGGGCATATAAAGTTTGCAAGTCCAATGGTCCTCTCTTTCCAGTGATGGCCGACAAGGCCGTTTTTCGATACATATGCAGCTAGAGACAAGAGCTCCGGGGTACTAGTTAGTTCATCATGTTGTTCCAACTATAGGGTTGCAGATCCCTTTAACTCCTTGGGTACTTTCTCTAGCTTCCCCATTGGGAGCCCTGTGATCCATCCAATAGCTGACTGTGAGCATCCACTTCTGTGTTTGCTAGGCCCCGGCATAGTCTCACAAGAGACAGCTATATCTGGGTCCTTTCAGCAAAATCTTGCTAGTGTATGCAATGGTGTCAGCGTTTGGAAGCTGATTATGGGATGGATCCCTGGATATGGCAGTCTCTAGATGGTCCCTCCTTTCATCACAGCTCGAAACTTTGTCTCTGTAACTCCATCCATGGGTGTTTTGTTCCCAATTCTAAGGAGGGGCATAGTGTCCACACTTCAGTCTTCATTCTTGAGTTTCATGCATTTAGCAAATTGTATCTTATACTTGGGTATCCTAAGTTTTGGGCTAATATCCACTTATCAGTGAATACATATTGTGTGAGTTCCTTTGTGATTGTGTTACCTCAATCAAGATGATGCCCTCCAGGTCCATCCATTTGGCTAGGAATTTCATAAATTCATTCTTTTTAATAGCTGAGTAGTACTCCATTGTGTAAATGTACCATAATTTCTGTATCCATTCCTCTGTTGAGGGGCATCTGGGTTCTTTCCAGCTTCTGGCTATTATAAATAAGGCTGCTAGGAACATAGTGGATCATGTGTCCTTCTTACCGGTTGGGACATCTTCTGGATATGTGCCCAGGAGAGGTATTGCTGGATCCTCCAGTAGTACTATGTCCAATTTTCTGAGGAACCGCCAAACTGATTTCCAGAGTGGTTGTACAAGCTTGCAATCCCACCAACAATGGAGGAGTGTTCCTCTTTCTCCATATCCTCGCCAGCATCTGCTGTCACCTGAATTTTTGATCTTAGCCATTCTGACTGGTGTGAGGTGGAATCTCAGGGTTGTTTTGATTTGCATTTCCCTGATGATTAAGGATGTTGAACATTTTTTCAGATGCTTCTCAGCCATTCCGTATTCCTCAGGTGAGAATTCTTTGTTCATTTCTGAGACCCAGTTTTTCATGGGGTTATTTGATTTTCTGGAGTCCGCCTTCTTGAGTTCTTTATATATATGGATATTAGTCCCTTATCTGATTTAGGATTGGTAAAGATCCTTTCCCAATCTGTTGGTGTTTTTTTTTTTTTTGTCTTATTGATGGTGTCTTTTACCTTGCAGAAGCTTTGCAGTTTCATGAGGTCCCACTTGTTAATTCTCGATCTTACAGCACAAGCCATTGCTGTTCTATTCAAGAATTTTTCCCCTGTGCCCATATCTTCTAGGCTTTTCCCCACTTTGTCCTCTATAAGTTTCAGTGTCTCTGGTTTTATGTGAAGTTCCTTGATCCACTTAGACTTGACCTTAGTACAAGGAGATAGGAATGGATCGATTCACATTCTTCTACATGTTAACAACCAGTTGTGCCAGCACCATTTGTTGAAAATGCTGTCTTTTTTCCACTGGATGGTTTTAGCTCCCTTGTCGAAGATCAAGTGACCATAGGTGTGTGGGATCATTTCTGGGTCTTCAATTCTATTCCATTGGTCTACTTGTCTGTCACTATACCAGTACCATGCAGTTTTTATCACAATTGCTCTGTAGTAAAGCTTTAGGTCCGGCATGGGGATTCCAGCAGAGGTTCTTTTATCCTTGAGAAGAGTTTTTGCTATCCTAGGTTTTTTGTTATTCCAGATGAATTTGAAGATTGCACTTTCTAATTCGTTGAAGAATTGAGTTGGAATTTTGATGGGGATTGCATTGAATCTGTAGATTGCTTTTGGCAAGATAGCCATTTTTACAATGTTGATCCTGCCAATCCATGAGCATGGGAGATCTTTCCATCTTCTGAGATCTTCTATAATTTCTTTCTTCAGAGAATTGAAGTTTTTGTTATACAGATCTTTCACTTCCTTAGTTAGAGTCACGCCAAGATATTTTATATTATTTGTGACTATTGAGAAGGGGGTTGTTTCCCTAATTTCTTTCTCAGCCTGTTTATTCTTTGTGTAGACATAGGCCATTGATTTGTTTGAGTTAATTTTATATCCATCTATTTCACCGAAGCTGTTTATCAGGCTTAGGAGTTCTCTGGTGGAATTTTTAGGGTCACTTATATATACTATCATATCATCTGCAAAAAGTGATATTTTGACTTCATCTTTTCCAATTTGTATCCCTTTGATCTCCTTTTGTTGTCGAATTGCTCTGGCTAGGACTTCAAGTACGATGTTGAATAGGTATGGAGAAAGTGGACAGCCTTGTCTAGTCCCTGATTTTAGAAGGATTGCTTCAAGCTTCTCACCATTTACTTTGATGTTGGCTACTGGTTTGCTGTAGATTGTTTTTATCATGTTTAGGTATGGGCCTTGAATTCCTGATATTTCCAAGTCTTTTATCATGAATGGGTGTTGGATATTGTCAAATGCTTTTTCCACATCTAACGAGATGATCATGTGGTTTTTGTCTTTGAGTTTGTTTATATACTGGATTACGTTGATGGATTTCCATATATTGAACCATCCCTGCATCCCTGGGATGAAACCTACTTGGTCAGGATGGATGATTGTTTGGATGTGTTCTTGGATTCGGTTAGCAAGAACTTTATTGAGGATTTTTGCATCAATATTCATAAGGGATATTGGTCTGAAGTTTTCTATCTTTGTTGGGTCTTTTTGTGGTTTAGGTATCAGAGTAATTTTGGCTTCATAGAATGAGTTGGGTAGAGTACCTTCTGTTTCTATTTTGTGGAATAGTTTGTGAAGAACTGGGATTAGATCTTCTTTGAAGGTCTGATAGAACTCTGCACTAAACCCATCTGGTCCTGGGCTTTTTTTAGTTGGGAGACTATTAATGACTGCTTCTATTTCTTTGGGGGATATAGGGCTGTTTAGATCATTAACCTCATCTTGATTCAACTTTGGTACCTGGTATCTGTCTAGGAACTTCTCCATTTCATACAGGTTCTCCAGTTTTGTTGAGTATAGCCTTTGGTAGAAGGATCTGATGGTGTTTTGGATGTCTTCAGGATCTGTTGTTATGTCTCATTTTTCATTTCTGGTTTTGTTAATTAGAATGCTTTCCCTGTGCCCTCTAGTGAGTCTGGCTAAGGGTTTATCTATCTTGTTGATTTTCTCAAAGAACCAGCTCCTTGATTGGTTGATTCTTTGAATAGATCTTCTTGTTTCCACTTGGTTGATTTAGCCCCTGAGTTTGATTATTTCCTGCCGTCTACTCCTCTTGGGTGAATTTGCTTCCTTTTGTTCTAGTGCTTTTAGGTGTGTTGTCAAGCTGCTAATGTGTGCTCTCTCTAGTTTCTTTTTGGAGGCACTCAGAGCTATGAGTTTTCCTTTTAGAAATGCTTTCATTGCGTCCCATAAGTTTGGGTATGTTGTGGCTTGATTTTCATTGAACTCTAAAAAGTCCTTAATTTCTTTCTTTATTCCTTCCTTGACCGAGGTATCATTGAGAAGAGTGTTGTTCAGTTTCCACGTGAATGTTGGCTTTCTATTATTCATTTTCTTATTGAAGATCAGCCTTGGTCCATGGTGATCTGATAGGATGCATGGGACAATTTCAATATTTTTGTATCTGTTGAGGCCTGTTTTGTGACCAATTATGTGGTCAATTTTGGAGAAGGTACCATGAGGTGCTGAGAAGAAGGTATATCCTTTTGTTTTAGGATAGAATGTTCTGTAGATATCTGCCAGATCCATTTGATTCATAACTTCTGTTAGTTTCACTGTGTCCCTGTTTAGTTTCTGTTTCCATGATCTGTCCATTGGTGAAAGTGGTGTGTTGAAGTCTCCCAATATTATTGAATGAGGTGCAATGTGTGCATTGAGTTTTACTAAAGTTTCTTTAATGAATGTGGCTGCCTTTGTATTTGGAGCACAGATATTCAGAATTGATAGTTCCTCTTGGAGGATTTTACCTTTGATGAGTATGAAGTGCCCCTCCCTGTCTTTTTTGATGACTTAGGGTTGGAAGTCAATCTTATCAGATATTAGAATGGCTACTCCAGCTTGTTTCTTCATACCATTTGCTTGGAAAATTGTTTTCCAGCCTTTCATTCTGAGGTAGTGTCTATCTTTTTCTCTGAGATGAGTTTCCTGTAAGCAGCAAAATGTTGGGTTTTGTTTGTGTAGCCAGTTTCTTAGTCTATGTCTTTTTATCAGGGAGTTGAGTCCATTGATATTAAGAGATATTAAGGAAAAATAATTGTTGTTTCCTGTTATTTTTGTTGTTAAAGTTGGCATTCTGTTCTGTGGCTGTCTTCTTTTAGGTTTGTTGAGGGATTACCTTCTTGTTGTTTCTAGGGTGTGGTTCCCGTCCTTGTATTGTTTTTTTTTCTGTTATTATCCTTTGAAGGGCTGGATTCGTGGAGAGATAATGTGTGAATTTGGTTTTGTCGTGGAATACTTTGGTTTCTCCATCTATGTTAATTGAGAGTTTGGCTGGGTATAGTAGCCTGGGCTGGAATTTGTGTTCTTTTAGTGTCTGGATAACTAAAGGATCTTCTGGCTTTCATAGTCTCTGGTGAAAAATCTGGTGTAATTCTGATAGGCTTGCCTTTATATGTTACTTGGCCTTTTTCTCTTACTGCTTTTAGTATTCTATCTTTATTTAGTACATTTGTTGTTCTGATTATTATGTGTCGGGAGGTATTTCTTTTCTGGTCCAGTCTATTTGGAGTTCTGTAGGCTTCTTGTATGTTCATGGGCATCTCTTTCTTTAGATTTGTGAAGTTTTCTTCTATAATTTTGTTGAAGATGTTCGCTGGTCCTTTGAGTTGAAAATCTTCATTCTCATCCACTCCTATTATCCGTAAGTTTGGTCTTCTCATTGTGTCCTGTATTTCCTGGATGTTTTGAGTTAGGATCTTTTTGCATTTTCCATTTTCCTTGATTCTTGTGCCGATGTTCTCTATGGAATCTTCTGCACCTGAGATTCTCTCTTCCATCTCTTGTATTCTGTTGCTGATGCTTGCATCTATGGTTCCAGATTTCTTTCCTAGGGTTTCTATCTCCAGTGTTGCCTCATTTTGGGTTTTCTTTATTGTGTCTACTTCCCTTTGTAGGTCTAGTATGGTTTTGTTCATTTCCATCATCTGTTTGGATGTGTTTTCCTGATTTTCTTTAAGGACTTCTACCTGTTTGATTGTGTTATCCTGTTTTTCTTTAAGGACTTGTAACTCTTTAGCAATGTTCTCCTGTAATTCTTTAAGTGAGTTATTAAAGTCCTTCTTGAAGTCCTCTACCATCATCATGAGATATGCTTTTAAATCCAGGTCTAGCTTTTCAGGTGTGTTGGGGTGCCCTGGACTGGGCAAAGTGGGAGTGCTGGGTTCTGATGATGGTGAGTGGTCTTGGTTTCTGTTAGTAAGATTCCTACGTTTACCTTTCGCCATCTGGTAATCTCTGGAGTTGTTATAGTTGTCTCTGTTTAGAGATTGTTCTTCTGGTGATTCTGATTACCGTCTATCAGCAGACCTGGGAGACAGGCTCTCTCCTCTGAGTTTCAGTGGTTAGAGCACTCTCTGCTGACAAGCTCTCCTCTTAATGGGAAGGTGTACAGATATCTGGTGTTTGGACCTCCTCCTGGCCGAAGAAGAACGCCCAAAACAGGACCTTTCCCAGATGCTGTGCTGTTTTGGCAGGTTACAGAAGCTGTCAGCTTCTGTGGTGCACACTCTCACCTGTGCAGACTAAGTTCCTAAGTTCGGCGGATTACCGGATCCAAGATGGCGCTCCCGTGCAGGGTGGACCACTGTCCTCTGGCTGGGAGGGTGCTGGATGTCTGCGGCCCCAAAAGGGTTCTGCCTCAGAGGCTCTGTGGCTCCCGCCTGTCCCAGAAGCTGTCTGCCTCTGTGGTGCACACTCTCACCTGTGCAGTCTAATTTCCTAAGTTCGGAGGAGTCCAGGATCCAAGATCCATACGTAAGTGTTGTCGTCTTCAGCAATGGGATCTAGCTATCAGGTTGTGTAGAGTAGCACATAGCCTTGGCAATAGCCTGTGATGCTTAGTGGTTTTCACAGGGCCTCTTCAGTTATTGATTCAGCAAGATGTAAACTGGCCATGGCATTGTAGGTTTTAACTCTGTGATGTAAGATGTCTAGTTGGAGCGTTTTCTGCCCTATTATTTAGTGACTCCGTTTAGATTCATTTTTATATATGTGTATATTTTAGGAGCTTCTACAATAGTAGGCTTTCATGAGGATTTATTTTAATGGCCTTTAGTGTTAGTTGTCCCTTCCCACATTCCCTCCGTTACCTTTCTCTCCCACCCCCTTCCTATTTAATCCTCCTAGTCTAGCTTTCTCTTTGACTCTCTAAAGTCTATCTCCTCTTTCTTGGGAAATCCTCTCCTCCCACTAAGTCCCTCATCTGGCACTTTTGTGATTTTTTTCTTTTAATTTTGGATTGTAGCATGTCTATCAAAGGTTTAAAAATGAATGTCCTCTTATAAGAGAAAACAGGTAGTATTTGTTTTATTTGGAGAGGGGGACCTAGGTTGTCTCACTCAGGTTACTTTTTTCTAGCTCAGTCCAGTTATTTTCAAATTTTATAATTTCAGTTTTAACAGCAGAATAATATTCCATTGTGTAAGTGTATCATACCATCATCATCATCCATTCATCAGTTGATAAATATCTAGGATGTTCCCAGTTCCTATCTCCTGTGAATAAGGTAGCAATGAACATGGGTGAGTGCATGTGTCTCTACTAGTATGTGGAGTCCTTTGGGTACCAAGAGTGATAAAGCTGGAACTTGTAGTAGGTCTATTTCCAGCTTCTTGGGAAATTGACACCTGGATTTCTATGGTAGCTGTACAAGTTTTCACAACCACCAAATAATAAATAACTATTTCCCATTCCTTGTATCCTCACCAACACATCCTGCTGTTAGTATTATTGATTTTGACCATTTTGACTTAGATAAGAAAATCCTCCGGAAACCCCCTACCATGTTCTCCCTCCCCCTGCCTCTATGAGAGTGCTCCCCCACCCACCTACATCCACCTTCCTGTCCTGGTATTCCTCTATACTAGGGCATCTAACCTTCTCAGGCCCAAGGGCCATTCCTCCCACTGATGTCCAACAAAGCCATTCTCTGCCACATGTGTGGCCAGAATCATGGGTCACTCCATGTGTACTCTTTGTTTGGTGGTCCAGTCCCCAGGAGCTCCAGGAGGTCTGGCCAGTTGACACTGTTGCCCCCCCCCCGGGCCACAACCCCCCTCAGCTCCTTCAGTCCCTTCTCCAGCTCCTCCATCTGGGACCCCATGCTCAGTCTAATGTTTAGCTGTGAGCATCTGCCTCCGTATTTGTCAGGCTCTGACAGAGTCTCTCAGGAGACAGCCATTTAAGGCTCTTCCTGGCATCCGCAATAGCGTCCGGGCTTGTATATGGGATGGATCCACAGGTTGGGCGGTCTCTGAATGGCTTTTTCTTCAGTCTCTGCTCTACACTTTGTCTCCAAATTTCCTTCTGTGAGTATTTTGTTCACCCTTCTAAGAAGCACTGAAGCATCCATACTTTGGTCTTCTTTCTTCTTGAGCTTCATATGGTCTGTGTATTGTATGTTGGGTATTCTGAACTTTTGGGTGAATATTCACTTACCAATGAGTGCATAATGTGTGTGTTCTTTTGTGACTGGGTCACCTCACTCAGGATGATATTTTCAAGTTCCATCCATTTTCCTGCGAATTTCATGAAGTCATTATTTTTAATAGCTGAGTAGTACTCCATTGTGTAAATGTACCATATTTTCTGTACCCATTCCTCTGTTGAGGGACATTTGGATTGTTTCTAGCTTCTGTCTATTATAAATATGGATGCTATGAACAAAATGGAGCATGTGTCCTTATTACATGTTGGAGCATCTTCTGGGTATATGCCCAGGAGTGGTGTCACTGGGTCCTCAGGTGGTACTATGTCTAATTTTCTGAGGAACTGCAGATTGATTTCCAGAGTGGTTGTACCAGCTTGCAATTCCACCATCAACGGAGGAGTGTTCCTCTTGACAGCTTTTTAACTTGCATTTCTGTAATGGCTACATATATTGAACAATTCCTAATGGTTTTTTTTTTTTTTTAGCCATTTGTGTTTTATCTTTTGAGAACACTCTGCTCAGTTATGTATCTAGGTTTTTCTTTGAGCAATTGTTCTCTTGATCTTCCATTTTAAAATGTATATAATTAAGTACTAGCCCTCTATCAGATGTGTAATTGATAAAGCTCTCTCCCCATTCTGTAGGCTGCCACTTTATCTGAATGATGTGCCAAAAATCTGATGTTCCTAGGTGTGTGAAATTATGTCTGAAACTTCAAATCGATTCCCGCGATGAATGTGTCTGTTTTTATGCCAATAAAAACCACAAGTACTGTGTGGGACAGATATGGATAGAATGGCTATCTTTGTCTTGTTTCTGATTTTAGTGGAAGTGATTTAATCCAGCACCATGGCTGCTTTGGCAAGGGATCACATCCAAAGACCTTCAAGGTCTATATGATCTGGCCAGAATGTAGACATGCCCTGGATTACAGTATGATCTGGCTGGAATACAGACGTGCCCTTAGTATGCACCTTTAATCCTCAGCAATGAAGGTAACATTATTTTGTAGAAAGAAGGAGCCATGTTTGAAAGTGGCATCTAATTAAGTAACAGACAAAGTGATGATTCAGAGAAAGATTTGACAGAATGAGTCAGAGCTAGGCTTTTAAAGTGTCTATTGAGATATCAGTTGTTAACATTATAGGTTTTTTAAATGTAGCTTGTGGTTTTTCCATCACTTCCTTTAGTACCCCTTCCTTGTTTGTTTTCTGGATATTTAATATTTTATCAACAATATGCTACAGGGCATGGTTTTGGTGCTTTATATTTTTGTATTCTCTGTGCTTTTGCTTTTTATCTGTTTGGGTGTGTTTTGCCTTAATATAGATGGTCTGTAATGCATTCACACTAAGTGTACTAGTAAATTTTATTATGGAGTTAGTAATAGCTAACCTTAGCCCAACAGCTAAAATATGGCACATAAAAGTTTTTAATCTTAATAGAAATTAATATTTATGTCAAGAAATATTATTGCAGTTCTACACTAACAACACAGCAAGATTTAAAAACTATACTCTTCTGTCCAAGAAATTCAAGAAATTATTGACTGTCTACTGTGCAACATATTTTATGATGGAAACTTACTCTATTTTATAGCCCTCCACAGTTCTAGCATAAAAAGTCGCATTTTATGTACCTATGTTTATCTGCTATGTGCCAATCCATGCTCTTATCAATAAACCAATCATAATTAGTCCTTAGAAGTCCACTGGAAAAAAATGACAGATTGTGAGTTCCTTTTGTCCAGCCTCACCCTTCACATAGTTCTAAATTAGCACCCACTGCTGCCATATGGAGATTTTTATACAGCCCCAGGATTGCTACCATCAACATGTTCTTGCTGTCCCAAAATCGCATTCTCTGACTCCTTCTTCCACATCTCACCTTAAGTTGCTATATGTGCCCAAGGTTAGAATGGTGGAGCTTGGCCAATAAACTATCCTGTATTGTAACTTACCCTTTCCTTGCAAGAGGAACATCAAGGTGGTGCTTAGGAGCCTTAAAAAGGCAGCGACTTTGCAATCCTTGTAAGTTATAAGTAAGGTGCACTGCATGCTCAGATAGAAAGTTTACCACCTCCAACATGTCATAGTGGGGGCTTGACTGAAGTTGAAGGAAAACACATATGGGGTTGTGAAAAAAAAAACATGTTATGTACATGCATAAAATTCTCAACCAATGAGTTAAAAATTGGTAGTAACATTTTAAGTAATAGTAAGTGCATTCATAGTTGTTGAATCTATAGAACTCTCCATTCTGTGAAAATAAACCTCCATACTTTTCAAAAAACCTAGTTTCATCCAGTCCTTATGTTGCTGTCATGTATAGGAATAAATTTTATAACTGATGTTCTCCAAGTTTCATAGCGTGGTTCTGTACAGAAGTTCTGCTGAGGTGACTTGTGAAGTGGAAGAGAAGAAGGTACACACGAACTCAAAGAATAGCAGGCAAAGTAACGGAACTGATCACTTGTGTCTGTATCTGAGGAATTACCACAGCTTGATTCTGCATGGATGGCCTTCTTTATCCATGGAAAGTGGGTGTCAGCCAAGCCCAAGTGCTGATTAATGTGGAAAGTATCCCTTGTGCTGGACCACCATAAAGCACAGCATGAGCATCTGCCTAACGGTTGGTAATCCCGTGTTGAAGACAAAGAAGTTATGAGTAAATAAGACCTCGATATCAGATCATAGGGATTTAATTATTTCTGTTATGGAGCTTGTTCTGTCTAGAATTCATACTTTCGACTTTTCAGTGACTCTGAAGTATTAATAGGTAATAGGGGGCTGGAGAGATGGCTCAGTGGGTAAGAGCACCCGACTGCTCTTCCGAAGGTCCAGAGTTCAAATCCCAGCAACCACATGGTGGCTCACAACCATCCATAACGAGATCTGGCGCCCTCTTCTGGAGTGTCTGAAGACAGCTACAGTGTACTTACATATAATAAATAAATAAATTAAAAAAATAGGTAATTGTATGTGGATTATAGAACACGAAAAACTTTTGTTGAAAGATGGCAATCTTAAAATATAGTTATTAGAGAACAGAGCAAATATGGCTGTTCAAGTAGTGACTTTGCACTCAAACCCTGGTATTCTTTATTTTTATTTTCTTTGACAAATATAAATTGTTATTTTGTATATGTCAATAACTCCTTTACATGTTCTGAAAAATAGAATCAATCAGCATGAATTGACTTCTTATTGCTTTCTGTGATTTAAACCTGAAGCACTTTTATGGGATTTCCGTGGACTGCAGGCTGGCTCACAATAGATGCCCGGACATGTAAAGGTCTGTGTAATTTCTATGTATGTGCTTAGAGCTGTAATCTGAAGGAAAACAACCTTGAGATGCTTTCCGTTTAAAGTGGAGACAGTCTCTCTCTATGTTGGAACTCTATTTGTAAAGCAGGATAGTTCCAAAATCACGGAGCTATACCCTGATAGCTGTCTTTGGACATAAAGGACTGAAAGACTGACATACCCTTTATTGGTAAGATCAGGGAGAGAGCTCACGGTAATATCCATCCTCAGTTCAGCTCCTGTCCACCAGGGGGCGCAGATGCCTAATACCGGCTTGTTTCCTGGGTGGTTTATGTCTAAGATGACTCACAGTTTCTCCCAGTTGACACTTCTTCATGCTAAGCATCAAGACCACTTTCTAGATGACACTAAAGATGGACTCTTCTCCAGGCTTCGTGGCTGTGATACTTCTCATACTCGGTAAGTAAACAGAGAAGTCTTTAGCGGTAAGTTATCTTCAAGGCAACACAGAGCTCATCTCCCTCTCCCTTTCTTGCTTCCCTTTGCACTGCAGGAAGGACCCACGGAGATTCCGTGACTCAAACAGAAGGCCAAGTGACCGTCTCAGAAAGCAAGTCCCTGATAATAAATTGCACGTATTCAGCCACAAGCATAGGTTACCCTAATCTTTTCTGGTATGTTCGATATCCTGGAGAAGGTCTACAACTCCTCCTGAAAGTCATTACGGCTGGCCAGAAGGGAAGCAGCAGAGGGTTTGAAGCCACATACAATAAAGAAGCCACCTCCTTCCACTTGCAGAAAGCCTCAGTGCAAGAGTCAGACTCGGCTGTGTACTACTGTGCTCTGGGTGACACAGTGACAGAAACTGCAGGGGGAGCTGAGCACAAACCGAGAGGCGACAGGTGGTCTGGCTGCTGAGCAGCTGCCTCTGAAATCACCCTGACTTCCACACAGCTTTTTGTGTGTGGCTGTGATTGGTGAAATTCATACAAGTGTCCTCATGCCAGGCCACATTAACTTCACACATCATTAGATGGATGAACAAGTCTCCGGGGTCATTGTGGTATCCCATTTAAGTTATTTGCCTGCAGTGCTGGGCATCAAACCCAGAGCCCCATGCAAGCAAGGCAAATGGTCTGCTACTGAGCCACATTTAAAACCTCATCTATGTTTAGATAATCAAATGTGCTGGAGTAAGTGGCGTCTGTGTGATGTGACCTAACAGAATCTGGAAGGAAACAAGTCAGAGAGCAGCAATTGTTCCCTAACAAAGCCCTGTGGACATCTGTTTTTAAAAGTTATTATTCTCTCATATATTACAGCCCAATCGCAGTTTTCCCTCCCTCCCCTATCCTCAGTCTCTCACGCTAACTTCCTACTCCTCCAGATCCACACTCCCACCTCCCCTCAGAAAAGAGCTGGGCTTCTGTGACATTAAGCAAACACAGTTGTAACAAGACCAGACACATACCATCACACCAAGACTGGACAAAGCAACCCAGTAGGAGGAAAGGGTCTTACAATTAGGCAAGTGAGTCAAGGACAGTCTCTGCTGTCACTGTTAGGATTCCCAAAGAATACTAAGCTACTCAGCCATAACATACATGCAGAGGACCTAGGGGAGACCCCTACAGGCCCCCTGGTCTCTGCAAGTCCCCGTGAATCCCAGTCAGTTGATTCTGTGGGCTGTGTGTCCCTGACCCGTCTGGTTCCTCTGATCCTTCCTTCTGCTCCTCTGCAGGGCTCCCTGGGCTGCCTGATGGTTGGCTGTGGGACTCTGCATCTGTCCCTATCAGTTGCTGGATGAACTCTTTCCGGCCTCTTTGATGTTGGTTTTGCTAGGCTCTGGTCCCAGAACCCTTTACAGGCAAGACAAACTATAGGTCAAAGGTTGTTTTGCTGAGTTGGTGTCCCAGTCCCTCCACTTGAGGCCTTGCTGGTTACAGAAGATGGCCAGTTCAGGCTCTGTGTTACTAGGAGTCTTTGCTAGCAGAGAGTAACCTTAGTGAATATGCTCCACCGAAGGACAGAGAGGGACTCTGGAGCAACAGCACCCTAGAGAGCTGAAGGGTGAATTCATTGTGCAGGAGACAGAATTTCTACTGTTATGGGAAACTCCATCATTTTCTCTTTCTCTTTTCTTTCTTTTTAAAGTTGAGACAGCGTCCCTCTATGTTGCCCTGCCCATAGTAGAACTCTATTTGCAAACCAGGCTGGCCCCAAACTCACGGAGATATACTTGCCTCTGCCTCTGCTTCTGCTTCTGCCAATACCTCTGCCTCTGCCTCTGCCTCTGCCTCTGCCTCTGCCTCTGCCTCTGCCTCTGCCTCTGCCTCTGCCTCTGCCTCTGCCTCTGCCTCTGCCTCTGCCTCTGCCTCTGCCTCCTGAATCACAATGCCAAACTATCATTTTTCTCTTAAATCTTTCAAGATGATCACACGAGGTTCAACTTTTTCACAGTGAGATTTAGACAAGTGTTAGATTGACTATGTGGATGCTGTGGCCCGGCCGTCCTGTCACAAAACCAGAGACCACACCATCTTTACTTCTAGTAATTCTCTCCTAAAAACTTGCTTTGTCTTGTATAACATCTTGTATCACATTGCCAACAGTAAAAAGCAACCACAAAAAGCTTATTCAAAGATTTTGCCCAAGTATAACTCTGACCCCAAGATGGCAGTGCTTGCATTAGTCCTGTCTCCAAGAACTGGTGTGTGTGTGTTTGTGTGTGTGTGTGTGTGTGTGTTGTGCACATCTGTTCTCTGATTGGCTGGCTGTACTTCCTGAGAGTCCCTGTTTAATGTTACAAGAAAGAGCTTATGAAACAAGGCAGCAGATTTGAGGCAAGCTTCTGCAGAACAACCATGAAAAAATGCCTGTGTGCCTGCTGGGTGGTTTTGTGGCTGCATTATCAGTGTAAGTGAGTGGAGATATTAGCCAGGGGGCCATAAGAAGGCAAAGGACATTTTAGAATTTGGGGGAAAGATGTAATTCCGTGTGCTAGGAGGAGGGAACCACATCAGCCTACTTGTAGATAACCTGAAAGGCTTGTAGAGAGCAAGGAGGGATGAGAACTACAAGTGGTAGCGCAGATGATTGACTTCTGGAATCTCTCACTGTTTTCTGAATAGGGGTGGCTGGCAAGACCCAAGTGGAGCAGAGTCCTCAGTCCCTGGTTGTCCGCCAGGGAGAGAGCTGCGTCCTTCAATGCAATTACAGTGTGACCCCTGACAACCACTTAAGGTGGTTCAAACAGGACACAGGCAAAGGTCTTGTGTCCCTGACAGTCCTGGTTCACGAAAAAGACAAAACGTCAAATGGGAGATACTCAGCAACTCTGGATAAAGATGCTAAGCACAGCACGCTGCACATCACAGCCACCCTGCTGGATGACACTGCCACCTACATCTGTGTGGTGGGCGCACCATGCTCCCCAGAAACTTACAGCCAGTACCAAAACCTGTTCCTGGAGGCTTCCAGGAGGCATAGGTGACAGAGAAGACTTTTTTGTTTGGTTAGGTTTTTTTGTTTGTTTGGGTTTTTTTGGTTTTTTGTTTGTTTGTTTGTTTGTTTGTTTGTTTGAGACAGGGTTTCTCTGTGTAGCCCTGGCTGTCCTGGAACTCACTCTGTAGATCAGGCTAAGAAATCCACCTGCCTCTGCCTCCCGAGTGCTGGGATTAAAGGCGTGCACCACCACTGCCTAGCCAGAGAAGCCTTTTAAACACTGCACTGGGGAACTGAATTTCCCTATTTGGGATGCTGTCTCATTAGAAAGACAATTTAAAACAGTCTGAAAAGAAAGCTTGAGAGTATTTTTAATAGATTTTTTTTTAAAAGAGAAAAACATCATAGAAACGCAGGAAATCCTGGTAGCCACCATGAAGTGGGGAGATGGAGAAAATATTAGCTTTTCAGTTAACTACAGAGGTCGGAGAAACAGCTGGAAAGCACTCAATGCTAAGGGGAAAAGTGTGGAAGTGCTGAGCCATGCATGTGTGCAGAGGGCAGCCAGGACCACACTAGTATGTCCCAGGAAAAAGGATTGCACCAGAGATATGTGCTTAAAATGGTAACAGAAACACATTTATTGTGGAAAAATCTCTCCCAAGGAGGTATGTGTGCTGATGAGCAAGGATGGAGGGCAAACCCACCTGCCCCACGGTGTACCGCTCTTCATAAGACCCTCAGAGTCCACATCTCTATTGTGTATATTGCTTCAGGAATTTTTGCACTAGCTGTGTTCCTTAGATGAAGTGCAGATAAAGAGAGGCATCCAGTCTTCCTTCTTTGACATGTTAGCATTTGCAGAGATTAATTATTATTATTAATTTAAACATTTTTTTCAAATTTTGTATAGGTGCACCATACTTATACAATTTTTACTCCACCCTCTCTGTTTTAAATCCTCCCATAAATCCTTTACTCCATCTCAAATTCATGTCGTCTTCTTCAATTATTGTCACACACACACACATACATATATGCGCATAGACACATATACACATACATGCACAAATATATACACATACACTTACACATAAATACACACATACACACATGTACATACACACACACACACACTCATACACCTACATACACACATATACACACAACATATATATACATACATACACACATGCACACAGACACCCAGACAGACACCCACAAACACACACAATTGCTGAGTCTATTTAGCATTGCTTCTATGTGTGTTTACAGGACCACTTGGGATTAGATAAGTTATCAACCATCTTATCCCTGGAGAAAGCTGGTTCTCTTTTCTGCAGCAGCCATTAATTGTCTGCCTTTTTTTCATCGAGGAGTGTGGTCCTTTGAGATTTTCAACATTTATGTTGACGTGTCAGTCGGTGCTGTCATTTTGCAGGTCTTGTTTGGGTGACCACATTTTTTGAGATTTCAGATGCAGCTGGCCTGTCATGTATAAAAGACATAGTCTCACAGCAGGTGTCCCTTTCCTCCTCTTCCTCAGCGGTCCTTGAGCCTTGCATTCAGAGGCTGGACTGTAGATATAGCAGTAGAGGTTAGACACTCTGCGGTTAGTTTTGCTCTGCATTTTAACCAGTTTGGGACATCTATAATGGTCTCTTTTGTTTGCTGCAAAATGAAACCCTTGAGAGTTAAACTTATGTTAAGCATCTAGAATTTGGTTAGGAATTACACTGTTTTAGGGAAGTGGCATTAGTTTGTTCTCTTCTAGGGTTCATAGCGTCATTAGCCATGGATAAGTGAGCCAGGTTTACAATACCAGGCCTGGATTTCCTTCTATTGATGGGCTTTAAATCCAGCTACACAGATGTTGTAGCTACCACGACATACATTGTGTAGTGTTAGCTATTGTTGTGGTTCATACACAGTATGCCTAAATAGGCCTCTTGATTACTTTCTTTCTTTGGAAACACAAATAGCCCCTTGGATATTGTGAGAGTTAATGCTTACAGGAGTTCAAGGATTTTCTGAAGTTTTGTAACTCAAGTATGTACTGTCTTAAACAGTAGGCTCTTACCTTCAGGTTCTGGGAGCGAATCAGCAAAAGTGGCATAGCAAATGCTATTGGGAGTCTCTGAGTTCTCAAAGGAAAGTTTTCTATGACTGCAACTGAGGCTTTGTTAGAAAGTTTGTGACCCTTCAGGAGAAAATTAGCATCCTAAGTGCAGTGACTTCATTCAAACTCTGTCCCTCCTGCTCCCTCCCCCTCCATCTCTCTCTTTCTCTCCCTATCTATCATCTATCCACACACATATGTATTTTAAATAAATATGGAATAACATGTTTCCTTATGGCTTTTTCAAACACCCTTAGTTCCCCCTTCTGTATTTCCCTTTCTTCCCCCTTCCTAGTTAAATACCTCATTTAATTTTTCCCATCTCTCCCTTCATAGCACCTGCATCCTACCACCCACTTTCTAGAACTCCTTCTTCCATTTCTCCCAATAGTACATTTTAATTTTTCTGGGTTTTTTTGGTTGGTTTTTTTTTTTTTTTTTTTTTTTTTTTTTTTTTTTTTTTTTTTTTTTTTGTAGTCACTGTATGCTATTTACTCACATACGAAGATTCAGGCTAGGAAGCACAAATAAGTGAGAGCAAGTGATGTTTGTCTCTCTGGGTCTGTACCTTCCTCATTAAAGTCTTGGTGATTCTCCTGCTTCAATAGAAGTAGTGAGTGAGTATTCTACTGTCAGAGTGAGAAATGTTACCTGTGCTGGTTAGTTTTAGGACAACTCAAGTTAGAGTTATCTGAAAGGAGAGAACCACAATGGAGAAAATATCTTTATAAATTCTGCTTGTAGAACATTTTCTAATCTAGTGATTGATGGGTCAGAGCAGCACAATTGTGGGTGTTACCATCTCTGGGTTGGTGATTCTGGGTTCTAGAGGAAGGCAGGTCGGGCATGGTGAGCAAGCTAGGAAGCAGCACCCCTCAGTGGCCTCTTTATCAGCTCCCACCTCCAGGTTTCTGCCCTGTTTGAGTTCCTGTCCTAACGTCATTTGATGATGAACAATGGTATGGAATTGTAAGCATCAAATCCTCTTCTCTCCAAATTGCTTTCGGCATGGTGTTTCATCACATCTATGCTAACCCTAACTAAGGTACTATTGCATCTTTCTAGGTTGTATCCTGATGGTATAACTCAGGAATATGGTACATGTAGGGTGGTCACGTTATTAGAAAACATAATAAAACAGGTAGTGCACGAGAAATTCACAAATGATTGTCTATTTTTATTTTTGGAACTTTAGTGGTTGATCTAGAAACAAAAGGGCGTTAATTACACATCCTTCTTCACCCCCAAGGGATAAGAAACATCCCTTGCAAATTCCTTTTCTCCATCAGCATAAACTAGGTGATTCCTCTTCCATCTTTCCTCTTCTTTCTCATTTTCTTTTCTTTCCTTTCTTTGTTCTAATTTCTTAGTCACACTTGAACTTTGTTCTATAAATTATAGGGATTGACTCATATATTTTAATGCTTGGTTCCCAGTTGGTAAAATTGTTTGGGAAGGATTGGGAGCTGTGTACTTATTGGAGGAAGTCGTTGGGGCGGGTTTTGAAGTTTTAAAAGACTCATGCCAATCCCAGGTAGCTCTCTCTCTGCTTCAAATTTGTGCATCAAAATGTAAGCTTTCAGCTTCTTTTCCATTGCCATGCCTTTCTACCCACTGCCATTTCCCTTGCCATGATGGTCCTAGACTCATCCTCTGAAGTGTAGGCTCCCAATAAGCTCTTTTTTCTATAAGGTACCTTGGTCATGATGTAATTAAAATGTAACTAAGATAAGACAAAGACACTAAGGATAAAGCCAATTTTATGAGATCTGCAGAGATTCATTATGTTCACCATTAGATCCTCTTGGACTACTTTGCAGTGTCTAATGAGATAATGAACTAAAAAAGCAGTTATCATCATGATCTAAAGCCATAGCTACCAGCAAGAGATTACATGTGGATTAACAAAAATTTAGTTTCTTCCTATTATTGTTGGTAGTGGAAGGTTTTGGAGACAAGGTCTTAGCATTGTAGGCAAAGCTGGTCTGAAATTCATTATGTTCAGGTTGACTTCGAATTTGAGATCCTGTTGTCTCTGCCTCTGACATCTGGAATTACCGACATGTGCCACCATGCTGGATATAGATGCTAGTTTACCAACTTTCTGATGAAGCTGAATGCAGAAGGATGTACAATGCTGACTGAGGCTGTGGTTAGAAAAGGAAAGAAGCAGTGTGTTTGTAGTTTCAGAACATAGTACAGCTGTTACCAACAAGATGTTACCCATTCCTGGAAGGGGAGGTTTCACTTGGTGGCATAAGATGTGTAGTTAGGAGTTCCACTCTCCATTGTATAAAGAGTCCATTTATACATATATGTCTTTTCATATATGTATCTATTATAGGACACTTCCACAGTAGTAGCTTTTCATATGGTTTTTCATCTTTCCTGTTAGTTGCTCCTCTCTAAACTCACTTCTTTATTATTCTTCCCTACCCCTGCCTATTCTAATATTCCTTTTATCTCTTCATAACTGTATATTCTATTCCTCTTTTGCAGAGATCATTTCCTCTCTCTCCAGATCCTTAATAAATATGTAACATGTGTTTCTTCAGATTATAGCATACATATCAAAAGCTCAAAAGCTAACATTCATGTATAAGCAAAAGCCTGCATTATTTGTCCTTTTGGATCTCAGTTACTTTAGCTAGTCAGAATGGCTTTTTTTTTCAGTCTACTTGCCTGTAAGTTTCACTTTGCTTACAGCTGAATAATATTGCACGGTGTGAGTGTCCAGGGTTTTTAGTATCCATTCATCAGTTGATGAACATCTAGACTGTTCACAAATTTTGGCTAGCATTAGTAGAACAGCAGTGAGCATGGATGAGCAGGTATCTCTTTACTAAGATGTGGAATACTTTGGGGTATAAGTCCAAGAGTGGTGTGTTGGGTTGATTTTTAGCTTTTTGAGGAACCTCCACACTGATTTCCATAGTGGCTATACCAGTTTGTGCTCCTAGCGGCAGACACTATAGCTTATTTCCAAGGTTATTGATTTCACTCTGCAACCTAATCATAGGGCTCCATTGCTTACTGCTTCTGCCTATTGAATACAGAGAGGTTGAGCTGGTGCCCAACTGTAAGTTTCACCCCTACCTATGAGTATTCATGGTAGAGGAAAGTACTTTGCATGCTTCTAGAAAAGAAAGATAACCATCAATGCCACCAGCTACAAATTCTATAATCTATAACAAGGTGCACTGCAAGGTACACTGGAGCAATAGTGGCACATGTGTTATGGAGAAAGAAAACACTTTTAAAAATCGAATTTAAGGTCCAATTTATATCTGGCACTATGAAAGAGGCCAAGAGCCTGGGACTAGATATATCATTGTCCTAAAGGAAAATCTAATATTGCTATTATATCCAAAGAAATATAGCAATAAAATGACACGAATGACAGGTTTCTATTCCCATAAATCATTGCATTGTTCAACCTACATCAGAGAAGCTTCTTGCAGTAAATGGGCAGCAGCCCAGGCATCAACAACATCCACAATGTGCAGAGAGTGAGAGACTCTGGAGTCTCTGAAGTCACTGAATCCTAAGCAGGATATTTTCATCATTCCCCTCTCCTAACACTCAAGAGTCAATGTGGATGAGGTGGTAAAAAGATTGTAAGAGTCAGAAGTGGTGGACGACTCCAAGCAAATAGTGTCATTCACACAAAACAGGACAGATGCATATGTGAACACACAGACTGTGAGTTCAAACCAGACAGGGTCCCAGAACTGAGAGAGGGAAGAAGATATTGGGTCCCACCCCTAACTGACCAAGAAGATATTTGAAATGGATACCTGCTGTAAAGAAAAACAAACCTTTTGTTTTTCTCAGTGGAGCTATCACTGAACATACCAAGCACATGCCATTGCCCCATTCCCAGAAGTAGTTGGCCAACATAAAATGAACTCCATGTTTCTGTCATTTATTTGTTGTTGTTGTTGTTGTTTTAAACATGTGTGTATAAGGGGCTTTTTGTTCTGGTGATTTTTGTTTCATTTGCTTTTGTTTGTTTGTTTTAATTTTTGTTGTTATGGGCTTGCTTTTGCTGAGAGAGAGAGAGAGAGAGAGAGAGAGAGAGAGAGAGAGAGACTTGTGTGGAAGGACGATGGATAGAATCTAGGAGCAGTTGCAGAAGGGTAAAGCATGATCAGAATAGATTACCTGAAAAAAATTAAAATACTCTCCAAACCACAAATAAACACAAGAAGTCTCCAGAGGGAGAAGGAAGGGTTAGAAACACTAAGGAACCTTTGAGCTGAGGAGTGAAGGCTGGTGAATCTGTAGGGCTTCACAACATTCATCCTGCCATGCAAAGGATGATAAACTGGAGCTGTGGATGAGCACAGAGTAACACAAAGTCCCATGAAATGGCTGATGCCTTCAGTCAGAGGCCCATGTTAAGGAGATACTATTAGGAGGACAGCTGACCAGTCTATAGTAGCACAAAGGCCCATGGAATTTGTACTGCACGAGAACTGAAGGCAAAAGTGAGTAGAAAGCACCCTGCTATGCTCCCTTGCTTCTGTTCCATGGTTCTTTTCCCTTTTATTGGAAATAGATTTTTTTCTCACATAATGTATCTTGACTCCAGTTTCCATGACCTCTACTCTTTCCAGTTCCTCCCACCTCCACTCTCATCTGAATCCAATCCCTTTCTGTCTCTCATTAGAAACTAACCAGGGCTCTGAAGGACAGTGATACAGCATGACATAGCCAAAATGTTCAAGTTGGACAAGACAATCCAAAGGAAAGTTCCCAAGAGAATGCACAAGAAACAGTGACCCTCTTGTTCCAACACTCAGGAATCCCATAAAAATTCAAACTGAAAGCCATAATATATGCCCAAAAGACCTGATGCAGGCCTGGGCAGGCCCTGTGCAAGCTGCCTCAGTCTCTGTAGTTCTCATGTGATTTGATCATGTTCATTTAGAGGGCCTTGTTTTCTTAGTGTCCTCCATCCCTTCTGGCTCTTAGAGTCTTTTTGCCTCCTCTTCATCAGTATCCCTTAAGCCTTGAATGGAGGGATGGAGGGATGAAGGTATTTTAATGGAGACATTTATGGCTAAGTGTTTTGAGGTCTCTCACTCTCTGGGAGTCTCTGTATTTATTCCATCTGCTGCAGAAGGAGTCTTCTTTGGTGATGGCTGGGTAAGGCGCTGATCTATGAATACAGCAGAATGTCTTTAGGAATCATTTTATTGCTACATTAATAAACAATGGTACTTGGTTTTATCCTGGGTCCCTGGACTATCTAGTGTCAGGTTCTTGTTCACCCAAGCAGTGCCAAGTATGGGTGTGAGCCTTAAGTCATGGAGTGAGCCTTAAATCAAACCTCTATCTGTTTGGTTTCTCTGACAAGTTTTGCCGCCATTGCCTTAGCACATCTTGCAAGCTGGGCAGTGTTGTAAATCAAAGGGTTTGTAGCTGAGTTCCTGTTTATGTTTCTCCTTTGGTAGTGTGCAGAATACCTCTTTTTTTTTTTTTTTTTTACCAAAAATGAACTTAGGGGGGGAAGTCTCTATGTAGGTACAAGCTCAAGTTATCCATGCCAAATGAGTTGTGTAGTGTTGTCTTCAGCAGTGGGGCCTGCCATAAGTTAGTGGAGAGCAATGTATAGTCTTTACTACATTCTGGATTGTTTGGGGATTCCCGTGGGACCCCTTTGGCCAACAACTCAACTAGTTATAAGCCAATCACTACTGGAAGCTTCATTTGGTGACAAGAGATTTGTAGTTAGGACTCTGTCTTCCCAATTATTTGACAATTTCATTTAGATCACATATGCATATATATATATATATATGCATAAATACACATAAATATACATATATATATATACATATACACATACACAAACTCATGCATATACAAGCTTCTACTGTATAAGGTTTCTATATTACTCTTCATATAGCCTTTAACTTTCTTTATCTTTCTTTCTCCCCATATTACCGCCTTCATCCTCCTGGCTCAGACAGCCTTAAACTGTATAGTGGACTATGTACTGTTTTATTGTTGGTAGATATAAAGTGGACCTTGTTATTAAAGAATAATGCTTGATTTTCTTGGCTTGTCAGGTGCCCCCCTGAAGGAATGACCCAAAGGGGTTTCCTGTATTTTATATAACCCAGGACCCTACCAAGGCAGAGGAGACACTTTGTGGAGGAAATTACTTTAAAAATTCAAGAGAAGGATTTATCAACATACTTTTTATCACACAAGATAAAAAGTTCTTAAAAATGAAAGTCAAATGACGTGACCCAGTTCTGAAAAGGAGGAAACACACATACAGCCAGCCACCTACCCACAGAGAGAGAGAGAGAGAGAGAGAGAGAGAGAGAGAGAGAGAGAGAGAGAGAGAGAGAGAGAGAACAGAACTTAAGATTTTACAGAACATTTTCTCATATAAAGACATCAATATAAATATTCTAGGAGAAAGAGCAAGGGAAAGGGAATAATTGAAGAAATCTTGACTATAAATCTTTCCAAACTTGCTGGAAGATAAAAAGGCACATGTCCAAAAAGCAGTATGAATCCAGAGGATGGTGGCCATGAAACCCTTCCTGAGCATCTATGGAATGACATTGCTGAAGTAAATAGAGAGTCTAGCAAGTTCACCAGAGAGTGGCCAACAATGAAGATATGGTGTGAATAGGATTAAAATACATTATGTGAATTTTTCATTATGTGAATGAAATTTTTTCATCATGTGAATGAATTAATAAATTATATTTTTGAGATTTATAAAAAAGAAATTGAAGGAGAGCACTGTAAGCTGAAAAAAGCAATATGCAATAGCTTGGAGCTGTACAAAATTAATGAACATAATAAAATTGCTTTATAGGTAAATGCAAAATTAATATCTTTTGTAGCATGTTCCCTTTTAGTTAGCTTAAAAGATAAGTGCCTAATATACAATAGACAAGTACTAGATGAGTTCCTAACAACATATCAGATAAATACATGTGTAGTTTTCCATGTAATAAGGGTTCTGACATTATTTTAATAAAATTTTTATATTTGAAGTTTACATAAATTTATTAGCCGCTTTTACTGTGGAATAAATAGCCATTTACTTTTGTCGAAAATAAAGGTGTAATAGTGAATGTGAAACAGTGAACTGTCTCTTCTTCTTCTTCTTCTTCTTCTTCTTCTTCTTCTTCTTCTTCTTCTTCTTCTTCTTCTTCTTCTTCTTCTTCTTCTTCTTCTTCTGCTGCTGCTGCTGCTGCTTCTTCTTCTTCTTCTTCTTCTTCTTCTTCTTCTTCTTCTTCTTCTTCTTCTTCTTCTTCTGCTTCTTCTTCTTCTTCTGGCTCAAGGTCAAAGGTAATACTGTCCTGTATGAACCTGTAGGACTTCACACCCCCTTACCATCACATTTAACTTTTCCAGGACAACCCTGATTTCAGCCAGATTAATTTGTAGTTTGTCAGCATGATGTGTTTCTTGCATTTCTACTACATTCACTTTATTATCTATTTTATCTTGTCATTTGATAAAAATCATGTTACTAATAGGTGTGCTTATTATAAACACTGTGCCTCTGGTCTTTAAGGTTTTCTTTCGAATTTTTAGACATTTTCTGAGGCATGATGGATGCTTTTATATGCCATTGCCATGCCTCTTTGGGCCTTCACATTTTTTGAGAAATCTGTTGTGTTTTTAAAGAACAAAGTGTTTTGAAGAAAAGGATTTGGCTCCTTGGCTTCTACTACACACATCAGATAGCTCTGGCTTTCTAGTTGGACACAAGTATGTCATTACTGTAAAATATAGTGATGTATTCTAACGGACTCTGGACTCTTTATTTGCTAAAATTATATTTTAACTTAAAAACAATTAAAATTAAATTTAAAATATTTTTTATAGAAAACATAGATAATTATTATAAAAATACTATCAGAAATTATTATAAAAATAGAAAAGAATTCCTAGTACAGCTTGTTCTGTACAGTGACTTTCAGGCCATCCAGAACTACAAAGAAAGAACTACTGCTGTAAAGAGACACCATGACCATGGCAACTCTTATAAAGGAAAGCATTTCATTGTGGCTAGATTACAGTTCAGAGGTGTCAGCATGTCTATAAGCATGACAATATGCAGGCAGACATGGTGCTGGAGAAGGAGCTGGGAGTTCTGCATCCAACTCTACAAGCAGCAGAGAAAGAAAGAGTTCCTGGTCTTGGCTTGAGCACGTGAAACTTCCAAGCTCACCCCTTCTCCAAAAGACCACACCTCCTAATAGTGCCACTCCCTGTGAGCTTATGGGGGCATTATCATTTACACCACCACATCCTGTCTCACTTTCTCCCACTGTGATGAGACACATGACCAAAGCAACTTATAGAAGAACAAGTTTAATGGAGGCTTACAGTTTAGAGGGTAAGCCCATAATCATCATGGCAGGTACCGTGTTAGCAGGCAGGCAGGCAGGCAGGCAGGCAGGCAGGCAGGCAGGCAGGCAGGCAGGCAGGCATAGTGCTAGAGCAGTAGCTGAGAGCTTTCAACCTGATTCATAAGTGGGAGACAAGGAGCAAGAGCTAACTGTGAATGGCTTGGAGTTTTGAAACCTCTAAGCTTATCCCCAATAACATACCTCCTCCAAGAAAGCCATGCCTATTAATTCTTCCCAAACAGTTCCACCAGTTAGTGATCAAGCGTCAAATATATGAGCCCAATTCAAACCTGTCTCAAAAAAAAAAAAAAGTGTTCCTTAGATTTTAAGATGGAACCATATTTATTGAGATTTTTACCCACCAGGTTTTCCCAGAATTCCTTTAATTAGAGGACAGTCTTTCAAAAGTCAAAGGAAATGTTTTATACAGGTGTGTTGTCTGGCACAGAGAGAAGCTGTGCAGGGCAAAATGGTCCTGATCTATAAGATCTCACTTAGAGCCGGTAACAGAGAAAGTACCAGTCACTGAACACAGGCAAGTCACTGCTTGAGGTAACAGGAACTATTTTAAATTTAACTCAAAATACGTGAAAACATTTACTTTGTCCCACATTGACTCGGAGCAAACGTGTCTTGAACTAATTTTTCACTAAGATGTCAGATTTTTAGTTTGAGCATCTCACATTGGAAAGGTGTTTATTTTTTAGCAATTCTTTGGTCACTGTCAATAACCACAAGATGGCAGTCTCTTCTTAGAGATTCTGGGGAAAACTCTCAAGTGTTTTTGAATAAGAGAGTGGTGGGGGAGTGGGAGGAGGGGAGGGGAAGGGAGAAGGGGAGGGGATTGCTGATGAAGCAAGGGTGTTGAAAAGAGCTTAAGATCTGAATCCCCAGTGGAGAGAGATGAAGAGCAAATGATGAAATCCTTGAGTGTTTCACTAGTACTCCTGTGGCTCCAGTTTAATTGTGAGTTTGGACATTTCTTTTGGATATAAGGTGTGATAAGTGAGGTCACTGCCTACTCTAGGATAGTGGTAGAAACATAGATGTTTTAAATCTCTAGTTAAGGGGTGGGAGGCCCATGGAAATTTTATTCTAGAGTGTTAGCATCCAAATGCATCCATTCTTGATCATCTGACCTTTGTTTTTCTGCACAGGGGTGAGCAGCCAGCAGAAGGTGAAGCAGAGCCCAGAATCCCTCACTGTCTCAGAGGGAGCCATGGCCTCTCTCAACTGCACGTTCAGTGATCGTACTTCTAACAACTTCAGGTGGTACAGACAGCATTCTGGGAAAGGCCTTGAGGTGCTGGTGTCCATCTTCTCTGACGGTGAAAAGGAAGAAGGCAGATTTACAGCTCACCTCAATAGAGCTAGCCTGCATGTTTCCCTACACATCAGAGAGCCACAACCCAGTGACTCTGCTCTCTACCTCTGTGCAATGAGCACACAGTGCTCCCCAGGCACCTGCAGCCTACACCTAAACCTTGGGTCCCTACAAGGCCTGAGCTAGAGCACACTTGATTTGGAAAGTCTTTGTCTTATGGCAATACCTCATTCTGAACACATAAAGCTTTAAGTTTCATGACTCTTCTTCTTCCTCCCTCTTTTTATTTCTTATAATCTAATGAATCTAATGAGTGGTGCCCAATGCTTATGGGTGCGGATCATTCACTGATGCATGGGCAACCTACAAGGGTCTACTTTCTTAAAGAATGATGACTCTCTTTGCCCCAACAGTCACCAATTGCTAATTGCTCCTCAGCAAGGAAGGGGCCTCATGAGCCCCTTTACCCTTCATACTCGAGGTTTTATGTGTCTTGATTTTGTACATATCTAATGCAGGTCCTGTGAGTTTATGTTGTGCAACAGCCATGCCATGTCCAGAGGAAAGAATTTTAAAGCTCTCATCTTCTCAGTCGTATGTTTTTTTCCACTTCTCTTCCAAGATGTTCCCTAAGCTTTGTTGGGATGAGGAGTTGGTAGAGATGTTGCACTGGTGGCTGAGTACCCACAGTCTCCAATTTTCATTACTCTGAACATTCTTCTTATCTCTGAATTTTTACAGTTTTCCAGTTCTGTTTTGTGATGTATTCCTAGCCTTGGGGGAGCTGATATAGATATCCCACTTAGGTTTGAGACTCAACACTTATTCTCAGAACTTCTGCATCAATTCACTGAAAAGAAAGCTTTTCTGACCATGGCTAAGGGCAACTCTATTCTGATCATTGGCATTTGTTTGAACTCAGTCACATTCCTTTCTTGCAGCTGGGAGGCACATTTTGACTCTTCTTTTGGATGATCAGATTATCAGTGTTAGTTCAAGAACAAATTCATAGATGGAGTCTCAGATCTGGCTATACCACAGTGAATTTTCTCAGGGCTCCAGTTATAAACACTGGCCAGGCTCCTGTTCAGCCCATGCTAACATCCTTTGTACTGTTTAAAGCCAAAGTTTTTATGTACATTTTAGTTTTCGTCAGTTTACACCTTCTTGAATTTAGTGCAGATCCAATTCAGCTTTCTTTCTGCATTCTTACAGTCATCTCTATGTCCCATTCAGCCTTTTCTTGTTAACCTAAAGAATATAAAGCTTAATATGTTTGATAGCACCAGAGACAGCTGAAATGCAGAAGTGTCAATGCCAGCCAGTGACTAGCAGCTGTTAAGCAGTCAAGGTCAGCATCAAAGAAAGCACAAGTCTGAGGTAGGTAGAGGAGCCTCATCAACATCTAATGGGTGATTAGTACCCGAACATCACATGATCATCTCCCAAGCTGGGACATGCATAGAGCGCGATCACCCAGATCATTAACCAATGTCAGCAGAACTACATCAGCTCATGTGCAGTCTCTCCCATAGCCCTATAAAGATCTTAGATAAGGAGGTTGCCAGCTCTTTCCTCTCTGAAATCTCTCTCAGAAGTTTCTTTCACTTTTTTCTATTCTCACTTTCTTATAATTATCTTAATAAAGATTGCCTTGGCTTTGAATACATTTACAAGAGTCCACATTTTTCTTTCATTGACATGAGATCACAAACCCAGAGCCACTGTCCTCGGTCAATCTTTGGTACTGTCAGTGTCTGGCACTAGGTCGTTTAGTCACATACAGCTGAGATGTGAAAAGACTTGCACTTTAGAATCAAAGTCTCTGCATCCCTGGGATCTATATGAAACTCTTTCGACATTCATGTCTCATTGAATCAAACTATTACATTTTAACTGTTCTAGATAAGGCAGAGAATGGAATAGCTTTGTCATTTCTTGTGAATCAGCTCTGGATTCAGGTATCTCACAGCATGTTCCAGTGGCAGGATGAGGTGGCAAGAACTAGATGGCAGATGGCAATATGGCAGTGCTTCGGTTCCTTTAGCCGTGTGTGTGTGTGTGTGTGTGTGTGTGTGTGTGTGTGTGTGTGTGTGTGTGTGTGTGTGTTTAGACGAAGCTTTCCTCTGGAAGGTTAGGTAAAAAGCCAGGGCTCTGGAAAATAGACTAGAGTGTGTACTCAGTATCGGGAGCTAACTCTTTTTTTCTTAGGAACTTAGTTCCAAATAAGAGTCCAGAGTTGCATCCCCTGTGATAGAAGGGAGAACTGATAAACTGGTAGCCTTCATGGCAGTATGCCTTCAACTAGCTGGTGAGTTTGATCTACTGGTAATGGGAACAGGGGCATCTAAGTTTAGAGGCTGCATCTTTGAAGAAGCCAGGTCTTGATATTTTGGTTCTGCACTTGGAAAATGTAAATGCTAACTTCTGCTCTCAAGTTTATGTTTCTGTCTAGATGTGAACAACCGACCAGCAGAGAATCCTCATGCCCCAAGCAGCTGGGAAGCTGAACATATTACCAACAATTGCAGTAGCAAAACTCCCATAGCTGCTCTGCAGCGGCACAGGCAGGACTCAGGTAGATTTCTCACCCTGCTATCTTAATAAATTTAACTGTGATAGAGAAACTGTGGAAGACTAAATCACATTGACACAGAGGGATTAGGCATTAAATAGATTCACTGTTAGGCAGTGTGATGGTTTGTATATCCTTGGACCAGGGAGTGGCAACATCTGAAGGTGTGGCCTTGTTGGAATAGGTGTGACCTGGTTGGAATGGGTGTGCCACTGTGGGTGTGGGTATAAGATCCTCACCCTAGTTGCCTGGAAGTTAGTCTTCCACTAGCAGCCTTTGGATGAAGACATAGAACTCTCAGCTCCTCCTGCGCCATGCCTGCCTGGATACTGCCATGCTCCCACCTTGATGATAATGGACTGAACCTCTGAACCTGTAAGCCAGCCCCAATTAAATGTTGATTTTTATAAGACTTGCCTTGGTCATGGTGTCTGTTCACAGCAGTAAAACCCTAACTAAGACAGGCAGACAGGTAGGAAGAGGAGCCATATAGTTATCAAAAACAATGGACTTTAAAGATGGCTGGCTTCTTCTTCACCATCTTGATCTGAGATAAAGCTTGGCAATTTAAAACAGAGGCCTGGTGAGGCTTTTCTCCATAAGTACTTCTCTCTAAGCCCCACATAGGCACAGTGCTGCTGTCAAACCTGAACAAGTTCAAGGCTTGATCAAGACATGTTTATGCCAAAGCTGTGGGCCAATTAACCATCTTGTGTTTATTCAAACTGACCAACCCTAAAGGAGGGGAGGAAATCTTTTTAAAGATCCTTATAAACACCAGCATTGCAGAAGACACTAGATTTGGGGGTTCCTGAATGCCCCCCTCTGCTCTGCAGAGGTTCTTTCTCTGTTCTTTATCTCTATCTATCTATCTGTCTATCTATCTGTCTATCTATCTATCTATCTATCTATCTATCTATCTATCTATCTATCTATCTATCGTTTCCTCATGATATAAGAGTTTCTTCATCAGTTGATTCTGTCTACTATGTTTTCTCTGTTTCCATGTTGGACTCAAGATTTTTCTACCTAGAAATTCTTTAACTGACAGAGAAAAGGAACTTATCACAGCCCCCAGATGGTGATAAGGCTTCTACTCAGAGCACATTCTTGACCCTTTCTTGTTTAGCTTCTTTGGGTTTGTGGAATGTAATTTGGTACCTGTATTATATGTCTAATATTCACTTATAAGTGAGTACATACTATGCATGTCCTTTGGGGACTGGGTTACCTTACCCAGGATGATATTCTCAAATTCCACCCATTTGCCTGCAAAATTCATAATGTCTTCGTTTTTAAAGTTGAATAGTTTTCCATTATGTTGATCTACCACATTTTCTTTATCCATTTTTCAGTTGAGGGACATGTAGAAGAATGAAAATAAATCCACACTTATCACCCTGGACAAAACTCAAGTCCAAGTGACTCAAGGACCTCAACATAAAACCAGATACACTAAATATCATAGAACATAAAGTGGGAAATACCCTTACATGTATTGGTACAGGAGACAATTTCCTGAACAGAACACCAATGGCTCAGGCTCTAAGATCAACAATTGATAAATGGGACCTCACAAAACTGCAAAACTTTTGTAAGGCAAAGGGGACTGTCAATAGGACAGAATCTTCACCAACCCTACCTCCAAGGGAGGACTAATATCCAAACTTTACAAAAAACCAACAACCCAATTAAAAACAACAACCCAAATAACCCAATTAAAAACAAGGTAAAGTACTAAACAGAGAATTCTCAACAGAATAATCTCGAATGGCCAAGTAGCACTTAAAGAAATGTTCAAAGTCCTTAGTCTTCAGGGAAATGCAAATCAAAACAACTGTGAGGTTCCTTCCATTTTACACCCATCAGAATGGCTAAGTTCAAAAACTCTAGGGACAGAACCTGCTGGTGAGAATATGGAGCAAGGGGAACACTTTTTCATTGCTTGTGAAAGTGCCAACTTGCACAACCATTTTGGAAATCAATTTGGAGGTTTCTCAGAAAACTTGGAATATTTCTTACTCAAGGCCCACTATACTATTCCTAGGCATATACCCAAAGCATTCTCCATTCTCTAAAAAAGACACTTGCTCAACTATGTTGATAGCATGCTTATTCCTAATAGCCACAATAAAGAGTTTTGAATCCTTGTGGATCATAAGGAAGGACTTAGCAGTACTGAGAGGCCTTTAATCTCTGTGTAGCATCAAGGCCTAGATGTGCCTTTGACACACTGAGGTAAGTCTTCTAGTTGCAGGAAGTTGTGGTTCATCGGGAATTATAATGAGCAGCACCCTGAAATGCTATAGTTTGGAGGTAAGTATTTCTGATTAAATATACTCTAATAACTAGTTATGCTTGCTTCTACTATACACATGCACTATAGTTTTCAAATCTTGCAGCTTTCCTCAGCAGATATTTACTCTCCCTGGAATCTGAAACACCCAGTGGTCACCACTGTGACTTGGGTTTTGCCCTTGGACTTCACTCATTGGCCTCTCAAGGCGTCCAGGAATCTGGCTCTGCTGTAAAGTGCCTGGTATCCCTAGCTTTCCTCTGTGCCTCAGTGCAGGAACTGGTGATCATAGGCAGTTATAAGCATTATGCAGACGGTACTGAGTTCTACTGCCAGGTTCCCCTGTAGTCCATACCCTTTATCACTGATGCAATAAGCGGCTTCTGAATGCCTACGTGGCTAAATTGAGGAAAACACTTCCCAGCATGGACAGTTTCCAGAAAGTACCTAAAGAGACTATTTTGCAGGAACCTTTTTCTTTTCTTTTTTAAAGTGAAAAATCTATTATTCTTTTACCCTGGGGTATCTTACCTTCCAGGAACCATGCCTAGCATTCCAGTGAAAAGTAGTATGTATTCTATAGCAGCACTGATCTCGTTAATAAGTACAGTTAATTTTTGTCTGCACCCATCATGTCTGTAGCTTTAAACACATTACGTCTCTCTATTTTTGTTCTCTCCATTCTCAGTAAAAATCTGGGTAAAAGAAGCAAGTAATTACCCAGGGAAGGCCTGGATGTCTTGGTGCCTTAAGTAAGTAAGTAAGTAAGTAAGTAAGTAAGTAAGTAAGTGAATAAATGTGTCTGTTAGTGAGCTTCCAAGTGAGTACCAGCCTTATTTCTTAATGCTTTACTACCCACATATATGTTTCATTCAGAAATAGGTTTTATCATCAAGTTCTGGAGAGTAACCAGAGCACTGTAGATATATTGCCAATATAGAGAACTGGCAATTACCTGTAATATTGAGCCAATATAGGACCCCACTGGACAATAACTTCAACAAATAAAACCCATGCCTGCCACTGGGATTTTAATTTGTTATCCCATGGTGTCTTTTAAGAGGTTTGTTGTCCCATGATATGGTAAGTCTACTGAATATGTGTATAGACTTAGGAAGCGTCTACAGTAGTAGATAAGTTCTTATGTGACTTTTTACCTCTGATTTCCACCATATACTCTGCTCTGACATTAAGCACAGCAAGTGATAAACAAGGCCTAATGAAACAAAACCCCTTCTGCACAGCTAAGAACACCACCATGTGAGTGGAAAGCCATCCTACAGAATGAGAAAACCCTTTTAAACTATACTTATACATACAAGCAACTAAAAATCCATAAACATCAAGAAACAAAACCAATTTTAAAATTAAAGATGAAACTAAACAAAGAATAATCAAAATATAAATAATGAATGGCTGAGAAATATTTCAGCATCATTACTTATTACATAAATGAAAATTAAAGCTGTTTGAGATTCCGTATCACTCCAGGAATGATAGCAAAGAACCAAAAAGCAAATGATGAAAAATACTGCCTTGGATTTGGAGAAAGGGAAACATTAATTAACTGCTGATGGGTGTGCATACTGATGGGTTGCTATGGAAATCAATGTTAAGTTTCCTCAAAGTTTAGAAATAGGTCTATCAGATGATCCTGGTATATTTTCTTTTCAATATACCTAAACAACTCTATAGACTATATCTGATTATTCATGTTCAATGCTGTTCTAGTCACGGTAGCTAGGGAATACATACAAGCAAGATGCCCAGCAGCCGATGAATGGGTAATTAAAAAAATAGAACGTTCATTTGGTTTTTGGTTTGCTTGTTTGTTTGTTTAGACATTAGCCATCATTTATGAGTAAAATGAAATTTCATGTAGCTTTAATCTGTATTTTCATGATATCTAGAGGTGTTAACACTATTTGTACTTCACTTTTTGAGAACTATTTATATAGTTCCATGCTCTATTTTTATTGGTTTGTTTTACTGATGTTTAGACTTTAATGTTATTTTTATATTCTAGATACTTAATGTTCTCAGATGTATACCTGAAAAAATAAAGCTCTATTCCCCTTGTACATTTTGAAAAATTCATGTAGAAATGAATTATAGAAGCATCCATAAATACATACCTACACATACATAAATCATGTCAATAGAGTTATTCTGAAGTGAGGCAACAAAGCCCCTATTAGACCAATATGGGAAAACAAGCAAAAAGCTAAATTACAGAAATAACTTAGTTTCTATTGCCTAGTGAGGTTCCATATACTCCTCTATATTATGAGCTATTTATAATACTGTGGGTCACCCCCCCCCCAGCACTTGATAGTAAAAAACTATTGATGAAATGACAGAACATGGAAAAATTAAGCTGGTGCTTACATTGAAGCTTCAGTCTTACTGGATAGTTTCCATGGTGCTAGAATGTGTTACACATGCTACTGAAAGAGAAAATGAAGGCCAGTCTTTCTGAGTTCTGAATCCTAAGAGCTAAAGCCATAGCCTGGCAGACATGCCAGTCAGTTCAATGGTGGCACAAAGGCAAAGGAAGTAACCAACCAATTTCTAATTCAAGCTAAGGTCTGTTCCACAAATTGGAACCCATACACAGCATCATTTTCAGGGCTAAGAACTTGTGACTAGACAAGACATAGGCCATATGGGAAACCCTATGGTTATTGTTCTGCTAAATGGAGATATTACTAAACCAACTGCTAAGGAGTTATTGGTATATATACAGTCTTCTTCAGAGAGACTTCTTGGGGTAGCACACGGTGATTAACAGAGAACCAGAACCCATCATGCTACAGAGAAGAAGAGGCTGTAGCTTATTCAGCTCCAGATGGGACATCTATATTTCACAGCCTCCTTCCAAGACTCAGAGTTCATTGAGGATGAGGGGGTGGAAAGATTATAAGAGCCATAGGTGGTAGGTAACTACAGGGAAACAGTGTGTTCAGGACACTGCAGGACAGATGCACATATGCACTTACAGAGGTTGACGGGACACATAAGACATGCAAAGGATCAGGTCAGTCAAAATCCCATCACAAGGAGGTGAAGTGGGCTATTGGCAATTGGTAGTTGCTGGGAACGAAAGTCTGTTTTCTTTAAAGGTACAGACTCTGGTGCATAGATCAGATCCACTGAAGGCCATATAGCCAAGAGTATACGAACAGCACAAGCTGTAACACAAAAATTGATATGTTTCATTTTTTAAAGGGGTGGGGCAAAATTGGTTTGGTATGGAAGAGGGGATGGATTTGGCAGAAAGGGAGGGAGCAGGTGAGTATGCATAGCATTCTCAAAGAACTAAATAATGAGAGAACATGGATAAATTTTAACAGATGTGTGTATTTATGTATGATAATCATGCAAAATACCATAGGATACACATAGTTCAGTCATGTTAGTGATTTCAGGCATCCACTGGAGACTTGAGACCTGACTCCTTTGGGTGAGGTTCCAAGTTTACAAGCAATGCCCTGAGCAGAAAACTGTGGTGCAGGTTGAAGGGAAACCAGCAGAGGGTGCTGCCCCTTAAGATGTGGTTAAGGTCTCATTCTGGTAGTGACTTAATGTGACAGACTCACTGTGCAGACAGAGGTCCTTTTCTGTGAGTGAGGAGTGTGAAGAGATCCTGCAGGAGGACTGCCCTGTGAGATTGGTGCCCTCAAGGACCAAGTGTCATTTCTTCCATGAACATGCATCCTGACACCTGCTCAGTTCTTGTGCTCCTCCTAATGCTCAGTAAGTCACATTGTACTCTAAGGGTTCATGACGTCATTTTCTTACAACTCTGGCAGTCTTTAGTGTTCCTCCTTGCATAGAAAGTAATTCCTCTACATTCATTCATTCATTCATTCATTCATTTTTAAAATTTATTTTCAGGAAGGAGCAATGGAGACTCCGTGACCCAGACAGAAGGCTTGGTCACTCTCACAGAAGGGTTGCCTGTGATGCTGAACTGCACCTATCAGACTTCTTACTCACCTTTCCTTTTCTGGTATGTGCAATATCTCAACGAAGCCCCTAAGCTACTGCTGAAGAGCTCCACAGACAACAAGAGGACCGAGCACCAAGGGTTCCACGCCACTCTCCATAAGAGCAGCAGCTCCTTCCATCTGCAGAAGTCCTCAGTGCAGCTGTCAGACTCTGCCCTGTGCTACTGTGCTTTGAGTGACACAGTGAGGGAGACTGCAGGGGAAGCTGCACATGAATCAAGGGTGTTGGAGGGCTGATAGGGGAGGCCCTGTGAGGGAGGCTATGTGCTTTCGCTAAGCGGTTGTTTACCTAGCTTCCTGAAAAATGTGAACAACTGTGAGATCAGACACCTAGAAATCTAGCAATTGGTGAATATTCTGATGGGGTAGGAAGGAAGCCATTGCTACCTTGGAAAAGTATGGAAATTCCAAAAGCTTGGAAGACAAATCCAAGCTTTGATCCCAGAAATAAAGTTCTCTCCCTAGATGGAGGAGCTCTCCAGGAAAACCCTGACATAGGATTTATCTCTTCCAAGATGTCTTACAAAATATAGTGATTAAAACTCTCCAAGAATCGTCTTTTATTACACTTCAAATTTATGACTGAAATGAGGAATATAGACTCTAGTCTTTAAAAATTTGCTTCAGTTTCACTCCATCAGTTATTTAGATCTCCCTCTCTTTGGATCATGTTACCCGAGAGTTCAGCACAACTTCCCATCTCAGTTTTTTTTGTTTATTGTTGTGAAGAGATGCCATGGTCAAGACAACTTGTACGAGAAATCATTTAAATGGGGGCTTGATTAGAGATTAGAGGGTGAGTGCATGACTGCCATAGTAGCAGGGCAGGCAGGCATGGCCCTAGAGCAGTAGCTGAGAACTTTCATCTGATGACAAGCAGATACAGAGAGAGGGAGAGACTGGGTGTGGCTTGGGCTTTGAGAGCAAAACTCACCACCAATAACATGCCTCCCCTGACAAAGTCACACCCTATGATCCTTCCTAAATAGTTTACTAACCCCAAATCAAAATTTCATATATTTGAGCCTATGAGGGCCCATTCCCTTTCAAATCACCACACTCCCTGAGAGCCTTCACTTAGGGAAGCTGCTTATGAAACACAGCTGTTGGAGGTCTCAAAATGATGCCCTGAGATGCGGGTCCTTCCCTGTCCTACGCATTGTGTATGATGCAGCCTGATCTTAAAAGACTATCCACAAATCCCTTCCTTTTAAAGTCTACTTTTGTCTGACATTGCACTTTTGTTAAATCCTTACCACTTTGTATACTCACTTGTCTGGGATTAGAGTTAGTTCCTCTGATATTGTTCTGAAAGATGGGAAAGGAGGCCAAGGTTTCTGTAAAAGATTTTGGTTAAAAATAAAATACTCTAGTTGTCAAATTTATCTCTCTGAAAGAGAAAAAAGATCTGAAATCAAGGACCATAGTGCTTCTCAAGAAAGACTCATATTTGTGTACACAAAGAAGAGCCAAGACATTCTCTCTTGCTGGTTAGGGAGCAAAGTGGGATGTTTTATTGAATTTATAAATGTCAAATCTACTTCTAATGGTACAGCACAGAACAGAATCTGTCAGATGAGCATTGTCATTGTGTTTTTTATTTGGAATCTTTATAGATGTTAGGTAATCAGTACAAGGTCATGATGCAAGGGGTGATCTTTGGAGGACAGGGAAATATAAAAAACAAACAAACAGAAAAACAGAACAAAACAAAACAAAAAAACCTTCAATAAGTGGGAAACTGGAACAGGCAGAATTTAAATGTGTGATAATGAGAGGGCAGGGATGAGGAAGGAATGTGGGGAAAGGATATCTAAGACTAGTGGTGTTTCGAACAAAGCAGCATGGAAAGCCCCTGTTAGAGAAAGTTCCTGAAAGATATACTCCAACCAAAGTTGAGACTAGCAATAATCTGTGAGTATAAACACACACTTAGAAGTGATCACTGTGATGTGAACATTTATCGAAATAGCAATAGTATTTTCCCCCTAGGGACTATGACCTCTGAACCATGGGGTTATGGGCCGTGTTATACTACTAGGCATGAGTTCCTTCCTACGGGGTAGGCTTCAGATACAATCAGAAAGCCGTGATTATTTTGTAGAAGTCAGGCCACTACTGAGCACCCTTGGGCACATAATATTTGGAAGTTGAGTATTGTAGCATGCAGGGTCCAGCACAGATGAATAATATTGCTGTCCTTTCTTCCCCAGCAGGCTGCATAGGACCTTCCAGCACTATGAAAGCTAGCCAGCAAGGAGAACCCCCAGTCAGTTCAAGGTTGATTTCTCTATGTCATGCAGCAGTAGAATGTGGTGCCTTTAGCCACAGAATCTTACTATCTAGTTATACTGGGCAACCAGGAACAATGACAATAGCCTGTGTTGTTTTGGATAACTCTGGGGCCTCCCATAACAATAACTCCCATGCCTGACACTGAGGTTGTTGTTTAATGAATTTACTTAATTTCTCCAAAACTGGACTTATGCATGTAAAATCATAATGAGTGTTAATGTGATAAATTATTATAGTAAGGTTTTCTTTTTAGAACATATAGGCAATACATTATCCAAAATATTTTCTTGTAACTGGAAGAATATTTAATCTGGGGTTAATGAATCACAGGCTCCAGATCCCCTACACAATAGACTGCAGATCTAAGAAGAGAACAGGTGACATGATGTTACGTTTTAAATTGTGTTTAAAAAGTAAAACATTTTGAAGGCTGTCCTTCACCAAATACCTCTCAATTACAATCACCAGGTGATGGTGAAGTGGCCATAAACATGTTTTGGACCCGGCTAGGATGCATGGCTGAGTTGGCCGTATTCATGTGACCCATGGTCTGTTCACTGTGCACATAGGTGTGGCCATCATGGTTTGTCAGCCTCTAGCTAACACTGCTTACATTGTGAGCACTTGCTTCCTGGTTCCTAACTCAAATCAAGTTGGTTTATTTCCAGACAGTGTCAGGCTTTGGAATCTGTATCTCCCCTCCTCCCTGCTTCTAATAAGCTTTTCTGCTCTCACTGTTCACTGCTACCACACTGAGCACTCTGATCTGCCCTCGGAGGACTCTGTCCTTTGTGTGCTGCCTTTGGCATAAAATTGCCTCACAGAATGGACCTATTAAGGTCCTCAATGACCTTATTTTGATATTTTGATTGATAATATAGACACACACACACACACACATGAAAGAGAGAGAGAGAGAGAGAGAGAGAGAGAGAGAGAGAGAGAGAGAGAGAGAGAGAGAGAGAGAGAGATTAACCCTCAAAATAACTGCTAGAGAGACTTGTGGTAGTGGAAGTGGAAGATGATGCTCATATCTCCTGCCCCCTGGTGTCCGTGTCCATGCACTGCATAATCTCCTCCTGTGGGCAGGGCCTAGAATATGGTAGGTAACACTCCTGAATTATCTTGTAGTTTACGAGAAAAGCCAAGGGACTGAACAAGTAATCGAGGCTCTCATAAACTTGATTTCTGTTGGACTTGTTTTTTTGTTTTTTGTCTTTTTCTCCTTTTTCTTTTTTCTGTTATTCTTTTGTGTTACCTCTTTTGAGAAATGTTAGCTTAGATGTGTTGTCCAATTTAAAATTTATTACTCCTATTTTCTTTCCTTTTTTTTATTAGATATTTTCTTCCTTTACATTTCAAATGCTATCCCCAAAGCCCCCTATCCCCCCCCCCCTGCCCTGCTTCCCAGCGGAAGGTGGCTTGGTTTTTTGTTGTTGTTTTTGGCTTTTTTTAATGCACTTTCACAATGTTTATTCAAACCTATACTTCTTTTTTTTTCTTAAACACATCACATCTATGTTTTATTTAAATGAAAATACTAAAAAAATTCTCTTGTATGAATGAAATGCCAAAACAAGGATACATAACTTTTATATAAAATTCAATGGCTCAATTGAATACGTTAAATGTGTATTGAACTACAAGAAATAAGATTTCTGATTAGCTAGAATATGAATCTAATTACTCTTGAAAGCAATGATAGGTTTTTCAACATACAACATTTTAAGAAATAGTTATATTTCTTAATATATACTGATATGGTAGATCCCACTTGGTATCCTAGTGCCTGGGAGGCCAAGGCAGGTGATCCCTGGGAGTTAAGACACACATGAGGTCCACAGTGAGCTCAAGATTAGCCTAGGATACAGAGAGAAACTGTGTTCAATAAAGCAAACAACAAAATTAAAAAACAGTAGCAAAAAATAAGAACAGAACAGGAGAAAAAAAAGCCAAACAAAAGAACAAAAGGAAGTTGCAAATAATTATACAATTTTTAATTTTAGGAGACTATGAAATTATTTAGTGTAATGGATGCTCCCATTTTTTTTTATTTTTAATATTTTTATTACATATTTTCCTCAATTACATTTCCAATGCTATCCCAAAAGTCCCCCATAGCGCCCCCCACTTCCCTACCCACCCATTCCCATTCTTTTGGCCCTGGCATTCCCCTATATTGGGGCATATAAAGTTTGCAAGTCCAATGGGCCTCTCTTTCCAGTGATGGCCGACTAGGCCATCTTTCCATACATATGCAGCTAGAGACAAGAGCTCCGGGGTTCTGGTTAGTACATCATGTTGTTCCAACAATAGGGTTGCAGATCCCTTTAGCTCCTTGGGTACTTTCTCTAGCTTCTCCATTGGGAGCCCTGTGATACATCCAATAGCTGACTGTGAACATCCACTCCTGTGTTTGCTAGGCCCCGGCATCGTCTCACAAGAGACAGCTATATTTGGGTCCTTTCAGCAAAATCTTGCTAGTGTATGCAATGGTGTCAGCGTTTAGAAGCTGCTTATGGGATGGATCCCTGGATACGGCAGTCTCTAAATGGTCCATCCTTTCATCACAGCTACGAACTTTGTCTCTGTAACTCCTTCCCTGGGTGTTTTGTTCCCAATTCTAAGAAGGTGCACAGTGTCCACACTTTGGTCTTCATTCTTCTTGAGTTTCATGCGTTTATCAAATTGTATCTTATATCTTGGGTATCCTAAGTTTTGGGCTAATATCCACTTATCAGTGAATACATATTGTGTGAGTTCTTTTGTGATTGTGTTACTTCACTCAAGATGATGCCCTCCAGGTCCATCCATTTGGCTAGGAATTTCATAAATGCATTCTTTTTAATAGCTGAGTAGTACTCCATTGTGTAAATGTACCATAATTTCTGTAGCCATTCCTCTTTTGAGGGACATCTGGGTTCTTTCCAGCTTCTGGCTATTATAAATAGGGCTGCTATGAACATAGTGGAGCATGTGTCCTTTTTACCGGTTGGGACATCTTCTGGATATATGCCCAGGAGAGGTATTGCTGGATCCTCTGGTAGTACTATGTCCAATTTTCTGAGGAACCGCCAGACTGATTTCCAGAGTGGTTGTACAAGCTTGCAATCCCACCAACAATGGAGGAGTGTTCCTCTTTCTCCACATCCTCGCCAGCATCTGCTGTCACCTGAATTTTTGATCTTAGCCATTCTGACTGGTGTGAGGTGGAATCACAGGGTTGTTTTGATTTGCATTTCCCTGATGATTAAGGATGTTGAACATTTTTTCAGGTGTTTCTCTGCCATTCGGTATTCCTCAGGTGAGAATTCTTTGTTCAGTTCTGAGCCCCATTTTTTAATGGGGTTATTTGACTTTCTGGAGTCCACCTTCTTGAGTTCTTTATATATATTGGATATTAGTCCCTTATCTGATTTAGGATAGGTGAAGATCCTTTCCCAATCTGTTGGTGGTTTTTTTGTCTTATTGATGGTGTCTTTAGCCTTGCAGAAGCTTTGTAGTTTCATGAGGTCCCACTTGTCAATTCTCGATCTTACAGCACAAGCCATTACTGTTCTATTCAGGAATTTTTCCCCTGTGCCCATATCTTCAAGGCTTTTCCCCACTTTCTCCTCTATAAGTTTCAGTGTCTCTGGTTTTATGTGAAGTTCCTTGATCCACTTAGACTTGACCTTAGTACAAGGAGATAGGAATGGATCGATTCGCATTCTTCTACATGTTAACAACCAGTTGTGCCAGCACCATTTGTTGAAAATGCTGTCTTTCTTCCACTGGATGTTTTTAGCTCCCTTGTCGAAGATCAAGTGACCGTAGGTGTGTGGGTTCATTTCTGGGTCTTCAATTCTATTCCATTGGTCTATTTGTCTGTCACTATACCAGTACCATGCAGTTTTTATCACAATTGCTCTGTAGTAGAGCTTTAGGTCCGGCATGGTGATTCCGCCAGAGGTTCTTTTATCCTTGAGAAGAGTTTTTGCTATCCTAGGTTTTTTGTTATTCCAGATGAATTTGCAGATTGCACTTTCTAATTCGTTGAAGAATTGATTTGGAATTTTGATGGGGATTGCATTGAATCTGTAGATTGCTTTTGCCAAGATAGCCATTTTTACAATGTTGATCCTGCCAATCCATGAGCATGGGAGATCTTTCCATCTTCTGAGATCTTCTATAATTTCTTTCTTCAGAGACTTGAAGTTTTTATTATACAGATCTTTCACTTCCTTAGTTAGAGTCACGCCAAGATATTTTATATTATTTGTGTCTATTGAGAAGGGTGTTGTTTCCCTAATTTCTTTCTCAGCCTGTTTATTCTTTGTGTAGAGAAAGGCCATTGATTTGTTTGAGTTAATTTTATATCCAGCTACTTCACCGAAGCTGTTTATCAGGCTTAGGAGTTCTCTGGTGGAATTTTTAGGGTCACTTATATATACTATCATATCATCTGCAAAAAGTGATATTTTGACTTCATCTTTTCCAATTTGTATCCCTTTGATCTCCTTTTGTTGTCGAATTGCTCTGGCTAGGACTTCAAGTACAATGTTGAATAGGTATGGAGAAAGTGGACAGCCTTGTCTAGTCCCTGATTTTAGAGGGATTGCTTCAAGCTTCTCACCATTTACTTTGATGTTGGCTACTGGTTTGCTGTAGATTGCTTTTATCATGTTTAGGTATGGGCCTTGAATTCCTGATCTTTCCAAGACTTTTATCATGAATGGGTGTTGGATCTTGTCAAATGCTTTTTCCGCATCTAACGAGATGACCATGTGGTTTTTGTCTTTGAGTTTGTTTATATACTGGATTATGTTGATGGATTTCCGTATATTGAACAATCCCTGCATCCCTGGGATGAAACCTACTTGGTCAGGATGGATGATTGTTTTGATGTGTTCTTGGATTCGGTTAGCAAGAACTTTATTGAGGATTTTTGCATCAATATTCATAAGGGATATTGGTCTGAAGTTTTCTATCTTTGTTGAGTCTTTTTGTGGTTTAGGTATCAGAGTAATTGTGGCTTCATAGAATGAGTTGGGTAGAGTACCTTCTGTTTCTATTTTGTGGAATAGTTTGTGAAGAACTGGGATTAGATCTTCTTTGAAGGTCTGATAGAACTCTGCACTAAACCCATCTGGTCCTGGGCTTTTTTTAGTTGGGAGACTATTAATGACTGCTTCTATTTCTTTGGGGGATATAGGGCTGTTTAGATCATTAACCTGATCTTGATTCAACTTTGGTACCTGGTATCTGTCTAGGATCTTCTCCATTTCATCCAGGTTCTCCAGTTTTGTTGAGTATAGACTTTGGTAGAAGGATCTGATGGTGTTTTGGATGTCTTCAGGATCTGTTGTTATGTCTCCTTTTTCATTTCTGATTTTGTTAATTAGGATGCTTTCCCTGTGCCCTCTAGTGAGTCTGGCTAAGGGTTTATCTATCTTCTTGATTTTCTCAAAGAACCAGCTCCTTGATTGGTTGATTCTTTGAATAGTTTTTCTTGTTTCCACTTGGTTGATTTCACCCCTGAGTTTGATTATTTCCTGCCGTCTACTCCTCTTGGGTGAATTTGCTTCCTTTTGTTCTAGTGCTTTTAGGTGTGTTGTCAAGCTGCTAATGTGTGCTCTCTCTAGTTTCCTTTTGGAGGCACTCAGAGCTATGAGTTTTCCTCTTAGAAATGCTTTCATTGCGTCCCATAAGTTTGGGTATGTTGTGGCTTCATTTTCATTGAACTCTAAAAAGTCCTTAATTTCTTTCTTTATTCCTACCTTGACCAAGGTATCATTGAGAAGAGTGTTGTTCAGTTTCCACGTGAAGGTTGGCTTTCTATTATTTATTTTGTTATTGAAGATCAGCCTTAGTCCATGGTGATCTGATAGGATGCATGGGACAATTTCAATATTTTTGTATCTGTTGAGGCCTGCTTTGTGACCAATTATGTGATCAATTTTGGAGAAGGTACCATGAGGTGCTGAGAAGAAGGTATATCCTTTTGTTTTAGGATAGAATGTTCTGTAGATATCTGCCAGATCCATTTGATTCATAATTTCTGTTAGTTTCACTGTGTCCCTGTTTAGTTTCTGTTTCCATGATCTGTCCATTGGTGAAAGTGGTGTGTTGAAGTCTCCCACTATTATTGTATGAGGTGCAATGTGTGCTTTGAGATTTACTAAAGTTTCTTTAATGAATGTCGCTGCCTTTGTGTTTGGAGCATAGATATTCAGGATTGATAGTTCCTCTTGGAGGATTTTACCTTTGATGAGTATGAAGTGTCCCTCCCTGTCTTTTTTAATGACTTTGGGTTGGAAGTCAATCTTATCAGATATTAGAATGGCTACTCCAGCTTGTTTCTTCTTGCCATTTGCTTGGAAAATTGTTTTCCAGCCTTTCATTCTGAGGTAGTGTCTATCCTTTTCTCTGAGATGAGTTTCCTGTAAGCAGCAAAATGTTGGGTCTTGTTTGTGTAGCCAGTTCGTTAGTCTATGTCTTTTTATCGGGGAATTGAGTCCATTGATATTAAGAGATATTAAGGAAAAGTAATTGTTGTTTCCTGTTATTATTGTTGTTAAAGTTGGCATTTTGTTCTTGTGGCTGTCTTCTTTTAGGTTTGTTGAGGGATTACCTTCTTGTTGTTTCTAGGGCGTGGTTCCTGTCCTTGTATTGGTTTTTTTCTGTTATTATCCTTTGAAGGGCTGGATTCGTGGAGAGATAATGTGTGAATTTGGTTTTGTCGTGGAATACTTTGGTTTCTCCATCTATGTTAATTGAGAGTTTGGCTGGGTATAGTAGCCTGGGCTGGAATTTGTGTTCTTTTAGTGTCTGTATAACATCCGTCCAGGATCTTCTGGCCTTCATAGTCTCTGGTGAAAAATCTGGTGTAATTCTGATAGGCTTGCCTTTATATGTTACTTGGCCTTTTTCTCTTACTGCTTTTAGTATTCTATCTTTATTTAGAGCATTTGTTGTTCTGATTATAATGTGTCGGGAGGTATTTCTTTTCTGGTCCAGTCTATTTGGAGTTCTGTAGGCTTCTTGTATGTTCATGGGCATCTCTTTCTTTAGATTTGGGAAGTTTTCTTCTATAATTTTGTTGAAGATATTTGCTGGTCCTTTGAGTTGAAAATCTTCATTCTCATCCACTCCTATTATCCGTAGGTTTGGTCTTCTCATTGCGTCCTGTATTTCTTGGATGTTTTGAGTTAGGATCTTTTTGCATTTTACATTTTCCTTGATTGTTGTGCCGATGTTCTCTATGGAATCTTCTGCACCTGAGATTCTCTCTTCCATCTCTTGTATTCTGTTGCTGATGCTGGTATCTATGGTTCCAGATTTCTTTCCTAGGGTTTCTATCTCCAGTGTTGCCTCATTTTGGGTTTTCTTTATTGTGTCTACTTCCCTTTTTAGGTCTAGTATGGTTTTGTTCATTTCCATCATCTGTTTGGATGTGTTTTCCTGTTTTTCTGTAAGGACTTCTACCCGTTTGATTATGTTATCCTGTTTTTCTTTAAGGATTTGTAACTCTTTAGCAGTGTTCTCCTGCAATTCTTTAAGGGATTTTTGTGCTTCCTCTTTATTGTCTTCTGCCTGTTTAGCAGTGTTCTCTTGCATTTCTTTAAGTGTGTTATTAAAGTCCTTCTTGAAGTCCTCTATTATCATCAGGAGATATGCTTTTAAATCCGTGTCTAGCTTTTCTGGTGTGTTGGGGTGCCCTGGACTGGGCGAAGTGGGGGTGCTGGGTTCTGATGATTGTGAGTGGTCTTGGTTTCTGTTAGTAAGATTATTACGTTTACCTTTCGCCATCTGGTAATCTCTGGGGTTAGTTGTTATCGTTGTCACTGTTTAAAGATTGGAGCAGAAGCTGTGTTCCACTCACCAGCAGTCCCAAAATCCTGCGGCGGAGGTCGTGGGTAGCTGGCGGGTGTCAGGCCACCCTGCTCTCCCGCTACCCCGGCGCTGATCCGGCCGGATGAGGCCTGTGGCCCTACTCAGGCTGGTTTCTGCTTCCCTAACTAATGCAGTCTCAGGTCCCGCGCAATTGGATTGGAGCAGAAGCTGTGCTCCACTCACCAGCAGTCCCAAAATCCTGCGGCGGGGGTCGTGGGTAGCTGGCGGGTGTCAGGCAACCCTGCGTTCCCCGCACTGATCCGGCCGGATGAGGCCTGTGGCCCTACTCAGGCCGGTTTCTGCTTCCCTAACTAATGCAGTCTCAGGTCCTGAGCACTTGGATTGGAGCAGAAGCTGTGCTCCACTCACCAGAAGTCTTAAGCTCCTGTGGCGGGTGTTGTGGGTAGCTGGCGAGTGTCAGCCGACCCTGCGCCCCAGCTGCCCTGGTGCTTTTCTGACCGGAAGAGGGTTGTGGCCCTATGTAGGCAGGATTTCTCTCTCCCCAACCAGAGCAGTCTCAGGTCCCGCGCAATTGGATTGGAGCAGAAGCTGTGTTCCACTCACCAGAAGTCTTAAGATCCTGTGGTGGGTGTTGTGGGTAGCTGGCGAGTGTCAGCGGACCCTGCGCCCTAGCTGCCCTGGTGCTTTTCTGACCGGAAGAGGGTTGTCGGATGCTCCCATTTTTAAGCATTATTTCTGATAGCTACAGCACTGTTTCCAAATTTACAATTTAGGCTATATATTGTTTCATCTTAAATGCAGTAATAAAGTTCCTTCAGTCTATTTTCTGTCAGCTTTAGAGAAAAATTTCCTGAGTAGTATCAGAACATTTTTTTACGAAGTTGATCTTAATCAATTTATCTGTAAGACTGCTGGATCAAGAAAGTTACTTAACAACTATATCACTTGGTGATGGTGATGATATTTTAGTTAATGATAGATCATATTTTATTACCATAGTTGCAAAAGATGATACAGCCTAAATACCCTGTATTCCTGGTAGTTGTGTGTCTCTTGTAGCATGTTCACAGAATAAAGAAAGTACTTAAAAAGTACACTTATGTAAATTTATTCATAAACCTATACTTCTTAGTTCACTCTTCGTAGTGTAATGCACCTGCAATATTCTCAGCAACATCAACCACGCCTTTTTCTCAGGCATTTTCATGGCATTGTGTAAACTCCAGTAACTGCTCAGTGTCTAAATTCTGTGATTCTGGCTCTTATTTCACAATGTGTAAAGATGCTGCAATTTTATCACTCTAAAATATCCTCCCCATTCCAGTTCATAACTGTATACTCTTCTTTTTAAAAACTCACAACTTTTGACTCTTAGCATAAACCTTTCTCTGCCCATGATCAGAAACCCTTGGAATTCACCCTGAGAAGGCAACAAGGACAGTGCAAAGCCCACTGCAGTTGTGAACTCCCTATGTCTCTATTGGGCCTCCAAATGACACCTTCTAAAACATAAATGGCTTTTTCACTGATTAGAATAAACTCACTCAAACCTCTGTCTTAGTCCTGCCCTGCCATCCTGCTCTGCTCTTCGATTACACAGCCCTCTCCATGCTCCCTTTGACATTAAACTATCTGCGTTCTACTATCCTATCTTGTACTCTTAACTTTCTTTTCCCCCCAATGCCCTATTTTCTAGTTTCCTGGCTTTGTCAGGGGGAGTGGTATATAGTGGGTTCTGAGAGAAGTTGTAGCAGGAGCAGGGTGGTGGTGGATTTGGTCTGAATACATTATGTTCTCATATGAATTTATTAAATTGTTTTTCAAAACCTCTTCCACTGCCTCAATATGTACTGACAGGACATATTTTACCCAGATGTCAGAGGCAGGCCAAGGGAGAGAAAGTGTCTCTTCCTCATTATCTCTCCAAATGTTCCTAGGATGAAGGTATCTAAACCTCCTTAAGGAGGCTTCATTTGCTTCCTGAAAATCTCTCAGGAAGGAGTGAGCTGCTTCTTGCTCATCTTGGAGACCTTGCTGTGTATCCTGAAGCTTGGACAGCTCTGTGAGTGTTACTCTGCTTCAGTCCATCTTCACAGAAAGAACACTGTGTGGCTTCACTCTGAACAAAGACCCTCTTGTGGCTGGGCTCCCCACACAGCGCTGAGGCTACAGGAAGATGCAGAGGCCAGGGGTGCCCCATGATGGCTGCATCTGTGCATGTGAAACAGCTGCTCTGGAGCTGAGGGGCAGCTATTCATCCCTGTCCCTCAGGGTCCATGTGTGACACCCTCACTTGGGTCCCCAGCAGCTCCTGAAGCTCCCACCAGGAAATTATCCTGTCTCTAGCATGTAGGACTTTCAGACTGAGTCAGGAAGGACGAAAACTGTCCCACCTGAGGATCCCCTGACAATGGGACCGAGGGAGCTGAGTGTTCCTCTGCCCCGAGTCACAAGTGCAGAGCTGGACACAACCTGAGGCTTGAAGAGTAAGAGACCAGGGTCCCAACCTCAGGCACTTTCAGGGAATCGGCATGTTTTACAAAGACAACAGTACAGAGAAAGTAGAATCTTGGCAAGTACTTCATTCCTATGGGATAGATCTTAGTTGCCAATTACTTGTTTATAATTGGAATGATCTGATTCTTGAGAAATAACACTTTTATCCAAGAGGGAAAGTTTACCCCAATTATGCTATAGGATTCTGATCAAAGTAGAAATCATTGATTGTTCTAATACTGTTTGAGACCGTGACAGACTCAGAGGGCATGAGGTGGGCTGTAAGCTATTTTGGATCAGATTATGTAGTTGGTTTTTTATCACTAGTCTCATTTCTCATCCAGTCTCTTTATGGTAAAGCTTTACAATGCAGTCCTCTGCATAGCACAGTGTTTCCTGCAGTCAGGACACCAGGGCTGCCTCCCTGTCACTCTGAAATGCAGCGCTCCTACATTAGTTTTCTTCAGTGCACTTCTTTCTTATGGAGTCCTAATTTTTATACAACATTTAGAACACATTGTGACTGTTGCAGGAGTGTCCGACACTTTAAAATGTATTGCAAAGCCAGGAAACCATTGCACTTGGCTATATCTTTATGTTCCTGGTTCTTTTTCTACTGCAATGATCTCACTTAAATTATTTCATAGGTGAAGACTTTTCTTTTTTGGTAATGCATATGAGTGTGAGTCTGTGTAAACATCTGGTACCCCTGTACAGGTTCTGAAGAGGACAGAAGACTGCATCTGATTCCCTGGACCTGGAGTGACAGGCTGCTGTGAGTCACCTGATGTGGATGCTAGCAAGGGAGCTAAGGCCTCTAGGAAAAAAAATACCCTTAACTGCTAAGCCATCTTTGAGGCTCCAATAAAAGGTCTTTAGTTTTTAGAACATACACCTGTTGTTTGTTGTTTTTTGTTTTTTTACTGAGATTTCCAGGCTCTGTACACAGCTGAGGCACATTGTCTTGGGATGATGTAGTCCTCTTTCTCTCATGGTTTCCTAACTCCATACAAACCAAGGGTCATCTCAGAATGCTCCTCTCCCCTCACTGTTCTCCACCCAGGCTCTGGGTAGGTCTGATTTGGGAGGAGCTTCAGGCTCTGAAGGCTGGGAGGGAACTCAGCAGGGTGTGGCCAGGCTGGGTTCCTGGGTGGAGCTGACTGGTTGCAGGAAGAGGAGACACTTCAACAGCCACCCTGACACCACAGCCCAGGGGCTGGTTACTTGTTTCTGTCTCCAGCAGCCACACAAGCACCATGAAGAGGCTGCTGTGCTCTCTGCTGGGCCTTCTGTGCATCCAGGTTTGCTGTGAGTCTGGCTGTCCGCATTCAGGGCACCTGAGAGGATCTGGCTCAGGACATGGAGGGGTAGGGAGAGCAGCTCAGGAGTCCTGCAGAGCTCCCACCTTCTCAGAGGACCTGGGTGTGTTCAGGGCTCTGTGGACACTGCAGTGACAGCCATCTGTGTCTCTTTCTCTGTTTCTAATCAGGGGTGAAAGGACAGCAAGTGCAGCAGAGTCCAGCGTCCTTGGTTCTGGAGGAGGGGGAGAACGCAGAGCTGCAGTGTAACTTTTCCACAACTTTGAACAGTGTGCAGTGGTTTTACCAACGTCCTGAAGGAAGCCTCATCAGCCTGTTCTACAATCCTTCTGGGACAAAGCAGAGTGGGAGACTGACATCCACAACAGTCATTAAAGAACGTCGCAGCTCTTTACACATTTCCTCCTCCCAGATCACAGACTCAGGCACTTATCTCTGTGCTATGGAACCACAGTGCTCCCCACACACCTGCAGCCTGCACACAAACCTTCAGCTGGGTGGGTGTGGCCCTTTGCAGTCACAAGACATCAGGAAGCCACAAAGACTATCTGTCTGGTTTAAATACACCTTTCCTGTATTGGTAGAGTTGTAACTTCAGGTGAGCTTTTGTCGTGGTAGGGTCAGGACATTGGTCTTTATCTTCATTGCTCCATGCACACACCCTCTCAAAGCATAAATGCCTGTTGCAACTAGCAGAGAAGCTGATGGGAGGATAGAATCAACAAGATCATTTAAGCCACAGCGTGCAGAACTCATAAATGTTGAGGAGAAAATGGAATGGAGGCAAAGGCAGGCTTCCAGGTAGAACTGCCGTGGACAGGGTCAGGGTTAGTGAGGAGAAATAAAACTGCAGCCACAGCAAAACATTGAACCGTGTAAGATACAGAATGCACAGATAGCTGCTTGCTCTTGTCGCCTTTGTGCTGCTGGGATAAAACACTGAGTAAAAGTAACCTAGAAGATGATCAGATTTATTTAGCTTTCACTTCCAGGTCATAGTTCAACCATTGGTGCTAATTAAGGCAGGAACTCAAACAAAAGATTCAAACAGAAACCATGCAGGAAGGCTGTTGGTAACTCACTCGCAGAATCATCCCTAATTAGCCTCCTTACACAACCCAGAATCACTTTCCCACAGAACAGTGTCACCCACAGTGATTTTTGAATCTTCTTATTCATTATTGAGGGTTAGCCTTCATTTATTAACTTTATGCATCATTACTTTGATTTTTTTTTCAGTAGAGATCTGAACATCTTTAAGAAAATAGACCAGGGAGTATGAAAAGTATTCAAAACATATTGTTATTTAAACAATATGTACACATATTTCAAGTTACTTTAAATAGAATATCTAAAAAGTGTTCTTACAACTCAATAAAAGAGAATGATTGACTCCTATAATGAGCAAAATGTGCAGACTGTCTAAATGAACGTGTATGGGATAAGGACAAATACTTAGAATGCAGTTAGGGATTGTCTGGTTTAGTACAGTGGTGGTTGTAGGGTCTCCATGACTTTACTAGAAGATGGAGGCCAGTGCAGAAAGCCACAACAAATCAAGGTGCAGTGCTGTGGAGCCTAGTCATAGTGGGTGTGCCCATAGTACAACCCCTCCTCCTGATAAGGCTCAGGAAACACTGAAGAAGACAGGAGGAAAGATGGCAAGAGCCAGAGGGTCAGGGTGTTGCTGCTTAATTGTGTCTCCTGGGAATATTGGAAGCTGCACAGATGAAGACTCACCAACGTGAGCTGAAATGCAACAGCCACAGACATGCTAAAGTGGATGGGGAAAGCACAGTCTCTTGTTCTAGACAATGACCTACTGGAAACCAAGAATGCTGATGGTGGGGAAATTGTCTTTCTGTGAGACGAGCACACCAATTGGTTATCCAATACTGATTGATCAATCCTGACAACATACATAGAAGTAACATTATCTAGATTGAACTGATTGTATTTATTTATTTATTTAGGAATAAATATGTATATACATACATATATAACAATGATTAATGAAAGAAGCCATAACTTTTAGGACCAGCAAGGAGAAATATATGGAAGGTTTTGGACAGATGACAGGAAGGATGGATTATGTGATTATGTCATAATCTCAAAAAATAAAAGATAAATATTTTAGTGAAAAAGAATGTTTGTGACTTAATAATCGCCATGTGTACCAGTGGTCTAAATAAGTGGTCAAAAAAGTATAACTCATGTCAAATGAAGCCATTTGCTTATTATATAAAATTCTATTGCACGTAGTGAACATTTTTAGTTTTTCATTTCTTATGAGTAGCTTCTCTCATTTTCAAGAAGGAAGTGGCTTTAGGCAAGATAGAAAGATAGAGACTCATGGTGGTACATGGAGAAAAGGCTGGAAGGGGAGGAAAGAAAACCATCCTATAGCTGACATTAGCATAGACAACATCTCTCTCCATCTCAACAATATTGTCCCTAGAAAAATATTTAATGCCTAAAGTCCTGGGCCTTTAAGTTCAGGAAACTGTTGAGTGAGGACCCTCCTATGTGGCCACAGGAGGGCAGTGCTGCTTCAGAGCAGCTGAAGACTCTGGCTCATCCCACATACTTCTCAGTACACTAGGATTTAAAATTATTATAGAATTGTTTTCTACATTGCCTAAGTTTAATTAGAGAGGAAAGTCATACATCTATCTGTTATTTATCTATATTATATCTGTTTATTCTGGGCCCATAATGTTGACAGTTAGGAATTTGTAAGTGAACACCATGAGGATGTATGCTATCCTTCAAGGATAGAGCTATGTTTCTTCTTCCAGATTGAAGGTTGTTGGGATTCAAGTCATGAGGTTGTGAAGCTCGGAAATTGGTAGTTATTTGTGATCAGGAATTGGTGGGTTTTTCCTGCCTGAGGATTGGTGGCTTTTTTTTAACCCCCTTTCCCTGCATCAGGCCCGTGGGATAGGTTGGGAAGTTCTTCTTAGCCTTAGATGGCTTTGGCTGAGGTTCCATCTTTGTAGGTTGCAGTGAGCAGCTTTCATCCCTCTGTTTCCTGTCACTATTCCAGCTTGAATTCCTGACTTGACTTTCTTGCAAGGTGGACAATGATTAGAATATAAACAGAATAAATTTTTATACCCTCTCTCAGCAGCTTCTGGCCATTATATTTATCTTACTCATAGATAGAAAATATACTCAAACACCAAATGAGGTAACCATTACTGTCACTGCCTGTTTGTTCAATAGCTTGTGGAGTCTGGTAGGCCTGCTCATGCCCCATATATAATAACTCCATTGTAAGTTGTTTTATGTATGTGTGTGTGTGTAAACTTCTAGAATGGAGAAAATTTCATCCTTTCTTAATCATAAATATCCTAATTATTAGCATACATTAATTGTCAGACTAGTAGGTTTGTGGTAACAGTTTATTATATGCATTTGTAGTGATTTCCCCATATTCACCTTGCTGTCCCTTTCTGCTGTACTCTCCTTTTCCCCTCCAAGTGACCCCTCCTCCATACTCATTTGTCTAACTTCCATTTTCAGGTCATCTTTTCTTTCCTTTTCCCCTTCCTTCATTTTCTTTTTATTTTTACACTTGAGAACACATATGTGTTGTAGGCCTCTACATGTCTGCTTTGTTTTGCTTTTAACATCACGTCCTTCAATAACATTCATTTTTCTACAGATGGCGTAAGTTCATATTTCCTTCCGGCTGAGTATTACTCTGTTGTTTCAGATATAATGTTGTCCTCATTCATTGTCTGACTAGGTTACATCTACATCTTAGCAACAGTGAATGGTGCTATAATAAACATACATACACAGGTATGTGTTTATATGCCGACTCTCTTATATGATGACCTCAGTTCCCCTAAATGGTATTAGATTAGCTGGATCATTGGATCATTGGTACTTCTTTTCTCCTCCCTCCCTCCCTCCTTCCCTCCCTCCCTCCCTCCCTTCCTCCTCCTCCTCCTCCTCCTCCTCCTTCTTCTTCTCTCTCTCTTTCTCTTTCTCTCTTTCTCTCTCTCTTTCTTTCTTTCTTTCTTTCTTTCTTTCTTTCTTTCTTTCTTTCTTTCAGAGAATCCACACTGCTATATTTGGTGGCTATATCAACACAAAATTTTACCAACAATATGTGACGGCACAATTATAATGACAAGGTTTCTGATTCTGAGGACTCTGCTTTCAGCAATACTAAATTTGAACAGAGCAGGAAATGCTTCCTATGTCAGAAAGAGCTTCAGACGAAGCGTCTGTGAAGGGTGGAGCCTGCTCAAAGAGCTGAGGTGCCTGTGAAGTTGAAGTCAGTGTTCTGTGGGAGACAAAAGGTCACCTGAGTTCCCCTCAAGCTTCAGTCTAGGAGGAATGGACAAGATTCTGACAGCATCATTTTTACTCCTAGGCCTTCACCTAGCTGGTGAGTTATGAAGGAGAAACCCGAGGATATGGGATTAATGTGGAGGCATGAGAGAATTGGGGCACCAGGCAAGTCATGGTATCTAAGCAGGAAGTACATTCCTGGGAACCTAACAACAGTTGCTATTTCTCTACACAGGGGTGAGTGGCCAGCAGAAGGAGAAAAGTGACCAGCAGCAGGTGAGACAAAGTCCCCAGTCTCTGACAGTCTGGGAAGGAGGAATCACAGTTCTGAACTGCAGTTATGAGGACAGCACTTTTAACTACTTCCCATGGTACCAGCAGTTCCCTGGGGAAGGCCCTGAACTCCTGATAGCCATATTTTCAGTGTCCGATAAAAAGGAAGATGGACGATTCACAATCTTCTTCAATAAAAGAGAGAAAAAGCTCTCCTTGCACATCGCAGACTCTCAGCCCGGAGACTCAGCCACCTACTTCTGTGCAGCAAGTGCACAGTGCTCTCCAGGCACCTGCAGCCCATACCCAAACCTGCAGCTGAGGCTCCAGCAAAGCCCTGCTGTGGGCGGAGCCTGGCAGAGATTCAGGGGGAGTTTTCATTTGTAGGAACAGTGGATATAGGGGTTAGACTCATTCAGGCTGGTGACAGTCCAAGGTAAAGTCATGGCTTGCTTTTCTCCAGTCTCCTTGTTCCTCAAAACCAGCTGGACTTCTAGTTGTGTTTAACTAGTTTAAATGAATTGCTCTTCTGAGAGGTTGTACAAATAGTTCTTTGTGTGGTTGGTTTGTACCAGCTATGAATTATAAAGGCCCCATCTACCTACTCTCTTGTCAATAATGTTGTTAATGAGTAAACATTACAACCCAGGGTCAGGAGATCTTGACTTTGGCTTCTGGGGTAGAAATCACATAGAATTTTCTTTTATCTTAATTTCCTCTGATGACCAAGGAAGTTGTGATTTACATGACCACTGACTTCTTCTACTTCCTATTGTTTTGCCTCTTAAATTCACATCTACCTTCAAGAAATCCATGTAAACCAGGAGGCCTTCACAAGGAAGCAGATGTGTCTACAACACAAACGACATCATCGAGGAAAGAAGAATTCAATTTACTTATATAATGAAAATACAAAACCTTCACTAGAGAAGTGACTTTATATTTGTATATTATTGATGAAGAAAATATAATTTTGAATGTAAATTTTTTTTCAGATAAAATCAGCTACAGTCTTTATGGCTATGCACAGAACAACAAAAGGACCTCTCATTTTCCTCTTCCTTAGTGGGCTTTAAGTCCAATCAGAGATGTGTTGGTTACCATCAAGTTATGAGTGCCATCTAAAAACCATCCTCTCAAATCTGTTCCTCTCAAAGTAAATAACCTGGGTTGGCTAGGAGACCATGTAGTTTTTCAACCCTATCAGAAATCCAAGAACAACTGATATTAACTGAAAATATATAGGAAGCATAAGACAGCTTCCAAAACTTAGCCAATTTATAGAGACCGCTGATCACCTGGACAGTCCCTTACTTCAACATGTTGGAGCATCAGTCTTCAGCCGTCTGGCCCATGAACATCTGACAGAGTTTAGAGAAACAGGATATTAAGGACTAGCCTACTCTGTCTTGGCAGAATCAAGCTTCTTTCTTTAGGCAGTATTATGTCTGTAGATGAAATGAGGCAAGTCTTGCCTAGTGGCTGTCTCACCACAACAGGAGTAACTCATAGATGCTCAATTTCTTCTTTGAATCCAAGACAGGGAAATCTGTCAGGAGCAGACTTGTCTTAACAACAAGTGAATACATGACATCAAACATCACATTCTGTGAATTTCTCATGTTTTTTGAAAACCAACTATCTATGTAAATTAATATGAACTATTGTCCATTAACTACTCTCAGCTATTTCTAACTAAAATCTTGAAAACCCACTAACAATAAACTCAGAGTTATGAATTTACTATTTGGCCCTAAACTCACAGTCTTAAACATCTCAGATCAGATTAAGATAACAGTTATATAAGGACAGTGTCTAATCCTGTGACATAATGAGACACTAGGCATATGATTTGCCTCTTGACAAAATCGTGCTTGGACATAAGAATTATTGTTTTAAACTCTTTTTTTTTTTATGTCAAATCTCACCTGGTTACCTTCCTTGGAGGAAAGCAAGGAAGCAAAATGCTGATTTGTTTGTTTGATTTTTGTTTGTTTGTTTTAAACTCTTAATGAACCTGTGAGTTAGTGACAGAAAAATGGATGTTTAATTAGATAACTAGTCTTAATGGAAACACATGTAAACATCTCTGTCGTTCATTCTTATACAATTTATGATTTGAATTTATATTTGAACTTATGAACTTTTGAAAATAAGAGGATTAGGATACCATGGGATCACATATCCTGCAAATTTACAAGAACTGGGAATGATAGCAACAAGAGAAGAAGCAGAGGAGAAGCAGAGGAGAAGCAGAGGAGAAGCAGAGCAGAGCAGAGCAGAGCAGAGCAGAGCAGAGCAGAGCAGAGCAGAGCAGAGCAGAGCAGAGCAGAGCAGAGCAGAGCAGAGCTGGGCAGCAGAATACAGCAGTGTGATCAGAGTGAGCAGAGAGAAGACAGGTTTCTTCTTACCATGAGACAGGTGTTTTTCCTTAACAGCAAGTTTCTTCTCACTGACAAACAGGGCTTTTTCACACTCAAAGAAAATTTTTTTCTTTCTTTAAGCAATAAAGGTTGAAGCTTATTTTTCATCCAGAATGATTGAGTTCTTTCAAGTGCAACTGGCACTTGCTCTATGGAGCTTATTCATGGGGCTTTTGCTCTGTCCACTAAATAGATATATGCACATTTAAGGATAGGTGTGTGCATGTAAGTATGCATGAATACATGTGGAGTTGATGAGACAAGTGATCAGGCCCGACATGTTTGTTCGTGTATGAATGCATGTATGAATGTGTATGTATGTCCATGCATATTTGCTTATGTAAAAACCTTCTTTCTGTGAATATGACTTTCTTTTCCTGACTCAACTATAAGCTAATTGTTCCAAACCTCCCTCTAGCCTGGCTACCAAGGAGCTGGGCTTCCAGGTAAGAGAGAAAAGAACAAAGGGCATTTTTACTTAATCCTCCACTGCTATACAGCATATATTAATTGTCAGAGGATTATAAAATACGTTTATAAAGTAAGAGTTAAGTTTTCTTACATTTGTTTAAGCACAGAGAATTATAAAGTATAAAGTTAGAGTTAAGTTTTCCAGCACTTATGCAAGAACAGAGAATTATAAAGTAAATAATAAAGTATTAAGTTTCCTCAGTGCTTAATTAAGCACAAAACAGTAATAAAGATTTAAGTTTTTATCACAGAATAATAAGAGTTAAGTCTTCAGCACCTAATGAAGCACAGAACAGTAAGAAACTGTTAAGTGTCATGCAAGGCCAGGGACCACCAGTCTTTTGGTCGGCAACCAATGCTATGTTCTACTCAACCAATTCCAGCTGGGGCAGGCTCTCCGCATTTATTTTCTCTCCTCTCTTTCTTTATTGACCTACTTTCCCACTTCTAAATTAAGTGCACCATTATCCCAATTTTCCTGAATAACTGATTTGTTTTTATGATTCCTTAAATATTAAGCTTTATTGTTTTTAAAATATTTTATTTTTGTTTGTGTATGTATGTGTGAGTATACACAGACTTGTGTATAGGTACACATGTGTGCATGTGAAGGCCAGTAGGTTGTGTTCAATCCCTCAAAGCTGGAGTTGCAGGTTTTGCAGGACACTTGCTTGTCAAATGGGTCCTGGGCACTGAGAGTGCTGCCTTTATCATTAGCAGCAAGTGCTTTTCACTGTTGAGCTATCTCTTCACCAACCTTAAGCTTTATTTCACTAGGAAGTATTGTCTGTCAATAAATCACAAGGAAAGACAAAGCAGCATTTAGAATGAGACTGATTGCCCAGCCCAGGACTCAAACCCAATGTACTCTAAAGTCACATCTCAGAGGCTGTGGCTATGTGGCAGGAGAGCATCCACCTGCTCTGTGGAGAAGGAGAGCAGGGGCAGAGATGTGCCATCCTGAGCTCCCCAGGCTGCTGTGGCTCCCATGGTCTCCTGCTAACTACAGTGGAGACCTTACTGTTGGAAGGGCAAGCCCTTCACTGCCTCCCACCCTAAAAAAGCCAATTGGCCTTGTACTACAGAGCCGGTCTGTCATCCAAAATGTGGAGGAATACTAACTCAGTGTTATTCTTAATAGAGTGCATTTCAAATTTGTTCAGTCAGGGTTCCAACGCCCTACTTAAAATTCAACTAGGAAGTTACCTATCCAGCACTAATTAGCATTATAAAGTCAGAGCCAACTGCTCAGGGCTTTTCTGTTAGTTGTTTACTAGGATAGAAAGGACAGTCTTATCCAGATACGGTTTACCAAAAGAAAAGTTAGGGAATCCCACGGAGACAGGTTTTTTTCTTTAGCCCTAAAAATTCAGGCAGAACTAGTGAGCATAGATAAATTTTTTGCCTCAGGCCAGCCTTTTCTTTTTTCTTTTTCTTTTTATTAACAACAGGGAGGAGATGTAGCCTCCCCTCCCCCAGCCTTAATGGTTCCACTGTTTACACCTGGATGGAGCTTCCTGCTCAATCATTCTGCCACGCCCACTGCTGGAACCTGCCGCTTTGCTGTTCCAAAGCCATCACATGATCACCCTGCTACTGGACCCCAAGATTATTTGGTGGGAATTGGGCCCCTCCCACTTCCTTCATAACGGAGTGCCAGAATAGTAAAAATTAAACCTTAAACAGAGACCTTTGTCTTGGTTCCTTCCTTATCTCACACAGCCCAGTCCCTCTTCTCTTCCAGGTTTCCAAAATGCCTTTCCAGGCTAGAACCCAGGTTATGATCTACTGGCCAGACACAACATACAGAGACTGCAGTCCAGAGCATGTGCTCTCAGCTCTCAGCAGTGAAATGGACAGAGGAATATACCCCAGATACCAGATAATAGCCCCTGATGTGCTTGATTATAGGTCATTTGATCTCATAGAGAGACGTGCAGCTCTTTCAGAGACCTTGTTTGTATTTTCTCTTTTGATTCCCTTTTGAGTTATTTCATCCATTGGGAGAGCAAGTGAAAGATTATGAACTACATTCTAAATGACAATAAAAATCCAACCACCAACTCACATGGCATTAACATTGCCATAAGTGCAGGTTATTTGCATCATGCACATGTAATAGACTTAAATCAGAGAGAGACTTGGAAAGCTTATCAATGACCATTGTGTAAACTAAAAAGAAACAGAATTCAACAAGTGATAATTGGGGGAAATGGTATAGAAACTCTGTAACATGCAGAGTTCTCTATGTAAACACAAGAACCATCTTCTGAATGTATCCTAATGTTAGACTTTTAAAAGTTAATCCATGTTTGTAAAAATTGGGTTTTTAGTTATTGTCCTTTATCTCTGTTTGTGTCTCTCTCTGTCTATCTCTGTGTCTCTGCTCTGTGTCCCTGTGTCTTCTGTCTGTCTGTCTGTCTGTCTGTCTGTCTGTCTCTGCCTCTCTCTGCCTCTCTCTGCCTCTCTCTTTCTCTCTCTCTCTCTCTCTCTCTCTCTCTCTGTGTGTGTGTGTTTGTGTGTGTGTGTGTGAACCAGTGCTCATGGTTAACATTTGCTATCTTCTATTACTGTTCACCTCTTTATTTGGTGTGGGGATAGACACTCACTGAACCTGAATGTCACCGACTCAACTATACTGACCAACTTGTGAAACCCTTGAATATTTCTGCCTTTGCTTTCCATATCTGGAACTGCTGGTGCCCTCTACGACATCTAGATTCTCTTGTGGCCACTGGTGATCCACAGGTAGGTTCTCATGGTCTACAGAAGGGAACTGACACAATGGGTTTCTCCTAGACCTCCAAAGACTATTATTTTATTCCTGTTACAATGTTACATAACTTAAGCAGACAGGGATCTTCTGGAATTCTAATGGACTGCGCTTTACTACACAGTTTAGAACAACCTTGGTTAATTGCAGAATTTAAATAAACCCTATCACTCTTTAAGGGAAGAAGACTATTCCAGATCCTGGTGTTTCCTGGGGGAGATGCATGGACTTGTGAGGACTTTTTCTTTGTTAACCTTTATTAGCAAATTGATGTAGAGAAGAAAACATCTGAGAATGACCTGTAAGTACATTACTTATCTCACATGGTTCATGATGAATTTAACTTGGGGTCCTAACATTATCCCACTGAATAATACCCATGTGGGTAAAGCAGCTACGTCCTCAGCATGGTTTTTCCCATGCTCCCTTCTAAGTGCTGCCTCCTTTATCTAACAAGGAAGACAAGGAAGTAAGTAAAAGGCTGTGGTAAGCTCCACCTTTTCTCTCTCTACATAGAATTTGTGGCCTATGATCTTAGAAAACCCCACTTCCTGTTTGGGGTGCTACATAAGAATGCAGGCAGTGCATGTGTCAGGCACTTAGACACTGATCTCTGAGCTGAGGCAGAGCAGACACACGCATGCAGAGGACAGTGTGTCACATGTCTCCTCACAGCCTGCTCTGTGTGCTGGTGGCCTTGGCTTTCTCTGGTATGAATGCATCATGAATAACTAAGGATATAAACAGGAAGCATTGACAGGCATGTGGCAGTTCCTACAGACATGAGGGGGAAGAGGGACTGGAGAGAAGCCAGCACAATGTGTATTTAGTCAAGTTTGTCTTTGGGTTTTAAAATGCCCAATTCCAAAAGTATTTTGTTCACACTGTCACAGGCTAAGCTTTTAATTATTTCTTTTGATTGCTCTACAGGATCTAATGTGGCCCAGAAAGTGATTCAGGTCTGGTCAACAGCAAGCAGGCAGGAGGGCGAAGAACTCACCCTGGACTGTTCATATGAGACAAGTCAGGTCTTATACCATCTTTTCTGGTACAAGCACCTTCTTAGTGGAGAGATGGTTTTCCTTATTCGACAAACGTCTTCTTCTACTGCAAAAGAGAGGAGCGGCCGCTATTCTGTAGTCTTCCAGAAATCACTCAACTCCATCAGCCTTGTCATTTCAGCCTTACAACCAGACGATTCGGGAAAGTATTTCTGTGCTCTCTGGGAGTTGGCACAGTGTTTGAAGTGACAGCAGAAGCTGAACAAAAACTGGGGCTCCTTAAGCAGAGTCCCCTCCCCACTAAGGGAGAGAGCCCAGCTGAGAAACACACCTGCACATCCTGAACAAGAAGGTCCCAGCTGTGGATGCTGCCTCTGTGGTCTGCATCAGAACTGTGTTTCTAAGTAAAACCTCAGTCCATGCAATTCAGAAACAATTATGGTAAGCTGCTTTCTATAATGCTTTGTCTTGAAACAGTTAAAAATAGATCACAGAGACCATGTGTAGTATTTTCTACAGTTGGGAATCTTGCACCACAATAATATAAAGGATCAGTTTCTCTTTAAGTTGGGAAAAGCACATACCTCAGATGAGTTATCTGGAATAGCAAAAATAGCTTCCTGGTAAAAGTCACACTCAGAGAAAAAAGATCCAGCAAGTGAAGTAGTCAGAGACAGATTATAAGGAGTTCACTCCATGAAATTGCTGGTGGTGACCAGGTTATCCCCACAAAACTTTGTCTTTGTATCTGGGACTGAGCCTGAAGTGCTGAAGGTCAGTTTGACCAGCCACTAGGAAGGCCAGCTGCATAAAGTCATCTCATGTACTGAGATTTGTGAAAATACAGTGACTCAGAATGCAATTGGTGTCTAGAAGAACAAAACTTTCTTACCTCCCAAATCTCATATGTGCTTGTGGCAGGAGTGGAGGGTGGGAATGGGAGGAAAGGGATGGGACTTCAGAAGAAGCTGTGTCACTTACCAATGTGCTACACACATACTTGAATCACGATGAATATATGCTATTGGAAGTATGGGTTAAGGAGTCAATAATAAAGTCATCAGGGACTAATTGACATCATATGTACCTTGGGCCTGAATCCTCAGAAGTGAACAAAACATAAATATCAAACCTGTTTCTCAAGTCATCTACAGTTGCCTTTTCCACGTCCACCATCTAACCTGAGCCACATGGAAAGTAAATTTTGGAAAATGTGTTTTCAGTTGTGTTTTAAAGATTTATTTTTTAATATCATTTGTGTAATTGTTTTGGCTGTGTGTGTGTGAACTGTGTGCTCTGGTGTTCATGGAGGCCAGAAGAGGATATTAGAGTCCCTTAAAGTAGAGTTATTGAAAGGTATGTGTTAACAGATGGGTGCAGGACCTGGGTCTTCAGCAAGAGCAGCAAGTACTCTTATCCACTCAGTCAACCCTCCTTCCCCTATTTTCAAGTAATTCAAGTTGAGACTACAGAGCTACCACAGGACATCTGGATAAACAGTCAGATAGCACTTGGGTTTCTGGGACAACATGGAAAACAGTTAAAGTAAAAGCACCATATTCCATTTAAGAGAAAGAACTAAAGCAAACAGAAGGGGGCTCAGATGGTCCTTTCTTCACAGAGAACTAGCCAGGCAACAGCTGCAGCACGCTGTCTCTGCCAGTTAGTGCTTGCTGTAGTTGGCAGTGAGTGTCCACCTGTATGAGGTCTGTGAGAGCCACAGAGAGAAAATTCAGCTGTGCTAATGTATTCTTCATCTCTGCTTCAGTTCCTGCCTCCAGGTTCCTGCCCTAAGTTCTGACTTCATTCCTCAATAATGAACTGTGTGGTAGAAGTAGCATCTGAAATAATCTCTTTCTTATCCAAATTGGTTTTTGTTAGTGTTTCATTATAGCAACCAAAACAATCCAAACAACAACAACACAACAGCAGCAGTAGCAGCAACAACAACAACAACAAGACTTCTGACAGAAAAAGTGGTCTTTGTCACAGAAATCCTCATCTGGAATGACCCACTGATGACTTGGTTCAATTCATGAGACTAGCAGACCTTTCTACCTGTGGAAACTGATCTACAATCCACCCAATCAGAGAGACCATGTCATACTGAAGAGGAAGAAATAAAGACTCTATGCATGATACCTTCTACTTCATGCTATTGGATATTTTAAAGTTTTAAACTTATCGTTATTACATAATTATATACATATACATCATATATGTGTTTATGTATATATGTACTTTGATTGTATTGCCTCCATTATCCATATTTCATTTATGTGTTATATTTATGTCCTTCACTTGTGGCATACTGCACATCATTAGGACTTCTTCCACTAGGGTGGATGTGAATGAGGGAGTCATTGGAGGAATGATAAATACCTTATCTGTGCCTATATCATGGAGGAATATGTCTTTCCCTCCCCCAGCAAGCACCAACAGAATGTTGCTCCTCATATAGAGTTGGAGCCTCTTGGCAATCGTAGAATACTGAAAGGTCCAGTCTTGCACATGTATCCTTGGCTTTTGTGAATCAAGAATTCATCATGCATGTCCTTCCTAGAAGACTGCACAGTAATTATTACTATGTATAGTTTTATATTTTATGTTGTTGTCTTCCATTTAATCTTATTGTCAAATGTTTTATGACTCTACTGCCCAAAACCTCATTCTGACTCTCATTCTTCCCTTTTCATTTAAGTCCTTTTCCTTCTTTGCTTCTCCTTACTCATTTCACTAGTTAAACATTAGTTCAAAATCAGTACATTTTCATTCAAATGTCATTAAACTCTACTGGGGATTTGGAAAAGTGCTCTAGTGTTTTCTACTGCAAGTCAGCACTGGAAATTTGGCTAAGTCATTATGTCTGGTAATGCAGATATGTTCCCTGCTAAACAGCCAGAGGTAACACAAATCAAAGGCAGTTCACCAGGAGAAATCATATAAGACAAACGTAAGTAAAAAACAAAATAAAAACAAAACAAAACAAACAAACAAAACCCTAGAAGACACATCCATCAGATGCGCAAAGCAAAATGAGTAAAACCAAAATACATGAGACAGCTGCCCACTGTGACATCCACCCATAGTTACAGCTCCTCAGTAATAGACATCCGAGAAAGGGAGACAGCCAACATGTCAGATAAAGCCTTTGTGATCTCCTTTGAAATAATAAAAATGACCATATATTGGAGAGTCAAATATATATAAGAACAATTTTGAAGAGTCAACTCAGGATCTGAAAAAAAAAGTTTTAAAAGTGAATAAAATAGTCAGTAACTTTGCATAATAAAAAACCAAAACAAGCAAAAATGTATGAAAATGTTAGCAAGAAAATTGAGACTCAAAAATGAACCAACCAGGGCTGAAGAGATGGCACAGTGGAGAAGAGCACTGACTGCTCTTCTGAAAGTCCTGAGTTCAAATTCCAGCAATCACATGGTGACTCACAACCATCTATAATGACATCTGATGCTCTTATAGAAAAATAACGAAGATATCCCAAACTTCCTAGAATGTGAGACACATCCAAAAGGCCAAACACAAGAATCAGTGGGACAGAAGAAGACGTTGAGAAAAGTCTGAAAACAGAATTTATTACATAAATGTTTGCTGGATAGTCTTCAAACCAAGTAAAAGATATGGAGATCTAAACTAGAGAGTATTTAAAACCTAAACAGACATGATCAAAGAAGAACCACTCCATAAAGAAATGATGTTAAGGACAATAAGTGAAAAACACCAATCTACATTCAAACCAGAAACACCAGACAAGGCTACTCCCAAGAGCCAATTAAAAAGGGCTGACATATTTTAAGGCCTGAAAGTACTTAACTATCAGTCAACATACTTGGGAAGTGATCATTTCAATTCCATAGAAAAAATAATATTTTTTTCTTTTTAGAAAAACACAAATTAAAACAATTCACAACCACTATACAACACTGTAGAAAATCCTTAGAGCAACTCTGTAAATAGAAGGAGAAAGGCAGTGTCATCCATAAGAACATATACATAATAAAGTTCATGAAACGAAGGGATGAAAGGAGGAGAGCCAGGAAGGAATCTATCATGTCCAAGACAGCCAACCACAGACCCTTAATATGAACATGGAAGGAAGAAAAGACCACCAATGATCCATGCAACCAAAACATCAACACAAGCATGGTAGACAGCAAGCCTCTCTCAAAAGTAAAGCTGAAAGTAAATGGATTGTTATTAAATTAAGGTTAGGGGGGGGTGCAGCATGCTGGAATTGTCTGCACCAACTGCAGAAAAGAGTTGCTAGCACTGATTTGCAATTAATCCTTGGAAAAGGCTACTCAATTGGACACCGTGGCACCTGACTGTACCTTCCAAGTTTGCTCTGCCTCTGGGGTGTGGGAATGCTGCTGGGCAGACAGGATGTGGAGCACTAGTCTGCACTTACCCTGCCATCAGGTGCTAGGCTAGAACAACGCCCCAATACACTGCTCAGGAAGTGGGAAAGCAGTCTAAGATGTGGGAGGCTAAAGCTGGGATTCCCTGACTCTCGGGTGTCCAGTTACTACTGAAAACTGCATAGAGGTTGGAACGGAGGGTAGGGGGTCCACAGGCCAAAGATGAGGAGCCTGAGGGCCAGAGGCTCCCAAACTCCTGGACATCCAGATGCCACTGGGTTGTGGGTAGTTGGGAATGAAGTTGGACCAATGGGTTGAGGAGCCCGGGAATGAGAGGGGATGGGAGGATGGGGAACTTCAGCTTAGCTCAGCCTTCTCCATGCTCCCCCACAATGGTTTGTTTGTTTTTTGTTTTTGTTTTATGAAAGAGACAGTCCTTGGTTCTAAACTGTTTATTGGTTGTTCATTGTGGAAACTGGATGCATACCACATTCTCAAGGTGGACCGAAATTAAATACCTTTTGCAGGAAGGAATGTCCAGGAAGGGAAGCTTATTGGCTAAACCCTCAGGGCCTCTAGAAACCTCATTAGCATGGGGAACTCTGTTCTGATTATCATGACCTGTCAGATTCCTTTGCGGAGAATGTGGTCACGTGACTGGGACCTGGTCTGTAGCAGGTGGAACTCTACTGTCCCCTCAGACGTCCCCAGGGCTTCCAATCTGTTTCACTTTACCAAGTTTCCTGGCACTATCCACTGCCTCACAGCTGACTGCAGTTTTAAGAGATCTATACACCTGAGGCAGAGGCTTGCCAGTTTGAGTCCGTCAAGTACAACAGCTACAACCTCCCTAAAACGTAACAACAAGGAGTTGGAAATGTCATTGGCACATTGGAAATTCATCTTTGCAATGCATAGCTTTTTGCTGTCTTTAAAGACATAGAGTTTTGCCCCAATGCCCTTTCTAATCACAAACTATTACTCTCTGCTCAAATGGTCCTCTTCCCTCAGCCTCCCGTGTACTATAGGCAAGAGTCACAGTGTCTCTTTGCCTCATTGCGTGTTTCTGAAATTAATTCAAATACTGAATATATAAGAAGCTTATAAATCCAGGAAGAAAAGAATCAATAAAAATGGAAAAGTCTGGCCATTTCACAAATTATACCGCACCAGGCCTACCAGTGTGAAGTCAGACAGTCCACTGAGAGGGATGTGGGGATGATTATAGGAAAGATGGAAAAAAGACTCAGAGATGAAAGTTAGAAATTGGCAGGGCTGCAAGTATGTACCACACCAGCAGCAAATGTATTTCGCATCGCCTTTATATACTTTACAGTAGAGTGGGAAACAAAGTCACAAGCTGGCAGAGACAATGGTTAATGCACATAGCATATCCATTGCCACCTGGAGGACCCCCTGTTCCTTCCACCAAGATTAATAGGATGTTCAACCCCTCACCTTGAGCCTTAAGTGTAGCTTCTCTTATTGGTCCAGGTGTCAGCAGGTCAGGAAATCTGCCAGCAGACCCTGAGCTGCCTTGACTTTGGCTGACAGACAGGTTTTCACAGAAGCAGGCAAAATAGCTCCTGACATTCTACTCAATAAATAAGCATATAAAAATGACCCCTCCATTTTGCCCCTCCTGCTGCTGGCTCCCTGACTGTCCCTTTGAGTTCTTTCTGATTTCCTGTTGCCTGTTTTCCTGTTTCTCTTCCACTTTCAGGCCTCCATTAAGATCTTGTTTTTGTTTTTGTTTTTGTCTTTGTTTTTTCCCTTTCATATCTTCTTCTAGGCCAATAGTCAATCACATTTCTACACACACACACACACACACACACACACACACAAACACACACTAAAATCTAAGACCTGCATAGGAAAAAATAATGCAATATTTGTCTTTCTGAGACTCAAAGGGAAGTAGTTTTTGACTGAATCGGCCACCAGACATCTAACTGAAGTATTTGATATTTTAGCTGAGCTCCTGGCTGCCCTCTAGTGCTCAGGAGTCAAATTGGATTCCTAGTGGTTGGAGCAGCTATCCTTGATCTGAAGACCAAAGTGTGTATGCTTCCGAGGCAAAGTGTGGAGCAGAGACTGAAGGAAAGGCCATCCAGAGAATGCCTCACCTGGGGATCCATCCCACATACAGTCATCAAACCCAGACGCTATTGAGGATGCAGGGAAGTGCTTGCTGACAGGAGCCTGATACAGAGGCTCTCCGAGAGCCTGACAAATACAGAGGCAGATGCTCACAGCCAACCATTGTACTGAGCACAGGGTACCAGATGGAGGAGTTGGAAAAGGGACTGAAGGAGCTGAAGGGATTTGCAGCCCAGTTGGGGGAGCAACAGTGTCAACCAGCCAGACCTCTTGGAGCTCCTGGGGACTGGACAACCAACCAAAGAGTACACATGGAGGGATCTATGTGGCAGAGGATGGCCTTGTTGGATATCAGTGGGAGGAGGGGCCCTTGGTCCTGTGGAAGTTTGATGCCAGGATGCCTGATGGAAGTTCGGTGTAGGGGAATGCCAGGGCAGAAGGTGGGAGTGGGTGGGTGGGTGGGGGGAGCACCCTTATTGAGGCAGGGGGTGTGGGAAGGGATAGGAGGTTTCTGGAGGGAAAGGGGATAACATTTGAAATGTAAATAAAGAAAATATCAAAAAAAAAAAGGATAGAACTTTGATGGCAGGCACGATTTAGTAAGAAGGTTGTGGTTTTGACCCACAGCTGTCAGATACAGTGACGATTCATGCAGGAGTGCCAAATATGATTCATGGGTACTTTAAGACGGAGAACAGAAGATTGCTTAAGACGTGGAGCTTGTTAGAACATAGACTGAAGAATGACCTATGCCTTGGGAAACTGAAATAGGCTTCAGGCCAAAAGGCAGAGGGCCTTTGACCTCAGGTGCATTTTTGTTCCCTGGATTGGTCTTGGATGTGATTTTGTGCTCTGTGTGACATTTATGTTGCCTCCGATTCCGAACAGCAGAAAGGAACGAGGACACTATGTTCTTCTCAAAGCAGTTTATTCAGGAACCTTTCAACATGCATGCAGGAATCTCTCTCTAGGAATAGTCTCTTGTGTATCTATCTCCGCCCCCAATCGCAATCCCTTATATAACCCCTGAACCACGCCCCATCAGCCCGGTCCACGTAACAGCAGTCCATTGGCCAGAATCATCACTCTTCATATGGTACAATCTTGCATCATGGTGCACCTGCACAGTTCTCACAATTGTTGTGGCTTATTTTCAGGTATATGAGGAAGTCAGGTGCAAGTAATAAGACTTGGCTGCAGTCCCCAGGCGCCATTTTGGGACTGCTGCTACACCCACTCCTCAGACATTTACATTCAACTTTAAGGACATATTTATTCTTGTTGGTTGTCAGAACATATCTATAGAACCCTATCTGGTCAGTGTACCCTGAATCTGGATATGACCTTCTACCTTGCTTTCATTGCCTTCCCAGATATAACTTATACCACAAGCCAGGAAGTTGTGTTTAAATTGATCTGTCCTGAGAACATTCTGGAAAAGGGCTTCTCTGTTAATATTTAGTCTGTGCTTACTGGTGCTTATGTACATGTTTTTCTGAACTCAAAAACAACCTTCCTTTCATCCTTGCTTTCTTTGCTATATTCATGTATGAACATGTATTGAAGCTGTAATGATGTTGTATACAGTATTAGCCTGTAGTCCTCTACAACTTTTCAGGTCCTCAAAGCACAGGATCCAGCACAGGTTGACAAAAGTTCACAGAGCTTAGCATTGTTGCCTAAGTCGGGATTGTTTTTCTTTGCTAGGTGAAATGTGTATCTATATTCTGACCCTTTTTGAACTACAGAAATATCCCGTTGTAGAAACAAGATATTGATGCAGAAGCCTCTATAGGTAGCATGACAGAGCCTTCTTGCTGTCTTCCACCCTCCCAACACAATGTATTCCCATTAGCAGTAAGACATGTGACAGAACACAGATGTCTGTGAGAAGCCGTGAGAGCAGTCATTAGGATGTATTGCCAAATGGACTTGAGAAGACTCTATGGACTTTATTTTGTGGGAGACACTACAACCGTAGAGTATGCCAACTAGAACTTTATGGAATACATGGTAAGCAGATTTAGTTCATTGTCTGGGGTGGATTTCCATATGTTTTCTTATTTAGTACTAAGTGGACATGCCAATGTTGTTTAATCTCCTCTTCTTGAACAACATAGCAGCATTGAATGCTGACCACTGCAACAAACAAGCATCTCTGCCCAACACTGACATTGTCCCAGATGCATACCACTTACAAATGTTAAATCAAGATGCAGTAAAAACGTTTAAGCAGCTACACATTACAACCAACTAGATGAAAGCAGCAGTTAACAATCCACCAACTAAAAACGCCCAGGGCCAACAGCTTTAGCATAGAGTTCTACCAGACTTCAAAGAGCTAACACAAATACTTCTCAAATTGTTTCAAAAATAAAAAAGAAAGGGCCATTTCCAAATTCTTTTCATGATGTCAGAATTACTGATATTAAAACTAGTCAAATATCCAACAAAAAGAAAATATTTTAGACTAATTTTCATTATGCACATACATAAAAAATTCTTTTTTTTTGATTTTTAATATTTTTATTACATATTTTCCTCAATTACATTTCCAATGCTATCCCAAAAGTCCCCCATAGCGCCCCCCACTTCCCTACCCACCCATTCCCATTCTTTTGGCCCTGGCATTCCCCTATATTGGGGCATATAAAGTTTGCAAGTCTAATGGGCCTCTCTTTCCATTGATGGCCGACTAGGCCATCTTTCGATACATATGCAGCTAGAGACAAGAGCTCCGGGGTTCTGGTTAGTACATCATGTTGTTCCAACAATAGGGTTGCAGATCCCTTTAGCTCCTTGGGTACTTTCTCTAGCTTCTCCATTGGGAGCCCTGTGATACATCCAAGAGCTGACTGTGAACATCCACTCCTGTGTTTGCTAGGCCCCGGCATCGTCTCACAAGAGACAGCTATATTTGGGTCCTTTCAGCAAAATCTTGCTAGTGTATGCAATGGTGTCAGCGTTTAGAAGCTGATTATGGGACGGATCCCTGGATACAGCAGTCTCTAAATGGTCCATCCTTTCATCACAGCTACGAACTTTGTCTCTGTAACTCCTTCCCTGGGTGTTTTGTTCCCAATTCCAAGGTGCACAGTGTCCACACTTTGGTCTTCATTCTTCTTGAGTTTCATGCGTTTATCAAATTGTATCTTATATCTTGGGTATCCTAAGTTTTGGGCTAATATCCACTTATCAATGAATACATATTGTGTGAGTTCTTTTGTGATTGTGTTATTTCACTCAAGATGATGCCCTCCAGGTCCATCCATTTGGCTAGGAATTTCATAAATTCATTCTTTTTAATAGCTGAGTAGTACTCCATTGTGTAAATGTACCATAATTTCTGTATCCACTCCTCTGTTGAGGGACATCTGGGTTCTTTCCAGCATCTGGCTATTATAAATAGGGCTGCTATGAACATAGTGGAGCATGTGTCCTTTTTACCGGTTGGGATATCTTCTGGATATATGCCCAGGAGAGGTATTGCTGGATCCTCCGGTAGTACTATGTCCAATTTTCTGAGGATCCGCCAGACTGATTTCCAGAGTGGTTGTACAAGCTTACAATCCCACCAACAATGGAGGAGTGTTCCTCTTTCTCCACATCCTCGCCAGCATCTGCTGTCACCTGAATTTTTGATCTTAGCCATTCTGACTGGTGTGAGGTGGAATCTCAGGGTTGTTTTGATTTGCATTTCCCTGATGATTAAGGATGTTGAACATTTTTTCAGGTGTTTCTCTGCCATTCGGTATTCCTCAGGTGAGAATTCTTTGCTCAGTTCAGAGCCCCATTTTTTAATGGGGTTATTTGACTTTCTGGAGTCCACCTTCTTGAGTTCTTTATATATATTGGATATTAGTCCCTTATCTGATTTAGGATAGGTGAAGATCCTTTCCCAATCTGTTGGTGGTTTTTTTGTCTTATTGATGGTGTCTTTAGCTTTGCAGAAGCTTTGTAGTTTCATGAGGTCCCACTTGTCAATTCTCGATCTTACAGCACAAGCCATTACTGTTCTATTCAGGAATTTTTCCCCTGTGCCCATATCTTCAAGGCTTTTCCCCACTTTCTCCTCTATAAGTTTCAGTGTCTCTGGTTTTATGTGAAGTTCCTTGATCCACTTAGACTTGACCTTAGTACAAGGAGATAGGAATGGATCGATTCACATTCTTCTACATGTTAACAACCAGTTGTGCCAGCACCATTTGTTGAAAATGCTGTCTTTCTTCCACTGGATGTTTTTAGCTCCCTTGTCGAAGATCAAGTGACCATAGGTGTGTGGGTTCATTTCTGGGTCTTCAATTCTATTCCATTGGTCTATTTGTCTGTCACTATACCAGTACCATGCAGTTTTTATCACAATTGCTCTGTAGTAGAGCTTTAGGTCCGGCATGGTGATTCCACCAGAGGTTCTTTTATCCTTGAGAAGAGTTTTTGCTATCCTAGGTTTTTTGTTATTGCAGATGAATTTGCAGATTGCACTTTCTAATTCGTTGAAGAATTGAGATGGAATTTTGATGGGGATTGCATTGAATCTGTAGATTGCTTTTGGCAAGATAGCCATTTTTACAATGTTGATCCTGCCAATCCATGAGCATGGGAGATCTTTCCATCTTCTGAGATCTTCTATAATTTCTTTCTTCAGAGACTTGAAATTTTTATTATACAGATCTTTCACTTCCTTAGTTAGAGTCACGCCAAGATATTTTATATTATTTGTGACTATTGAGAAGGGTGTTGTTTCCCTAATTTCTTTCTCAGCCTGTTTATTCTTTGTGTAGAGAAAGGCCATTGATTTGTTTGAGTTAATTTTATATCCAGCTACTTCACCGAAGCTGTTTATCAGGCTTAGGAGTTCTCTGGTGGAATTTTTAGGGTCACTTATATATACTATCATATCATCTGCAAAAAGTGATATTTTGACTTCATCTTTTCCAATTTGTATCCCTTTGATCTCCTTTTGTTGTCGAATTGCTCTGGCTAGGACTTCAAGTACAATGTTGAACAGGTATGGAGAAAGTGGACAGCCTTGTCTAGTCCCTGATTTTAGAGGGATTGCTTCAAGCTTCTGACCATTTACTTTGATGTTGGCTACTGGTTTGCTGTAGATTGCTTTTATCATGTTTAGGTATGGGCCTTGAATTCCTGATCTTTCCAAGACTTTTATCATGAATGGGTGTTGGATCTTGTCAAATACTTTTTCCGCATCTAACGAGATGACCATGTGGTTTTTGTCTTTGAGTTTGTTTATATACTGGATTACGTTGATGGATTTCCGTATATTGAACCATCCCTGCATCCCTGGGATGAAACCTACTTGGTCAGGATGGATGATTGTTTTGATGTGTTCTTGGATTCGGTTAGCAAGAACTTTATTGAGGATTTTTGCATCAATATTCATAAGGGATATTGGTCTGAAGTTTTCTATCTTTGTTGGGTCTTTTTGTAGTTTAGGTATCAGAGTAATTGTGGCTTCATAGAATGAGTTGGGTAGAGTACCTTCTGTTTCTATTTTGTGGAATAGTTTGTGAAGAACTGGGATTAGATCTTCTTTGAAGGTCTGATAGAACTCTGCACTAAACCCATCTGGTCCTGGGCTTTTTTTAGTTGGGAGACTATTAATGACTGCTTCTATTTCTTTGGGGGATATAGGGCTGTTTAGATCATTAACCTGATCTTGATTCAACTTTGGTACCTGGTATCTGTCTAGGAACTTCTCCATTTCATCCAGGTTCTCCAGTTTTGTTGAGTATAGCCCTTGGTAGAAGGATCTGATGGTGTTTTGGATGTCTTCAGGATCTGTTGTTATGTCTCCTTTTTCATTTCTGATTTTGTTAATTAGGATGCTTTCCCTGTGCCCTCTAGTGAGTCTGGCTAAGGGTTTATCTATCTTCTTGATTTTCTCAAAGAACCAGCTCCTTGATTGGTTGATTCTTTGAATAGTTTTTCTTGTTTCCACTTGGTTGATTTCACCCCTGAGTTTGATTATTTCCTGCCGTCTACTCCTCTTGGGTGAATTTGCTTCCTTTTGTTCTAGTGCTTTTAGGTGTGTTGTAAAGCTGCTAATGTGTGCTCTCTCTAGTTTCCTTTTGGAGGCACTCAGAGCTATGAGTTTTCCTCTTAGAAATGCTTTCATTGCGTCCCATAAGTTTGGGTATGTTGTGGCTTCATTTTCATTGAACTCTAAAAAGTCCTTAATTTCTTTCTTTATTCCTTCCTTGACCAAGGTATCATTGAGAAGAGTGTTGTTCAGTTTCCATGTGAAGGTTGGCTTTCTATTATTTATTTTGTTATTGAAGATCAGTCTTAGTCCATGGTGATCTGATAGGATGCATGGGACAATTTCAATATTTTTGTATCTGTTGAGGCCTGTTTTGTGACCAATTATGTGGTCAATTTTGGAGAAGGTACCATGAGGTGCTGAGAAGAAGGTATATCCTTTTGTTTTAGGATAGAATGTTCTGTAGATATCTGCCAGATCCATTTGATTCATAATTTCTCTTAGTTTCTCTGTGTCCCTGTTTAGTTTCTGTTTCCATGATCTGTCCATTGGTGAAAGTGGTGTGTTGAAGTCTCCCACTATTATTGTATGAGGTGCAATGTGTGCTTTGAGCTTTACTAAAGTTTCTTTAATGAATGTGGCTGCCTTTGTATTTGGAGCATAGATATTCAGGATTGATAGTTCCTCTTGGAGGATTTTACCTTTGATGAGTATGAAGTGTCCCTCCCTGTCTTTTTTAATGACTTTGGGTTGGAAGTCAATCTTATCAGATATTAGAATGGCTACTCCAGCTTGTTTCTTCATGCCATTTGCTTGGAAAATTGTTTTCCAGCCTTTCATTCTGAGGTAGTGTCTATCCTTTTCTCTGAGATGAGTTTCCTGTAAGCAGCAAAATGTTGGGTCTTGTTTGTGTAGCCAGTTTGTTAGTCTATGTCTTTTTATCGGGGAGTTGAGTCCATTGATATTAAGAGATATTAAGGAAAAGTAATTGTTGTTTCCTGTTATTTTTGTTGTTAAAGTTGGCATTTTGTTCTTGTGGCTGTCTTCTTTTAGGTTTGTTGAGGGATTACCTTCTTGTTGTTTCTAGGGCGTGGTTCCTGTCCTTGTGTTGGTTTTTTTTCTGTTATTATCCTTTGAAGGGCTGGATTCGTGGAGAGATAATGTGTGAATTTGGTTTTGTCGTGGAATACTTTGGTTTCTCCATCTATGTTAATTGAGAGTTTGGCTGGGTATAGTAGCCTGGGCTGGAATTTGTGTTCTTTTAGTGTCTGTATAACATCCGTCCAGGATCTTCTGGCTTTCATAGTCTCTGGTGAAAAATCTGGTGTAATTCTGATAGGCTTGCCTTTATATGTTACTTGGCCTTTTTCTCTTACTGCTTTTAGTATTCTATCTTTATTTAGAGCATTTGTTGTTCTGATTATTATGTGTCGGGAGGTATTTCTTTTCTGGTCCAGTCTATTTGGAGTTCTGTAGGCTTCTTGTATGTTCATGGGCATCTCTTTCTTTAGATTTGGGAAGTTTTCTTCTATAATTTTGTTGAAGATGTTTCCTGGTCCTTTGAGTTGAAAATCTTCATTCTCATCCACTCCTATTATCCGTAGGTTTGGTCTTCTCATTGTGTCCTGTATTTCTTGGATGTTTTGAGTTAGGATCTTTTTGCATTTTACATTTTCCTTGATTGTTGTGCCGATGTTCTCTATGGAATCTTCTGCACCTGAGATTCTCTCTTCCATCTCTTGTATTCTGTTGCTGATGCTCGTATCTATGGTTCCAGATTTCTTTCCTAGGGTTTCTATCTCCAGTGTTGCCTCATTTTGGGTTTTCTTTATTGTGTCTACTTCCCTTTTTAGGTCTAGTATGGTTTTGTTTATTTCCATCATCTGTTTTGATGTGTTTTCCTGTTTTTCTGTAAGGACTTCTACCTGTTTGATTATGTTATCCTGTTTTTCTTTAAGGATTTGTAACTCTTTAGCAGTGTTGTCCTGCAATTCTTTAAGGGATTTTTGTGCTTCCTCTTTAGTGTCTTCTGCCTGTTTAGCAGTGTTCTCCTGTATTTCTTTAAGTGTGTTATTAAAGTCCTTCTTGAAGTCCTCTACCATCATCAGGAGATATGCTTTTAGATCCGTGTCTTGCTTTTCCGGTGTGTTGGGGTGCCCTGGACTGGGCGAAGTGGGGGTGCTGGGTTCTGATGATGGTGAGTGGTCTTGGTTTCTGTTAGTAAGATTATTACGTTTACCTTTCGCCATCTGGTAATCTCTGGGGTTAGTTGTTATCGTTGTCACTGTTTAAAGATTGGAGCAGAAGCTGTGTTCCACTCACCAGCAGTCTCTAAATCCTGCGGTGGTGGTCGTGGGTAGCTGGCGGGTGTCAGGCAACCCTGCGCTCCAGCTACCCCGGCGCTGATCCGGCTGGATGAGTCGTGTGGCCCTACTCAGGCTGGTTTCTGCTTCCCTAACTAATGCAGTCTCAGGTCCCATGCGCAATTGGATTGGAGCAGAAGCTGTGTTCCACTCACCAGAAGTCTTAAGATCCTGTGGCGGGTGTTGTGGGTAGCTGGCGAGTGTCAGCCGACCCTGCGCCCCAGCTGCCCGGGTGCTTTTCTGACCGGAAGAGGCTTGTGGCCCTATGTAGGCCGGATTTCTCTCTCCCCAACCAGAGCAGTCTCAGGTCCCGCGTGATTGGACTAGAGCAGAAGCTGTGTTCCACTCACGAGCAGTCCCAAAATCCTGTGGCGGGGGTCGTGGGTAGCTGGCGGGTGTCAGGCAACCCTGCGCTCCAGCTACCCCGGCGCTGATCTGGCCGGATGATGCCTGTGGCCCTACTCAGGCCGGTTTCTCACATAAACAATTCTTAATAAAGCACTTGCAAACTAAATTCAAGAACACTTCAAAGAGATCAAATTGACTGTGATGTAACCAGCTTTAACATAAAAAGATAACTAGATCCTTATCTTTCTCTCTGAACAATGCTCAGTTCTAAGTATATGAAAGACATCAGCGTTAAGACCTGCCATTGGAGGAAAACATGGGGAATTTGTTTCAATTTAAAGTCACAAGAAAGGCCTGCTTAAGCATGACACTAAGACCTAAGCATAAGCACTAAGACCAACTATTGACAAATAGGATGAAACTACAAAAATAAATGACAACAAATGATGATGTGGAGACAGGGGATTCTTATTCACTGTTGGTGTAAACTAGTGCAGCCACTATGGGAACTAATGTGGGGGTTACTCAGAAAAGTCAAAGCAGGTCAAGCATCTAATCCAGCTATGCCACTTCTGGACAGATTCCCAAAGGGCATCATATCTCATTAGAGAGATACTTGCTCATGCGTGTTCATTGCCTCATTTGTCACAAGTTCTAGAAAATGGAGACAGCCTAAATGTCTGCCAGTGACTGAATGGATAAATGGCTGTGACTACATGTCCAAGATATACACAGTCAAGCCATCCAAAATTGCTGGATGGACGTGGGAAGGATTCATGATGCTCCACCCCTAAATGAGAGGTGATTGACAGTTTTTGGCTGCTGGAGAAGGAGAGTCAGTTTTCTTTAGATATGTAGCCACTGAGGTCTAAGTGTGACCCAGTAGATGGTCTCACATCTATCCTAACACAGACAGCACTGAGTAGACTCAGTAGTTATAAACAAACGAACAAACAAAGAATATGAGATTTGTGGGCATCGGTTATGACAAGGGTAGGGGAGAATTTAGAGTTGAGGGAATAAAGTTTGAGTCTGATTATGAATGGGGTATTGGTGGTGTAATGGTAAGCACAGCTACCTTCCAAACATGAGTGGCTATTGCAGTCACCAAGTGTTAACCAAAGGGATCTCTCTCTCTTTGTCTGTCTCTCTCTGTCTGTCTCTCTCTGTCTGTCTCTCTCTGTCTCTGTCTCTGTCTCTGTCTCTGTCTCTGTCTCTCTGTCTCTCTCTCTCTCTCTCTCTCTCTGTGTGTGTGTGTGTGTGTGTGTGTGTGTGTGTGTGTGTGTATGTGTATGTGTGTGTGTGTATGCTCAGAGACCAGTTTCTCCAAAGCAGGACAGCCACTCTAAGAGATTCCCCTTTTTATGTACTGGGCTTTTCATTGATCCATATACGTTTTAAAACGTATACGTTGGCTGAAGAAGGTTTCCAATTTGTACATGTTGGGGTTGCCTAATGTTAAAATCAGGCATTGACTCCTGAGAATGTTGGGATTCTGGGGATGTAGAAGAACACTAAATTATGTTACTTGAGGACCGATCTCAATGTTTTCTAATTCTGCTCAGTAATACATGCCCTGTAGGATGGATGAGGCTGTCAGGAATATCTCAGAAATATTTATTCTAAGATTGCATCAAACATATGAAACTGTGAGCTATATACATAGGTAACATTCAATTAGTTCTCAGGTATGTATTCTTCATTCTTAAAGGCAAGTATTGACTAACAGAGGAAAATAAATACATTTTAAAACTATAAAAGTGTAATAGAGGATTGGAGCAGATTATTTAGCCGATACTATAGGTCCACAAGGAGGCAGAGCATCTCTGCTCCTGCAAACTCACAAAGGGTCTTTTGGGTGACCCACTGTTAAGAGCAGCCTGCAGTCAGCAGCCTTCTGTGCAAATCGTTAAAGAATATTCAGTGCTGTGAAGGACAGAGGAGGTGAGCTGATAGCAGAAGCATCCTGCCTGGCTGAAGACCACAGTCCTGAGGGAGAACAATGAAGACACTGGCTGGGTGTTTGTTCCTATGCTTGTGGCTTCAGCTGGAATGTGAGTGAAAGACTTTGGGAAACAAATCATTTGCCAGTGTCCATTGTCAGTCTATGGAGCAGACTGGCCACCTCCACTTTGCGCGATATAACTGTAGGAAGGAAAACAATGTCTGGAGAATGATTGCCAGATCGACCTCCTGTTGTTTCCTTTCGCACAGGTGTGAGCAGAGGAGAGCAGGTGGAGCATCGCCCTCCTCACTTCAGTGTCCAGGAGGGAGACAGTGCCATTATCATCTGCATCTACCATCCTTTATTTCTCCTGGTACAAGCAATAGCCTGGGGCGGGTCTCCAGTTCCTTATGGAGGTTTTGTTTTTTCAAATGTGTATGGAAAAGAAGAAAAAGGACTCACTGTCCTACTGAATATGAAAGACAAATTTCTCTATCTGAACATCACAGCAGCCCATCCTGGACACCCAGCCATGTACTTCTGTGCAGCAAGTGAACAGTGTCCTTCAGGCATGTCCTGCTTGTACACTGACCTGAAAACAGGCCTGGAGACAAATATATTTTCCCCTGTTGAGACCAGGAGTTTCCTGTATTCTATGCTTACTAGACAGATGTTCTAAAACATCTTGAAATCCTCTTTCTAAAACATACAACAAGTGCTTGAGCATCTTAAATGAGGTCTCCGTGAGAATAACTAATTAGATGTCAAGACTCTAGAGTTGACTGCCAGGTGCTTTATAGATTGCCCCCACTCCACAGACATCTCATCGTAACTGCTAGAGCACACTCATAATGGGAAGATTCTTAACTTTTAATAATGGTACTTAGAATGTTCATTAGGTTGTTAATGCATGGGGCAGGAAAAATAATTAATATATAAACCAACATTTTCCTTATATTGTTACTAATATTAGTTCAGTTTTGACTTCCATGTGTTTCCTGGCCTAAGCATTTCATAATTGCCAACCATAAAACCAATTTTTATGAGTTTTAGAAGACTTCTGATTGATTCTTTGTGAATTTCACATGATGCACCATAATCCCAAGCATCTCCCTGTCCCTTCATATCTGCCCTCTGCCCTTGAAACCCCCCTGTCAAAACAAAGAAAATACCACAAAATCTCTATGTAGAAGCTTCCATGTGTCAAGATGGGTCACACAGTCTACCCTTCTGCCAAGCAGCTTTACTTGCAAGTGTTCATTACAACAAGCCATTGGTCTGCTTAGAGACCGCTGGTTTCTCCTACACTATCAATCCTGGATCCTCACCTGGACTTCTCTTGGATATCCCATTATTGTCCTGTCTCATGGAGAGCTTGCAGCTTTGGTTCTGCAGGGCCTGCCCCTTCATGTTCTCCAGCAGTTCACAGATGGGGTAGATGTTGGAATGGTCTAACTCAGAGCCTTGGATCTGGGCCGGTGGGGTAGCTGAGTTAGTCAGCCCAACAGCTCTCCCAGGCTCATGCCATAGGGACCAACTCTCTCATGCTGCCCCGGGGGAGAGGCAGGGCCAGCTTTCCAATGCTCATACCCTCATGGCTAGATAAATTATGCCTCTGCCAGGTAGGCCAGCTCTACTGTGGGGTCCACTTCCCCTCAGTGCTCCAGTTGTGGGGAAGCACCAGCTCCTCTGCTCTCAGACTCTTGGGGACAGCTCTCCCAGGCTGTCAAGGCAAGGGATAGGGACAGCTCATCCAAGTGCTGCACAGCTGTGGAGTCAGCTCTGCACAGCTCTGGGACATGGCCCTAGGTGGCAGCCCAGACCAGGGATGTTCCCATGGCCTTTGGTGGTAACATGGTTCACAGACATTAACAGAGACCCAGACATGGCCCTCAGTGACAGCAAAAGCCAGGACTTCAGCATGGGCGCAGGTGCCATCACAGGCTATTCAAAGGCTCCTCACATCTCTATCTCTGCCTTTCTTCACTGTGCACACTCTGTACTGATTCTCTCTGTATTCCATCTCTTTATCACTTACTTGTTCCACACTGCTCTGCCTCATGGCACCTGATGGGGGCCATATCCTTCCTGCTCCTCCTTGCCCACCCATTTTTATGATTTTATGATGTATTTTATATATCACTCTTCTAGTTCTATAGTAGTGACCTTTGCTTTGTGCTGAAAGACGGTGCTTGAAGTGTGCCATTGCATTTCGCCCAGATAAATTGCTTCTTGATGTCACCGAAGTTTCTCTAGAGGAAGGTTTTTCCCAGGCTCTTCTGCTGCAATAGAGCTCTCTTGTTCATTGTGACCCTGAACACCCTCAATTTTTCCACTTCATTTTATTATCAGGTATGCTCAGCTTATTACAGACATTCCAGACACTGACAAGAATTACAGAGTGGTCTTTGTGATTAATTATCAAGAGAGAGTCTGTCATGTCTGTGTCTGGTAAGAATGGTCACTCAGCCATGTCTATACCACAGAACGGCCTCCGCCATATAGTCTCCCAAAGTGATCTACTATACCTGTGTAACGTGGGGTTGGCCAGTCTATGTTCAGTTGTCTCTGAATTGTGACCTGCTTGGGATCTTTGTAGTATCCCTCGCCTTCTGCAAGAAGAAGCTTCTCTAATGGTAAGGGTTGCAACCTATCTGAGGTTGTGCGGGTAAGTTCTGAGAATGTAGTTAGATAGGATACTGGTTGAGGAAAGGGGCAGTAGTAGGTTCTTCTCTGGGTTCCATGACCTTACCAGTTCCAGGAAGTTCATTGGGTTTACAGTGCCAGGTAAGATGTCCTTCCTAATGGCTGGGCTTTAAGTACAATTAGATGGCTGTTGGTTACTACCAAGATAGGACTGACACCATTGCATGTTTGGGGATATCTCGGTGTGCAGAGGTCATTTTTGTGAATCAAGGGCTTTGAAGTAGGGTGGAAAGGTTGATTGTTTTTGTCCTTGGCAGCAGGGTACCTTCCCCACTGTTTTTTAACAATGGGGACTTAGCTGCAAAATTTGAAATAGCCTATGCTGGTTGTTTTGTGTGTGTGTGTGTGTGTGTGTGTGTGTGTGTGTGTGTGTGTGACTCTTGGCCTTCCCTTCCTTAACCAACAACTCAAAATGATGTTTTTCATCCTTGGTACTGGGTTTTTATTGCACAGTTTTTGGCAATGTTACCATGTCAAGTAGTAGAACTTCAGGTGTTTTGTCTATGATGTCATACATTCATATATACTATATATAACTTGAGATAAATGTAAAATTTGATCCCATATGGCTTCTTACTTTTTAATTTTGAGACAGGGTCTCACTATGTAGCCCTGGATGTCCTGGAACTCATTCTGTAGACCAGGATAGTGTCGTAATCATATTCATACACTTGCCTTTGCTTCCCAAGTGCTAGAATTAAAGGCATTTGCCTCTTTACTTGCCCAAGATTTCAAAGTTTGAGTCTTTTCATAGTGTCCTACAGTTTCTGCATGTTCCTTTCATGTATTTATTTTTCATATTCTTTGCTAGTGAAGTGTCATTCATCTTCTTGGTCCTTCCTACATTAATGTTTTCCCCAACTTTTCTAATTGTGTTATTATTTAGTTTTCTCCACTTCATTTCCATTTCACCTTGAGCTCTTTTCAGCATTTTTCCAGTTTCCTACTGAGTTTCAAATCCTAGACTGTCATCATCATTTCTTTCACATGTTTATATTTTCCTGGCCATCAGTCCGGTGCTTCTTGGTATTCTCATTAGAGCTATGATGTCTTCTTTGGGTTATTTGTTGAATTGTTGTTTTATGTTCTGTATCCTGTGGTTCATCTAGATAGTTCTCACTGGGGAATATTTCTACAGTTCAGGTAGGGTTAAGGGAAGAACTATAGGCTTGCTCTTTTATATTGTCTGTGTTTTTCTGGTGAGACCTGAGGGTGTGAACTTCTTTTGCAGGTTTGGCTTCTAATGTAACCTTCTAGGCCGCCTCCATTGAGTGGAAGCTGTGTTTGGTTTTTGTTGCTGTCCAACCACTGTTGATTTTAGATCAGGTATATTGAGTCAGTACCCCGAGTTACACACTCAGGGTTTCTATTTTGTATTCCTTTCTTTTTTCTTTTTTGGATTTGGGTTGCAGGAGTGAAGGTGATTGCAAAGGTTGAGAACACGACAAATGAACCTATGCACTCAATCTGCTGTACAAGCTATGCTACCTGAGCCATACTGGGAGCCTGAGAATGGCATGGGTGGCCTGAGGACTTAATAAGTCAACAGACTAAGCTAGCACGCAGGGTGCACAGCCAAAGCAAATCCTGGAGATTGAAGATAGCATGGGGCATCAGGTTCCTGTGGCTTACTAGGCTAGATTAGTGCACAGCCATGCACTGTGCACTCCAGTCTAGATCAGACTGGACCCTGACATAGAATGAGTGGTCTAGGATAGCCCTAGAGATTGGAGGTGTTGTAGACAGGAAAAAGTCAGATGACCTGATCAGACTGGGATATCACACCTGATGTGAAATCAGAGCCCACGTTTATTTTGTGAGTCGTGGTCTCTCAGTGGCTTGGGACCCATTGACTAAGCTAGACTGACTGGCCAGCAAGGCGGGGATCCACCTGTCTCTATGTACCCAGTACCAGAATGACAAGCGAATGTTTTAACCTGTACTTGTAAGTTTTTGTTGTTTTTCTTTATATATGTTCTGGAGAATGAACTCAGAACCTCATGTTTGTATGAAAAACTACTTTCTGAACTGGGATATCTCTCCAGCCCTGAATAAACTATTACTACAAGTTAATTTTTCCTTTAGAAATTAAACCTATTTTTTTTTACAATAATTGATTATTATATACAAAATTAAGTTAAAATTATTATTTATTACTCTTTTAAAAACTGCTTATGTTTTCTAAGTCAGACACATACTAGTGGTGTCATAGTAGACAAATAGATAATACAACCATGGGATGTATACAGGATAAAACTGAAGTAGGATAGAAATCCAAGAAAACTGTGAGGCCATGAAGAAAAGGAGGCTCTCCACGTCCTGGAGCTTGGTTGAAACTTCACACCACCTGAGAAGCAAGAAGCCAAACACAATAAATGTTCACTTCAAGGAATGCCAGTGTAGATTTACTATCTCCTTCCTACACTGATATTTCTGTAAGATGGCAGTGACTCAGGCTTACAGTCTGAATACACATGACCTTGGCCAGAGTCCCATCAAGTCTGATGTGGGCAGTTTCTACTCAAATGTGTTCCTAGTTATAGCCAGGTGTGGGAGTATAGGATCTGATCTACCCTGAAGTGTTTTAAGTCCATGAGCAATAGTCCAAAGCGTGTCTTTTGAGTAAGTAGTGCAGGGTATTGGATTACACTACATAAAAAAACAAAGACACATTTTAATGGTTTCGTGTGAAAGTATTAAGACACCTCTCTTTTTATGCAATACATAAAACCTAAGTCTAAATTAGTCTAGATTAGAAAAATAGTAACAAAGCTAGAGAACATATGTGAATAAACATTGAAGTTTATGTTCATGTGAAATGGTTTGAGCAACCCGTTAGGTATTATACTCAGAAGGGAAGGGAAGATGAAAATAGAAAATAGAAAAATTATCTTTATGATTCAAAGGAGATCATCAATAGCATGAAAATGGCATCACAATGGGAAAATTATTTGCATATCTTTTCTCTGATAACACCTTTCCAACCACAATGTATAACCACCTCCATACTTCAGTGGTAAACAGAGAAACAGGCTAGGTTAAATGTGAGCAAACCTGTGGATAGACAGTTTCCGTGGATGATATGGAAATGCTCAATGAGCACAGGAAAGAATGTGGAACACTGTGCCTTTAGAAAAGGAAAAAATACAAGAAAGTCTCACATCACTGGCACTAAATCAGGTGATATAAGTAGAGATAGTAGCACAGGTTTTGTCTAAGGTTTGGGGAACATGAAATCCGCAAGTGCTGCTCATGGGAAGGAAAATATTGAAGCTACTTTGAGAAATGCCAATTCATTTCCTAGTAATATACTAAAGACAAAGAAGACATGTGTATGAGTGCTCATATCTGCATATTCATATCATCCCAAAGTGGAATAAACTAGTGGTTATCAACTGATGAATGGAAAATGTAGCCGACCCATGGAATGCAATGCCATATAGCAATGGAAAGGAATGGCTCCTGCTACAAAATGAAGTTTGAAATACACAAAAGCACAAGAGACCACATGGAACAAATATCAATTTCTGTGTAATAGCTAGTATACAAAACTCTGTCAGCGGCAGGACTTAATGGAAGGAGATGGGTGACTATTCCTAGGTGTGGAGTTTATTTGTGTGGTGAGGAAGTTTGATAAAATCTATTAGATGATGCCAAGATAGTTCTTTGAGTAAAACAATAATCTTAAAATTCCCTTTGGATGGTTGAATTGTATCTGAATGGTATTTCAATATTACATTTACAATACAGATCTCTAACAAGTTGATAAACCTAAATTCTGAGAGTAAGTATCCGTGAAGTGAAAACAAAGCTTTTCCTTCCAAGCCTGTTAAAACTCTGCCCATTCTGTTTCTGTATCTGAGCTGAAACACTCACTGCCTCCTGCCTAGAACTGTCACAGCCTGTTCACTAGACCAAAGCTTCCGTCCTTGCTGGAAGACTGTCTGTAGACGGCAGTGTTTTGCATACTGTCCTAGTTTTCCTTCTATGGCTGTAAAAAAAAAATTGGAGAGCAAAGAGTTTGTTTGGGTCACAGGTTACAGTCCATCATCAAGGGAAGCCAAGGCATTAAGTCAAGGAAGAACCCAGAGTCAGGATCTGAAACAGAACCGTGGAGGGGCGCCGCTAACTGACTTGGTCCTCCTGTTTCGGGAGACTTGTTATTTTTAAACAACACAGAACTACCAGACCAGGAGTTGCACTGCCACAGTTGGCTTGGCACTCTCACACTGATCACCAGGAAAACGCTCCATACATTTCCCTACATGCCAATTGATATGGTTTTTGTTTTTTATTATCAGTTAAGGTTCCTTTTTCCAGATTACTCTTGCTTGTGTCAAGTTGAGAAAAGCCAAACAAGCTGGCATATTTTCTTCTTGACACACAAACCACCACTACTGTCTTAGTCAGGGTTTCTATTCCTGCACAAACATCATGACCAAAAAGCAAGTTGGAGAGGAAAGGGTTTATACGGCTTACACTTCCATACTGCTGTTCATCACCAAGGAAGTCAGGACTGGAACTCAAGCAGGTCAGAAAGCAGGAGCTGATGCAGAGGCCATGGAGGGATGTTCTTTACTGGCTTGCTTCCCCTGGCTTGCTCAGCCTGCTCTCTTATAGAACCAAGATTACCAACCCAGAGATGGTTCCACCCACAAGGGGCCTTTCCCCCTTGATCACTAATTGAGAAAATGCCTTACAGTTGGATCTCATGGAGGCATTTCCTCAACTGAAGCTCCCTTTTCTGTGATAACTCCAGCTGTGTCAAGTTGACACAAAACTAGCCAGTACAATTGACCCCTTGCCAACTTGACATACAAAAATATCACTAGTAAGCCTCAACCCTTAATTTCTTATTCATCCCCAATATCTAAATAACTTTAAAAGTCCCACAGTCTTTACATATTAAAAGTCAATTCCTTTAAAATGCCCAATATCTTTTAAAACCCAAAGTCTTTTTCCAATTAAAAGTCTTTTAACTGTGGGCTCCAATAAAATAGTTTCTTCCTTCAATAGGGAAAATATCATGGCACAGTCACAATCAAAAGCAAAAAATCAATCTCTAACCATCCAATGTCTGGGATCCAACTCAAGATCTTCTCGGCTCCTCCAAGGCCTTGGGTCACTTCTCCAGCCATACCCTTTGTAGCACGCACGTCGTCCTCTAGGCTCCAGATGCCTGTACTCCACTGCTGCTGCTCTTGGTGGCCATCTCATGGTACTGGCATCTACAAAACACTGCATGACCCCTTCAGTCCTGGGTTGCAACTGAGGCTGCACCTTCACCAATGGCCTTCCATGGCCTCTCACAGTACTGAGCCTCAGCTGCTCCGTGTGACCCCTTCATACCTTCAAAACGAATACCACCGGGGTGACCCTTACACATTACCAAGTCCCGCTGCTGCAAAAGTACAACCTTGGCCATCTCTGGAACACAGCCTCTTTGTGCTTTCAGAAAACACTTCCCAGAAGATGTCACCTCAACGATGCTGGTCTCTTCTTAATCACCACTAATTTCTTAACTCCAGCTAACCAGCATCTATAGTCCCAGTAATGCAAAAGTTTCATTTTAGTAGTTCTGGTATCTTGTTAATCACAGCTGATTCTTCAGTCCCAGCTAACCAGAACCACAGAAACTTCCCAATCAAAATAGCAATGGCCCTGAAGAGTCTTTAATTTTCCCTCTGAAATTTCACAAGCCAGACCTCCATCTTCTGCACTGTTCTCAATATTGTCTTCCAAGCTCCTACACAACATCTGACAGAGCTCTTAACAACAAATGAATCTTCAAGCCCAAAGTTCCAAAGTCCTTCCACAGTCCTCCCCAAAACATGGTCAGGTTGTCACAGGAATACCCCACTATGCTGGTACCAATTTGTCTTAGTCAGGGTTTCTATTCCTGCACAAACATCATGACCAAGATACAAGTTGGAGAGGAAAGGGTTTATTCGGCTTACACTTCCATCCTGCTGTTCATCACCAAGGAAGTCAGGACTGGACTCAAGCAGGTCAGAAAGCAGGAGCTGATGCAGAGGCCATGGAGGGATGTTCTTTACTGGCTTGCTTCCCCTGGCTTGCTCAGCCTGCTCTCTTATAGAACCAAGACTACCATCCCAGAGATGGTCCCACCCACAGGGGCCTTTCCCCCTTGACCATTAATTGAGAAAATGCCTTACAGTTGGATCTCATGGAGGCATTTCCTCAACTGAAGCTCCTTTTTCTGTGATAACTCCAACTGTGTCAAGTTGACAAAAACTAGCCAGTACAACTACTAAAATCCTAACCTTTTGTGTCTTATTTGTCCCAAGATGTAGTGGCAGCACTACAAACTGCTTTGTCAAAGTTTTCCATGTCTCTGAAATGGGAACACAGCAGGAGGCAAGCTGTGGACCCTCAAGACATTTGTTTCCTCATGTGGTCTCCAGATGGCGCTGCTGCACTCACTAGTGTTCCTTCTTCCTTTGAAGATCTCCACCTGCTCAGATCTCATCCTTCTTGCAGCTGGCTGAGTATTTAGCAAAGGCAAGTGACAAGAATCAGATATTCAAAACCTTCCAGGCTCGCGTTTGCAGCGTCAGTTTTTACGTGAGCGGGAGACTTCTCCAGCAGACTCTTCCCTACATCTGCTTTCAAGTTCTTGCTTTCCTCAGCTGCTTTCCTGCCTGTCCTGTTCCAAAGTTTCTCCACAACAGAGCTGCAGCTTTCCCAAGGCTCAACCATGCTCCTGGCGCTCCTCCCAGTGCTGGGGATACACTTTCTCCTGAGTGAGTACAGCTTTGTTGTGGTCTCTGTATCCCTGGATTCCGACTGTCCTCAGTGAAGTCTGCACTACAGTTCCTGACCTTATATTCCTTTCCAGGAGATGCCCAAGCTCAGTCAGTGACGCAGCCCGATGCTCATGTCACTGTCTCTGAAGGAGCCTCTCTGCAGATGAGATGCAAGTATTCCTATTCTGGGACACCTTATCTGTTCTGGTATGTCCAGTACCCGCGGCAGGGGCTGCAGCTGCTCCTCAAGTACTATCCAGGAGACCCAGTGGTTCAAGGAGTGAATGGCTTTGAGGCTGAGTTCAGCAAGAGTAACTCTTCCTTCCACCTGCGGAAAGCCTCTGTGCAGTGGAGCGACTCGGCTGTGTACTTCTGTGCTGTGAGCGCACAGTGTGTGGGGCTGCAGGGAGAGCCGAACAAAAACACAGATGGCCATGGGTGCTCAGACTCAAGATCTCTCCTGTGGTCTCTGTGGCGTCTCTTTGGACTTGGAGAGGAAAGAAGGATAGTTTTGCAGTCTCAGCTGTCTTTCTGCAACTCATTTCCAACTATAACATCCACTATATCCAATGCTCAATTGTAGTTCTGTGGAATGAGGAGACTGTGATGTATCCTGAGTGTTATTGCCTTAGTGAACATTGCTTGGGCAGTGACTAGACTAAGTGGCTGATGGGGAAGCTGGACTTTCATTTTGTCACTGTGTGTCATCCACACAGAATGTGAAAGGTGTACTCTTCAGCTTCTGTCCTGGAATTTTCTTTCTCTTCTCAATCTTTCATGCTAATTTCCCTATAAATTCTTCTTTTGCTGCTAAATGTAACTTATCAGAATTGGTCATAATATTTAAGTATTGCCATCTTGGTAATTTGATGCCTTGTTATTCAATATAGGACTTCGTCTATACCACAAAAGTTTTAAAATCTATCATAATTATGTAAGTTCTAGTAATCATTAAAAATAAAACAGAAGAATAAGGAATTCATTGGTATTTTTTCCAAAGAGTTCTTCACAGTTGTGAACATACTATCTTGTTTTTGTTGCCATCTTAAAATCTTCAAGTATCCTTGAGAATCCTCTGTCGGATTCCTTCTGCATCTTTTACAACGACTCATTGCTTTCACTCTGGTGTGGATGATTTTACTATGAGAATATCAATGATAGATTCTTTTTCCTAACATAGTCCTACCCTGCTGAAATACAGGTGAAATCACAGTGAAAAGTTAGTGCTCAGTAACTACAGTGTGGAATTTTAGTTTCTTCTACATCTGATTGGGAGACTTATAGAAGAAGATTTTGTACTCCCATGTATTCAGTAGAGGAGGATGAATACTCAGGATAGGAAGAAAAAGGAATGGAGAATTTTCTAGCTGCTGCTTGACTCAGAAATAGAAGTAGGTAGGCATCATGGACCCATGTTTGATTTCCAGCACACATAAAAATCTGGGTGTGGTGGCCGTGCTGGGAGGTGAGGACAGGCAGGTCCCTACAGCCTGCCATCCACCCAGCCTAGCCTAACCATGAGCTCTAGGTATCAGTGAGAGAACCTGTCTCCAATTAACAATTAGCAATTAGCAGATAGCTTCACAAAAATGACATCCAAGATTGACTTCTGGCTTCCACATTCATGTATACATATGTGCACTTAAACACACATGCATACACACACAGTCCCACCCAAGGTCTTCAGAACATGAGGAAGAACACCCGAGGTTTTTCTCTAGTCTCTACATGTACACATACACATGGGTTTTTACGTGCCCCACTCAGTTGTACCTGCACACTATAAGCACATACACATGCGCAGATAAATATTTTAACATAGAACACAAACACAAGTTATCTGAAGATTCTAATATTAAGTAATCCATCTTACATATTTTTTTTATTTTTATTACATATTTTCCTCAATTACATTTCCAATGCTATCCCAAAAGTCCCCCATAGCGCCCCCCACTTCCCTACCCACCCATTCCCATTCTTTTGGCCCTGGCATTCCCCTATATTGGGGCATATAAAGTTTGCAAGTCCAATGGGCCTCTCTTTCCATTGATGGCCGACTAGGCCATCTTTCCATACATATGCAGCTAGAGACAAGAGCTCCGGGGTTCTGGTTAGTACATCATGTTGTTCCAACAATAGGGTTGCAGATCCCTTTAGCTCCTTGGGTACTTTCTCTAGCTTCTCCATTGGGAGCCCTGTGATACATCCAATAGCTGACTGTGAACATCCACTCCTGTGTTTGCTAGGCCCCGGCATCGTCTCACAAGAGACAGCTATATTTGGGTCCTTTCAGCAAAATCTTGCTAGTGTATGCAATGGTGTCAGCGTTTAGAAGCTGATTATGGGATGGATCCCTGGATACGGCAGTCTCTAAATGGTCCATCCTTTCATCACAGCTACGAACTTTGTCTCTGTAACTCCTTCCCTGGGTGTTTTGTTCCCAATTCTAAGAAGGTGCACAGTGTCCACACTTTGGTCTTCATTCTTCTTGAGTTTCCTGCGTTTAGCAAATTGTATCTTATATCTTGGGTATCCTAAGTTTTGGGCTAATATCCACTTATCAGTGAATACATATTGTGTGAGTTCTTTTGTGATTGTGTTATTTCACTCAAGATGATGCCCTCCAGGTCCATCCATTTGGCTAGGAATTTCATAAATTCATTCTTTTTAATAGCTGAGTAGTACTCCATTGTGTAAATGTACCATAATTTCTGTATCCATTCCTCTGTTGAGGGACATCTGGGTTCTTTCCAGCTTCTGGCTATTATAAATAGGGCTGCTATGAACATAGTGGAGCATGTGTCCTTTTTACCGGTTGGGACATCTTCTGGATATATGCCCAGGAGAGGTATTGCTGGATCCTCCGGTAGTACTATGTCCAATTTTCTGAGGAACCGCCAGACTGATTTCCAGAGTGATTGTACAAGCTTGCAATCCCACCAACAATGGAGGAGTGTTCCTCTTTCTCCACATCCTCGCCAGCATCTGCTGTCACCTGAATTTTTGATCTTAGCCATTCTGACTGGTGTGAGGTGGAATCTCAGGGTTGTTTTGATTTGCATTTCCCTGATGATTAAGGATGTTGAACATTTTTTCAGGTGTTTCTCTGCCATTCGGTATTCCTCAGGTGAGAATTCTTTGTTCAGTTCTGAGCCCCATTTTTTAATGGGGTTATTTGACTTTCTGGAGTCCACCTTCTTGAGTTCTTTATATATATTGGATATTAGTCCCTTATCTGATTTAGGATAGGTGAAGATCCTTTCCCAATCTGTTGGTGGTTTTTTTGTCTTATTGATGGTGTCTTTAGCCTTGCAGAAGCTTTGTAGTTTCATGAGGTCCCACTTGTCAATTCTCGATCTTACAGCACAAGCCATTACTGTTCTATTCAGGAATTTTTCTCCTGTGCCCATATCTTCAAGGCTTTTCCCCACTTTCTCCTCTATAAGTTTCAGTGTCTCTGGTTTTATGTGAAGTTCCTTGATCCACTTAGACTTGACCTTAGTACAAGGAGATAGGAATGGATCGATTCGCATTCTTCTACATGTTAACAACCAGTTGTGCCAGCACCATTTGTTGAAAATGCTATCTTTCTTCCACTGGAATTTTTTAGCTCCCTTGTCGAAGATCAAGTGACCATAGGTGTGTGGGTTCATTTCTGAGTCTTCAATTCTATTCCATTGGTCTATTTGTCTGTCACTATACCAGTACCATGCAGTTTTTATCACAATTGCTCTGTAGTAGAGCTTTAGGTCCGGCATGGTGATTCCACCAGAGGTTCTTTTATCCTTGAGAAGAGTTTTTGCTATCCTAGGTTTTTTGTTATTCCAGATGAATTTGCAGATTGCACTTTCTAATTCGTTGAAGAATTGATTTGGAATTTTGATGGGGATTGCATTGAATCTGTAGATTGCTTTTGGCAAGATAGCCATTTTTACAATGTTGATCCTGCCAATCCATGAGCATGGGAGATCTTTCCATCTTCTGAGATCTTCTATAATTTCTTTCTTCAGAGACTTGAAGTTTTTATTATACAGATCTTTCACTTCCTTAGTTAGAGTCACGCCAAGATATTTTATATTATTTGTGACTATTGAGAAGGGTGTTGTTTCCCTAATTTCTTTCTCAGCCTGTTTATTCTTTGTGTAGAGAAAGGCCATTGATTTGTTTGAGTTAATTTTATATCCAGCTACTTCACCGAAGCTGTTTATCAGGCTTAGGAGTTCTCTGGTGGAATTTTTAGGGTCGCTTATATATACTATCATATCATCTGCAAAAAGTGATATTTTGACTTCATCTTTTCCGATTTGTATCCCTTTGATCTCCTTTTGTTGTTGAATTGCTCTGGCTAGGACTTCAAGTACAATGTTGAATAGGTATGGAGAAAGTGGACAGCCTTGTCTAGTCCCTGATTTTAGAGGGATTGCTTCAAGCTTCTGACCATTTACTTTGATGTTGGCTACTGGTTTGCTGTAGATTGCTTTTATCATGTTTAGGTATGGGCCTTGAATTCCTGATCTTTCCAAGACTTTTATCATGAATGGGTGTTGGATCTTGTCAAATGCTTTTTCTGCATCTAACGAGATGACCATGTGGTTTTTGTCTTTGAGTTTGTTTATATACTGGATTACGTTGATGGATTTCCGTATATTGAACCATCCCTGCATCCCTGGGATGAAACCTACTTGGTCAGGATGGATGATTGTTTGGATGTGTTCTTGGATTCGGTTAGCAAGAACTTTATTGAGCATTTTTGCATCAATATTCATAAGGGATATTGGTCTGAAGTTTTCTATCTTTGTTGGGTCTTTTTGTGGTTTAGGTATCAGAGTAATTGTGGCTTCATAGAATGAGTTGGGTAGAGTACCTTCTGTTTCTATTTTGTGGAATAGTTTGTGAAGAACTGGGATTAGATCTTCTCTGAAGGTCTGATAGAACTCTGCACTAAACCCATCTGGTCCTGGGCTTTTTTTAGTTGGGAGACTATTAATGACTGCTTCTATTTCTTTAGGGGATATAGGGCTGTTTAGATCATTAACCTGATCTTGATTTTACTTTGGTACCTGGTATCTGTCTAGGAACTTCTCCATTTCATCCAGGTTCTCCAGTTTTGTTGAGTATAGCCTTTGGTAGAAGGATCTGATGGTGTTTTGGATGTCTTCAGGATCTGTTGTTATGTCTCCTTTTTCATTTCTGATTTTGTTAATTAGGATGCTTTCCCTGTGCCCTCTAGTGAGTCTGGCTAAGGGTTTATCTATCTTGTTGATTTTCTCAAAGAACCAGCTCCTTGATTGGTTGATTCTTTGAATAGTTTTTCTTGTTTCCACTTGGTTGATTTCACCCCTGAGTTTGATTATTTCCTGCCGCCTACTCCTCTTGGGAGAATTTGCTTCTTTTTGTTCTAGTGCTTTTAGGTATGTTGTCAAGCTGCTAATGTGTGCTCTCTCTAGTTTCCTTTTGGAGGCACTCAGAGCTATGAGTTTTCCTCTTAGAAATGCTTTCATTGCGTCCCATAAGTTTGGGTATGTTGTGGCTTCATTTTCATTGAAGTCTAAAAAGTCCTTAATTTCTTTCATTATTCCTTCCTTGACCAAGGTATCATTGAGAAGAGTGTTGTTCAGTTTCCACGTGAAGGTTGGCTTTCTATTATTTATTTTGTTATTGAAGATCAGCCTTAGTCCATGGTGATCTGATAGGATGCATGGGACAATTTCAATATTTTTGTATCTGTTGAGGCCTGCTTTGTGACCAATTATGTGGTCAATTTTGGAGAAGGTACCATGAGGTGCTGAGAAGAAGGTATATCCTTTTGTTTTAGGATAGAATGTTCTGTAGATATCTGCCAGATCCATTTGATTCATAATTTTCTTAGTTTCTCTGTGTCCCTGTTTAGTTTCTGTTTCCATGATCTGTCCATTGGTGAAAGTGGTGTGTTGAAGTCTCCCACTATTATTGTATGAGGTGCAATGTGTGCTTTGAGATTTACTAAAGTTTCTTTAATGAATGTGGCTGCCTTTGTATTTGGAGCATAGATATTCAGGATTGATAGTTCCTCTTGGAGGATTTTACCTTTGATGAGTATGAAGTGTCCCTCCCTGTCTTTTTTTATGACTTTGGGTTGGAAGTCAATCTTATCAGATATTAGAATGGCTACTCTAGCTTGTTTCTTCATGCCATTTGCTTGGAAAATTGTTTTCCAGCCTTTCATTCTGAGGTAGTGTCTATCCTTTTCTCTGAGATGAGTTTCCTGTAAGCAGCAAAATGTTGGGTCTTGTTTGTGTAGCCAGTTTGTTAGTCTATGTCTTTTTATCGGGGAGTTGAGTCCATTGATATTAAGAGATATTAAGGAAAAGTAATTGTTGTTTCCTGTTATTTTTGTTGTTAAAGTTGGCATTTTGTTCTTGTGGCTGTCTTCTTTTAGGTTTGTTGAGGGATTACCTTCTTGTTGTTTCTAGGGCGTGGTTCCTGTCCTTGTATTGGTTTTTTTCTGTTATTATCCTTTGAAGGGCTGGATTCGTGGAGAGATAATGTGTGAATTTGGTTTTGTCGTGGAATACTTTGGTTTCTCCATCTATGTTAATTGAGAGTTTGGCTGGGTATAGTAGCCTGGGCTGGAATTTGTGTTCTTTTAGTGTCTGTATAACATCCGTCCAGGATCTTCTGGCTCTCATAGTCTCTGGTGAAAAATCTGGTGTAATTCTGATAGGCTTGCCTTTATATGTTACTTGGCCTTTTTCTCTTACTGCTTTTAGTATTCTATCTTTATTTAGAGCATTTGTTGTTCTGATTATTATGTGTCGGGAGGTATTTCTTTTCTGGTCCAGTCTATTTGGAGTTCTGTAGGCTTCTTGTATGTTCATGGGCATCTCTTTCTTTAGATTTGGGAAGTTTTCTTCTATAATTTTGTTGAAGATGTTTGCTGGTCCTTTGAGTTGAAAATCTTCATTCTCATCCACTCCTATTATCCGTAGGTTTGGTCTTCTCATTGTGTCCTGTATTTCTTGGATGTTTTGAGTTAGGATCTTTTTGCATTTTACATTTTCCTTGATTGTTGTGCCGATGTTCTCTATGGAATCTTCTGCACCTGAGATTCTCTCTTCCATCTCTTGTATTCTGTTGCTGATGCTCGTATCTATGGTTCCAGATTTCTTTCCTAGGGTTTCTATCTCCAGTGTTGCCTCATTTTGGGTTTTCTTTATTGTGTCTACTTCCCTTTTTAGGTCTAGTATGGTTTTGTTCATTTCCATCATCTGTTTGGATGTGTTTTCCTGTTTTTCTGTAAGGACTTCTACCTGTTTGATTATGTTATCCTGTTTTTCTTTAAGGATTTGTAACTCTTTAGCAGTGTTCTCCTGCAATTCTTTAAGGGATTTTTGTGCTTCCTCTTTAGTGTCTTCTGCCTGTTTAGCAGTGTTCTCCTGTATTTCTTTAAGTGTGTTATTAAAGTCCTTCTTGAAGTCCTCTACCATCATCATGAGATATGCTTTTAGATCTGTGTCTAGCTTTTCCGGTGTGTTGGGGTGCCCTGGACTGGGCGAAGTGGGGGTGCTGGATTCTGATGATGGTGAGTGGTCTTGGTTTCTGTTAGTAAGATCATTACGTTTACCTTTCGCCATCTGGTAATCTCTGGGGTTAGTTGTTATCGTTGTCACTGTTTAAAGTTTGAAGCAGAAGCTATGTTCCACTCACCAGCAGTCTCAAAATCCTGCGGCGGGAGTCGTGGGTAGCTGACGGTACCCCGGTGCTGGTCCAGCCGGAAGAGGCCTGTGGTCCTACTCAGGCCGGTTTTCTGCTTCTCTAACTAATGCAGTCTCTGGTCCCGCGTGCAATTGGATTGGAGCAGAAGCTGTGCTCCACTCACCAGAAGTCTTAAGATCCTGTGGCGGGTGTTGTGGGTAGCTGGCGAGTGTCAGCCGACCCTGCGCCCCAGTTGCCCCGGTGCTTTTCTGACCAGAAGAGGCTTGTGGCCCTATGTAGACCGGATTTCTTTCACCCCAACCAGAGCAGTCTCAGGTCCCGCGTGATTGGACTGGAGCAGAAGCTGTGTTCCACTCACCAGCAGTCCCAAAATCCTGCCTCGGGGGTCGTGGGTAGCTGGCGGGTGTCAGGCCACCCTGCGCTCCAGCTACTCAGGCGCTGATCCGGCCGGATGAGGCCTGTGGCCCTACTCAGGCCGGTTTCTGCTTCCCTAACTAATGCAGTCTCAGGTCCTGCGCGCAATTGGATTGGAGCAGAAGCTGTGTTCCACTCTCCAGAAGTCTTAAGAACCTGTGGTGGGTGTTGTGGGTAGCTGGCGAGTGTCAGCCGACCCTGCGCCCCAGCTGCCCCGGTGCTTTTCTGACTGGAAGAGGCTTGTGGCCCTATGTAGGCCGGATTTCTCTCTCCCCTACCAGAGCAGTCTCAGGTCCCGCGTGATTGGACTGGATCAGAAGCTGTGTTCCACTCACCAGCAGTCCCAAAAACCTGCGGCGGGGGTTGTGGATAGCTGGCGGGTGTCAGGCAACCCTGCGCTCCAGCTACCCTGGCACTGATCCGGCCGAATGAGGCCTGTGGCCCTACTCAGGCCGGTTTCTGCTTCCCTAACTAATGCAGTCTCAGGTCCCGTGCGCAATTGGATTGGAGCAGAAGCTGTGTTCCACTCTCCAGAAGTCTTAAGATCCTGTGGCGGGTGTTGTGGGTAGCTGGCGAGTGTCAGCCGACCCTGCGCCCCAGCTGCCCCGGTGCTTTTCTGACCGGAAGAGGCTTGTGGCCCTATGTAGGCCGGATTTCTCTCTCCCCAACCAGAGCAGTCTCAGGTCCCGCGTGATTGGACTGGAGCAGAAGCTGTGTTCCACTCACCAGCAGTCCCAAAATCCTGCGGCGGGGGTCGTGGGTAGCTGGCGGGTGTCAGGCAACCCTGCGCTACAGCTACCCTGGCACTGATCCGGCCGGATGAGGCCTGTCCCATCTTACATATTACTCTGTTACTCTCTCAGTGTGGATTTTCTTTATAATGAGATGAGGAGGCAGGGATAGTGTAAACAATCGTAAGACACAGAACCTACATCAGCCCAGGAATGTTCACATATAACTTTGCAGTGCACTCACCTGCTGCAGGCTGTAGGGTTTCCCATTCTTGCCTCAGTATGCCTGGCCTGGCTGAAAACTTCAGGTCGCTGCAGTTCTATGGCAGAGCTTCCTGTGTTTCTCCATCTGCTCATCTGCATGCAGTTGATGTATCCACATGTTCTTCTGTGCAGCCCCATCTTCCATCACTGTCACTCCAGTACAGTACCCCATATCCAAACACAGTGCACTCTGTTCCACCATGTCTCACAGTGGCTAGACAAGGAATCGTTAGAGATTAAATATTTGGTTGTTAGTGGGTCAAGGTACAGGCTAATATAGATTTTTATACCATGCTTATTTGAGAAAAGGTGTGTCTCTAACATACTTTAGTCAGATTACCAAGCTAAGAACCTCCATTAAAAGGTCTTTCTCTGTTTGGTTATACTATGCAACATGTGTCTTCTCTTGCTAGCATGTTCTTTCTTGTGCTTGCTTCAGCAAAACATACTTTCACTTGTGTCTGCTTCACCAAAATGTTCCTTCACAAGTCTGCCTTAGAATTTCACCTGTCTGCTTCAGTGAAACATTCCTTCATGTGTTTACCCCAGCAAAAGACCCTCCAACACAACTAACTGACTTTCCAAAAAACCCTTACCTTTCCACTTCAGTGTTCCGAGGATTAAAGTTTTAATTCACTCAGAAGATGGCCTTTTATATACAAATATGATAGCTTTTACATTTGGATACAGTTTTAATATTTTAGTGTTTTGGTTATCTTGATTTTTTCTTTTGTTGTTTTGACAAAGATTCATTGTTCTCTTTAACATCATGAACTGGAACATCAGCATACAGAACTGTATTTCAGTTCTTATGATGAATTCCATTGTTGAAACTTATGTGTTCATATATTGTTACACATAAATATGTATTTCTCAAGCTATCTGAGGATGGGATGTATAATGAGATGTGTCCATAATGCATTATAAGGCAATAGCAGAGGCTACAGCTAATGTGAGAAAGACTCATTTGTTTGTTGTGGTAGAGTTTCGGGTTTAGACTGACATCAAATAAATTCAATACTTGGCTGATAATGATGCTGAGCTTCTGATCTTCCTTCCTTGACCTCCCGGTTGCTGGGATCCCAGGCATACTCCAGCATCCCCAGCTAAGGCTTTTGAGATTGCAAAGAAAATTGCAAAGGATCAACACAAACTTGACATTTTATGTCAAACAGAAAATGAGACATGAAATACTCTGTATTTCCTGTTTCTCTGCACAAATAAAATATGATTATGGTTTTAAAATAAAACTCCAGGAAGCATCAGCTCCAAAATAACAAGATGAAGGAGAAATTTAGAATGCTGAGTGATAAAATCAACAGAATGAATCAGGATGTTCAGGGTGTATGTTTCTTAACTTGGATGTAATGTGCTTTTAGTCTTTTAAAATAATTTATATGTTCATGAGCTTATTCAAATATTAAAACTAATAAGTTATATAGGGTAAATTTTATAATAAGAAAAAGAGGTGTATAAATATATACACTATTCTCATTTGGACAGGGAGAGGGACAGGACAAGATGTAGCTACTCCTGTCTCCTGGGTTAGATGGAGAATCTGCCAGGATTCACCACTAGAGGATTTCAATTTAATATGGCTTATAAGATGAGGATTCTAGTTGATGTGCCCAGCAATTGAGTTACCATTGTTTCTGAACTAAGTTTGTATAGTGTTTTCCTTCACGCTTGACTGAGTTCCAGAGAGAGTTACAGCAGTAAAGTGTGGGTTTGCCTGATGTGCACCCCAAAAGGACGTGGGAGTTTTGAAGCATGGGACTGGCATGGTAGTGACCCCCACAGGAACTTAGGGAGCTGGGTAGAGATATTTTGGAGCTCTGAGAGAGTCTCCATGAGAAGAAAACAGGCTGGCCATTGCCTGCCAATGCTCACAGGTACATTCCAGGCAGTAGTGTGGATTCCTTACTTAATATTTCCTGCATACAATCTAAAGCCAGGACATGAGTCAGGTGCAGAATTATAAGTCTTTTAAATTAGGATAGATGTCAGAGTGTTCTATTTTATTGACAAAAATGATGGTCTGGGTGTTAGGTCTACCTTGTACTTTATAAATTACAGAATGGTAAAAAAGAAAAAAGAAGAAAAAATACACCTTTAAAAATTAATTAATTAATTAATTAAGTTTGCATCCTGACTGCAGTTTCCCCTCCCTCCTCTCCTCCCAGCCCTTTCTCCTTCCACCTCCATCCTCACTCCCACCCATTCCTCCTCTCGTTCTCTTCAAGAAAGTGGATGCCTCCCAGAGGTGTCAAACAGCCTTTGGCATATAGAGTTCCAGTAAGGCTAGGCTCATATTCTCCTGTTGAGGCTCAAGAAGGCCTCCCACTTAGGTGAAAGAACCCCAAAGGCAGGCAACAGAGCGAGAGATAGCCCCCTGCTCCTGCTGTTAGGAGTACCACTACATGAAGACCAAGCTACACAACAGTTCCGTAAGTGCAGAGGGCCTAGGTCAGTCCCACGAAAGCTCTCTGGTTGGTGGTACAGCCTTTATAAGCCACTATGGATCCAGGTTAGTTGATTCTGAAGGTTTTCTTGTTGTGTCCTTGACCTCTCTGGCCTCCACCATCCTTCCTGCTTTTGACCACCATGGCTCCTACTTTCCCACAGTAGTCCCCAAACTCCACCTAATGTTTGTCTGTTGATCTCTGCATCTGTTTCCACTAGTTGCTTCATCAAGCCTCTCTCATGATGGGTATGCGAGGCTCCTGTCTGCATAATGTGTCAGGGCAGACTCCCTCTCATGGCATAGCTATCAAGTTGGACCAGTAACTGGCTAGGAAATCCCTCATTTTCTGGTCCATCTTTACCCCTGCACATTTTATATGTAGAAAAATATTGTAGGTCGAAGGTTTTGTGGCTTGGTTGGTACCTCAATCCCTTCATTGGAAGTCTTACCTGGTTACAACAGAAGGCTAATTCAGGCTCCATAACTCTCCCACTAGGAGTCTTAACTAAGACCACCTCATAGATTTCTGGGAGATCCTGATAGAACCTAATGGGGAAATCCCCACTCAATTCCCGATTAGGCGTGCACCCAAAAAATCACGAAGGACCATCTTGATGTAATTACATGAGGTCGGTTAATGACGGAGCTCTGGACCGACATGCATCCCACACAGGAGATAACGTATGTCGGCCACAAGGTTCGAAAGCTAGGGTTTTTTATGGGGTAAGGGGCTTAGGGGTGTGGAATTCAGCATAGCGACACACTATTGGCTTATTCAAACATCAGCAGAAAAATTACATGTACGTGCAGGGTGTCAGAGTTCTGTGAGTCGTTGACTCAGTTTAGATAGCCCTGTTATGTCCTCACATTCCTCTTTATCTTTAAGGTTAAGCTGTTCCCAGGAATGTTTTAACTATGGGGCATACCCGGGTTTGTTTTTCTTTTTTCTCAGTCCCAAGCAGCCTCTAAGCTCACAAACAACCAGAAATTTCTGAGTTCTTTATATGACTTACAGGTCTTGAAATTTCATCTTTCTTTCAATCCCATTGCTCCAGATTTCTAGATCATCCCAGACATGTCCCCCCAATTCCAACAGTCTGTCCCATTATGCTCTCCCTTTGTCCTTCCCCAACATGATCCCTCCTGTTCCCATTCCCACCCTCACTCCCATTGAATCTCAGCTCCACATCCACCACCCATGTCTATTATATTTCCCCCCTCAGTGAGAATCATGTGTCCCTCCATTGAACCCTCCTTGTTACTTAGCTTTATTGGGTCTGTGGACTGTAGCATGGTTATTCTTTCCTTTATGGTTAACATCCACTAGGAAGTGAGTTCATACCATGTTTGTCTTTCTGAGTCTGGATTACTTCGGTGTGAATGATTTTTTTTCTTGTTCCATCTATTTGCCTGCAAATTTCATGGTGCCATTGTTTTTCAAACTGAGGAAAACTCAATTGTGTACATGCACCACATTTTCTCTGTTGACCTCCTGTCCCGTCACAACTACCCCCTGTCCTTTTTTCCTATTTTTCCCACTAACTTCTGCTTATCTTGCCCTTACTTACTCTGGTACTTACTTCTCCCCAACCGCATGTTGTACCTTTCTGGCCTCTGTGGTTATACCACGTTATATCTTTCCACATGAAAATGTGGAGCTAGGAGTCTTGACAATTTCCACTGGAGTTAGTTCAGTGGTGGAACATGTGGCCTTTGTTTTTCTGAGTCTCTGTCAACTCATTCAAAATAATAATTTCTAGTTGCATCTGTCTATCTATCTGCAAAGTTTATGTTGCCATTTTCCTTTACACTGAAAAATTCTCCAGAACTATAAGTGCCACATTTCTGTTAGGCATTCGCCAGTAGAAAGACATTAGGTTGTCTCCATTTCTTAGTTCCTGTGAGTGGAGCAGTGATGAACACAGGCAAGTATCTGTGGAGCAGGACGTAGAGTTCTTTGGACATACACTGTAGTCCAATAGCTGGATTATGTGATACATCTGTCTTTAGTTTTTTGAAAATTTTCTACACTAATTTCCAGAGCAGCTCCACCAATTTCCATGCCCTGCCCCCGCCCAGTGAACAGTTTCCTTTCCCCATCACCCATGTCAGCATTTGTTGTCAGTTGATGTATTTTACATATTCTAACTGGTGTGAGAGGAAATCACAAATTACATTTAAATTGCAGTTTCCTAATTGCTAAGGTTGATGAACAATTCTGAGATTTTTCAAGCCATTTCTACTCCTTCTATTGAGAACTCCATCTAGACACTCTTGTGTTCTGACTTCTGCATTTTCTTTACCAGGAAGTGAAGGGTTGGTGTAATGAGGCTTGTGGAGATGGCCTGAAGTCACTTTTGTTGGTTGTGTGGGCTCACTAGGGGGCACTGCAGGAATCCTAGAAACTACAGTTTCTTAAGGTGCCCTGAGATGTGAAGAGCCAAGCTGAGACTAAGGACATAAGGCAATCCATTCACAGAGCCAGGAAGAGTGGTAATGGTGCAGAGTTAGACAGATCTTAAACTCTTGGTCATTTTATATAAACCCACAGCTATCCAGAGCCTGTTCACTGGATCTCATGTGCCTATAAATCTCTTTAAAGAGCAATTCTCTGAAGAGATGTAAACAAAACAGAATCGCCCTGAGGATGGACACACAAGAGAAACCATTTTCACTGCTATTTGCATTTTTTAGCTTTTCATCTAGAATTCTAAAAAAATCAAAGTATTAGACATTATTTCAATACCTTTTATATCACATACAATCTATATGTGTATATATACATACATATTCTAAACTAGAAAGAAAAGGAATAACTTCTCTTTTGAAAAGAAAACTGGAAAAATAAGGTATGAAAAACTAGAAGGGTGAGGGCCTCAGTGAACCTGAGCAGGCATCCTTAGTCTGATCTGTATCAGCTGTGTTTTCCTACAGCAAAACATCAGACCAGAAACCATGAAATAGAAAAAGAATTAGGGTTGAAATAGGGCATGTCTTATTTTTCCCATAACTATCAAAACTGTGTATATGGTCATCTTAATTGCAAGAAATTATTTTTATTCTGTGTAATAGATCATATGCTAATTTGTCAAATAGTGTAATTTAAGAGTCCTGCCAGTACTTTCTTGAATGTGTCTTATACGTTGAACACACAGCAGAAGATGGCCACACAGAATGTCATATTGTTTATTTTGAACATGTTTTGTCTTACTGGCCCTTTGTCTGTATTTTATAATTATCTGTTGTGTGTGTGTGTGTGTGTGTGTGTGTGTGTGTGTGTGTGTGTGTGTTTTGGGGGCTGTTTACCTGTTTGTTTTCTAAAGAGTGAAAAAGAAAGGGCTGTACTTGAGTGGGTGAGGAGATAGGAAAGATGTTGGACGTGATGAAGAAGGGGAGACAAAGGTCAGAATATAGTGTATGAAAAAAATCTTTGGACCAAAAGGGTCGTTCTTGCTAGGATTCTGGAAGGCTCTGCTTTACCCACTGGAGCCATTAGTTTTCCCACCGGCATTCTTCATTAATGTGTTCCTCTTCCTCACACAGTTCCTCCAAACTCCTTTATATTTCGTGTTACATTAGAAACACAGTGTCCTGGGCTCTACATCAATGTCCTCCACGGTCCTGGAGCAATTACAGTGCAGAGTCATGAGATGGAGGTGGGCGGAGTTTCTTGTTCAGCTGAATGAGGAAGCTTGGTGATTCAGACAGAACCTGTAGTCTGTAAGCACAAGTGTGTCTGGGCACAAGACACCCTTCAGAGCTGGAGAGAAGACATCCCAGCGATTGCACAAGGGCCATGCAGAGGAACCTGGGAGCTGTGCTGGGGATTCTGTGGGTGCAGATTTGCTGTGAGTTGTGTTAAGTTCCTATTAGAGATTCTCCAGAAATGTTGGTGGTGAAGGGGGAGAAGTTGATGAAAATCTCCTGTGCACTCTTCCTCATGGGTGTCTTCTTGGGTAGCTGATGGTGTGAGTGAAAATCTCTCTTTGATTTTGGTTTGCTTTTCTGTTTTCAAGCAGGGGTGAGCGGAGATAAGGTGAAGCAAAGTCCTTCAGCCCTGAGTCTCCAAGAGGGAACCAATTCTGCTCTGAGATGCAATTTTTCCATCGCTGCGACAACTGTGCAGTGGTTCCGACAGATTCCCAGGGGCAGCCTCATCAATCTTTTTTACCTGGTTCCAGGAACAAAGGAGAATGGGAGGTTAAAGTCAACATTCAATTCTAAGGAGAGCTACAGCACCCTGCACATCCGGGATGCCCAGCTGGAGGACTCAGGCACTTACTTCTGTGCTGCTGAGGCACAGTGCTCCCAGCAAGGCTAGAGCCTGGCCCCAAACTGCAGCTGAGTGTGCAGCTATAACCCCAGTCACAGGCAGACTCTGCAGGAGGCTTTGCACAGCTGTGGCCTTATCAGATCGCCACCAATTACAGAGAAGATGTGAGGAAACATAAGCTCACTGCAGAAGTTCACACTTAAATTCAGGTTTGTATGACACTGACTGCTAGTGTGTTAAATGCTCAGAGTCATCCTCGGCCCACAACACTAAAACACACTCTTCACTTTACCAAATGCTTGTGCTACTGTCACAAAATAAAAAACCCTCTTATATACTCCAGAATCATTTGGGCCATTTCTCACAATCAGAAACTGAGAGCAATTGTTTCTATCCTTTGTTTAGAGAGCACCTGACCAAACTTTCAGCTAATCTGTTAAATATGAAATTGATAAAAGAATTAATATTGATGATCTAATAAATTCAGTGGTAGAAAAGCAGGGTAAACTAATCTTATTTAATGAAGACATTTCTACAATGTTTTTTTTAGTTAAAAAATAGAGTGCCTTTAATTATGCAATATGAAACAAATATTTCACATAATAATTACAAGAGCCAAAGGTAAATGACTAACTAGAGCGATATATTTGCAATCTGTACACAATAGTACTTACAGCAATTGATTCTTCTGCCATATTTATACATTTGCAACATAATAGATATACTAAACTTCTCATTAAAACACTGTTTTCAAAAGAAAACTCAAAACTTCCTAAATATCACACAACAGGGGACTAAGCCACTATATGATAATTAAATGTGAGCCAAAGAGTTGCATTTTCCTAAGTGTTGACTGATTTCATTTTGCAGTTGAAAAAACCCAGCTTGTCCTTGTCTCTGTAAGGAGCAGGAAAACACCTGTCATTCTTTCATGTAATTTCTATCCATGGCTGTTTTCACTTAGAAACAGCAGCAGAGTGGCTACAGCAGTGACCTGATCGATCGATTGATTTCTAGACCATCACAAACGAATATACCCCCTGGTGATTCACTCAGATTCCTCCCCATTGCAATTACATTCTGAAGTGAGAATTTCTGGTTCTTTGGAGACTCGGCTGTGACAAGTGATGCTTTTCTGGAAGCTGTCTCATGAGAGGATAGTTTGCTAGTGCAGACAAGCGAGAGGATGTTTTGCTGGACTGGACACTTAAGAGGGCTCATGATGTTTGGAAGAGTATCAATAGTACCCAATAAGCAGTAAGAGGACATTGGCACGCCTTGCAGCACTTCACTGGCCTTCACTGGCCAGTCTTCTTTTGGTGTGAAATGCTTTGCAGGACTTCAGTGGGCTTCCCTAAGGATACTCTTGCATTGGCATACCTTGTAACGCTTCATTGGTCTGTGAACCCTTGCACTTGAAATTGATAATGCCCATTCTCTTTTTAAATCTGGCTTACAATAGTATCTGTGTGATCCGCAATTACCTTCATCTTGCTACAGTCATCTGTCATCTGCTCCATCTTCTAAACAGACTCTATTAGAGTTTTTTTCTCATTTCTTGTTTATGAATTTCAATTTCTCATTAACTTCTGTTGAGGTCTGAATTTCAACCAGATATTGAACAATCTCACACTTCTTTTTAGACAGATGTGATTGGTTGTCACTGTCTTCTCTTCCTGATCAAAGTGATTACTTTTACGAATCTACTTATTTCTGTCCTCAGTAGTGTCCTGGCAAAGCTGTGGATTATCTTCTTAATTAACTGTTTCCACTTTCTCTGCATTGTCAAAGAGCCAAGTTTTCATTAACTTTTATTTCATTATCCAACTTTTTTCCACATTCTATAAGTCTTTATCTTTTTATTGCAATTGTTTTCAAGTCAGCAAATTTCATCACATAAAACAAGCACCACATCCCCCTGCAGACCACTAAACCACCTCGATTCATTACTTTAGTCTTTAGTTCAGTTTCAAATTTTGCTTGTCCTTTAGCATTTTCTTTTCTTTTCTTTTCTTTTCTTTTCTTCCCTTCCCTTTTCTTTTCTTTTTTTCTTCCCTTTTCTTCTTTTCTTTTCTTCCCTTTTCTTTTCTTTTTTTCTTATTAGATATTTTCTTCATTTACATTTCAAATGCTATTCCCTTTCCTAGTTTCCTCTCCAAAAATCCCCTATCCCCTTCTCTCTCCCCCTGCTCCCCAACCCACCCACTCCTGCTTCCTGACCCTGGCATTCTCCTATTATAGGGCTTATAATCTTTGCAAGACCAAGGGCCTCTCCTCTCAATGATGGCTGACTAGGGTATCCTCTGCTACATATGCAGCTAGAGACATGATCTCTGGGGGTACTGGTTAATTCATATTGTTGTTCCACCTCTAGGGTGGCAGAACTCTTCTGCTCCTTGAGTACTTTCTCTAGGTTCTCCATTGGGGGCCCTGTGTTCCATTCAATAGATGACTGTGAGCATCCACTTCTGTATTTGTCAGGTACTGGCAGAGCCTCACAGCTATATCAGGGCCCTGTCAGCAAAATCTTGTTGGCATATTCAATAGTGTCTGGATTTGGTGGTTGTTTATGGGATGGAACCCTGGGTGGGACAGTTTCTGGATGGTCCTTCCTTCTTGACCTGTCACCTTTATTAATGATTGAGTAATTCTGAATAGATATACCATGTTTGCCTCATCTTCATCTTTAGTTTATTTATTTCTACCTTTGTTGAAGTGATCAATAAATTATCTGCCAACTCTTCTTGAAGTGGCAGTTCACCTGGATCAAATCTGATTGTTTCCAGTCTATATTAGGCAGCATCTTGAATCCTCTCACTGTCTTTCACCTCTTAAACCAAACCTTGCAAATGGTGGCAGTCACATATCGACAGCAATTCCCACTCTAGGTTCATCCCTGGCTCAGTCTCTCTCTTCCTAGAGCCTTCATCACACATTCATGTCCCACCAACTCTGGCTGAACAAGGCAATGAATGGTGGCTTGTAGGTGACACATCTTCCTGCATTGGTATTTTTATATAAATTACAATGCTGAATATTCAGTGTATAAGCTAATATTCCTAAATATAAACTCTGTTGTGTTTTAAAATAATCAAGGCTTTGTTTTTTGCATCTGGAGAGAGAAACAATTTTCTATTTTACATCTGGTGTCAAAAGTTTATCACTACCTCAGTTGATAATTTGACCCTCATAATTATCCCTGTGAAGCACGTACTTCAAGATGAGACTGTCAGTGTGACTTTTGCTTCATATATTATAAACCGTCTTCCATTCTCAGTGTCTTAAGTTGCAGGGTAAATATATTTCTTACAAGAAAGGTGTGTTATATTTATTGATTAAAAAACCCCTCATAAAGGAACATCCTGCCTCTCTCTGCCTAGGCTACAGAGTCCACAACCACATCACACCGCATATGATTACAGTTTTTTGGCAAATTATATTTTATTTGACTATAAATATAATCTCCCCATGATCCACTATCAATCCCTTTATGTTGTGGGAGGTTTAGAAATCTGGATAGGATCCTATCTAGTTTTCCAGGGGCCCACAGTCATGTTAGTGAAATAGCAGGTTTGTTAGATGTTTAAGAGGTGAATGGTCTAGGTTTTCATACTTTGAGACATGTTCTCCCAGTCCCTCATACTCTATGCCCGACACTGCTCTCTGCGGGTATTTTCTATATTCAGTAGCATAAAAGAATTTCAAAGCCACAAAAAGTCATAGAAATCCCTTATCCAATTCCCTTACAAAACAGACATTATGTGTTATATATCATTGCTACTGATTTCCTCATTAGCATTATGTCTCCACTTCATTCCTGTAGGAACAATCACCCTATAGGAAATCCACCATTTCAACTCTGAATGCTGAATCTGGAAAGAACATGTCTAATATGTCTGACCACAAGAATCAACCATGCCAATCTGGGTAAAGAAGGGCACTTTGAGCAAGCAAGACTCAGGCTGCACACTACTCATCTTTTTGGCTTTAACTTGGAAATGGATTTTTTTTCATGCAATACCTTCTGACCAGTGTTTCCCCTCCCTCATCTCCTTCCATATCTTCCCCACTTCCCCAAACAATCAATTCCATACCTTAGTTCTCTCTCTGTTTAGAAAACAAACAAATAATCAGAATAGAGCTTAGCAAATAGAAAAACAAAATAAAACAGGTGAAGCACGTACACATGAGAGACATGCACACATAGCAAATCCATGGAAACCAAAACTGAAAAATATAGTATATAAACAAATGACTCATACCATAAACAATGCCCAGATAAGGCATTATGATACAAAAAACCCAATGATCTTGAAAAATTGTCCATCTGCCACTGGGCATGACCTTCAGTGTGGTTTGTGTAAGTGAGTCTTAAGTGAGACTGTTGGCAAAACTTTTTTTTTCTTTGTGAGAAGTTGTTAATTGGAGATGGTTTCTTGATTTGGAAGAGGCATTATATCTACTTCCTATGATTAACACTGGAACCCTGTCTTTATTGGACCTCTTGGGACCCCCCTGTATGCTGCTGCCATCTCTGTTAGTTACTATGTGAACCAAACTCCTTTTTGAAGGGCATTATTCCCTTAGTGCCTTCCATCTCCACTAGCTCCTACAACCGTTCTGCTTCCCCTTCTACAGAATTACCTTGAGTCCTGAGTGGAAAATTCTATTTAAGACTGGGTGTTCCAAAGTCTCTTCCTGAAGAACCACTCCATATATTTTCATAATGGCTATAAAGTTTTCACTCTCTCCAGCAGTGGATGAATGTTGTCCTTAAGCTACAACCTCACCAGCATGAGCTGTCATTTGTTTTACTGGTTTTGGCTATTCTCAGGGGTATAAGATGAAATCTCATAGTGGTTTTAATTTACATTTTCCTGTTGACTAAGGATGTTGAACATTTCTTTAAGTGTTTCTCACCCATTTGTGTTTCATCTTTCAAGAACTCTCTGTTTACATCTGCCCACTTTTTAAAGTGTACTGTTCTCTCATATATTATATCTCAATCATAGATTCCCCTTCCTCTTCTCACTCCAATCCCTCTCCCCTACCTCCCTTCTCTCCTAGATCCACTCATCCTGCTTGTCCCTTCAGAAAAGGCAGTCCTCCCAGGAGCATCAACCAAATATAGTATATCAAGTTGCAGTAAGACTAGGCACATCCCTCATTTTAAGTCTGAAGGAGGCAACCCAGTAAGAGGGCAAGGGTTCCAATGCAGGCAAGTGTCAGAGGTAGACCCTGTTCCCACTGCTAGGTGTCCCACAAGAACACTAAGCTACATAACTGTAGCACACACGCAGAGGACCTAGGTCAGAACCATATAAGGTTCCCTGACTGTTGGTTTGGTCTCTGTGAGCCCTAGTGCCCTGGTTATTTGATTCTGTGGGCTGTTTTTAAGCACTCCATTGGTTTGTACAATCCTTGTTTTCTCTCTTCAGGGCAATTCCCTGCACTCTGCCTAACGTTTTTCTATGGGTCTCTGGATCTGCTCCCATCAGCTGCTGGTTGAAGCCTCTCTAATGACAATTATGCTGGACTCTGGTCTACAACTATAGCAGTGTCATTAAGAATCGTTACTTATTTTATTTATCATTCATTCATTTATTTTGCTGGTTGTTAGTGCGCATGCTTGTGTGTGTGCATGTACACACACACACACACACACACACACACACACACACACACACACACACACACACACACACAGAGTCTCTGGGCTATACAGCTTTTAGGTCCTGTCCCTTCAGGTAGTGTCAGGTGTGGGCACCCTCCCATGGCCCAGGTCTCAACTTGGACCAGTCATTGGTTGACCACTCCTGCAATATCTGAGCTACCTTTACCCCAACACATCTTGCAGGCAGGAAAAAAGGATAAAGTGTAGAGAGGAGGTTTTGTAGCTTGAATGGTGTTCCAATCCCTTCACTTGAAACTTTACCTGGTTAGAGAAAATGGCCATTTGGGTACTGTATCCCCCCATTAGAGTCCCCGTCGTAGATTCCTGAGAGTTTCTACTACACAAGGTTTCTAGCTCTCTCTTCAAATGCATATAATTCCAGTCATCTTTCCCAGTTCTTGCTCTCCCCACAGCCCCATCTGATTCCTCCTATTCCCATCCCTTCCTGTCCCCAGTCCACACATGAAATCTAGTCTATTTCCCCTTTCCAGGAAGATCCTTGTGGTCCCCTCTTAAGGCCTCCTTGTTACTTAGCCTTGTTTACTGAGTCTGTGGTTTGTAGCATTATTGCCCTTGACAGCTAATATCCACTTATAAGTGAGTACATACCATGCCATTCCGCGTCTGGATTTCCTTACCCAGGATCATCTTCTCTAGTTCCATCCATTTGCTGGCAAATTTCACGTCATTGTTTTTAACTCCACTGTGCAAATATATCACATTTTATTTAACCATTCTTTGATTTAGGGACATCTACTTTGTTTCCAGTTTCTGACTGTTTTGAATAAAGTCACTAAGAAAATAGTTGAACAAGTGTCCTTGTGGTATGGTGGAATATCTTTTGGATATGCCCAGGAGTGATATAGCTGGATCTTGAGGTAAAATAATTCTCAATTTTCTGAGAAACAACCATATTGATTTCCGTAGTGATTGTGTAAGTTTCCACTCCTTTCAGTAATGGAGGAGTCTCCCCCTTGCTCCATATCCTTGACAGCATGAGTTGTCAATTGTGTTTTTGATCTTAGCCACTCTGATAGATATAAGATTAAGTCTCAGAGACACTTTGATCTGCATTTCTCTGATTGTTAAGAATATTGAACATTTCTTTAAGTGTTTCTCAGCCATTTGTGATTCCTGTATTGAGAATTCTGCTTATATCTGAACCCCATTTTAAAAGTTGGATTGTTTGATTTGTTCATTTCTAGTTTCTTGAGTTCTTTGTATAGTTTGCATATTAGCCCTCTCCAAATGTGAAGTTGGTGAAGACCTTTTCCCATTCTGTAGGCTGCTGTTTTGTCCTTTTGATAATGTCTTTTGTCTTACAGAGTTCCTTTCTTGTTCATGACTGTTTTAGCTTTCCTGAGATTTTTGTGTTTCCATATGAAGCTGAAAAATTCTTTTCTACTTCTCTAAAGAATTGTGTTGGAATTTTGACAGGGATTGCACTGAACCTGTCAACTCCTTTGATAAAATGGCCACTCCTCCCAATTCACAAAAATGGGAAGCCTTTCATCATCTGAAACCTTCCTTTATATCTTTCTTCTGTGCTTTAAATTTTTATTATACAAGGTTTTCACTTACATGGCTAGGGCTTCCAAACACATTTTATTATTTTGATGCTATTGTGAAAGGTGCTGTTTCCCTGATTTCTTTCTCAGTGTGTTGCCATTACTATATTGGAAGGCTACTGAATTTTGTATGTTAAATTTGTGTCCAGAAACTTTGCTGAAAGTATTATCAGCTGAAGGAGTTTCCAGTGGAATTTTAACATATAAAATCATATCACCTACAAATAGCAATTCTTTGATGTATTCCTTTCCTATTTTTTATATTCTTGAGTTTCAGTTGTCTTGTTATTCTAGCTAAGACTTCAAGCACTAAATTGAATAGGAAGAAAGTGGACAACCTTATCTGGTTTGTGATTTTAGTGGAAATGCTTTTAAAAAAGAGATATATATCTCTTCTACCTCTAGTTTCTTCAGGACAGTTATTATTAATGCATGTTGGATTACACCAAAGACCTTTTCTGAATCTAATGAGATGATCATGTGGTTTGCTTTTTTTTTTCTTTTTGTCTTTCAGGTTCTTTATGTGTTAGATTTAATTATTAATTTATATATGCTGAATTATACTTGTACTCTGAGATGAAGCCTACTTCATTATGGCTGATGTCTTTTGATGTGTCTTGTATTCAGTTTGCAAGTATTTTGTTTAGAATTTTTGCATGTATGTTCATTGTGGATATTGGTCTGTAATTTTGTTTTGTTGAGGTCTTGTATGGCTTAGATATCAGGGTAATTGTGTCCTCATAAAGATATTTAGAAAATCTGTCTCTGTTTTGTAGAATAATTTGAAGTTAGGATTAGTAGAGTCTTGTTCAGTTTCTATGAATTTATACAAGTTCTCTTGTTGGCTTGCAGGGATGCAGTGTTAGAATTTAATCTGTCAGTGTATTTCACTGGAGGAATTTAGATAATTAATGAGCAGTGTTCATTGCTCCATATTACTTTGTTGGTATTGTGAGTGTTTCTGCTCCTGTTTTGATTTGCTGTCCTGAGATTATTTATTCTTTATGTTTTCTTGGGTGTGGTTAAATTCCTCAGATTTCCTTCTATCATCTTGTGTAGATCTGGGTTGGTAAATGGGTACTGCTTAAATTTGGTTTTACTGTGGAATGTCTTTGTTTCTGCATCAATTGTGATTGATAAAACTATCACTATCCTAGGTTTAGTAGTCAGGCTGGCTGGACCCATGGTCTCTCTAACTTTGAAGAGTATCTTTCCAGGTTCCTTTGGTTTTTGTAGTTTCCATGGAGTTGCAGGTTCCTTTGGCTTTTCTACTCTCCATGGAGTCGTTGGTTATTTGTATAATATGTCTGCCTTCATGTGTTATGTTTCCCCTTCCATTTTAAAATATTCCTTTCTTGTTCTGTAAGATCAGATTTTTTTTTTACTATTATTATGTGTCATTAGAGAATTTTTTTTCTGGTCTAGTCTATTTGGTGTTCTGTATGCCTCTTATACTTTGACAGGTACCTTTGGCTTTAGGTTAGAGACATTTTCTTCTATGATTTTGTTGAAATTTTTTGTGCTTTTGGTCTGAGTTTCATCTTTCTCCTTTATTTATATCATTCATAGATTGAATAGTCTCATGGTGTCTCATATTTTCTGGATATTTTTCCAAGATGATTTCTATTAAATGTTTTCTTTGCAATGTCCAGTTCGTGTTCCTTGTCTATGATATCTGAGTTTTCCTCTTCCATGACTTGTAATCTGTTGGTGTAGTTTACCTATGAGGCTTTGTTTGACTTCCTATATTTTTCATTTCCAGTTTTATCTCAGTTTTTGGGTTTTTTCAGTGATTCTGTGTCTACTTTCGCATCTTGAACTGTTTTCTTCATTTTATTCCACTGTTTCTGTTTTCATGACTTCATCAAAGGGTTTAATCAAATTCTCCTTAGGTTCATTTTCATGGTCTATTTTAGTAGGGTTACTGAGTCCTTGTAGAGACAATAGGTCCTTGCCTATTGATGATTAGGTTTATGTGCAGGTGTCTGGGATAGGATGATTATGTTTCTATGTGTTGATATCTGAGTGTTTCCTTCCTTCATTTTGGTTGAACTCTTTGGTTGTTAGTAAAGTATGATTGTTGTTCATTGGTAGGGAGAGTTTCTATGGGTCAATGTGTGGTAGAAAAGAATAGACATGGGCTTAGAAAAAAGTCTGAGAGAGGCTTCCATAACAACCCAAAGGGATTGTGTTCATAAGTAAAGGTAGTATTCATAGGGAGTTGGGGACATGCTGTGAGGAAAGGATCTTACAAGCAGGTTGCAGTAAGGCAATTTTTTTTTTTTTTTTTTTTTTTTTTTTTTTTTTTTTTTTTTTTGCGGGGGGAGAGAGGTGAGCATGAAAGCGACCCTGGGTCTGAGTCAAGAGTTTTGGTGTCCAGTGAATGACGTAGAGGAAGGGAACCTGTAAGCACATTGTGACTAGGTTAAGGATAAGAATGGAGAGATTGTAATGGGGGACAGAAAGGATAGTGTGAATAATCTCCTTACGTCCCTGCTCGTGTGGTCACTCAGGGATAGAGAGTGTTCTTATGCACTGGAGAGTGACAGAATGGGAAGGGGTTTGTACCAGAGCAGGTGCTGTGAAGGTCCACAGGACAAAGGCAGCTGAGTTCTCTGCAAGGTTTGCTGGAGTCACTGGATAATGAAAGCAGAGAGGAAGCTCTGGCCCGTATAAGTGGTCTGATACAGAGGTGGGGATGAAACTGGAGAAATAGCATTGTAGGACATGAAGGCCAATGAAGATGAGATACTTTTTTTTTCCCAGGTGGTTGTGACCACAAGATTCCCAGGTAGAATGTCTCTATTGGCCTTTGACATAGAGGAATGGGGGTGAGAGAGGAAAGGAAATGCAGCAAGGTTTGGCTGAATTCCTAGTAAATGGAGGAGGAGTGAGAGGACAGGCCCAGTAAGTGGTCTGTTACATAAGAGATGGGGATGGTACTAGGGAAACTGAAGTGGAGGACAGGAAGGACAGTGAGGATGACCCACTTACTTCCCAAGCCAGTGTAGACACTGGGTTCCCAGATAGTGTCTGTAGATATTCACAGTTGACACAAAGAAAACAAAACCCATGAGAAAGGTTTGGGAACATGCTGAGAAGGGTCTACAAGAATGAGGAAGGGTTTGTTGCAAGGTTTGGCAGATTCCACAGGGAATCCACAATGCTATTCTATCAGGAATTCAGCCTCACACACTGGATGCTGTGAGAGTGGGTGAAATGAATGCAGCCATCCTCAAGATCAAATGACTTCGCATAACTTTCCTAAGAATAGTTACGTGTATTTGCGATTCCAGGATGACTTCTCTGAAAGGTGAGATGCAAGTACAAAAAGAGCATATCTGTATTGTCAATAAGAATTCACTGAAATAGGAACAACATTGCTCCCTTGCAACCAAAAGCCCATAAGAGACCTAAGAAAGGTCTTAGGTTCCATAACTCTCAAGAGCAAACAGACCTAAATATCTGTCCCCAAGAAAAGAGAGTTGTTTGATAAATGATCTGAACATTCTGCAGTATGGAAGGGGATTGGTAAATTCAGTTCTAGACAGAAGACATTTTATATATATCACACACACACAAACACAACTTATATATAAGAATATATAACATATATACCTTTATATATGAAAACACATATATACCTTGCATATGAAACATAATGAATATGATATGTGAGATTTAAAGATAAAAATGAACCTGACTAGTGAATAAATATACTATTCTTGATATCCAAGATCTAAATCCCATTTGATATGACATATTGGGTGTTATATATCTGAGTACCTCATAGGATAAGAGCACCAGCCCTTGATGATTAGGGATGCAACCAGAAGGTGGCAGTAGATCTCAACACCTGGAGGCTATGCAGAGAATTCACTCTGGTGTGTGTTGATAGTGTAAGCTTGTGGCAGAAGCAAAGCTTTTTTGTCAGTGAGTGAGGAGGGATGATTCTAGAGCTAGAATTGTTACTAAGAAAGAACAATAGTCTGATAGCTGTAGTCACCATAATCTACATTGGATTTTAATTTAATTGGGCAGAACAATGAAGCCATATTTCCCACATTATTGATATTTCTGTGGCTGTATTTTGGATGGTGAGTTAATATTTTGGGCCACAGAATAGTCAATGGGTATTTGAGACATCTAGGGGTGTGCAATCTTACTCAGATTTTCTCTAGTTACTGCAAAAAAGGAGAAACTTGGAAAGTGATGGTCTCACAGCCTTTTTCCTTTCTTTCCAACTTTCTGAATAGAGATGAGCCAAGGCAAGCAGGTGGAGCAGCTTCCTTCCATCCTGAGATTCAAAGAAGGGACCAACACTCTCATCAACTGCATTTATGTAAACAATGCCTTGCTCTGCTTCCTTTGGTATAAGCAAGAACCTGGAAAACATCCTACATTCATTGAAATATGGAAAGAAAGCAGAGCCAAAGATTTATAGTTTTACTGAATAAGAAATCCAAACATTTCTCCCTATACAACACAGACAATCAGCCTCAATACTAAGCCATGTACTCCTAAGCTTAAAGTGCACAGTGTTCCATGGCTCCAGTAGCCTGTCCTCAAACCTGCCATGAGGCTTGGATCCCCATCTACATCCTGTATCGCAGGCCTTCTAGTGCAACATTTGCCAGGGGTTAGTTTTAAGAGCCATCTATAATGTAGACATAAAAACACAAAATTAGAATGTTAGCTTCAACTCACTTCACTCCATTTAGGACAATTCTCTCTATCCTTTTTTTTTTTAATTTGTTTTAAAATTGAAATATAATTTTAATACTTTCCTTCTTGTAGCACATAGAGGTTATGAGAGAACAGAACTCATTATGCTGCAAAGAAGAAAAGACTGTAGCTGACTCAGCCCCATATGGGACATCTGTAACCCACACCCTCCTCCCTAGTTATTCAGTGACTCAGAGGTCATTGAAGAAGAGGGCATGGAAAAACTATAAGAGCTGTAGGTAGTGGATGACTACAAAGAAGCAGTGTTTTCTGGACATAGCAGAACAGCTGCACATGTGAACTCAGAGAGGTTGACAGTACACATAAGTATTGCAAAGGATCAAGCCAGAAAATTCCATCACAGAGAAGGAAGGTGGACATTCCCAACCTTTTTCTTTAAAGTTGAAGCTCATGGTACAAAGACTACCCTCCAATGAAGGTCACACATCCAAGAGTATATGTGCACTGCAACCTATAACACAAAACTTGATGAGTTTTATTTTAAACTGGGTTTGTATGAAAGACTGAATCTTTCAAGGACTGGAAAGAACCGATGAGTATAACCAAAATTCATTGCATAATATTCTGTAAAAGCTAAGAAAAATGTAAAAGTATATAAATTATATCAGAGGTCTATTTGTGTGTGTATATATTCTTTTATGTCCATTCAGCAAGCTAAATACCATAGGATACACATACTTCAGTAACACAAGTGATTTCAGGCATCCACTGGAGACTTGAGACCTGACTCCTTTGGGTGAGGTTCCAAGTTTACATGCAATGTGCTGTGCAGACATCTGTGGTGCACGTTGAAGGGAAACCAGCAGAGGGCACTGCCCCTTCAGATGTGGTTAACATATCATTCAGGTGGTGACTTAATGTGACAGACTCACTGTGCAGACAGAGGTCCTTGTCTGTGAGTGAGGAGTGTGAGGAGATCCTGCAGGAGGATTGCCCTATGAGATTGGTGCCCTCAAGGACCAAGTGTCATTTCTTCCATGAACATGCGTCCTGACACCTGCTCAGTTCTTGTGCTCCTCCTAATGCTCAGTAAGTCACATTGTACTCTAAGGGTTAATGAGGTCATTTTCTTACAACTCTTATAGTTTTTAATGTTCCTCCTTGCATAAAAAGTAATTCCTTTGTATTCATTCATTCATTGATTGATTTTTTTAATTTTTAATATTTTTTATTACATATTTTCCTCAATTACATTTCCAATGCTATCCCAAAAGTCATTGATTGATTTTTAAAATATATTTTCAGGAAGAAGCAATGGAGACTCCGTGACCCAGACAGAAGGCCTGGTCACTCTCACAGAGGGGTTGCCTGTGATGCTGAACTGCACCTATCAGACTACTTACTCACCTTTCCTTCTCTGGTATGTGCAACATCTCAACGAAGCCCCTAAACTACTCCTGAAGAGCTCCACCGACAACAAGAGGACCGAGCACCAAGGGTTCCATGCCACTCTCCATAAGAGCAGCAGCTCCTTCCATCTGCAGAAGTCCTCAGTGCAGCTGTCAGACTCTGCCCTTTACTACTGTGCTTTGAGTGACACAGTGAGGGAGACTGCAGGGGAAGCTGCACATGAACCAAGGGTGCTGGAGGGCTGAGGGGGAGGCCCTGTGAGGGAGGCTATGTGCTTTTGGTAAGCGGTTATTTTCCTAGCTTCCTGAAACATGTGAACAAATGTGAGATCAGACACTACAAATCTAGGAATTGATAAATATTCTAATGGGGTAGGATGAAAATCAGTGCCATAAAAACCCAACCCAAACCAAACCAAACCAAAATGAAACAGGATTTGGTTCCCTGACATTTCTCTCCCTAAATCAAGGACCTCTCTCACAGGAATTTTTCCAGGAAAACTCTGACATGGGATTTATCTCTCTACCAAGATATCTTACAAAATTCAGTGATTTAAATTCTCCAACAACTTTCTGTTATTACTCCACAAATTCATGACCTAAATGAGGACACAGACTCTAATCTTTAAAATTTTTATTCAGTCTCATTCCCTAAGTTATTTAGATTCTTCCTCACCTTGATCCATGAAACAGAGAGTTTAGTCCAACTTCTGGACTTAACTTACTTATCTATGGCTGTGAGGAGACCACGATCAAGACAATTAAGAAGAATTTAACTGGAGGCTTGATCAGAGGTTCATAGGGTTGACCATAATGGTGGGAAGTGTAGCAGCAGCCAGCCAGGCATGGCCCTGGACCAGTAGCTGAGGCCTTACGTCTTATCACAAGCAAGGGGTAAAGAGGGAGACATTGGTTTCAAAGTCCATCACCAGTGACATGGTTCCTCTGAGAAGACCACACCTCAGATGATTCCTACACAGACCACCAACTGGGAACCAAACACTCAAAAATATGAGCTTTTTGGGTTATATTTATTCAAACCACCACACTTTCTGACTGCCTGCACTTGATAAAGCTACTCATGAAACAGCTGTTGGAGCTCTCAAGATGATGACATGAGAGGCAGGTCCTTCCCTGTCCAACACACTGTGTACAAACAAGGCTGGTGATAATAGACCCTAAGCAGAAAGCCTTCCCCACTAATGACCACTCTCCTCTTCCACTGCACTTTGTTCATCTCTGCAGGACCTGATGTAGTCACTTACCTGCCATTAGAGTTAGGTTCTCCCACAGTCCTGAAATATGCAATGGAGACCAAAGCATTGATTCATTTCAATTCTCTAAACAAATACTAGTTTAAAATAAAATGTTCTAGCGCTGAAATTTATTTCTTTGTAAGGAAGAAAGTTCTGAAATAAAAAGAGCTAGGGTGTGTCTCGAGAGAGATTCATATTTTTGTGCATATTATCTTACTAGTTAGGAAGCAAAATGGAATGTCAAATTGTATTTCTAAACTCCAAAATCTACTTTTAATGGCACAGCATAGAATAGAATCTCTTGGATGTGAGCTTGTGAAACCTGGAATGAATGCCAAATCTAATAAAACTCCCAGTGTCAGGGATGGGAACCCTCTGTTCATGTTGTTGATCAAGGGGTTTCAAGAGATTTTTCCAAATGAAATGGGTTATCACCATCGCCCTTGATTGTCTCATAAAAGTTTAAGGCACCTAGTTGTGGTAGCTTAGGCTACCACATACTTTGAACATTTGACTTGGAGAACTTGAGCTAGACCTGACCTGAAGACTCCTTCCTTTGGACAAGTTTTCACAGTGTACAGAGATGTTATGTAAAATTACAAGGGAGAAAAGCAATGAATAGTCAAACCAAGATGTGAATCCTCTGAACAAAAGCAATGACCACCATGTCAAGATATCCAAGAGGGTGTAATAGTGCCACTTACATATTGGGAAACACTAACACATGTCTTATTGAACTCAAGGCATGCTCCAAGGGAAGCAACTTGAGCTTAAAACTGTAAACCTGGTTAACTCCCTAAGGATGGAGAGGTCATTGACCCTAGGGGAGAACTTACTACAGTCACATTCCTAAGTCATGAAGCTTCTTACTGTGTTCTGAATATTTATAATTAACACAGAGATGAATATAGTTCTCACCCCTCATCAAAGAACTTTCATTTTGAAGCAGTTGAAGCCTCTACAGCGATGACAACTGATCAGAAAGCAGAGAGTAAGTGGCTGTGAGGTGTCTAGTCCCAGTTGTGTCCCAGAGTCCCTTATCCAGATGGACTCCGGGTACAAGAAGAGCCCAGTGGTGTGATCACCTGATATTTCATGATCTTGAATTTTAAACTGTATTCAAAAAGCAAAACATTTTGAAAGCTGTTCTTCACCAAATACTCTTCAATTACAAATTCTGTTGTCCAGCTGATGGTAAAGTGGCCATAAACATGTTTTGGATCTGGCAAGGATGAATGACTGAGCTGGACTTATTTATGTGACTCCTAGTCTGTGCACATAGGTATTGACTTCATGATTGCTCAGCCTTTAGCTAATGCTGGTTTACATCATGAGAATTTGCTTCTTGGCTCCGTAATTCAGAGTTACATTGGTTTATCTCCAGTGTCTGGTGTTGGAATCTCTCCTCCCTACCTGTGTCCGAAGAGGATTCTGTCCTTTGTGTGCTGTATTTGGCACAAAATTGCCTCAATGAATGATAGCTGTTAAGGTCTCAATGACCTCATTTTGGTTGATCAACTTCTGTCATAGGGTTTCCATTGCTTTGTAGAGATACTATGGCCAAGGTAATTCTTTTTTTTTTTTTTTTTTTTTTGGTTTTTTGGTTTTGGTTTTCTTCGAGTCAGTGTTTCTCTGTATAGCCCTGGCTGTCTTAGAACTCACTTTGTAGATCAAACTGGCCTTGAACTCAGAAATCTGCCTGCCTCTGCCTCCCAAGTTCTGGGATTAAAGGTATGTGCCACCACCGCCCAGCTGGCCAAGGCAGTTCTTATAAGAACATTTAAGTTGGGGCTGGCTTACAGGTTCACAGGTTCAGTCCATTATCATCAAGTGGGAGCATGGCAGCATTCAGGTGGGTATGACATCGAAGGAGCTGAGTTTCTACATCTTCATCTGTAGGCTGCTAAGAGAAAACTGACTTCCAGGTACGTAGGATGAAGGTTGCAAAGCCCACTCCCACAGTGACACACTCCTCCAAGAAGGCCACACCTACTCCAACCAGTATATTCAAGCATATTCAAACCACCATAATCACACACATGCACACATACATGCTGGGTTCTGAAAACTGCCACAGTAAACTGAAAGCCAGCATGAGTTGTTGGTCTTTGTTTTTACTGTGCTTCCTTCTTTCTGACTAAGCTTCAATATGACTCTAACTCCTTCCAGCTTCTGACTTCTTAGGTGATTGCCATTCTTCTTACACTTTTGGACTTTGGCTTATTTGGGGGGGGGAATTTGAAAGAAACAGAAAGACACACACACATTCCATAGGCTCATCTATAAACTAAGCATTCACAAATTGCTGATATAGGTAACCCTTCCCCCGCCCCCCGCCCTGGGAAAGACAATCCCTATGAGAAAGAACAGATGAGAGAAGACTCTTGGGAAGAATTTCCTTTTTGTTCCTGGAATGAAAGAACATATGTATTAACACTGAGCCTTTGCATTCCATTGACCAAGAAAAATAAAAACCTAGAGTTATTAATCCTAAGTTTCTTTTCTGGAGGATAGTACTTTAGCGATGGGAGTCTCAGAGCTGTAGTTCTGCTAGCTTTAGCAGTCAAACCTTCCGATCTAGACTCCCAACTTGCCATAAATAGCAGAGTTAATCTAAATTCGATTGTTTTCCAGTTGTCTCTGTGCTGCAGAGCATCCACCAAGGGTGATACCTGTCCCATGAAGTATCACACCATGGCTCTGGTAGCCACTCACACTCAGCCTGAGATGATTGCTTCTGAAGTGTGGGGTTTATTTCATAACCTGGTTTCATAAGGATTTTTAACAAGCCATCCACTTCCACTAGATGCTAGAACCAATACCTCATCAAAGACTAGGAAAGAAGCAATGTGCTTTGTGAAAGTTTTCAATGTCTGTGAAACAGGAACACAGCAGGAGGCAAGCTGTGGACCCAGAAGACATTTGTTTCCTCCTATGGCCTCCAGAGGGCGCAACTGCACTCATTAGTGTTCCTTCTTCCTTTGAAGATCTCCACCTGCTCACATCTCATCCTTCTTGCAGCTGGCTGAGTATTTAGCAAAGGCAAGTGACAAGAATCAGATATTCAAAACCTTCCAGGCTCGCGTTTGCAGCGTCAGTTTTTATGTGAGCGGGAGACTTCTCCAGCAGACCCTTCCCTACATCTGCTTTCAAGTTCTTGCTTTCTTCAGCTGCTTTCCTGCCTGTCCTGTTCCAAAGTTTCTCCACAACAGAGCTGCAGCTTTCCCAAGGCTCAACCATGCTCCTGGCACTCCTCCCAGTGCTGGGGATACACTTTCTCCTGAGTGAGTACAGCTTTCTTGTGGTCTCTGTATCCCCGGATTCTGACTGTCCTCAGTGAAGTTTGCACTACAGTTCCTGACCTAATATTCCTTTCCAGGAGATGCCCAAGCTCAGTCAGTGACTCAGCCCGATGCTCGTGTCACTGTCTCTGAAGGAGCCTCTCTGCAGCTGAGATGCAAGTATTCCTACTCTGGGACACCTTATCTGTTCTGGTATGTCCAGTACCCGCGGCAGGGGCTGAAGCTGCTCCTCAAGTACTATTCTGGAGACCCAGTGGTTCAAGGAGTGAATGGCTTTGAGGCTGAGTTCAGCAAGAGCGACTCTTCCTTCCACCTGCGGAAAGCCTCTGTGCACTGGAGCGACTCGGCTGTGTACTTCTGTGCTGTGAGTGCACAGTGTGTGGGGCTGCAGGGGGAGCTGAACAAAAAGCACCGATGGCCGTGGGTGCTCAGACTCAAGATCTCTCCTTGTGGTCTCTGGAACATCTCTTTCAACTTGGCGAGGAGAAATAGGAAGTTGCGCAGTACTAGCTGCCTTTGCAAGCTAAACCATCCACTATATCCAATTCTCAATTGTGGTTCTTTTGAATGGAGAAGATACAGTGTCTTGGGCTGTACAGGGAGCTGAACACAAACACCCATTTCAGGGGGTGCTCGGACCTGTGATTTCTCTCCTTACGTCTTTGAAGTATCTTTTTGAACTTGGTGAGGAGAGAAGGACAGTTGACCAGTTCCAGCTGTCTATCGTTCCACAACTCATTTCTAACTAAAATATCCACTGTCTGATTTCAGTTCAGGAGTCTTTTGCATATTTTCAAAATTATCTAATGCTCAGTCATAATTCCTTAGAATGGAGGGATAGCAGTGTTATTCGTGGAGAATAACAGTGTTATTATCCATGGGAACCATTTTCTGAGTGGACATTGCTTGGATAGTGACTAGACTAAACGGCTGATGGGGAAATACCAGAAGCTGGACTTTCATGTGTCATTTTATGTGTCATCTATACAGACATGAAACGACTGATCTTCAGTTTTTGTCCTGAAATTTGCCTTCTCTACTCAGTCTTCCATATTTAATTCCCTGTATTTTCTTCTTTTGGTTCTAAATGTACTGATAAGAATTGGTCATAATATTTAAGCACTTCCATTTAGGGACCAATTTGATACATCGTTAGTTAATATAGTAATTTACCAGAACCAGGAAATCTTAGAGATGTGTCATAATTATGTCAGTTCTCACAACCACTAAAAATAAAACAGAAGAATAAGGAATTTGAGCTCATTGGTATTTTTTCCAAAGGAATCTTGATGGTTATAAATGTATTATCCTATTTTGTTGCCATCTTAAATTCTTCAAATCTACTTGAGAAATGGTAGTATGATTCCTTCTGCATCTTTTATCTTATAAGCATATGCATATTTTATTTGCATTTTTTCCTGGTGCATATGATTGATTTTGCTATGGGAACATCATCTATAGATTCTTTTTTCCTAAGGTTTTCATGTCCTGCTGAAATACAAGCAAGAGTCATAGTGCTAGCACATTTGAGCTCACTGCCTCCAGTACAGAATTTTAGTTTCTTCTCCCTCAATTGGTGACAATTGTACAAGAAGATATTTTACTTCTGTGCATACAGCCTAGGAGGATGAATACTCAGAATTAAAAAAGAAAAGTAAGAGAGATTTTCTAGCTGGTTCATAAATGCACGTGAGTAGATGCCATGTAGCCATGAGCACCTAAGTATGATTTCCAGCACACACATAAAAGCTGGGCATGGTGGCTGTGCTGAGAGCCAAGGACAGACAGATCTCTATAGCCTGATACCCAACCATCCTAGCCTAACAATGAACTCCAGGTATCAGTGAGGGAGCTTGTCTAAAATAAACAATGTAGATAACTTCAGAAAAATGACACCCAAGATTGACCTCTTATCTCCACATGAATATGCACACATGGGTAGCTAAACATGCACATGCATGCACACACACAGTATTATTATATTAATAAATCCCAGCATGGGGTTGCCATTTTTAGTATGTTAATCCTACTGGTCCACGATTACGGGAGGTCTTTCTGTCTTCTGGTATTGTAGAAAGAATTGATAATCCTAACAAGCCTGTATAAAAGACAAACAATACAGTTATTTTAGTTACAAGCCATCAGACTAAATTGGGCAAATCTAGGACTATACTAACTTATTTCCCAGGTATAAGTCCCTTGTTACTTGCTGTTTCTCCTGGCCATGCTGTTCTAGTCCATTGCAGCTTCTTCTTCCTTTCTCTTCTTTCTCCTCTCTCTACTGGCAAATGCTCCCCCACTTGGTCCTCCAGTCCCTCCTTTCTCTCTCCACTGCCCAATCACAGGCTCTAACCTTTTATTGACCAGTTAAATTGGCGAGAAGTTTCACATGGCATCACTTTGAGTACATGAGGATCTGCTAGTCCCAGAAAACCACATCTTGAAGAACCAGTATTTAGCATTAGAATACAATCACCATCAGACCAATCCACTACATTTCATCTTCTTTAATTTCTTGCTCCAAATATTTGAAGTTCTTGTCATACATGTCTTTTTCTTGCTTAGTTTAAGTTACATCAAGATATTTTACATTATTTGTGGCTATTGTGAAGGATGTTGCTTTCCTAATTTCTTTCTCAGGATGTTTATCATTAATATAAACATTTTAATAAGAAAAATAATGAATTATTAATGTCTCTGTGCATGGCTCGAATCCTATGCATATGTATGCAGAGGATACACAGAATTGGCAGGTCAGAGACTGTCATTCTTTCTTTCTTCCTTCAGTCTCTGCTCTATCTTCTTCATAATGTTTTACCCAAATTTCCATGTGTTGGTCTTTCATGTACCTGGAATTATCCCACTCACAAGGTCACTAGCTTATTCTTTGATTATATGTTAATATATGCATTTCTGTCTTCTTTAGATTGACAACTAATGCCTTGTACCACTTTTTGCTCTTTTTTAAAAAAACAAATGAAATTAAAATGTAAGCACTTTTCCCCTTTCCTTTTCTCACTTCAACCTCTCCAACATAGCCCCCACCCCCACCCCACCACCAATTCAAGGCCTCTGGCTACTTTTTTTTATAAATATTGTTATGTGTAGATTCCTAAATATATAGGTGGAAGGAAGGAAGGAAGGAAGGAAGGAAGGAAGGAAGGAAGGAAGGAAGGAAGAAAAAGCTCAAACTGAGTAATATGACAGCACCATTGGATTCATTCTGTATTGTTACCTACTGCTGAGCTAAGGGCCTTTCCTTAAGTGTGGTTATTGTTAAACCCAATTAGAAAGCCCTGATAGGACACTTAAATTACACAATGTAACAAATAAGCATGCACTGTGCTATACAGTCTAACCTGTGACTTCTGTTTAGTTCTTTTGCTGTGCTCAGCAGGAAAGCACAGCTGATTCAGAACAGGCTATGGATGCTTGGTCATATTAGGTAACGCCCTCTGCCTTCTTGTTTTTCATACGCTATATTGACCAGTATTCTGTTCAAGAAGTAGTTATTATTTTTCTTTCTAGTTAAGAATGTACATTGCATATATTAAATATGATATAAGGGATATTGCAATAATTTCTAGTTCTTTGATTTTATGAAATTTTAGGTATAAAATTAAAAAATAAAAAGCAGTGGAGATTTTTCTCTTGTGTGTCCATCCTCATAACAGAGGAGATTCTATTTTGTTTACATCTGTTCAGAAAATTGTGCTTTAAATAGATTTATAGACAAATGAGGTCCGGTGAACAGGCTCTAGCTATCTGTGCTTGAATACAGAATGAGTGAGTGCTAAAGAGCTGGGCAACTACACACCACCATTCCTACTCCTTACTTTGTGAATGGATTGCCTTATGTCTGTATGTCTCTTCTCAGCTCTTCAAACCTCAGGGAAACTTAAGAAAATGTAATTTCTAGGATGAGAAGCACATACACATGCAGAGACACATGCACAAACCAAAAAAAAAAAAAAAATCCATAAGAACACATAATTCAAAACCATCATATACAAGAAAGTAAACAATGGCCAGATAGAGCATCATGAGAGAAGAACAATCTCTAAAAATACTTTTGAGTTTATTTGTGTTTGCCATCTGTTTCTGGGCATGAGGTTGTCTTCAAGTGTGGTTTGTATACACCGTCAAACTTTATTGGAGAAAGCTCAACTTTCCTTTATGAAACACTGTCAATTGAAGACCTCTTGTTTAGGTATGAGGACCATGCCCGTTTCCTCCTATTAGAAATGAAGCACTATGTGTATTAGGTCTGTGCACACCTTGTACATGTTGTCACTACTTCAATGAGTTCACATGTAAATCAGTCCTATTGGTTCTAAAAGACATTATTTCCTTACTGCCTTCCCTGTCCCCTGGCTCTTACAATCTTTCTACTTTCTCTTCTATAAAATTACTTGGGTCTTGAGGGAAGGAGTTCAATGGAAACATTCCATTTAGCACTAGGTGTACCAAAGTCTCTCATTTTCTGTGCATTTTCCAGTTGTGAAGTTGTAGGTCTCTCTGTTCCCGTCTACTTCAAGGGGATGCTTCCCTAGTGATGTCTGAACAAGACATTGATCTATGGCTATAGCACAAAGTCATTAGAAGTCATTATATTGATACATATCTTTAGAAGAACAATATTTGGTTTTTCCCTAGGTCTATGGCCTATCTAGTCTCAGGTTTTTGACCACCAAAAGAAGTACCAGGCATAGGTTCCTTCTCATGGGGTGGGTCTTAATTCCATTCAGAGATAGTCCAATATCATATGTGGCATTATTGCACTAGTGTATCGTTTAGGCAGATCACCATTGTAGATCAAAGTATTAGAGCTATGTTTGTGTTTATGTCTCTCCTCTAGTAATGCTCAGAGGACCTTCTTCTATATGAACACTAGTCCAATAGGAGTGAAAACTCCAGTTAGGCAACAGCTTGACTTCTCCATTTTTAATACGATGTATAAGTATGGTCTTCAACAGCAGCATACTACCATCAGTTTGTGGAGAGCAATGAATAGCCTTGAAAACTAGGAAATTCTCTGAGTTATTTGAATATTTCCATGAGCACCTTGACCAACAACTCAGATAATACCTATTCTTGGAACTGGTGGTTTCATTTGTTGATAAGAGAGGTTAAGTTGGTGCTTTGTCTCCCTATATTTGATTTATTTACACTCACATGCACACACACACGTATGTATATATTAAGAAGCTAGTTCTGTAGTAGATTCCATATGATCTCTCAGTTGGAGCTTAGTTTATTTCCCTATATTCCTTTCCTCTCACCCCTCCCACCTTCTGTTTAATTTTCCTGTTCCACTCTCATCCTGTCTCTTTTACAATCTATTCTATTTTTCCCCATTCAAGAAAATTTCCCTCTACCCTAGTTCACTAACTTATTCTGAACTTCTGTAGGTGTAAAGATTGTGGGAAGCCTATTGAAGATTTAAAAGCTAATATCTCCATTTAAGAGAATACATACTATATTTGTTTTGGGGGGGTCTGGGTTATCTCACTAAGGATGATTTTTTTACTTCCATCCATTTACTTGTAAATTTCATGGCTTAATAGTTGAGTGATATTTCATTGTGTATATGTACCACATTTTCATTACCTATCCTGGGATCTAGGGTAGGTTATTATATACATTTTTTCATTTACATGGGTAGAGTTTATACAAGCTATTTTATTATTTTTGCGACAATTGTGATATGTGCTGTTTCCCTGAATTCTTTCTTAATGTGTTTGCCATGACTGTTTGGAAGTCTACTGAGTTTTGCATGTTACTTTTATAGCTTGCTGCTTTGATGAAAGTGTTATCAGCTGTGGGAGTTTCTGGTGGAGTCTTTATCATATAAAATCAAATCATCTTCAAATAAAGATACTTTGACTTCCTTTCTTATTTGTGTCTCCTGGATCTTTAGTTGTCTTATCACCCTAGCTAAGATTCAAGCACTAAAATATGGACAACTTTGTCAGGTTCCTGATTTTAGTGGAGATGCTCTGAAGTTTTTCTACTTAGGCTGAGTTTTGGTTGTGAGCTTGCTGTATGTTGATTATTTCGTTGAGGTCTATCCCTTGTGTCTCTAGCCTCTCCAGGACTTTTATTATGAAGTTATGTTTGTAAAAGTCTCTTATTCTCAGATGTAATTGTAGTCTCTGAAGTTTATTGCCTCTGTCTTCTAGCCTAGGCCTAGTCGTGGAACCTTCTAACCTCTGTCCAATCTTATCTTAGCCTAGAATCTATTTTAGCCTCTGAGACTTACTTCTGGATAAGATCATCCTTTCTAGCTCTGTCTGAACTCTGGCTGGCTGGTTCAACTCAGATGTTCTAGCTCAAACTCTTTTCCAAGCTGACTAACTCAATCTGGCTTCTCTCCATGAACTGCTCTGCTTGGCTCCAAATTAACTTGAGCAAATTGCCCTAATCTGGCTCCTTCTCATTTCTGTCTCAATCTGTCTTCACCTGTCTGTCTTGTTCTCTCAACCTGTCTCTCTTCCCTTTCCCATCTCTCCTAATAAGAGCTGGGCATATCCTATTCTGTCTAATCTTTCTCTGATTTGTCACCTTGCCACTCAATCAAACATCACTTTTAAAAATGGATGCTTTCACCTATAAATTAAATTTACTTTAATTGTTTGGGATTAAAGTAGTTATGTGTATTTGAGATTCTCTGGAAGGTAAGACACAAGTATAAAAATATCACATCTATATTGTCAAAAAGAATTCACTGAAATAGGTGGAACATTGACCCATTGCAACCGAAAGCCTATAAGAGACATGAAAAAAAGCAATTTCTTGGGTGTCATAACTCTCATAACTCTCAAGAACAGAGACCTAAATATCATTTCCAAGAAAAGGGAGAGTTGCTTGGTAAATGATAAAAGTACTCTGTGATACGGGAGAGGATTAGTAAATACAGTACTAGATAGAAGTAATGTTACACACACACACACACATTATATAGGAATATATCACACATACATTTATATATGAAAATGTCCCATATATACACTTGCATGTGAAATGTAGTGTATATGATGCATTAGATTTAAAGCTAAGAAACAACCTCACTAGTGTGTACAAATACCATTATTGATCTTTCAATATTAGAACATATTTGATATGGCATATTGCTGTTCCATGTGTCTGAGTCACTCATAGGGTCAGAGAGCACGTAACTAGAGTCCTGACTGGCTTGGAATGCAGCCACAAGGTGGTAGTAAATCTCAACTGCTAAGGAATATGCAGAGAGCTCACTTCTGTGTATGCTGATGATGAAGGCTTGGGGCAGAAGCAAAGCCTTTTTCTCAGTGGCTGAGTGGACAACTACAGAGCTAGAATTGTTACTGAGAAAGAACCGCCCTCTGATAATTATAAGTCAACTGCCAGGCATCAAGATCTGGAAAGAACAATGAAGACATACGTTGCTAGTTTATGTTTTTGTGTCTGTATCTCATTAGTGAGTTAATATTCTAGGGTCACAGAATCATCAGTGGGCATTCCTGAGACACCTATGGGACTCGGGATTTCTTGAGTTACTGTAGACAAAGAGAATCCTGGAAGTGATGACATCACAGCCTTTCTCTTCTCTTCCCATCTTTCTGGATAGGGATGAGCCAAGGTCAGCATGTGGAAGAGCTTTCTTTCATCCTAAGAGGCCAGAAGAGTCCAGTGCCATCATCAACTGCACTTATGTAGACAGTGCCTCTCTCTACTTCCCTTGGTATAAGCAAGAACCTGGAAACCATCCTAAGCTCACCATTGGCATTTGTTCAGATCTGGAAAGAAAAGAGACCCTAAGAATTCTACTGGATAAGAAAGCCAAACCCTTCTCCCTACACATCATAAACAGCCTGTTGACTAAGCTATGTACTTCTGTGCCACAAGTGCACCCTACTACAGGGACCTTCAGTCCATCTGTCCTCAAATCTACCATAGGGACTGAAGCACCATCTGCATCCTGTACCACAGGCTTTCCAGTACAGCATTTCCCAGTTGCTAGTTTTCAAGTGCCAGCTATAACGTAGACATCAAAACACAAAATAAGAATGTTAGTTTCAAGTCACTCAAACAATTTAGAACAGTTTTCCGCATCCTCCATCATTTAAAACTTGAAATAAAACTTCACCATTTCCCTTGCTGCTGCACATAGATATTATCAGAGGACAGAACTCACTATGCGTTAGGGAAGAAGAGACTGTAGCTGACTCAGCCCCTGATTGGGCATCTATATCCCATACCCTCCTCCCTAGACTCAGAGGTTCCCTAGGCTCATTGAAGAAGAGGGAGTGGAAAACTATAAGAGCCATAAGTGGTGGATCACTACAAGGAAGCAGTGTTTTCTGGACATAGCAGGATAGCTGCTCATATGAACTCAGAGAGGTTAACAGTACAACTAAGACTTGCAAAGGAACAGACCAAACAGAATTCCATCAGGAAAAGGTAAGTGGCCATTCCCATCTGTTTCCTTCAAAAGTGCAGCTTCTGGTCCATAGACATCCTCCACTGAAGGCCGCATATCCCAGAGTAGATGGACAGCATAAGCTGTAACACAAAACCTGATGTATTTTGTTTTAGAAAGGGCTTGATGACACAGAACTGGGTTAGACTGGAAAGAACAGATGAATAAACTTAAACTTCATTGCACAACATTCTCTAAGAGCTAATAAAAAGAGAAAAAGTAGATAAATTTTATCAGAGGTATATTTGAGTGTGTATATTCTTTTATGTCCACTCACCACAGTAAATACGGTAGGATACAAATGAGTCAGTAACACTAGTGATTTCAGACATCCTCTGGAGGCTTTGAGACCTGACTCCTTTGGGTGAGGTTCCAAGTTTATTTATGTGCTGTGCAGACATCTGTGGTGCATGTTGAAGGGAAACCAGCAGAGGGCACTGCCCCTTCAGATGTGGTTAACATCTCATTTGGGTGGTGACTTAATGTGACAGACTCACTGTGCAGACAGAGGTCCTTGTCTGTGAGTGAGGAGTGTGAGGACATCCTGCAGGAGGACTGCCCTGTGAGATTGGTTCACTCAAGGACCAAGTGTTATTTCTTCCATGAACATGCGTCCTGACACCTGCTCAGTTCTCGTGCTCCTCCTAATGCTCAGTGAGTCACATTGTATTCTAAGGGTTAATGACGTCATTTTCTTACAACTCTGGCAGTCTTTAGTGTTCCTCCTCACATAAAAAATTAATTCCTCCGTATTTACATGTTTATATAGTTACTCATTCTTGTTTATTATTTATTTTCAGGAAGGAGCAATGGAGATGGAGACTCAGTGACCCAGACAGAAGGCCTGGTCACTCTCACAGAGGGGTTGCCTGTGATGCTGAACTGCACCTATCAGACTATTTACTCAAATGTTTTCCTTTTCTGGTATGTGCAATATCTCAATGAATCCCCTCGGCTACTCCTGAAGACCTCCACAGACAACAAGAGGACCGAGCACCAAGGGTTCCACGCCACTCTCCATAAGAGCAGCAGCTCCTTCCATCTGCAGAAGTCCTCAGCGCAGCTGTCAGACTCTGCCCTGTACTACTGTGCTTTGAGTGACACAGTGAGGGAGACTGCAGGGGAAGCTGCACATGAACCAAGGATGTGAGAGGGCTGATAGGGGAGGCCCTGAGAGGGAGGCTTCACTTGCTTCCTGAAAAACACCAACAAAGCGCAGATCAAATTCTTACAAATGTAGGTATTCTCACAGGATAGGATGGATGTCAGTGCTAGAACCCAGGCTTTGACCCCCAGAAATAATGCACTCTCTCTAAGTGCAGGTCCTCTGCCAGCAATCATCTCCAGGGAAACCCTAACATGAGATTTAGTTCATCCAAGATTCTTACAAAATCAACTGATTTAAGTTTTCCAATAATCTTCTGATATTATCCTACAAATTTATAACACATGAAGAACATAGACTCTAGCTTTCAAAGTCTGCTTCAGTCTCACGCCTTAAGTTATTTACACTCTTCCTCTCCAAGGTCCATGTTACAGGGAGTTCCACCTCATTTCCTGACTCAGTTTCTTGTCTATTGCTGTGAAGAGACACCATGATCAAGACAATTTACAAAAAGAGCATTAAATTGAGGTATTGATCACAGTATCAGAGGGTGAAAAAATTGTGGTAGGGAATGTAGCAATCAGTCAGTCAGTCAGGCAGCCAGGCAGGCATTGACCTGGAGCAGTAGCTAAGGGCTTACATTTTATCACAAACAAGCTGGGGACCGTGGGGGGGGGGGGGTCAAGAGAGTGAGAACTGGGCCGGTTTGGGTTTCAAGGTTCCAAAGCTCACCACTAATAACATGCCTCTTCTGACAAAACCACACCTCATGATCCTTCCTAAGCAGTCTACCAACTGGGAACAAAACATTCAGATGTTTGAGCCTGTGAGGCCATTCTCTTTCAAACTACCATACTCCTGACAGTCTTCATTTAGTGAAGGTGCTCATGAACTACTGCTGTTGGAGCTTTCAGCATGATGCCCTGAGAGGGAGCTCCTTCCCTCCTTCCCTCCTTCCCTCCTTCCCTCCTTCCCTCCTGCCCAGGTCTACACATCATGTAGGAGGGAGCTTGGTCATAAAAGACTATCAAGAAAGCTCTCCCCATTAATGACCACTCTCTTCTTCCATTACACCTTGATTGAATCCTGACAACCTGGTGTAGTCACTCACCTGGGATTTGGATTCTCTAATAATTCTTAAACATGGGAAAAGAGGCCAAGGTTTTGATTCTTCTCAATTTTCTAAACAAAATGCTAATTTAAACTAAAATGTTCTAGTATTCATATTTATCTCTTCCTAAAGGAAGAAAGACCTGAAATTTAAAAAATAAATAAATAAAACACAACCGTGTTGTGTCTTAAGAGAGATTCAGTTCTAAATACAAAGATCAGCAAAGAAGTGTGTGCTATCTTACTGCTTAGGGAGCACAACGGAATGTCAAATTGCATTTCTAAACTCCAAAAGCTATTCCTAATGGCACAGCACAGAGCAGGATCTCTCAGATGACAGCTTGTTAAAACTGGAATAAATGCTAAATCTAATAAAAGCCCCAGAGTCAGGCAAGTGAACACTCCTTCCAAGTTGTTGGTCAGGGGGTTTCAAGAGCTTCTTCCAAATGAAATGGATGAAATGGGCTATCACCACTGCCGTTGACTGCCTCATAGAACTTGAAGGTAAGACCAATTTTCTTAGGTCTCCATGTACATCAGACATAGGACTTGGAAGAATTTAGCTAGAACTGACCTGAAGATTCCGCCATGAAGATGAGTTCTCATAGTGTACAGAGGTGCTCTATAAGACTCCATGGGAACCAAACAAATGACCACCATGTCTCTATATCCACAAGGGTGTAATATTGGAAGAAACTAATACATGTCCTATTAGACTTAAAGCCTGCTCAATAACAAGGAACTCTGGCCCACTACTGTAAATCCAGTTAAATACCCATAGCTGAGAAGGTCATATACCCTAGAGGAGAACCCACTACAGCTTCTTTCCTAAATCAGTGCAGCTTCTAACTGTGTTGTGAATATTTATAATTAACACAGAGATGAATGTACTTCTCACCCCGCATCAAAGAACTTTCATTTTGAAGCAGTTGAAGGCTCTACAGCGATGACAACTGATCAGAAAGCAGAGAGTAAGTGGCTGTGAGGTGTCTAGTCTCAGTTGTGTCCCAGAGTCCCCTATCCAGATGGACTCCAGGTATCCAGCCTAGAGGTGTGATCACATGGCAGATTCTTGAGTTTTAAATTGTGTTAACAAAAGTAAAACATTTTGAAGACTGTCCTTCACCAAATACCCCTCAATTCCGATATCATTCACCAGGTGATGGTGAAGTGGCCATAAACATGTTTTGGACCCAGCTAGGATGCATGGCTGAGTTGGCCATATTCATGTGACCCATGGTCTGTTCATTGTGCACATAGATGCGGCCATCATGGTTTGTCAGCCTCTAGCTAACACTGCTTACATTGTGAGTACTTGCTTCCTGGTTCCTTAACTCAAATCAAGTTGGTTTATTTCCAGGCAGTGTCAGGCTTTGGAATCTGTATCTCCTCTCCTCCCTGCCTCTAATAAGCTTTTCTGCTCTCACTGTTCACTGCTACCACACTGAGCACTCTGATCTGCCCAAGGAAGATTCTGTACTTTGTATGCTGCCTTTCACACAAAATTGCCTCTCTGGAGGTAACCCAATCACAAAAGAACATACATGATATACACTCACTGATAAGTTGATATTAGCCCAGAAGCTCAGAATACACAAGATACTATTTGCAAAAAACCATGAAACTCAAGAAGAAGGAAGACCAAAGTGTAGATACTTCATTCCTTCTTAGAAGGGGGAACTAAATGCCCATGGTAGGAGTTACAGAGACAATGTTTGGAGCAGAGACTGAAGGAATGACCATCCAGCGACTGCCCCACCTGGGGATCCATCCAATAAATAACCACCAAACCCAGATACTACTACAGATGCCAACAAGATTTTGCTGACAGGAGCCTGATATAACACTCTCCTGAGAGGCTCTGCCAGTGCCTGACAAATTCAGAAGTGGATGCACACAGTCATCCATTGGATGGAGCACAAGGTCCCCAGTGAAGGAACTAGAGAAAGTACCAAAGGTGGGGAAGAGGTTTGCAGCCCCATAGGAGGAACAACAATATGAACTAACCAGTACCCCTGGAACTCCCTGGGACTAAACCAACCATCAAAGACAATATATGATGGGACTTGTGGCTCTAGCTGCATATGTAGCAGAGGAGGTCCTAGTCATTCATCAATGGGAGGAGAGGCCCTTGGTCCTGTGAAGGTTCTATGCCCCAGTATAGGGGAATGCCAGGAAGCAGGAGTGGGTGGGTTAGGGAGCAGGGGCAGTGGGGAAGCAATAGGGGATTTTCAGAGAGGAAACGAGGAAAGGGAATAACATTTGAAATGTAAATAAAGAAAATATCTATAAAAAGTTTGCCTCTCTGACCCCTTGGTCTTGCAAACTTTATATACTCCAATACAGTGGAACGCCATGGCCAGGAAGGGGGAGTGAGTGGGTTGGGGAGCAGGGTGGGGGGAGTGTATAGGGGACTTTCAGGATAGCATTTGAAATGTAAATGAAGAAAATATCTAATAAAAAATTGTTTAAAAAATTTGCCTCTCTGAATGAAACCTGTTAAGGTTCTCATTGATCTCATTTTGATTGATCACATGCAGAAAAACACACACACACACACACAAACACACACACACACACACACACAACATACACACACAACTACACACACACGCACAGGAATAAGAGAGAGAGACAGACACAGAGAGAGAGACAGAGAGAGAGACAGAGAGAGAGAGACAGAGAGAGAGAGAGAGAGAGGAACATATTAACCCTTGCTAGAGTGAAAGTTGTGGTACTGGAATTAGAAGGCAATGTTCATAACTCCTGCCTCCTGGTGTCCATGTTCTGCATAGTCTCCTCTTGTGTGCAGGACTTACAATATGACAGGTGACAATCATAAATTAAATTGAATTTATTTATTTATTTTAATTTTTGTTAGATATTTACTTTTTTTACATTTCAAATGTTGTCCCCTTTGCTGGTTTCCCCTCTGAAAACTCCCTATCCCCTCCACCCTCCCCCTGCTCACGAACCAACCCACACCCATTTCCTGATCCTGGCATTCCCCTACAATGGGGCATAGAGCCTTCACAGGACCAAGGGCCTCTCCTCCCATTGATGACCAACTAGGCCATTCTCTGCTACATGTGCAGCTAGAGCCATGAGTCCCACCATGTGTACTCTTCAGTTGGTGATTTAGTTCCTGGGAGCTCTGGGGGTATTGGTTAGTTCATACTGTTGTTCTTCCTATGGGGCTGCAAACCCCTTTAGTTCCTTAGGTCCATTCTCTAGCTCCCCCATTGGGGACCCTGTGCTCAGTCCGATGGTAGGCTGTGAGGATCCATTTCTGTATTTGTCAGGCACTGGTGGAGCATCTCTGGAGACACCTATAACTGGCTTCTGTCAGTAAGCACTTGTTGGCATCCACGAAAGTGTCTTTGTTTGGTGATTGTATATGGGATGGATCCCCAGGTGGGGCAGTCTCTGGATGGTCATTCCTTCAATCTCTGCTCCACACTTTGTCTCTGTAACTCCTTCCATGGGTATTTTTGTTCTCCATTCCAAGAAGGATTGAAGTATCCACACTTTGGTCTTCCTTCTTCTTGAGTTTCATGAGGTTTGTGAATTGTATCTTGTGTATTCCGAGCTTCTGGGCTAATATTCACTTATCAGTGAGTACATACCATGTGTACTCTTTTGTGATTGGGTTACCTCACTCAGGATGGTATTTTCTAGTTCCATATATTTGCCTAAAAATTTCATAAATTCATTGTTTTTAATAGCTGAGTTTTATGCCATTGTTAAAATGTACTACATTTTTTTTTTATCCACTCATCTGTTAGGGGGCATCTGAGTTTTTCAGGACCTGGCTGTTTTAAATAAGGCTGTGATGAACATAGTGGAGCATGTGTGCTTATCACATGTTGGAGCATATTCTGGGTATATGACCAGGAGTGGTATTAGTGGGTCCTCAGGTAGTATTAGGTCAATTTTCTGAGGAACTGCCAGACTGATTTCCACAGTGGTTGTACCAGTTTGCAATCCAACCAACAATGGAGGAGTGTTCCTCTTTCTCCACAACCTTGCTAGCATCTGCTGGCAATGGAATGGCTGAGTTTTTTATCTTAGCCAATCTGACTGGTGTGAGGTGGAATCTCAGGGTTGTTTTGCTTTGCATTTTACTGATGACTAAGGATGTTGAACATTTCTTTAGGTGTTCTCAACCATTTGGTATTCCTCAGTTGAGAATTCTTTGTTTAGCCCTGTACCCCATTTTTAAAATTGGGTTATTTGGGTTTTTTTTGGAGTCTAACTTCTTGAGTTCTTTGTACATCTTGGATACTAGCCCTCTATCAGATGTAGCACTAGTAATAATCTTTTCCCAATCTGTTGGTGGCCTTTTTGTCTTATTGACAGTGTCCTTTGCCTTACAGAAGCTTTGCAATTTCATGGGGTCCCATTTGTTGATTCTTGACCTTACAACATAAGCCATTGGTGTTCTGTTCAAGAATTTTCCCTTTATCAGTGAGTACATATTGTTTGAGTTCTTTTGTGACTGGGTTACCTCACTCAGGATCATGCCCTCCAGGTCCATCCATTTGCCTAGGAATTTCATAAATTCATTCTTTTTAATAGCTGAGTAGTACTCCATTGTATAAAAGTACCATATTTTCTGTATCCATTCCTCTGTTGAGGGGCATCTGGGTTCTTTCCAGCTTCTGGCTATCACAAATAAGGCTGCTATTCCCAGGAGAGGTATTGCAGGATCCTCCGGTAGTACTATGTCCAATTTTCTGAGGAACTGCCAGACTGATTTCCAGAGTGGTTGTACAAGCTTTCAATTCCACCAACAATGGAGGAGTGTTCCTCTTTCTCCACATCCTCGCCAGCATCTGCTGTCACCTGAATTTTTGATCTTAGCCATTCTGACTGGTGTGAGGTGGAATCTCAGGGTTGTTTTGAGTTGCATTTCCCTGATGATTAAGGATGCTGAACATTTTTTCAGGTGCTTCTCAGCCATTCGTTATTCCTCAGGTAAGAATTCTTTGTTTATCTCTGAGCCCCATTTTTAATAGGGTTATTTGATTTTCTGGAGTCCACCTTCTTGAGTTCTTTATGTATATATTGGATATTAGCCCCCTATCTGATTTAGGATAGGTAAAGATCCTTTCCCAATCTGTTGGTGGGCTTTTTGTCTTATTGACAGTGTCTTTTGCCTTACCGAAGCTTTGCAATTTTATGAGGTCCCATTTGTGGATTCTCGATCTTACAGCAATACCCAAGATACAAGATACAATTTGCAAAACACATGAAACTCCAGAATAACAAAGACCAAAGTGTGGACACTTTGCTCCTTCTTAGAATTGGGAACAAAACACCCATGGAAGGAGTTACAGAGACAAAGATTGGAGCTGAGACGAAAGGATGGACCATCTAGAGACTGCCATACCTGGGGATCCATCCCATAATCAGCCTCCAAACGCTGACACCATTGCACACACTAGCAAGATTTTGCTGAAAGGACCCTGATATAGCTGTCTCTTGTGAGGTTATGCCGGAGCCTAGTAAACACAGAAGTGGATGCTCACAGTCAGCTATTGGATGGATCACAGGGCCCCCAATGGAGGAGCTAGAGAAAGTACCCAAGGAGCTAAAGGGATCTGCAACCCTATAGGTGACACAACAATATGAACTAACCAGTACCCCCCAGAGCTTGTGTCTTCATATGTATCAGAAGATGACCTAGTCGGCCATCAGTGGAAAGAGAGGCCCATTGGTCTTGCAAACTTTATATGCCTCAGTACAGGGGAACTCCAGGGCCAAGAAGTGGAAGTGGGGGGGGGGGTTTGAGAGCAGAGCCTGTGGGGGACTTTTGGAGTAGCAATGGAAATGTAAATGAAGAAAATACCTAATTTAAAAAAATAATTTTTCCCCTGTGCCTATATGTTCGAGGCTCTTCGCCAATTTTACCTCTTTAAGTTTCAGTGTATCTGGTTTTATGTGAAGGCCCTTGATCTACTTGAACCTGAGCTTTGTACAAGGAGATAAGGATGGATCAATTCACATGCTTCTACATGCTAACCACCAGTTGAGCAAGCAGCATTTGTTGAAAATACTTTTTCCACTAGATGGATTTAGCTTCTTTTGTCAAAGATTAAGTGACGATAGGTGTGTAGGTTCATTTCTGGGTCTTCAATTCTATTCCATTGATCTACCTGTCTGTCACTGTACCAATACCATGCAGTTGTTTTTTTGTTTTTTGTTTTGTTTTGTTTTGTTTTGTTTTGTTTTGTTTTGTTTTTTCACTGTTGCTCTGTAGAACAGCTTGAGGTCAGGCATGGTGATTCCACCAGAGGTTGTTTTATTGTTGAGATTATTTTTTGCTAGGTTTTATCCTAGGTTTTTTGTTATTCGAGATGAATTTGCAAATTGCTCTTTCTAACTCTGTGAAGAGTTGAGTTGGAATGTTGATGGGGATTGAATTGAATCTGTAGATTTCTTTCAGCAAGATGGCCATTTTTACTATATTAATCCTGCTAACCAATGAGCATGGGAGATCTTTCCATCTTCTGATATCTTCCTCGATTTCTTTCTTCAGAGACTTGAAGTTCTTATCATACAGATCTTTCCTTTGCTTAGTGAGAGTCACACCAAGGTACTTTATATTATTTGCGGCTATTTTGGAGGGTGTTGTTTCCCTAATTTTTTTCTCAGCCTGTTTATTCTTTGTGTAGAGAAAGGCTGCTTTATCCCTTGTTTATCCTTTGTTTGGGTTAATTTTATATCCAGCTATTTCACTGAAGTTGTTTATTAGGTTTAGGAGTTCTCTGGTGGAATTTTTGGGATCACTTACAAATACTATCATGCCATCTGCAAATAGTGATATTTTGACTTCTTTTCAAATTTGTATCCCTTTGATCTTCTTTTGTTGTCTAATTGCTCTGGCTAGGACTTCAAGTACTATATTGATAGGTAGGGAGAGAGTGGGCATCCTTGTCTAGTCCCTGATTTTAGTGAGATTGCTTTAAGTTTCTCTCCATTTAGTTTGATGTTGGCTATTTGTTTGCTGTATATTGCTTTTACTATGTTTAGGTATGGGCCTTGAATTCCTGATCTTTCCAAGCCTTTAAAATGAACGGGTATTGTATTTTGTCAAATGCTTTCTCAGCATCTAATGAGATGATCACATGTTTTTTTTTTCCTTTGAGTTTGTTTATATAGTGGATTACTTTGATGGATTTTCATATATTGAACCATCCCTGCATCCCTGGGATGACGCCTTCTTGATCATGATGGATGTTTGTTTTGTTGTATTCTTGGAATCAGATGCAAGAATTTTATTGAGTATTTTTGCATCGATATTCATAAGGGAAATTGGTCTGAAGTTCTCTATCTTTGTTGGGCCTTTGTGTGGTTTAGGTATCAGAGTAATTGTGGCTTCATAGAATGAATTGGGTAGAGTACCTTCTGTTTCTATTTTGTGGAATAGTTTGAGTAGTATTGGTATTAGGTCTTCCTTGAAGCCCTGATGGAACTCTGCACTAAACCCTACTGGTCCTGGCCGTTTTTTGGTTGGAAGACTATTAATGAGTGTTTCTATTTCCTTAGGGGATATGGGACTGCTTACATCGTTAATATGATCCTGATTTAACTTTGGTACCTGGTATCTGTTTAAAAACTTATGCAGATTTTCCTTTTTTTTTTGAGTATAGGCTTTTATAGTAGGATCTGTTGTTTTTGGATTTCCTCGGATTCTGTTGTTATGTCTTTGTTTTCATTTCTGATTTTGTTAATTAGGATGCTGTCTCTGTGCCCTCTAGTTAGCCTATCTAATGGTTTATCTATTTTGTTGATTTTCTAAAAAAAGAAAAAAAAGAAAGAAAGAAAAAGAAAAAGAAAACAGCTCCTGGTTTGGTTGATTCTTTGTATATTTCTTTTTGTTTCCACTTGGTTGATTTCAGCCCTGAGTTTATTTCCTGCTGTCTACTCCTCTTGGATGTATTTGCTTGTTTTTGTTCTAGAGCTTTTAGATGTACTGCCAAGCTGTTAGTGTATGTTCTCTCTGGTTTCTTTTTGGAGGCACTCAGAGCTATGAGTTTTCCTCTTAGGACTGCTTTCATTGTGTCCCATAAGTTTGGGTATGTTGCGGCTTCATTTTCATTAAACTCTAAAAAGTCTTTAATTTCTTTCATTATTTCTTCCTTGACCAAGTTATCATTGAGTAGAATGTTTAGCTTCCACGCATGTGGGGGCTTTCTATTGTTTATATTGTTATTGAAGACAAGCCTTAGACCATGGTGATCTGATAGGATGCATGGAATTATTTCAATCTTCTTTTATCTGTTGAGGCCTGTTTTGTGACCAATTATATGGTTAATTTTGGAAAAGGTGCTGTGAGATGTTGAGAAGAAGGTATATCCTTTTGTTTTAGGATAAAATCCATTTGTTTTGTAACTTCTGTTAGTTTCACTGTGTCTCTGTTTAGTTTCTGTTTCCATGATCTGTCCATTGCTGAGAATGGGGTCTTGAACTCTCCCACTATTATTGTGTGTTCTTTGAGCTTTAGTAAAGTTCCTTTTATGACTGTGGGTGCATTAGGAGCACAGATATTCAGAATAGAGAGTTCTTCTTGGTAGATTTTTCCTTTGATGAGTATGAAGTGTACTTCCTTATCTTTTTTGATAACTTTAGATTGGAAGTTGATCTTATTCGATATTAGAATGGCTACTCCCGCTTGTTTCTTGGGACCATTTGTTTGGAAAATTGTTTTCCCACCTTTTATTCTGAGGTAGCATCTGTCTCTGTCACTGAGGTGGGTTTCCTGTATGCAACAAAAATGTTGGGTCCTGTTTATGTAGCCAGTCTAACAAGTCTATGTCTTTTTATTGACAAATTGAGTCCATTGATATTAAGAGATATTAAGGAAGAAAGATTATTGCTTCTTGTTATTTTTGTTGTTAGAGGTGGAATTATGTTCTTTTGTGGTTATCCTCTTTTTGGTTTGTTAAAAAGAAGATTATTTTCTTGCTTTTTTAATGTGTAGTTTCCCGCCTTGGGTTGGAGTTTTCCATTTATTATCCTTTGAGGGGTTTTGAAAGGCCAAAGCACTGAACAAGTAACTAAGTCTTTCATCATTTTACCTTTTGGAGATTTGTGGAGAGATATTGAGTAAATTTGTTTTTGTTGTCGAATATCTTGGTTTCTCCATCTATAGTTATTGAGAGTTTTGCTGGGTATAGTAGCCTGGGCTGGCATTTGTCTTCTCTTAGGGTCTGTATGACATCTGCTCAGGATCTTCTGGCTTTTATAATTTCTGGTGAGAAGTCTGGTGTAATTCTAAGAGGTCTGCCTTTATATGTTGCTTGACCTTTTCTCCTTACTGCTTTTAATATTCTTTCTTTATTTCGTACATCTGGTGTTTTGATTACTATGTGTCTGGAGGAATTTCTTTTCTGGTACAGTCTATTTGGAGTTCTTAGGCTTCTTGTATGTTCATGGGCACCTCTTTGTTTAGGTTAGGGAAGTTTTATTCTATAATTTTGTTGAAGGTATTTACTGGCCCTTTAACTTGGGAATCTTCACTCTTTTCTATACCTATTATCCTTAGGTTTGGTCTCCACATTCTGTCCTGGATTTCCTAGATGTTTTGATCTTTTTGCATTTTGCATTTTCTTTGATTGTTTTTCCTCCTGTGGGTCTGTAAGCCTGTATTCACACTCCTTGGAGAACAGGTCTCTCCTGGCAGGACCCATGCACAGAGGGCTGTGGAACACCCTCAGCTTGCAGGTGCAGATGGCAGACTGGAAGGATCCTTTCCCATCTGCTCCACTGATCTTGTGCCCTGTGTGCTCCTAGCCTGCTTCACTCCACACAGTTATTGGAGAGAAAGTGCTTACATTGAATTTATAAGAAAGGCCACGGCACTGTACAAGTAACTAAGTCTTTCATCACTTTACCTTTTGTTGATGTAACTTTGAGTTCACCAAGGTGAAGATTGCCACTGCTGGGCTTGTTATTTTAAATGTATTTTCACAATGTTTATTTGAATATATGTGTCTTAATTCACTTGTTCATATGGAGACACATCTGCAACATTCTTAGCCACACCAACCACATCTTTTTCTCAGGTATTTTGATGGCATAATGTAGAGCTCTAGGAACTACTTGGTGTCTGAATTCTACGATCCTGGCTCTTGTTTTGAAATGGGTAGAGATGCTGTAATTTTATCACTCTAAAATATTTCTCTCCCATTTCAGTTCATAACTTTATTTTCTTATCTTTAAAAACTCACAAATTTTATACTTAGAAAGCGTAAACCTTTCTCTGTGCATAGTCAGCAATCCTTCTAATTCACCCTCAGAAGGCAGCAAGGATAGTGGAAAGTCTACTGCACCTGTGAACTTCTTATTTCTCAGTAGAGTCTCTTGAGGACATTCCCTTCTAAAAAGTAAATGGCTTTCCCATAGATTACAATTAACTCCAGGAAACCTTCCATCTCTGTCCAACCGCGCCATCCTCCTCTCATCTTAACTCCCCTCTCCCCTTGGCATATTTAACTTTATACTACCTGTGCTTGACTATTCTCTATCTTAGTCTTAAGCTCATTCTCCTTGTCTTACTGACCCATTTTAGTTTGCTGGCTTTTGGAGGGTGAGTGGGATAATTGTGAGTCTGGGAGGAGTTGTAGGAGGAGTAGGGTGGTGGTGGTCTATATGGTCTTCATGTATTATGTTCAGGTATAACATTACTAAATACTTATTTTTAAAACCTCCTCCACTTTCGGTAAACATTCTGGTAGAGACAGGCCAAGGGAGAGAAAGTGTCTCTTCCTCACTGTCTCTCCAATGTGATTAGGATGAAGGTATCTAAACCTCCTTGCTCAGAGCAAGCTCTGTCTACCTTTCCTACTCTTCAGGCTTTATTTGCTTCCTGGGAATCTCTCAGGAAGGAGTGAGCTGCTTTCTGCTCATCTTGGTGACCTTGTGCATCCTGAAGCCTGAACAGCCCTATGAGTGTCACTCTACTTCAGTCCATCTTCACAGAAAGAACACTGTGTAGCTTCACTCTGAACAGAGACCCTTCTGTGGCTGAGTTCCCCACACAGCATTGATGAGGATGCAGAGCCCAGGTGTGCCCCAGCCAGATGGCTGCATCTGTGCATGTGCAGCAGCTGCTCTTGAGCTGAAGGGCAGCTGCTCATCCCTTGTCCCTCAGGGTCCTTCCCTCCATGTGTAACACCCTCACCTGCATCTGCAGTGCTTCCTGAAGCTCGAACAGAAAGTCGGCTTGTCTCAGGCATGGGGGGTTTTCAGATTTGGAAGGGTAAACATCTCTCCACCTGAGGATCCCCTGACAATGGAACTATGGGAGCTGGATGCTCCTCTGCCATGAGTCACAAGTGCAGAGGTGGACACAAAGTGAGCCTTGCAGAGTAAGAGACCAGGGTACCAGCCTCAGGCATTTTTTAGGGAGTTGGCATGTTTCCTAAAGGCAACACCCAGAGAAAGTGGAATTTGGGGAAGGGATTCATTCCTATGGAATAAACCTTAGCTGCTATTTAGTTGTGTCTTGTTGGGAAAATCTGATTCTTGAAGAACATTTTTAACCAAGAGTAAAATTGTACAAAATTACGCTACTGAATTCTGAACAAACTAGAGGTCATTAATTGTTTTAATACCATATGACACAGATACAGACTTAGGTGTCATAAGGTTTGCTGTGAGCTATTTTTGAGATGATTGTGTATGTGTGTGTGTTTCATTGTTCATCTCATTTCTCAAGTAACCTTCATGGTAAAATTTTAAACTGCATTCCTCTGTTGTTATGAGTGCAAGCCTGTGGTTTCCTGCAGTCACCATGTGTACCAGCACACCATCACTCTGGAATGCAGAAGCCCTGCATTGGTTTTTCCCAGTGCACTTTTTTTTTTGATTTTTAATATTTTTATTACATATTTTCCTCAATTACATTTCCAATGCTATCCCAAAAGTCCCCCATAGCGCCCCCACTTCCCTACCCACCCATTCCCATTCTTTTGGCCCTGGCATTCCCCTATATTGGGGCATATAAAGTTTGCAAGTCCAATGGGCCTCTCTTTCCATTGATGGCTGACTAGGCCATCTTTCGATACATATGCAGCTAGAGGCAAGAGCTCCGGGGTTCTGGTTAGTACATCATGTTGTTCCAACCATAGGGTTGCAGATCCCTTTAGCTCCTTGGGTACTTTCTCTAGCTTCTCCATTGGGAGCCCTGTGATACATCCACTCCTGTGCTTGCTAGGCCCCGGCATCGTCTCACAAGAGACAGCTATATTTGGGTCCTTTCAGCAAAATCTTGCTAGTGTATGCAATGGTGTCAGCGTTTAGAAGCTGATTATGGGATGGATCCCTGGATACGGCAGTCTCTAAATGGTCCATCCTTTCATCACAGCTACGAACTTTGTAACTCCTTCCCTGGGTAGGGTCACATTTTTCTACAGCATTTAGAACACACCTGTTACAGGAGTGTCCCACTTTAAAACTGCATTCCAAAGCTAGGAAACCATTACACTCATGCTGTATCTTTATGTTCCTCTCTCTCTCTCTCTCTCTCTCTCTCTCTCTCTCTCTCTCTCTCTCTCTCTCTCTCTCTCTCTCTCCTCTCTCTCTCTTTCATTCATTTTCTTACTGCAGTGATTTCACTTAAATTATTTCATAGTGAAGATTGTTTTTGGAAGGTGTGAGAGGGAGTCTATGTCAATATCTGGCACCTGTGTACAGGTTTTCAGGAAGACAGAAGAGAGCATCAGAATCCCCAGAGCTGGAGTTACAGGCAGCTGTGAGGCACCTGATGCAGATATTAGGAAGGGATCTAAGGTCCTGCAAGAACAGCAAGCACCCTTATCTGCTGAGCCACCTTTCAGGCTCCAGTTCAGGGTCTTTTGTGAGAACACGCACCTGTATCCTGGCAGTTGTTTCTCCGAGTTGCCAGGCTCCTGTGCAGCTGAGGCATATTCTCTTTGGATGCTCCTGGTCCTTCCTCTCCGGCTCCTGGTTTCCTAACCCCATACAACCCAAGGGTCATCTCAAAATGTCCCCCTCCCCTCACTGTTCTCTACCCAATCTCTCAGCCAGGTCTGGCATGGAAGGAGCTTCAGGCTCTGAAGGCTGGGAGGGAACTCAGCAGGGTGTGGCCAGGCTGGGTTTCTGGGTCGAGCTCACTAGTTGCAGAAGAAGGAGGAGACACTTCAGCAGCCACCCTGACACCACAGCCCAGGGGCTGGTTACTTGCTTCTGTCTCCAGCAGCCACACAAGCACCATGAAGAGGCTGCTGTGCTCTCTGCTGGGCCTTCTGTGCACCCAGGTTTGCTGTGAGTCTGGGTGTCTGCATTCAGGGCACCTGAGAGGATCTGGCTCAGCACATGGAGGGGTGGGGATGGCAGCTCAGGAGTCCTGCAGAGCTCCCACCTTCTCAGAGGACATGGGGGTGCTCAGGGCTCTGTGGACACTGCAGTGACAGCCATCTGTGTCTCTTTCTCTGTTTCTAATCAGGGGTGAAAGGACAGCAAGTGCAGCAGAGTCCCACATCCTTAGTTCTGCAGGAGGGGGAGAACGCAGAGCTGCAGTGCAACTTTTCCTCCACAGCACCCCAGCTGCAGTGGTTTTACCAACGTCCTGGGGGAAGCCTCGTCAGCCTGTTGTACAATCCTTCTGGAACAAAGCACACTGGAAGACTGACATCCACCACAGTCACTAAGGAACGTCGCAGCTCTTTGCACATTTCCTCCTCCCAGACAACAGATTCAGGCACTTATCTCTGTGCTATAGATCCACAGTGCTCCCTACACACCTGCAGCCTGTACACAAACCTTCAGCTGGGTGGGCGAGTCCCTCACAAGTCACAAGAAATCAGGAAGCCCCAAAGAACATCTGCCTAGCTTAATATCCCTTTCTTGTATTTGTAGAGTTTTAACTTCAGGTAAGCTTTGGCCTAGTAGGTTCAGGACTTGGGTCTTTATCTTCATTTCTCAATACATAGTTCTTCCTGAGGCATAAATGTCCATTCTAGAACTAGCAGAGAAACTGGCAGGAGGATTGAATCAATGTGATCATTTAAGCAGTCTGTGCAGAAATGGCTGCTGAGCTCTCTGCTGGGACTTCTGTGCATCCAGGTTTGCTGTGAGTCTGGGTGTCTGCATTCAGGGCACCTGAGAGGATCTGGCTCAGCACATGGAGGGGTGGGGAGAGCAGCTCAGGAGTCCTGCAGAGCTCCCACCTTCTCAGAGGACATGGGGGTGTTCAGGGCTCTGTGGACATTGCAGTGACAGCCATCTGTGTCTCTTTCTCTGTTTCTAATCAGGGGTGAAAGGACAAGAAGTGGTGAGGAGAAAAGGAATGGAAAGCAAAGGCAGGTGCCCAGGTAGAACTTCTGTGGATGGGGTCAGGGTTAGGGCGAAGAGACTGAATTGCAGCAACAAGAGGAAGCCATGTGAGCCACAGGATGTACACATAGTTGGATGCTCTAGCGTTTTTTTCTGCTGCTGTGCTAAAACACTCTGAGAAAAAAAGCAGCCTAGAGGGTGAAAGTATGTATTAAGTTTTTACTTCCAGGTCATAGTTCATCAGTGGTGGTAACCAAGGCCAGAACTCAAAACAGGAGATTCAAACAGAAACCATGGAGGAAGTCTGTTGTTAGCTCACTCTCAGACTCTTCCTTAATTAGCTTCCTTACACAAACCTGGACCACTTTCTCACAGAACAGTGGCATGCACAGTGTGCTGGTCTCCATTTAATACACCAAAAATGCTGCTGGGAGATTTAGTGCTATTTTATTGAATTTATAGAAAACTTTGCGCTATACTGAAGCTATTGAATCTTCTAATTTATTATTTTGAGTTATCTTTTCATTCATTTAATTTTACTTGTCATTGCCTTGAGCTTTTCTTAGCAGACATCCGAACATCTTTAAAAAAAAATAGAGAGGCTATAAAGTATGAAAAAGTACTCAAACAGATATTGTCATTTGAACAATATATATATATATATATATATATATATATATATGTTAAATAACTTTAAATAGAATATTTTAAAAGCCTTTACAACTTGATAAAAGAGAATGACTGACTCCTTCTAAAATAAGAAAAATAAGCAGACTCTCTAAATGAACGTGTATGGAATAAGGACAAATACTTAGAATGCAGTTAGGGATTGTCTGGTTTAGTACAGTGGTGGTTGTAGGGTCTCCATGACTTTACTAGAAGAGAGAGGCCATTGCAGAAAACCACAACAAATCAAGGTGCAGCGCTGCAGAGCCTAGTAACAGTAGATATGTCTACAGTACAACCCCTCCTCCTGCTAAGGCTCAGGAAACACTGAAGAAGACAGGAGGAAAGATGGCAAGAGGCAGAGGATCAGGGTGTTGCTGCGTAATTGTGTCTCATAGGAATGTCGGAAGTTGCACAGATGAGGTCTCTCCAACATATCTCCTCAATGTGAGCTGAGACACAAGAGCAAAAGTAGATGGGGAAAGCACACGTTGTCCCAATCTTAGACAATGAACTACTGGAAACCAAAGATGGTGGGGAAATAGTCTTTCCCTAAGATAAGCACACCAAATGGTTTTCCAAAACTGATTGGTCAGTCCTGAGAACATGCATACTAGTAACACGATATAGACCGAACAAGTTGTTGTATTTACGCCTTTATGAATAAATATGTATACGCATACATATGAAACAACAATCAGTGAAAATGGAGGTCATAAGTTGGAAAGAGCAAGGATGAATAGATGGGGAGCTTGGGGAAGGGGAAAAGGAAGGGGGGATTGATGTGATTGTATGTAATCCCAAACTAAGAGAAACATAAAAATTAGTGGAAAAAGTATGCTTATGGTTTAATAATCATCATTTGTACAAGTGGTCTGTATAAGAGGTAAATAAAATAAAACTCATGTCCTTCAACCATTTATTTATTTTATAATGGTTTAATATAAGTAATATGCATTTTCATTTTTTTCATGTCTTATGAATGGCTAACCTCATTTTCCAGAAGGAAGTGGCTTTAGGCACGATAGAAAGATGGGGACGCATGATGGTGCATGGAGAAAAGACTGGAAGGGAAGGAAAGAAAACAATCCTATAGCTGACCTCAGCATAGACAAAATCTCTCTCCTTCTCAAAATACTGTCCCCAGGGAGAGTCAATGCATTTCCTTAAGGCCTGGGCCTTTAAGCTCAGGAAACTGCTGAGTGAAGACCTTCCAATGTGACCACAGGGGGGCAGTGCTGCTTCAGACAGCTTAAGCCTCTGGCTCTTCTGCCTACTCCTCAGTAAGCTGTAGTTTAAATTGCCTAAAATAAGTCTTATCTCCTAAGTTGCCTAAATCAATTACAGATCAAATCCATGTCTCTATTTAGTCCTTTACCCATATTATATCTGCTAATCCTTGGCCGATAGTGTTGATAAATAGGAATTTACAAGTGAACACCATGAAGATGCATGCTATCCTTCAAGGCCACATTAACTTCTCTAATGTACATTTCTAAGGTTGTCACCCACATGTGGTCCCTCTCCTGCCTCACTGATGTAACCTGTGCCTGGAATTATGTTACATGTCCTTCCCACTGGGAAATCTGCTCATCGCTGGAAGCCAGTTCAAGCTTCTCCTCTATCAGGATCTGCTCTGGTCGGGAAGTAGTGGCCACACCCTTTCCGTCATCATTGTGTCTAGACACACAAGTGGCTTTGGTAGTCTTCAGTTTTCTGTTCCTGAGTGCTGAGACTAGCTTAAAGACTGGAACTGTGCCAGTCGGGAAAGACACTGAAACACAACCCACACAGTAGGAAGTTAAACACTCAATAAGTGCATACATAGCACTTCTTCCTCAACCTTGTTTGATGTTTTTTTTTCAGTTTTCAAGTCTCTATATTCAGTCACAGTCTTAAAATATCCAATGAAGACCTTAGAAATAGTCAGTAAATTTGTTTTAAATCACCCACTCTTTTTGGCAGTATCAGAGATCCCTGACCTATCCAGTAAGGACGAAGTTTCCCTGTCAATATTGGCTTAATTTATCCAAGTTCTATGATTCACTTATGTGATATCCTCAGCAACAAGAACTTCCCATCACATTCTGGAGGTAACCAAGAACATTTTTAATGTCCTATAATGTTTGATAGGGGTGGCCAATGGCTCTACACTCGCCAATAGCAGAGTTCTGGTTATTTTTGTCAAATTGATGCCAAGTAGAGATACTCAGAAAGAGATGACCCCAGTGAAGGAGTTGTTCCCCTTAGATTGGCCTGTGAACATGCTATGGAGGTATGTTCTTCATGCTTGATGTAGGAGGGGCCATTCCACTTGCGGCAGTGCCATCCTGGGCAGATGGGCCTGGGTTGTGTTAGAAATCAAGCTGAGTGGGCCATGGACTGAAAGCCATTGCTCCTCCATTTTCTCTGCTTCAGATCTTGCCCTAACCATCCTCAGTGCTGGGTTGTAATGTAGGACTGGTGAGATGTAATAACCGCTTTGTTATTTTGGGTCAGAGTTTCATCACTGCAGCAGGAAGTAATTAATACAGAAATTGATCCCAGGGACATGAGGGCGTTGCTGTGATGAACCTGACCATGCTGCCTTTTGGGAAGATTATGGCAGTGTTTTGGAATTTGGACTTAGAAAGCCCATTAAGTACTCAGAATTTAATGAGCTCTTCTGCTGGGAGGTTAGAATATAAGAATGTTGTGAGACAATGTAGGCTTGGCTTGGGAAATATAAAAGAGAAGAAAAAACTCTACCAGAACTGTGGATTGGACACTTTGAATTAAGAATCTATGCAAATGAAACGTCTACTTTATTGGGATGATTGATCCTGATTAGCTGGGGCTGAGAGTCAGCTGTAATGAATTTAGGATTAGATTAATTGAAGCAAATCTTCTTGGCATTATATCCTAAGGTTCCACACACAGAAACTGTGGTCTGGGGAGATGAGGGCTTCAACTGTAAAACCAACGTGACCATGTGTAAGAGGCTCACGTATGATACAGGTTTTGCAGAGCAGAAGCTGCAGGACTGAAGGGAACTTGGGAGAAGCTAAGGCTAGGCACCAGGGATTTGCTTTGTCTGATTTAAAAGTACTCCGTTTCTTACCACTTGGAATAACATGTTTGTAACTTGTTTTGGATTTTACAGGAACACAGTAGTAGAGAACTTTAGATATTAAAAAGATTTTGAAAAAGTCTTTGAAATTTTTAAGACTGATTATTTAAAAGTTCTATTTTGTTTTATATTGTGATACAAAAGTGAGAACTTGGGGATCAGCAAGAAAGGAAAGATTATGGTTTAATAATGTTGTTTTTATTTATCAGATTGACAAGCAGTAAGTTGTGATGGATAAGTTTTGTCAACACTTATGTGTACCTCTATATGTGTGCTTTATTTATGATATCATGTCCTTCAATACCATCCATGCAATACCATCTGTGTTCCTAAAGATGTTGTGAGTTCATATTTCCTTGTGGATGAATATATTACTCTGTTGTTTTAGGTACAAGATTTTCTCCATTCATCAGTAGACAGGTGGCATGTTGGTTGCACCTACATTTTGGCAATGGTTAATTGTGCTAAAATAAATGTGCATATACAGATATCTCTCTTATATGATGACCTCGGCTCCCGTAGATAAATGCCCATATGTGGTGTTAGGTGGATCATTGATCTTCCTCCCTCCCTCCCTCCCTCCCTCCCTCCCTCCCTCCCTCCCTCCCTCCCTTCCTTCCTTCCTTCCTTCCTTCCTCCCTTCCTTCCTTTCCCCTTCTTTCTTGCTTCTTTTCTTTCATTCATTCAAAAATTAATACTGCTCTTCTTGGTAGCTATATCAACACATATTTCTACCAACAGTGTATAATGATAAAATTATAAGGAAGGGATTTCTGATTCTCATTTGCTATTTCAATGATACTAAGTTTGAACAGAGCAGGAAGTGCTTCCTATGTCAGAAAGAGCTTCAGACAAAGTGTCTGTGAAGGGTGGAGCCTGCTCAAAGAGCTGAGGTGCCTGTGAAGTTGGAGTCAGTGTTCTGTGGGAGACAAAAGGCCACCTGAGTTCCCCCACAAACTTCAGTCTAGGAGGAATGGACAAGGTCCTGACAGCATCATGTTTACTCCTAGGCCTTCACCTAGCTGGTGAGTCACGAAGGAGAAACCCGAGGATGTGGGATTAATATAGAGGCATGAGAGACTTGGGGCACCAGGCAAGTCATGGTATCTAAGCAGGAAGTACATTCCTGGGAACCTAACAACAGTTGCTATTTCTCTACACAGGGGTGAGTGGCCAGCAGAAGGAGAAACGTGACCAGCAGCAGGTGAGACAAAGTCCCCAATCTCTGACAGTCTGGGAAGGAGAGACTGTAATTCTGAACTGCAGTTATGAGGACAGTAATTTTGACTACTTCCCATGGTACCAGCAGTTCCCTGGGGAAGGCCCTGTATTCCTGATAGCCATACGTTCAGTGTCCAATAAAAAGGAAGATGGACGATTCACAATCTTCTTCAGTAAAAGGGAGAAAAAGCTCTCCTTGCACATCGCAGACTCTCAGCCTGGAGACTCAGCCACCTACTTCTGTGCAGCAAGTGCACAGTGCTCTCCAGGCACCTGCAGCCCATACCCAAACCTGCAGCTGAGACTCCAGCAAAGCCCTGCTATGGGTGAGCCTGGCAGAGATGCAGAGGAGTTTTCATTTGCAACAGCAGGTGAAGGGGTCACTCCGTGAGTGTAAGGATTAGACCACTGGGCCAGAGACAGACCAAACTGGAGTCACAGCTTGCTTTCCCCAGTCTTTGCAGCTGGAGTTTTACATCTATTTCCTTAACTAGTTTAGATGAATTGCTTTCCAGAATGGTTGTAAAAATAGTTCTCTGTGCATTTGGTTTGTGGCAACTGTACATTAGAGGCTCTGTCTCCCTGCACTCTTGTCAACAGCATTATGAATGTGTGGTTGTTACAGCCCAGCATTAGGAGACCTTGACTTTGGCTTCTGGAATAGAAATCAAACAGATTTTTCTTTTACCTTAATTTCCTCTGATGACCAGGGAAGCAGTGATTCACATGACCACTGACCTCCTCTACTTCCTTTTGTTTTGCCTCTCACATCCTCCTCTGCCTTCAAGAAATTCAAGTATGTAAAGCAGGAGGTATTCACAAGGATACAGTCATGTGTACAATAAACAAATGACATCAGTGGACAAGGATGCAGTCACATGTACAATAGACAAATGACATCAGTGGACAAGGATACAGTCATGTCTACAATAGACAAATGACATCAGTGTACAAGGAAGAATTCAATTTTTCCATATAGTGAAAATACATAACCCTCACTAAAGAAATCACTTCACATGTGCATTTCATAGTTGAATAAAATATAAAATAGATGTAAAATTTCTATCATATAAAAGCAGCTGCCATCTTTATGGCCATACACAATGCACAGAATTGAAAAGGGACCTCTCGTCACATAACACTTTGCAAGATTTACACATTCAGTTGTATAGAAGCGCCAACCAGATTTCTAATGGAAAAACTTTAATTGTCTTATAAGTTTAAATATTTTCTTACTACAGAGCTGATGGTTGTGATAGCCCTAAACTACCTAGGAAGTCAAGTCATGATGAATGTTTGAGCCTAGACTTGGGGATCTAGCCTGAACAACATGGTGGAACTCTGTCTCAGGAAAACAAAATGAGCAAAAGCACTGTGGCAGATATTTAATTTAAGAATGTGAAGCCTATAAGCTCTTTCTTGTCCAAAGTGAATAGATTTTTCAGTATCAAAAAGGGAAAGTCACAAAGGAAAATAAAGTCAGTTGGCTTCTAGCATAGGAGATATACCTCAAAATACCAGTAAGTGATCTCTCCATGTCCTTCAAAATATTCTATCCTTGTCACATTTTAAACTAGAGTCAGAAATTGGAAGTAGTATTTGTATCTGATTGGGATAGGATTCATTGAATACAACCACTAAGCTTAGAAGTCAGCAGGAGAGTGAAGGCATATTTAAAGATGCAGAACAGAGAGTTTGGAAACTCTGGGTACCTCAAGACAGAACCCTGAGCTTCCTCAGGAATGAAAGGCTGGAAATTATTTAAAGAGAGCTGAGAGACAGTTACGACAGTGTGATGTACAATAACATATTAATCAACACTTTGGTGTCTTCCTGTGGTGGGCAAGCAGAAATCTGCTTTTGGAGTTTGAGGTTTGACATAAACTCCTTTGCCAGATACATTTTCAGCATGCATTCGGGGTTGGGGGAGGGGTGTCTCCATGCCTTCGGTGTCAGAAGACAGAAATGCTATTTTGGGCAATGCTCACAAAGTCATGGTTTTGTGAGAGAAAGATCATTTACAGGGGGGCTTTGTTTTTACTGAAAACTGTAGTAATAACTGTAGAACAGCATCAACTATGGCCATGCTCCCGTGACAATGAGTGGCATCACTGAACATCTGGATGCAGATGTTCCTCACTCTCCTGCCTCTCCTTCTCCAGACTCCTGCCAAGCTTACCACGGAGCTGTGCCATCGGATAAGCCTTTGTTGGAGCCACTGGCTCTCCAGGACCCAACCAGACAGTTCAGTCTCACAAATCTGTTTTGATTTTATTTTTCTGGGATGATGTTTTGTGGATGTGAATTCCCAGTGGTTTGAGGTAAGGAGGAAGGAAGGGTAAGGATTTCTGGTTTGTCTCTGCAGGGAAGCCAGGATTGGTGATCACCTTTCACCTTCAATCAGACTGCAGTCAGAACAGTTGAAAGTTGAGTGTGAAAAAGTTTAACATAAAAACATAAAAACTAGGCCTTTAGGCCCAGGCTTGAGAATGTGCCCTTTATGACTCAATGCTCCAAGGCATGCTAATCATAAAACTGATAGTGACATTCCTCCACCTCCCCTCTTCCTGGGTTCAGGGAGTGTTTGTTCAAAAGAAAAAAAAAAAGTCACCCTGACAGCTCCTGGAACCTGCTATGCAAATGTGCTATTGTTAGAGGCTCACAGAAACTGTCTTGAGAAATAACCACACAATTACCAGGTATTGTTCCTTGTGACTCTTGTGACTTCCACTCCCTCGTGACTCTTAACTGGTATTTTTGGTATTTTCCAACAACGCCCTCCCCACTCCCTTGAGTTGTGGTTTTTACCTTTAAATACCCCCTTACCCAGTTACTCGCGGCGCCACGGTCCTCTAACCCGGTGTGGTGTACGAATGTGGGCCCCAGAGTGCACCTGGAATAAAAGTCCTCTTGTGGTTTGCAACAAGACTGTTTCTTGTGAGTGATTTGGGGTGTCGCCTCTCATGAGTCAGAACGTGGGGGAGTCCTCACACTGTGAGTCTTTCAAGTGAACATAAGCAATAGCATAGGAACTCATGCTCTCTTCCCAACTCCCCTTTCCAGACCACCACCTTCCTGTTCTCTCTCTCTCTCTCTCTCCCCCCATTTCAAAAAACAAAACAAAATAAAACATTACCCACCCCAAACAACAACAACAACAACAACAACAACAACAACAACAAAAACCCCACAAAATAAAAACCAAACCAACCAACCAAACACGCCAGTAAAATTTAAACATGCCAAAGAGTAAAACTGACCTGGCAGGAGTTACAGGAGGGGAAAACTTGAATAAATATACTGTATGAACAAAAGTGTTGATTAAAAGGAAGAAGTTATTGCAATTGGTTCCTGGTGCTGAAGAAAACCACTTTTCTTGATACAGTGACATTGAGTATGTCAACCATGACGACACTGAGGTCTCCTAACTCCATTTTGCTTTGGTTTTCACATTTCTCAGTCACATCTGCCTTGGCAACACACTGGTAATCTCTTTAACCCTGACCTTGGTCCAGACATATTAATCAAAACAATTGATGTTTATTCTGACTAAATACGAACTAAAATAATTGAAGACATTGTAAGTCAAAATTAAATGTTATGTTGTGCCTGAAATACCTACTCTGTTCTGTCAAAATGAAAGTTACAAAGTTACTAAGAGGCTAAATGAGCATTGATATAACTTTGGTTTTTGTGCTTTTTACAAAAATGCTGTATGCCTGAACTCTGACACCAAGAGGCACTGAGGCATTACCATTTTATTGGTCAGTGGTCAAAAAAAAAAAATGAAAGCACTCTTATAATCTTGATTGCCCTAATTAGCATGGTAGTATGCATTCCAACCACACTCCATGCTAGGACCCCTGCACAGGAGGAGTTCACTAACATGTAATAGAGCCCATGTACTCTCTCTGCTTTGTTTTGTTTGTCTGTCTTGTCTTGTTTTGTTGTGTTTTTGTTTTTTTACTGTTTTTTAATTTATTAGATTTTTTAAAAAAATAATTATTTTGAGAGAGATCTCATGATTTGGGTTAGGTAGGGGTGGGGAGGATTTGAGAGGTGTTGGGTTAGGGGAAAATATGACTAAAAATATTGCATGAAAAACTTGTCTTATGAAGCAATAAATAAAAATAAAAAGAATGACTACTGTTTTGTTCTGAGACGGCCCCTCAGGACTTATTATAGATCACAGGTTGATTTATTAATTTTGACATTAAGGTATTATTTTTATTTTAATTAAAACATATTTACCTCATTTTCACATTCTCTTTCATCCCTGAAACACCTTTTGTGTCCTCCACCTCCAGCCTCACCTAAGCTTTCCAAAAATAACTTCAAATTCATGGCCACTTCTTCTATTATTCTTTTAGACACACACACACACACACACACACACACACACACACACCTCGAGCGTGTGCACATGACTATATAGATATAACCTATTGAGTCTGGTGTTGCTTGTGTCCATCTGATTTCTGTGCTGACCACTTGGTACTGTAGCATTATTTATCAAGGGTTCTTCCCTGGGTGTGTCCATTTGTCCCTGTCAGCAGTACTTAGTCCTATGTAGTTCTTTGTCTATGGATGGTGCCCCATGACATTTACCATATCTATTGGCACCATCACTGTTCAGGACTTGTTATGTAGTCTGTTGTAGTATCAACCAAGAGCTTGCTTCCCTGTCATTTCTAGCAGACAATCTTGCGCAAACTTCCTGGTCTTTTCTCTCTTACATTTTCTTGCTGCCTTCTTTTCTCTAGTGTTTTCTGAGCATTCAGTGCAGAAGTCTTGTTGCAGATGTATTCGAAGGGCTGACCATCCCATGATGGCTTGTTCTCTATATTTTGACCAGGGGTGGTTTCCTATAACAGTCTCCATCTGCTGCAAAGGAAAATTTCCTTGAGAGTCAGGAGAACTACAATTACTCATAGGCATAAGGAGGACTGTTTAGACTATAGTTTTAAAAGGTTTCTGGTTTAGTAAGTGGCAAGAGTAGGTTCTCCTTTAAGACACATAATGGCATGAGGTCTGAATAGTCATCTACCTTTTAATGCCAAGTCTGATTGCCCTCTTTTGATTGGGCCATTAGTCCCACTAGAGAGGTGCTGGTTACAACTAAGTTATTACTGCCACCATTGCACCTTTGTAAGTACCTTGCAGGGTTGTTCACTAATGTGGTTCATACGGAGCACATCAAGATAGAACTATTGATGGCCTCCCCGCTTTGGCAACTGGAGTAGCACCTTCTGATATTATAAAAATTAGTGGTCAACAGTGAGATCTTCAGGTTAGATCCAGTTCAAGTCTTCCAAGTCCTATTACCAATGTGCATGGTACCTTCAATAAGGGCTTACCTGCAATCTCTGGGATCCAAGGGCAACAGGAATAGCCAGCACTCTTCCTAGAGCCTCTTGGATTCTCATGATCAACATATGGAAAGAAGTTTCTCATGCCTAGCATTTGGTTTCTTGTTAGATGATCTGTCTCTTGACACCTTGAGTGGGATAACTTCATTATACACACTTCATTATACACACACACACACACACACACACACACACACACACACACAGAGTAATCCAGGTTAACATGAAACAATAAGTATCTTTAAGAGCATTTTGAAAATCCTCATTGGTATTTATCCTCTCTCTCTCTCCTTCTGTATAGAACTTCTTCCCCACTTCTGAACTAAGAACATCATTATCCCAATTTTCTTGAATTAACTTTTTTAAAAATTTTTTTTGAATATTAAGCTCTATTATTTTAAAAGATTTTATTTATTTATTTATTTATTTATTTATTTATTTATTTAATGTTAGTACCCACATCTGTGTGAGTATAAAAAGACTTGTGAATATACAGGGTTAATCACATCTGTGTGCATGCAAAGGCCTGTAGATTGTATTCAATACATCAAGGTTGGAGTTTGAGTTTTTGCAGGTCACTTAGCTTGTCAAATGGGTCCTGGGAGCTGAGCTTCTGCCTTTATCATTAGCAGCAAGTGCTTTTCCCTGTTGAGCTCTCTCTTCACCAACCTTAAGCTTTATTTTCACTAGGAAGTATTGTCTGTCAATAAATCACAAGGAAAGACAAAGCAGCATTTAGAATGAGACTGATTGTCCAGCCCAGGACTCAAACCCAATGTACTCCAAAGTCACATCTCAGAGGCTGTGGCTACACAGGAGAAGAGCAGACACCTGCTCTGTGGAGAAGGAGAGGAGGGGCAGAGCTCTGCCATTCTGAGACCCCAGGCTGCTGTAGCTCCCATGGTCTCCTGCTAACTACAGAGACTACAGTCTAGGGCATGTGCTCTCAGCTCTCAGCAGTGAAATGGACAGAGGAGTATACCCCAGATACCAGACAATAGTCCCTGATATACTTGCCTATAGGTCATTTGATCCCATAGAGAGGCCTGAAGCCCTTTCAGAGACCTTGTTTGTATTTATTCTTTCGATTGCCTCTTGCATTATTTTAATTCATTCACTCATTGGATTAACAACTGCAAGTGGAAGTTGAAGAGCTACATTCAAACTATGATACAGCAGTACACAAAAATTCAACCACCAACTCACTTGGTGTTAATATGTCCCTAAGTGTAGACAGTTTATGTGTGTCATGGACACGTAATAGACTTGAGTCACAGAGAGACCGGGCAAGGTTATTATGAGACTGTTTTGTAAATTGAAAGTACACAGAATTTAACAAATGAGACTGAATACTTCATAGCAATGGGATAGAAGCTTCAAGGACATGTAATAAGTATAGTGATTTGTGTGGACAGAACAGAGCATATCTTCTGAATAAAACTTGATGTTAGACTTTTAAAACCTAAACGGTTTTTGTAGCTGTGGGTTTTTAAATTGGTATAACATCTGACTGTTGATTCTCTCTCTCTCTCTCTCTCTCTCTCTCTCTCTCTCTCTCTCTCTGTGTTTCTTTGTTTCTGTTCATCTGTCTCTTGTAAGTGTGTGTATGTATGTATGTGTCTCAGTTCATCTGTCTATCTGTGTATGTGTGTGTGTGTGTGTGTGTGTGTATGTGTGTGTGTGTGTTCGAGAGCATGTGTGCATGTGCTTGTGTATAAACTAGTGGTCAACATTGGGTATCTACCTCTATTGCTTTCTACCTTTATTTATTGAATAATTGTTTGTTTGGTTGGTTGATTTATTGATTTCTTTGGTAGAGGCGTTTCCTGAGACTGAAGCCCACCAATTGTCTGACTAGTGAGATTCCAGGATTCTCTTATCTCTGTTTCTTGGTGCTTAGACTTCAGGTGCACCCATAGCAACTAGATTCAATGTGACTGCTAGAGATGACACTAAGCCCTCATGATTCATAGCAGACAACTGACACACTGAGCATCTAATTAGAATCTAAAGATTATTATTTCATTCCTCTTCCTGTTTCACAGAATGTAAACAAATGGGGATCTTCTGAAATTCTGATGGATTACCCATTGTTTGTGATTTAAAAATAAATTTGTTCATTGGAGAATTTAGATAGACCATCCCACTCACTAAGGGAGGAAGACTATTTCATATCTCAGTGTTTCATGGGGAAGTTCATGGGATCTGTGAGGAACTTATTATCTTTTATGAAGCTTAACTGGACAATAGAATAACGCCCATGTGTGTTAAAGCAACTAAGCCCTCAGCAGGCATAGACTTTCTGAGGCTCCTTTTTAAGTGCAGACTCTTTTGACTATTAAGAAAGACAAGAAAGCAAGTCAAGGTCTGTGATGAGCTACACATTTGGTCTCTGCATATGGAACTTGTGGCCTATAATCTCTCTCTCTCTCTCTCTCTCTCTCTCTCTCTCTCTCTCTCTCTCTCTCTCACACACACACACACACACACACACACACACACACACACACATACACACACAAAACCATTTCCTGCTTGAGGTAATGTAATACACACAGACAGTACATATGCACACTGCCTGTCTCTCAGACACTGAGAGCTGAGCTGAGGCAGAGCAGACACACGCATGCAGAGGACAGTGTGTCACATGCCTCCTCAGATCCTGCTCTGTGTGCTGGTGGCCTTGGCTTTCTCTGGTATGAATGCATTATGTATAACTAAGGATATAAACAGGAAGCATTGACAGGCATGTGGCAGTTCCTACAGACATGAGGGGGAAGAGGGGCTGGAGAGAAGCCAGCACGACGTATCTTAGTAAGGTTTCTCTTTGGGTCTTAAGGTACCCAATTCCAACAGTGTTTTGTTTATACTATAAGAGGATAAGCTTCTAATTCTTTCTTATTATTATTCTGCAGGATGCAATGTGGCCCAGAAAGTGACTCAGGTCCAGCCAACAGGCAGCAGTCGGTGGGGAGAAGAAGTCACCCTGGACTGTTCATATGAGACAAGTGAATACTTCTACCATATTCTTTGGTACAGGCAGCTTTTTAGTGGAGAGATGGTTTTCCTTATTTACCAACCTTCTTTTGATACTCAGAACCAGAGGAGCGGCCGCTACTCTGTAGTCTTCCAGAAATCAATCAAGTCCATCAGCCTTGTCATTTCAGCCTCTCAGCCAGAGGATTCAGGGAAGTACTTCTGTGCTCTCAGAACTGACACGGTGTTTGAAGTGATAGCACAAGCCTAACAAAAACTGGGCTCCTTAAGCAGAGCCCCTCTGACGGAGAGAGTCCAGCTGAGATGCACACCTGCACATCCTGAACAAGAAGACCCCAGCTGTGGATGCTGCCTCTGTGGTCTGCATCAGAACTGTGTTTCTAAGTAAAACCTCAGTCCATGCAGTTCAGAAACAGTTATGGTGAGCGGCTTTCTATAATACTTTGTCTTGAAACAGAGTTAAAAATAGACCACAGAGAACATGTGTAATGTTTTCTACAGTTGGGAACCTTGCACCACAATAATTTAAAGTTTCTCTTTAATTTGGTAACAGCACATACCTCAGATGAGGTATTTGGAATAGCAAAGAACATAGTTTCCTGGTAAAAGTCACACTCAGAGAAGGAGACCCAGCCTGAGTGAAGTAGTCAGAGACCGATTATAAGGATTTCACCCCATGAAATACTGGTGGTGACTGGGTTAACCCCACAAATCTTTATCTTTGCATCTAGTACTGATCCTGAGGTCAGCTTGACTAGCAGCTGGGAAGGACAACTGTATGTGCACATCACCTGGCTGTATTGAGACTTGTAAGAATTCAGTGAAACTCAGAAAGCCAGTGGAATCTAGAAAGACAGGCCTCCCCTACCTCCTCAGTCTCTGGTTTGGGAGAACATCAGAAGATGTCATTTCATTTGCCAACACACTACACACAGACCTGGCCTGAGTAAAGAAAGGCTATAGAAGTGAGGAGTAGAGTGTTACTGGTAAAGTGAGCTGGAATCTCCTTGACATCAAATGTTTATAGGACCTGAATCTGCAGCGCTATATAAAAAATAATTAAATATATCACACCTGTTTCTTAAGTCTTCCACAGTTGCTTTTTCCATGCCCACCCCCAAAACAGAGCAACATGGAGAAGGAAGTTCTGAGAAATGTGTTTCCAGGTACATTTTTAAAGATTATTTTTTATATTATGTGTGTATCCTTTTTGCCAGCATGTGTATGTGTGTACTGGGTGTTAATCTGGTGCTCATGGAGGCCAGAAGGGGGTATTAGACTCTAAAAATTAGAGTTACTGAAGGGAAGGATTTACCATGTGAATGTCAGGAACTGAATCTGAGTCCTCTGCAAAAGCAGTGACTCTTTTAACTACCAAGTCTATGGTCCCGCCCCTGTTTCTAGGTAATTTTCATAAACTGTGCATGATAAGAGGTAAATAGCTTCCATTCATCAACAAAAAGCCATAGGCTACCAGGTGCATTAACAATGAATACTATCTGTGTCTCCAAGAAACACCTCCTATAGCTAAGAACACCAAACAACAGAGATTAGCATGTGAAGTGAATGAACTCTGTAAACAAGTGGCACAGCAAGTCTCATATCTGAAAAAGGAGACTTCAGACCACAGCTAGTCAGGAGAGAGCTACTACAGAGCCACAAAGGGTAAGCCTTGTGCATGTGAGTGCATGGAGCTTTAGCGTTCAGTTCAACAAAATAACTTCTAATTGATAGAAAATGTCACATGAGTCCCTAATTAGTAATGATCTTAAACTTCAATGCCTCACTGTGACTTTAGTAAGCCTTCCTAAATTAAAAACCAACCAAAATACCTTCAGAGCAAAGGGACCCTGCAAGTCCACCTCTCTGAATTTGGCAGGAGAATCCCAGGCAGGGCTGGGAAGGCAATATGCACTTAGAGAACTCACTAAATGCAAACAATAAAATATCTTTAACAAAACCCCCCTCCTGCCTGACAAGGGAGAAGCCAGGCTTCTGGGCAAGAGAAAAAAAGGTTTTAGCAATTAATCATTTACTTAATCCTCTGCTGTCAGGCTACCACTGGTGTTAATCACCCAAGCCAGCAGTTTTTAACTCATTCTTGCTCAGAACAAACAGGAAAGTTTTTAGGATATTTTCTAGAAGTTATCAGCAAGTATACAGTATAGTCAGAGAGCTAGAAGGCCAGAGACTATTGGTCTTTAAATCTACCTCTATGTCCAGCTCTGTGTCCTGCTTCAGCCCATTCCAGCCAGGCAGTCTTCTGGCAATAGTTATTTCCTTTCTCTAAAGAAATAGTAACTTCAGTCTCTTACACTGTGTTGAAATGGTCCTCTTTCCTCAGCACAAAAATCACAAAGGAACAGTTCCTAATGTGTGTGTTCCTACTTTTCTTTTTTTCTTTTTGAGAACAGAGCAAGGTAGCTGGGTATCTCAGTAATGGTGACAACACTGGTTGTATCTGACCTAAGAGAATGAAGAAAAAGATGCTAACTATAAACACATATTACCCAAGGAACAACAGATCTAAAAATCATCAGCTCACCTGTTAACAGTGTTGAATGCCTCAGCTAGGCTCGTCTGTAGTCCTGTGCTGTGAAGTATAAGGAGCCTGAGGGAAAGCTTAGCCCAGAAGCACACAGGCCATGTTTCCCCACGAGGACCTCTGTCCCTGGTAACTGTCCCATCAAATCCCAACGTGCTGGGGCTCTGCAATTCCTTGTGCAACCACTTGTGAAGACTTTGTCTGAATCTTTATCATTTTCCTTCCCTGAAATATCATGCTTTAGCTTACTCCAAATATGGAAAAGTAAAATAGTTTAAAAAAAACTTATTTATAGCTTACATTCTTTCATTTTATTTTTTAAAAACTAAGATACAAACTATTGCACTTCTGAAAGAATGAGGTAGAGGGATATGGGTGGACAGAAAAGCATAAGTAGCCCCCTGAGAGGTTCCTAGAAGACACACAAAGAAGAGTGGCTGGGAAGTAAGGGTATGGGTACCTAAACAGGACCGACAGAGGACAGAGGACTCAGAGGGCCATAAAAGGCTCAATTACATCGTTTTAGTAAACTCTCAGCCTTAGTGCATCTCCCATCCCTACCGGATAAAGTTTTACTTTCTCATCCTCTGAGGCTCCTGTGTCTTTTCCCTGACATTTAGTCCTTTTTCCCTGGCCCTCCTTCTAAGCCCCCTGGTTTTCTGTAGCCTGTATTCTGTCACTCTATTATTTTCTGTTTCCTTTTTTTCCTGCCCTCCCTTAAGATCTGTGTTTTTCCATTCCTGGTCCTTTTCTAGTTCATTGGCCAATGACATTGGTCCACTTAGGAGAAAAAAAACATGCAGTGTTTGTTCTGACAAAGAAAAAAATTTTTGACTGAATCTACCATCAGAGGTCTAAATGAAGTATTTGATATTTGAGCTGAGCTCCTGGCTGCCCTCTAGTGCTCAGGAGTTAATTTGGAAGAACACCTACTGGTAGCAATAGTTGTCATTGCTGATTTGAAGTTAGAATTTTGTGACAAGCATGGCAGGGGAGGATCCAGGAAGAAGGTTGTGGTATTTGATCTACAGCTATCAGATACAATGGTGATTCACGTAGGAGTGCCACGTACGATTAATCCATCTATGTTCTGCGCTGGAGAGCAGAAGACTGCTTAAGATATGGGGCTTAGCCTTGTTGTCCAAGATGGGGCATTTTTCTTTGCTAAGTGAAATTTATGCCTATATTTTGACCTTTTTTGTACTGCAAAAATAACCTGAGATCTAGGAACAAGTCGCTGATAGAGAAGAAGCTGCTGTAGGTAGCATGTCATAATGAGCTCTTTTTTCCCCCTTTTATTAGATATTTTCTTTATTTACATTTCAAATGTTATCCCCTTACCTCACTTCCCCTCCCAAAACCCCCCATCCTCTCCCCCTCCCCCTGCTCATTAACCTACCCACTCCCACTTCCCTGTCCTGGCATTCCCCTACACTTGGGCACAGAGCCTTCACAAGGCCAAGGGCCACTTCTCCCATTGATGACCAACTAGGCCATCCTCTGCTACATATGCGGCTGAAGCCTTGAGTTCCTCCTTGTGTACTCTTTGGTTGGTGGTTTAGTCCCTGGGAACTCTGAGGGTACTGGTTAGTTCATATTGTTGTTCCTCCTAGGGGGCTGCAAACCCCTTCAGCTCCTTGGGTCCTTTCTCTAGCTCCTCCATTGGGGACCCTGTGCTCTGACCAATGGATGGCTGTGAGCCTCCATTTCTGTATTTGTCAGGCACTGGCAAAGCCTCTCAGGAGACAGCTATATCAGGCTCCTGACAGCAAGCACATAGTGAGCTCTTGTTGCCTTCTACTCTTCCATCTACCCTCCCAACTTAATGAACAGTTTCCCCATTGGCGCTAGGACAGGTAACTGATCACAGATACCTATGAGAAGTCATGAAAGCTGTCATTAGGATGCACTGTCAAATAGACCTTAGAGGACTTTATGAGTTTGTCTTCTGAGAGACACTGGAACTTGAGAGCATGCCAGTTACTCTTTATGCAGCACTTGGTAAGCAACTCCAGTTGAGCATCTGAAGTAGTGGAGCTCCTGTGCTGTGTGGTTTCCATGTGGCTTTTCTTTAGTACTTAGTAGCCATGCCAAAGTTGTTGAATCTTCTCTCCTGGAACAGCAGAGCAACATTCAGGAGACTAGGACTTGAGTTCAAGTTCTGGATCAACCACGTAGTAGCTGAGGGGAATGTAGCAGACTGCTTCATGAATTTTGTGCTTGATTTCCTCATACCTGCGTGAGATTATTTGTAATATCTACTGCAAAGTTCACGATGGTGGCTGCCAAGGCTTAGTAACCCATGTCCAAGGTGTACAAAGTTAATTACAGAAAGGGAAATTGCGGGTATGAGGAGATGAAGACCTTGCCAAGTGCCACAAATGCCCATCACAACATGGCTTTCCTCTGCTCTTATTGGAAACTAAGTATATTGTCCTAATGAATGACCCACAGGTGCTTAGCTGCATTCGTTTGTAATTAAATGTTTATTAGAGTTCTCACAGGGGAAGAAATTATAGTCACTAAGAAAATATTAATTTTTTAAGTCATTGTGCCCAACAATGTGTTCTTTATGAGATTCCCACGCAAATATATCACTGTTTGCTCATATTTACCTCAGCACCATCTCTTGTTCCATCCATAGTCCTGCAGTGTTATCTCCCTCCAAATGTTCCCAGTCTGCATTTCTCTCTTTCTCATATACATGCAACCTTACTGAATCCATTTTTGTGTTGTCCATATGTACATGTGTTTAGGCCTGATGAGGTACGGTTGAAAAACCTATGTGAGAGCTTGTTCCTGGAGGAAACTAATCCTAACTCTATCTGCAGCTTTTATCACCTTATTCTTTGTATTTTGATCAATTGTGGATATTTGTCCTATTTGAGGGGGGATGTTCATAACTTTGTCTTTGTAAATTGTCTTGATGGTTAATTATTGCCAGGAGGTCTAGTCCACTATGGGCCAGATCATCCTAGGCAGACGGTCCTAAATTGTATAAGAAATCTATGTGTATAAGGTAACCTGCAAGCCAGAGAGTAAACAACATCTCCTTTGTTCGTGCTGTATCTCTTTGGCTGTAAAGTGCACTGCTTGGCCAGAGGTAATACTGGATAAAATAGCAGACAAGGCTGCTTTCAAGTTTCTGCACTGACTTTCCTCAGTGTTGGACTATCATCAGGAACTATATGCTAAAATAAAGCTTTTCCTTTCTCAAGTTGTTTTGTTTTGTTTGTTTGTTTGTTTGTTTGTTTGTTTGTTTTGGGCACAATATTAGCCATAGCAACAGATACCAATTGCAATAAGTGTGATCAATACTTATATCAGTATGGGCATAGGAAACCTATGAACATCTACACCTTCAAAAAAGAGTGATTTGTCATTTGCCATTCCCAAAAGTTATCAATTGACAATAGTCTCTGCATGGAGTGAGTGCTCCATGGGGCATTTCCCTATTTATGTGGCATATTTGGCTGGCTTAGTCTCATGTAAGAAATCACATATACTATGAATTCATAACTGTAGCAGCCATGCCATGTCAGAAAACAGCAATCCATAGCAGTCCTTCTTATCTCCTGGTTCTGAGATCTCTGTCTTTCTGTCTTTCTCTCTCTCTCTCTCTCTCTCTCTCTCTCTCTCTCTCTCTCTCTCTCTCTCTCTGTCTGTCTCCCTCTCTCTCACAGTGTTTTTCTGTGTTGCCCTGGCTGTTTTGGAACTTACTTTGTAGATCAAGTTGACTTCAAACTCAGACTTGCCTGACTATGTCTCCCAGGTGCTGGAATTAAAGGTGTGTGCCACCACCACCCAGCTCTGATATCTGTTCTACCTCCTCTTCTTTAATGTTCTCTGAGCCTTGTCAGGGAGGCTGATAAAAATGTCCCATTTAGGGCTGAATACTCAGTTTTTATTTATTTATTTTTTTATTTTTTTATTTTTTAGTTCTTTTACCAGATAAGTATTTCTACACTGAATGCTGCCCACCACAAAAAGAAACTTCTCTGAACAACGTTGACACCACTGACAGCCTATGGACATAAACATAAACATTTTGTCCTAGTTTGTATCTCTGTTGCCATGTTAAAACATACTATCACAAACCAAATTAGGGATGAAAGAGATTATTCTGTCTTGCCACTTATTGGCTGTCCTAGAAGGAATCTAAGGTAGAAACTCAAGGCAGGAATCTGGAGGCCAGAACTGAAGCTAAGATCACAGAGAAATTTTGCTTTCTGGCTTGATTTACTGGCGTACTTGGCATTCTTCCTTAGAGAAGCCAGGACCACCTACCTGTCCAAGGGAGAATTCCCTGTAGTGGACTGGGCCTGTTCACAGACATTATTAATCGAGAAAGCACTGCACAGCTATGCTTGCATGCCCTGCTGAGTGAAGAGATTCCTCAGTTAAAGTTTCTTCTTCCCAAGTGACTGCAGATTGTGTCAAGGTGCCTAATGCAAATGTCACAGCTGAACACTTGTCAATTTGACACATGAACACATCAGTACTAACTCATAATCGTTCCTTTCTTGGTGATTTCTAGGATTTCATGTTAATATCACAATATAAAACATAGCATACCTTTAAAATGCTCAGTCTTTACCATTCACACTTTACATTTTCAGAGACCCTTTAAATATTCAAATTCTCCTAGGAATTCATCTTAGTATCTTAAGGATGGATTCTTGCACAATAAAAACAAATTAAAACCAGGGAACAGTTACAATCAGATTAAAGATAAACCCAGGCCCACCAGCATAAATAAATAGTTCATTGTGTGGTGTCTGAAACTCACTCATGTTTTTCTGGGCTCCAAAGGGCTTGGATCTCTCCACTTCTACAGGTTTGCCATCCACAGCCCATGTAGCTTCTCTCATGGGCTCAAGGTGGGGCCACTCTAGAGCTGCCACTGTACTTGAAGACTGACCCACAGTCCTAAGTCCTAATGTCTTCAATGCACTGAAGTCTCCACTGCTGATGAGGCTGCACCTTCATTTAAGGCCTCTCCAGGATGCTCGCCACTGTCTCCTTTAATCCTGGATCTTCACTGAAATTATGTCTATACTTATGTCTTCATCATGCTGTTTTAATCGTTATGGCTCAGTGGTAAATGTGAAATCCGTAACTCCCTCACCACTCTTTTTGTTTTTGGTTGCTTTGTCTCTCTTTGGTCTTTTGTACCTCCATATCAATTTTGTAGATTGGCTTTCTTTCTACATCTGTGAAAAATGGCCTTGAAAATTTGTTTAAGGTTTATATGAATTAATCTCATAAAACTTGCTTTCCTACCAAAAATCAGTATGTAGATATGATAACAACCATAATTAAAATGCCTGGAATATTCTTAACGTGATTTTCCTTTCTTTGTCTTTTCAGTATTAGCATTGACGGTCCTGACTTGAAACTGTTTTTTTTTTTTTTTATTCAATTTTGCACAGGGTGACAGGCATCATTTTATTCTTCTACATAGAGTTATCTATTTTTCATCAGCACTATTTACTGAAGGAAGTGTGTTTTCACCATTGCATATGCTGTTGTGTTGTTTTACTTCTGAGTCCTCAAGTCTAATTCCATTGGTCTATGTGTTTCCTGTGGTGTGTGTGTGTATGTGTGTGTGTTTGTGCATGTGTTATTATCTGTGTCTTAAAGCAGGTAAAGCAGACCTCATAGGATATTTTAATAGAGTTCCTTCAGTTTCTACTCATGGAGCATTTTTTTTTGATTTTTAATATTTTTATTACATATTTTCCTCAATTACATTTCCAATGCTATCCCAAAAGTCCCCCATAGCGCCCCCCACTTCCCTACCCACCCATTCCCATTCTTTTGCCCTGGCATTCCCCTATATTGGGGCATATAAAGTTTGCAAGTCCAATGGGCCTCTCTTTCCATTGATGGCCGACTAGGCCATCTTTCGATACATATGCAGCTAGAGACAAGAGCTCCGGGGTTCTGGTTAGTACATCATGTTGTTCCAACAATAGGGTTGCAGATCCCTTTAGCTCTTTGGGTACTTTCTCTAGCTTCTCCATTGGGAGCCCTGTGATACATCCAATAGCTGACTGTGAACATCCACTCCTGTGTTTGCTAGGCCCCGGCATCGTCTCACAAGAGACAGCTATATTTGGGTCCTTTCAGCAAAATCTTGCTAGTGTATGCAATGGTGTCAGCGTTTAGAAGCTGATTATGGGATGGATCCCTGGATACAGCAGTCTCTAAATGGTCCATCCTTTCATCACAGCTACGAACTTTGTCTCTGTAACTCCTTCCCTGGGTGTTTTGTTCCCAATTCTAAGAAGGTGCACAGTGTCCACACTTTGGTCTTCATTCTTCTTGAGTTTCATGCGTTTATCAAATTGTATCTTATATCTTGGGTATCCTAAGTTTTGGGCTAATATCCACTTATCAATGAATACATATTGTGTGAGTTCTTTTGTGATTGTGTTACTTCACTCAAGATGATGCCCTCCAGGTCCATCCATTTGGCTAGGAATTTCATAAATTCATTCTTTTTAATAGCTGAGTAGTACTCCATTGTGTAAATGTACCATAATTTCTCTATCCATTCCTCTGTTGAGGGACATCTGGGTTCTTTCCAGCTTCTGGCTATTATAAATAGGGCTGCTATGAACATAGTGGAGCATGTGTCCTTTTTACCGGTTGGGACATCTTCTGGATATATGCCCAGGAGAGGTATTGCTGGATCCTCCAGTAGTACTATGTCCAATTTTCTGAGGAACCGCCAGACTGATTTCCAGAGTGGTTGTACAAGCTTGCAATCCCACCAACAATGGAGGAGTGTTCCTCTTTCTCCACATCCTCGCCAGCATCTGCTGTCACCTAAATTTTTGATCTTAGCCATTCTGACTGGTGTGAGGTGGAATCTCAGGGTTGTTTTGATTTGCATTTCCCTGATGATTAAGGATGGTGAACATTTTTTCAGGTGTTTCTCTGCCATTTGGTATTCCTCAGGTGAGAATTCTTTGTTCAGTTCTGAGCCCCATTTTTTAATGGGGTTATTTGACTTTCTGGAGTCCACCTTCTTGAGTTCTTTATATATATTGGATATTAGTCCCTTATCTGATTTAGGATAGGTGAAGATCCTTTCCCAATCTGTTGGTGGTTTTTTTTGTCTTATTGATGGTGTCTTTAGCCTTGCAGAAGCTTTGTAGTTTCATGAGGTCCCACTTGTCAATTCTCGATCTTACAGCACAAGCCATTACTGTTCTATTCAGGAATTTTTCCCCTGTGCCCATATCTTCAAGGCTTTTCCCCACTTTCTCCTCTATAAGTTTCAGTGTCTCTGGTTTTATGTGAAGTTCCTTGATCCACTTAGACTTGACCTTAGTACAAGGAGATAGGAATGGATCGATTCGCATTCTTCTACATGTTAACAACCAGTTGTGCCAGCACCATTTGTTGAAAATGCTGTCTTTCTTCCACTGGATGTTTTTAGCTCCCTTGTCGAAGATCAAGTGACCATAGGTGTGTGGGTTCATTTCTGGATCTTCAATTCTATTCCATTGGTCTATTTGTCTGTCACTATACCAGTACCATGCAGTTTTTATCACAATTGCTCTGTAGTAGAGCTTTAGGTCCGGCATGGTGATTCCACCAGAGGTTCTTTTATCCTTGAGAAGAGTTTTTGCTATCCTAGCTAGGTATTTTGTTATTCCAGATGAATTTGCAGATTGCACTTTCTAATTCGTTGAAGAATTGATTTGGAATTTTGATGGGGATTGCATTGAATCTGTAGATTGCTTTTGGCAATATAGCCATTTTTACAATGTTGATCCTGCCAATCCATGAGCATGGGAGATCTTTCCATCTTCTGAGATCTTCTATAATTTCTTTCTTCAGAGACTTGAAGTTTTTATTATACAGATCTTTCACTTCCTTAGAGTCACGCCAAGATATTTTATATTATTTGTGACTATTGAGAAGGGTGTTGTTTCCCTAATTTCTTTCTCAGCCTGTTTATTCTTTGTGTAGAGAAAGGCCATTGATTTGTTTGAGTTAATTTTATATCCAGCTACTTCACCGAAGCTGTTTATCAGGCTTAGGAGTTCTCTGGTGGAATTTTTAGGGTCACTTATATATACTATCATATCATCTGCAAAAAGTGATATTTTGACTTCATCTTTTCCAATTTGTATCCCTTTGATCTCCTTTTGTTGTCGAATTGCTCTGGCTAGGACTTCAAGTACAATGTTGAATAGGTATGGAGAAAGTGGACAGCCTTGTCTAGTCCCTGATTTTAGAGGGATTGCTTCAAGCTTCTCACCATTTACTTTGATGTTGGCTACTGGTTTGCTGTAGATTGCTTTTATCATGTTTAGGTATGGGCCTTGAATTCCTGATCTTTCCAAGACTTTTATCATGAATGGGTGTTGGATCTTGTCAAATGCTTTTTCCGCATCTAACGAGATGACCATGTGGTTTTTGTCTTTGAGTTTGTTTATATACTGGATTACGTTGATGGATTTCCGTATATTGAACCATCCCTGCATCCCTGGGATGAAACCTACTTGGTCAGGATGGATGATTGTTTTGATGTGTTCTTGGATTCGGTTAGCAAGAACTTTATTGAGGATTTTTGCATCAATATTCATAAGGGATATTGGTCTGAAGTTTTCTATCTTTGTTGGGTCTTTTTGTGGTTTAGGTATCAGAGTAATTGTGGCTTCATAGAATGAGTTGGGTAGAGTACCTTCTGTTTCTATTTTGTGGAATAGTTTGTGAAGAACTGGGATTAGATCTTCTTTGAAGGTCTGATAGAACTCTGCACTAAACCCATCTGGTCCTGGGCTTTTTTTAGTTGGGAGACTATTAATGACTGCTTCTATTTCTTTGGGGGATATAGGGCTGTTTAGATCATTAACCTGATCTTGATTCAACTTTGGTACCTGGTATCTGTCTAGGAACTTCTCCATTTCATCCAGGTTCTCCAGTTTTGTTGAGTATAGCCTTTGGTAGAAGGATCTGATGGTGTTTTGGATGTCTTCAGGATCTGTTGTTATGTCTCCTTTTTCATTTCTGATTTTGTTAATTAGGATGCTTTCCCTGTGCCCTCTAGTGAGTCTGGCTAAGGGTTTATCTATCTTGTTGATTTTCTCAAAGAACCAGCTCCTTGATTGGTTGATTCTTTGAATAGTTTTTCTTGTTTCCACTTGGTTGATTTCACCCCTGAGTTTGATTATTTCCTGCCGTCTACTCCTCTTGGGTGAATTTGCTTCCTTTTGTTCTAGTGCTTTTAGGTGTGTTGTCAAGCTGCTAATGTGTGCTCTCTCTAGTTTCCTTTTGGAGGCACTCAGAGCTATGAGTTTTCCTCTTAGAAATGCTTTCATTGCGTCCCATAAGTTTGGGTATGTTGTGGCTTCATTTTCATTGAACTCTAAAAAGTCCTTAATTTCTTTCTTTATTCCTTCCTTGACCAAGGTATCATTGAGAAGAGTGTTGTTCAGTTTCCACGTGAAGGTTGGCTTTCTATTATTTATTTTGTTATTGAAGATCAGCCTTAGTCCATGGTGATCTGATAGGATGCATGGGACAATTTCAATATTTTTGTATCTGTTGAGGCCTGCTTTGTGACCAATTATGTGGTCAATTTTGGAGAAGGTACCATGAGGTGCTGAGAAGAAGGTATATCCTTTTGTTTTAGGATAGAATGTTCTGTAGATATCTGCCAGATCCATTTGATTCATAATTTCTCTTAGTTTCACTGTGTCCCTGTTTAGTTTCTGTTTCCATGATCTGTCCATTGGTGAAAGTGGTGTGTTGAAGTCTCCCACTATTATTGTATGAGGTGCAATGTGTGCTTTGAGATTTACTAAAGTTTCTTTAATGAATGTGGCTGCCTTTTTATTTGGAGCATAGATATTCAGGATTGATAGTTCCTCTTGGAGGATTTTACCTTTGATGAGTATGAGGTGTCCCTCCCTGTCTTTTTTAATGACTTTGGGTTGGAAGTCAATCTTATCAGATATTAGAATGGCTACTCCAGCTTGTTTCTTCATGCCATTTGCTTGGAAAATTGTTTTCCAGCCTTTCATTCTGAGGTAGTGTCTATCCTTTTCTCTGAGATGAGTTTCCTGTAAGCAGCAAAATGTTGGGTCTTGTTTGTGTAGCCAGTTTGTTAGTCTATGTCTTTTTATCGGGGAGTTGAGTCCATTGATATTAAGAGATATTAAGGAAAAGTAATTGTTGTTTCCTGTTATTTTTGTTGTTAAAGTTGGCATTTTGTTCTTGTGGCTGTCTTCTTTTAGGTTTGTTGAGGGATTACCTTCTTGTTGTTTTTAGGGCGTGGTTCCTGTCCTTGTATTGTTTTTTTTTTCTGTTATTATCCTTTGAAGGGCTGGATTCGTGGAGAGATAATGTGTGAATTTGGTTTTGTCGTGGAATACTTTGGTTTCTCCATCTATGTTAATTGAGAGTTTGGCTGGGTATAGTAGCCTGGGCTGGAATTTGTGTTCTTTTAGTGTCTGTATAACATCCGTCCAGGATCTTCTGGCTTTCATAGTCTCTGGTGAAAAATCTGGTGTAATTCTGATAGGCTTGCCTTTATATGTTACTTGGCCTTTTTCTCTTACTGCTTTTAGTATTCTATCTTTATTTAGAGCATTTGTTGTTCTGATTATAATGTGTCGGGAGGTATTTCTTTTCTGGTCCAGTCTATTTGGAGTTCTGTAGGCTTCTTGTATGTTCATGGGCATCTCTTTCTTTAGATTTGGGAAGTTTTCTTCTATAATTTTGTTGAAGATGTTTGCTGGTCCTTTGAGTTGAAAATCTTCATTCTCATCCACTCCTATTATCCGTAGGTTTGGTCTTCTCATTGTGTCCTGTATTTCTTGGATGTTTTGAGTTAGGATCTTTTTGCATTTTACATTTTCCTTGATTGTTGTGCCGATGTTCTCTATGGAATCTTCTGCACCTGAGATTCTCTCTTCCATCTCTTGTATTCTGTTGCTGATGCTCGTATCTATGGTTCCAGATTTCTTTCCTAGGGTTTCTATCTCCAGTGTTGCCTCATTTTGGGTTTTCTTTATTGTGTCTACTTCCCTTTTTAGGTCTAGTATGGTTTTGTTCATTTCCATCATCTCTTTGGATGTGTTTTCCTGTTTTTCTGTAAGGACTTCTACCTGTTTGATTATGTTATCCTGTTTTTCTTTAAGGATTTGTAACTCTTTAGCAGTGTTCTCCTGCAATTCTTTAAGGGAATTTTGTGCTTCCTCTTTATTGTCTTCTGCCTGTTCAGCAGTGTTCTCCTGCATTTCTTTAAGTGTGTTATTAAAGTCCTTCTTGAAGTCCTCTATCATCATCAGGAGATATGCTTTTAAATCCGTGTCTAGCTTTTCCGGTGTGTTGGGGTGCCCTGGACTGGGCGAAGTGGGGGTGCTGGGTTCTGATGATGGTGAGTGGTCTTGGTTTCTGTTAGTAAGATTATTACGTTTACCTTTCGCCATCTGGTAATCTCTGGGGTTAGTTGTTATCGTTGTCACTGTTTAAAGATTGGAGCAGAAGCTGTGTTCCACTCATGAGCAGTCCCAAAATCCTGCGGCGGGTGTCGTGGGTAGCTGGCGGGTGTCAGGCAACCCTGCTCTCCCGCTACCCCGGCGCTGATCCGGCCGGATGAGGCCTGTGGCCCTACTCAGGCCGGTTTCTGCTTCCCTAACTAATGCAGTCTCAGGTCCCACGCAATTGGATTGGAGCAGAAGCTGTGCTCCACTCACCAGAAGTCTTAAGATCCTGTGGCGGGTGTTGTGGGTAGCTGGCGAGTGTCAGCCGACCCTGCGCCCCAGCTGCCCCGGTGCTTTTCTGACCGGAAGAGGGTTGTCCTCATGGAGCATTTTGAAGAGCATGGCTACAGTTTGTTATAGGTCTGGGAGAATTTGGCATTCGGTGTCCTGTCCTGACCATTTCTCTGCATGGAAGCTCTACTGCTTCACTCTCCCTGCCTACTGTGGATCTTTTTATGTGGTTTATATCTTCCTGGTGTAATTCATATACATACATATATATATATATATTCATATATACTATATTATATGAATTATATATATTCACATATATATAATATATTCATATATATTCAGTAATTCACCTATTTTTATATTTTCATCTATTTTTATATTTTTAGCTTATTAGAGTATAGTTTCAAAATAAACAGCCTTAACAGCCCATGAAATTTATTTGTGACTCTTCTGGCACCCACTTTCACCTAGAGCTTTATGAATTTGTGTTAGTGCATCTCTGGGTTAATTAGGATAAGAATTTTTAATCTTTTCCTTTAACAAGCCATTTTTGTTTTATTTTTAAATTTTTTTTGTCATATACCTCCCATTCCATGTTCTGCACGATGCTTTGTTACTTCTGCCCTTCAGTTGTGAGGTTTTGCTTTGTTCTTTTTCTAGGACCTTGAGGTGCTTCATCAACATTAGTTTGTTTATTTGATGATTCTTCTGTTTTATTTTTACCTTGCCTAGCTTTTTATTTGTTATTTGAGAATTTCATAATATATACACTATGTTTAATCAAATTCAGTCCTCATTCCCTTATTTCTAAATCCTCTCCTATTCAGCTCATTACACTCTCCCCACAAACGTCCTATCCTTTTTTTGTTTAGAGCTACTGAGTCTACTTAGATTTTTCAGTATGTAGATGGATGTAGAACCATATACTGGATCATGAGTAGACCTCTATGGCAACATGACTGAAGAATACTGACTCTCCTTCTCCAGCAGCTACTGATTGCCAATAGCTGCTCCATGAGAGGTGGAACTCCATGAGTCCTTCCTCAATCTGTGTAGGAATTTTGGATGGCTTGATTGTATAGACCTGGTGCATGTAGTCACAAACAATCGATTATCCATTCAATCACTAATGGACATCTAGACTGTTTCCATGTCCTAGCTGTTGTGACCAATGTAGCAATGAACATGAATAAAAAAAGTACCTTTGTAGTAGCATGTAGTGTCCTTTGGGAATCTGTCCAGAATTGGCAGAGCTGGATTATATAATTGGTCTATTTTTACTTTTCTGAGTAACACCCACATTAGTTCCCATAGTGGTGTCACTAATTTACACTATCGACAGTGAATAAGAATACCCCTGTCTCCACATCATCATTTGTCAATTTTCTCTTTGCCAATTTGACTGGAATAAGACTAAACCTTAAAAATAGTTTTAATTTTCATTTAATTTTCATTTCCCTGATATGATTTTGACTATATAAATTTTTTTTCTCAAATTTGTATTTCTTCCTTTAAAAACTCTAGTTATTTCAAATCCCAACTTTATTAGGCTGTGTCTGTCTTGCTATTTAGTACTTGCCTTCAGTGGTATATAGCTAAGCAAGGTGTTCCCCATCCTTAGGCTGCCTCTTCATTCAAGTGATGGTCTTCATTGCTGTATGGAAGGTTTTAGTTCCACAAAGTCCTGGTCACTGATTGAAGGTCTTAGTGCTTGTGCTACTGGAGCCCTGTTCAGAAAGTGCCTTTAGGTCGAAGCAAATTCTCTACAGTTCAGGACATCGGGTCTTATGCTGAGGCTCTTGACACATTTGAGACTGAGCTTTGTTCAGAGTGAAAGAGAAGGATCTGATTATATTTTGTAGGATGAAGCCTATCTACCATGGTTGATGTGGTCTTTTTGAAGTGTTCCTGAGTTTGATTTGCAAGTGCTTTACTGAGAATTTTTGCTTGTATGTGTGCTATGGAAATTGGTCTACAGTTTTCTCTTTTGTTGGATTTTTGACTAGATAGGGTATCAGGGTAATACTGCATTCATAAAAAGAATTTGGAAATATTCCTTCCTTGTGAATTTATGGGATAATTATTTTAGGGGTGTCATTTGTTCTTGCTTTTCTAAGGCTTTCCTGTACATATTTAGCTATGGAACTGGAGATTTCTTAATTTGTTTTGATGCAGGTCCATACTGTTACAAAGTTTCCTTTTTCTGGGTGTGGAAAACATGGCTTCAAATCCAACACTCAAAAGGCAGTGGCAGGTGGATATATGGGATTTTGAGGCTAACCTGGTGAGAACTCACAACTACATAAAGAATTCCAGGACAACCAGGATTACAAATAGTCTTTGTCTCAAGACCCCACCTTACCTCCCAAAAAACCCGAAAATACAAAAATACCATTTAATTACCAGTTAATAGCATGGTACTTAGGCTCCATGGGCTTGTGTTCTTTCTGCAGTTTCCACTGCTTTTAAGAGCTATCTTTATTCTATTGTTATGAGATATAATACAAGATGCTATTACAAATGCTTTACATTTGTTGAGACTTGCTCTCTGTCTTAATACATGGTCAATTTGTAAAAATGTTCATGACGTATTGAGAAGTATGTATGTTCTTCAGTGTTTGGGTTAAATATACTATGTGATCTATTCCATGACTTTTCATTGAAGTTTCATTCTGTTGATTAATTTTCTGAAACATTTCAGTTTGGGTTTTCTTTAGTAATTTTATCTTGTTGTTAAACTGCATTTTCATATCTTGGATTGGCTTCCTTATTTTATTCATCTCTTTGGGTTTTTTTTTCTGTTTTGCTTTGCTTTGTTTTTGTTGTTTGTTTTGTTTTGTTTTTTGTTTTTACTATTCTGGACTGTATTCACGTCTTCGCTGAATTATTTGGGGAAGGGGTGTCTATAGTAATTCTATTGTAACAGAGAAACCAAACGGCAGTACGTCTACATGGTTAGAGCAGATGGTGGCTATCTTTTCCAAGGGCAGAGTCTGAGCCGCGCACAGAAACCCCAGAGTATCTCCTTCTGATCCTACCCTGCATGTCTGACTCATGTGAAGAGACAGGCTGTGCAGCCAGGATGGATGGAGAGGTTCAGCTGGACAGAGGCCCCATCCCAGTAGGAGCCAATCGATCACTGAAATGGACACTGAATTCAAGGGCAGGGCCCCTCTCTCCATGGCTCTTTGATGAAAGAGGAGGCTATGGCATGAGCAGAAAAAACTATGCTCTCCATTCTTCGATAACTCCTAATAGGATGAGGTTGACGGTCAACCAAGCAGTAGAACGGGATGAAACACTAGGCTCTAGAACAGCAATGACAAGACACCTTCTGCTGTCCCTGTTGAAGTGGCAACAGACCTGCTGGGTTTTGTAAAGCATAATTTCTGTAATGTAGTCTGCTGACACAGTTGCTCCACACGAGGAGGACAAACTCAAGGACAACGGTTAAAGGCAGAACTATTTATTTTTTCTCTTGCTGTCTCTAACATGAGAGGCTCTACCGGGGTCCGCAGGGGAGTCCCTGATACCATCTGAGGCTTCAGGTGAAGCGTCTGACCTATTCCAGTGACATGGCTACAGGTGTTTGGTGTTGTGATTTTTCTTGCCTGCATAAACTTTCAGAAAAGCTGGAGACAAAAAGATGAGGGAGTTTGGTTTAGAGCTGGCAAAATTCCAGATACCAGCAGTGGAAGCTTCCGCCCTACCTCTTTTCCGAGGAATGCGTTCAGTCTCAGAGTGAGCATTATGCACTGTGGTTGGAAACCGGATCTACTCACCACCATCCACCCTCCCTCACCCTGCACGTGACTCTCACGAGCGCAAAGGCTGAAAGGAAAGTGGTCTCTGTTCCTTCGCACCTGGGAATTAACTTGGTGACCTGGTGAATGGCATCAGCAAGGTCGGCAAGGTAGCCCACATTGCCATAGGTGACCCCTGCCACGGAGATTTGGCCATCTTTTGTCATGTAGACCAAGAAATCCTTGGTCAGCCACTCCACCTGCTCAGGCTTTAGGCTGGTGAAACAGAACATGCCAATCTGATCAGTGATGTGCTGCCAGTTGTGGGAAGAGCCCCCTTTCTTCAACTTGGAGACCAGCTGGGTCCTCATGCTGATGATGCGGTCAGCCATGCCTTTCACCTCTTGCAACCACTGCTTCCACAAGTCTGGAGAAGTCAGGATGGTTGCTGCAATCCGGGCCCCATTGAGATGTGGGTTAGAATACAGGGGACGGATCTTTAGCTGTGACTCCACCCTTTTGGCTTCTTTGGCATCTTTGCAGACCACCGTGAAGGCTCCCACACGCTCACCGTATAGGCCCATGTTCTTGGCATATGATTGGCAGAGACAGACCTTGATGCCCTGCTTGATGAAGTGCCGCACGGCCCAGGCATCCTTACCACCATCACCGCTGGCAAAAGCCTTGGTAGACCATGTCAAAGAATGCAAAGAGATTATTTTTCTTCACCACGGTTGTCATTTCCTTCCAGTGCTCTGGACACGGGTCCACACCCATGGGGTGTGAGCGCAGGGTTGCAGGACGAGAACACTCTGCTTTGGGATTTTTGTTACGTCTTCTAGGGCTCCGGAGAAATCAAAGCCGCAAGTCTTGGGGTCATAGTAGCGATAACCTTGGAGATGCATGCCAGCATCTCCAAGCATCCCTGAAGATGGGCATATGATTTCCCCAGGATGGTTTGGGCAGAAAGACATCTCTGCTGAACTTAAAAAAAAAATCTTTGCAGAAAATTGCCTCCGACCCTTAAGGCTCCAGTTCTGGAAATGGTCTGCACAGTGACAAACCGGCCGCTTTTCAACACTTCATTGTTCTCACCCAGGATCAGTTCTGCAGAAGCCTTATAAAATTAAGCCAGTCCCTCAATGGGCAGGCATTCTTTGTCCAAACTTTTTGCAGCAATCTGGGCCTCTGCCTTCCAAACACTGGGGAGCATGTATGGCTTTCTGTTATCATCCCTGTAGGCACCAACTCCCAGGTTCCTCTTCTTGCTGTTAGTATCTCTCTTGTAGGTTTCAGTAACTTCCAGGATGAGATCTGGAGGTTCCATTTCGACATGGGTCCACCAGGAGCTGGCTCTGGCAGAGGCTGCAGTAGCAAGACCTGGGTGAAAGGCAGCAGCCATCCCGGAGGGGACACGGCTAGAGTGCAGGAGGGCCATGGTTGGGGGTGGGGGGTAAGACTGCAGTGGGTGGTAGTGAAAGAGGAAAATTACTGAAATCTTCCTGAACTCTTCAACTCAAAGTCCTCTTACCCCTCCCATCTGGAGATTGTTCCCGGAACACTCCTGAACTTCTCACCCCAGAGTACATTCCTGAACTCTTCACCCCAGAGTCCGACCCCCTCCCAAATGAAAACTGTTCCAAGAACATTTTTTAGATAAGGGTCTCCTGGAACAAACCCAGTCCAACCCCTCCCAACTGAGGACTGTGCCAGGAACATTTTTGAGATAAGGGTTTGAACAAACCTCAGAATGTTCCAATAAATCAAGTACATTGCCAAAATATAGGACACGACCCCTTGGTTACGTAAAGCCCCTTGGAAAGTCCCTTGGAAAAACCCTTGGCAGAACCCCTTAGTGACGCAAATTTGTACTTTCCCTGCCCTGCTCCCCCCTTGCCTTTCTCCTATATAAGCCTGTGAAAAATTTGGGCCGGTCGTCGATTCTCCTCTGCACCTTGCTTGGTGTATGAGTTTCGGCCCCAGAGCTCTGGTTCATGTGCTTGCTTGTTGCTGCTTTATAAAATCTTACTCTCTACATCTTAAGTTCGGTCTCAGTGTCTTCTTGGGTTCGCGGCTATCCCGAGACTTGAGTGAGGGTCTCCCTCCGGGGGTCTTTCATTTGGGGGCTCGTCCGGGATTTGCGCGACCACCCAGAGGTCCTAGACCCACTTAAAGGTAAGATTATCTGTTTTGACTTGGTCTGGTGTCTGTGTTCTGTTTCTGGAGGCCAGGTAGGCCATTCTGTATCTGGTGCGATCGCAGTTTCGGTTTTGCGGTACGCTCAGTGTGCAGTGTGCACAGTGAGACCGCGCTCCGAGAGGGAGCGCAGGTGGATAAGGATAGACGTGTCCAGGTGTCCACCGTCTGCTCGCCCTGGGAGACGTCCCAGGAGGACAAGGGGAGGACCAGGGACGCCTGGTGGACCCCTCTGGAGGCCAGGTAGGTCTCAATCTGTCGGCCTTTGGAAGGCCATCTGAATCTGTAAGCTGCCTGTGGTCGACGCGAAGTCGCCGCCGTTTTTGGTTATTTTTTTGTCTCAGTCTCGTGTCCGCTCTTGTTGTGTCTGCAATTATTCTAGAAATGGGACAGTCTGCCTCCTCTCCCCTGTCTCTAACTCTGGAGCATTGGGGAGAGGTGAGGATCAGAGCTCACAACCAGTCGGTAGAGGTTAGAAAAGGTCCTTGGCAGACTTTCTGTGCCTCCGAGTGGCCGACATTTGGAGTGGGCTGGCCACCGGAGGGTGCTTTTGACTTGTCACTAATTGCCGCCGTCAGGCAAATTGTCTTTCAGGAAGAGGGAGGTCACCCTGATCAGATCCCCTATATTGTGACTTGGCAGAATCTTGTTCAGTTCCCACCTCCGTGGGTCAAGCCTTGGATTCCAAATCCTTCAAAACTGACGGTCGTGGTTGTCCAGTCCGATGCAGCCGAAAAACCCGGTCCCTCAGCACCCCCCAAGATTTATCCAGAGGTTGACGACCTCCTCTGGATGGACTCCCAACCTCCTCCTTACCCCCTGCCCCAGCCGGCCGCCCCGCCGCAGGGACCAATAGTGAGAGGGGCTCAGGGACCGGCGGGGGGGACTAGGAGCCGACGAGGCCGAAGCCCTGGGGCGGAAGGGGGACCGGATTCAACAGTCGCCTTGCCACTTAGAGCACATGTGGGAGGACCAGCACCAGGACCTAATGATCTCATTCCTTTGCAATACTGGCCTTTTTCCTCTTCTGATTTATATAATTGGAAAACTAACCACTCTCCTTTCTCAGAAAACCCCTCTGGGCTTATTGGGCTCCTTGAATCACTTATGTTCTCCCATCAACCTACTTGGGACGATTGCCAGCAACTTTTGCAGGTCCTCTTCACCACGGAGGAGAGAGAAAGGATCCTGTTGGAAGCCAGGAAGAATGTTCTGGGACAAGATGGGACCCCCACTAATCTCCCCAATCTTATCGATGAATCCTTCCCCTTGACCCGTCCTAATTGGGACTACAACACTGCGGAAGGTAGGGAGCGTCTCACGGTGTACCGCCAGACTCTAGTGGCGGGGCTCAAAGGGGCCGCACGGCGACCTACTAATTTGGCCAAGGTAAGAGAGGTCCTTCAGGGTCCAGTGGAGCCGCCCTCTGTTTTCTTAGAACGACTAATGGAGGCTTACAGGAGATATACACCGTTTGATCCCTCGTCAGAGGGTCAAAAAGCAGCTGTGGCTATGGCTTTCATTGGTCAGTCCGCCTCTGATATCAAGAAAAGGTTACAGAGACTAGAGGGGCTCCAAGATTATACTTTACAGGATTTAGTAAAAGAAGCTGAAAAAGTGTATCATAAGAGGGAGACAGAGGAAGAGAAGCAAGAGAGAGAAAAGAAAGAGATCGAAGAGAGAGAGAATCGGCGTGATCGCCACCAGGAGAAAAACTTAACTAGAATTTTGGCCACAGTAGTAGGAGAAAGAAGGTCAGAAAAAGGACAGTCAGGGTACCTGGGCAACAGGGCAAGAAGACCTCCAGGAGAACAGAAACCTCCACTTGAAAAAGACCAGTGTGCATGCTGTAAAGAGAAAGGACATTGGGCCAGAAATTGCCCCAAAAGGAAGCCAAAAGAACCCAAGGTGTTGACTATGAAAGAGGAATAGGGGAGTCGGGGCTCGGACCCCCTCCCTGAGCCTAGGGTAACACTTTCTGTGGAGGGGACTCCTGTTAATTTTTTAATAGACACAGGAGCAGAACATTCAGTCTTGACTAAGCCATTAGGACAATTAGGAAGTAAGAAGACTATGGTAATAGGAGCTACTGGCAGTAAATTTTACCCCTGGACTACTAAGAGAGTTTTGGAAATAGGAAAAAATCAAGTAACTCACTCTTTTCTTGTGATTCCTGAGTGCCCTGCTCCCCTTCTGGGACGAGACTTGTTGACCAAACTTAAAGCTCAAGTCCAGTTCACCCCAAAGGGACCAGAAGTTACCTGGGGAGAGACCCCTATAGCGTGTTTGGTTTTAAATTTAGAAGAAGAGTATCGCCTCCATGAGCAGGGTCCCAAACAATTGCCAGACCCTGAATGGCTATCCGCTTTTTCTGGAGTCTGGGCTGAGCAGGCAGGGATGGGACTAGCTAAACAAGTACCACCGGTCGTGGTAGAGTTAAAAGCCGATGCCTCCCCAGTCTCGGTCAGACAGTACCCTATGAGTAAGGAAGCTAAAGAAGGCATCTGGCCACATATTCAGAGACTGATAGAGCAAGGAATTCTAGTGCCTTGCCAATCCCCTTGGAACACTCCTCTCCTGCCAGTACGGAAGCCTGGGACTAATGATTATCGACCAGTGCAAGATTTAAGAGAAGTTAACAAGAGGGTGCAGGACATTCACCCTACCGTACCAAATCCTTACAACCTACTAAGTTCCCTCCTGCCAGAGCGGACTTGGTACACTGTTTTAGACTTAAAAGATGCCTTTTTCTGCCTTCGATTACACCCTAATAGCCAGCCACTGTTTGCTTTTGAGTGGAGGGACCCAGAAGGAGGACACACGGGCCAGTTAACCTGGACAAGGTTGCCCCAAGGATTCAAGAACTCTCCTACTCTCTTTGATGAAGCACTCCACCGTGACCTTTTAGAGCCTTTTAGAGCACGAAACCCTCAGATTTCTCTCTTACAGTATGTAGATGACTTACTGGTGGCAGCCTCAACCCAGGAGCTGTGCCTTGAAGGAACCAAGAAGCTACTGAATGAACTGGGTGAGTTGGGGTACCGGGTATCGGCCAAGAAAGCTCAGCTATGTCGTACCGAGGTGACCTACCTAGGATACACCCTCCGAGACGGAAAGCGGTGGCTCACCGAGGCCAGAAAAAAGACTGTGATGATGATCCCAACCCCTACCACCCCGCGCCAAGTACGTGAGTTTCTGGGGACGGCGGGCTTTTGCAGACTCTGGATACCAGGGTTCGCAACATTGGCGGCCCCTCTATATCCACTTACTAAAGAAAAAGTCCCATTCACCTGGACTGAGGAACACCAAAAAGCCTTTGACAGCATAAAGGCAGCCCTGCTTGCAGCCCCCGCTCTGGCCTTGCCAGATTTGACTAAGCCTTTTACCTTATATGTTGATGAGTGGGATGGAGTAGCCCGCGGGGTTTTGACTCAGACTCTGGGGCCCTGGAAGTGGCCAGTGGCCTACCTATCTAAAAAGCTTGACCCAGTCGCCAGCAGTTGGCCCTCCTGCCTGAAAGCCATTGCTGCAGTAGCCCTGCTTGTTAAAGATGCTGACAAGCTTACCCTGGGTCAGCATGTGACTATAATCACCCCCCATGCTCTGGAGAGTATTGTACGACAGCCCCCTGACCGGTGGATGACTAATGCCCGGATGACCCACTACCAGAGTTTGTTGCTGAATGATCGAGTAACTTTTGCTCTACCTGCCATCCTCAATCCTGCCACCCTCCTCCCCTTGACGGATGACTCCACTCCTGTACATCAATGTGCTGATGTCCTGGCTGAAGAAACTGGAATGAGGAGGGATCTGACTGATCAGCCTTGGCCAGGTGTGCCTGCCTGGTACACAGATGGCAGCAGCTTTGTGGTAGAAGGAAAAAGAAGAGCAGGAGCGGCGGTGGTGGATGGAAAACAGGTAATTTGGGCGAGTGGTCTTCCAGAAGGAACTTCGGCTCAGAAGGCTGAACTCCTGGCACTAACCCAAGCCCTGCGGTTGGCTGAAGGTAAGGCAATCAACATTTACACTGACAGCCGCTATGCTTTCGCTACAGCCCATATCCATGGGGCCATCTACCAACAGAGGGGGCTACTTACCTCAGCAGGTAGAGACATTAAAAACAAAGAAGAAATTTTGGCCCTCCTAGAGGCTATACATATGCCAAAGAAAGTGGCTATTATCCATTGTCCGGGCCACCAAAAAGGACAGGATCCTGTGGCCCGAGGAAACCAGATGGCTGATGTAGCAGCAAAGCAGGCAGCTCAAGGAGTAACAATAATGGTAGAAAAAGGCAGGCCCCTGCCAGAGCCCTCACCGGCAACCAGTCCTAATTATACTTACTCTGAGGAAGATTTTAAACTATTAGATTCTATGGTTTGTCGCAAACAAGCGCAGGAATTCAATTTTAGAGGGCTAGCACGGACTGTAGATGGGCGTATTATTTTACCTACAAAAGAAGGAAGAGACTATGTCCAAAAATTACATCAACTGACTCATCTGGGATCTGATAAACTCCTACAGCTGATCAAGGGTTCAGATTATTATATTTTGAAACTTAACTCGGTAGTACAACAGGTGATTGACTCCTGTCAGGCTTGTGCTCTCACCAATGCTGCCCGACCTTACAAAGAACAAGGAAAGAGACAACGAGGAGATCGCCCCGGAGTTTACTGGGAAGTGGACTTCACTGAAATTAAACCAGGAATGTATGGCAACAAGTACCTGCTGGTGTTTATAGACACTTTCTCTGGATGGGTAGAGGCTTTTCCCACTAAGTCTGAAACTGCTCAGGTGGTGACCAAGAAGATCCTTGAAGAAATCCTACCCAGGTTTGGGATCCCCAAGGTAATTGGCTCAGACAACGGGCCCGCATTTGTTGCCCAGGTAAGTCAGGGATTGGCCTCACAATTGGGGACTGATTGGAAGTTACATTGTGCTTATAGACCCCAAAGCTCAGGACAGGTAGAAAGAATGAATAGGACTCTAAAAGAGACCCTAACTAAATTAGCTATTAGACCGGCGGTAAAGACTGGGTGACCCTCCTTCCCTTTGCGCTTCTCAGAGTCCGAAACACACCTGGACGTTTCGGTCTTACCCCTTATGAAATTCTACATGGGGGACCGCCCCCCTTGACTGAGTCTGGCGGGATATTGGATCCCTGTGTTGACTCTTCCTCACCCTCTGCTCTGTTTACCCATTTAAAGGCCTTAGAAGTTGTCAGAACACAGATCTGGGACCAGATCAAAGAAGCTTATGCACCGGGGACTACGGCAGTGCCCCACGGGTTCCAGGTTGGAGATTCGGTCCTTGTCAGACGACATCGCACCTGCACTCTTGGGCCTCGGTGGAAAGGACCATACCTGGTGCTGTTAACAACTCCCACGGCAGTAAAGGTAGACGGAATCGCTGCCTGGATCCACGCCTCCCACGTCAAGAAGGCTCCTAGCCAGGGAAGAGGCAACCATGAAGACAACTGGACGGTGGCAACTACTGACAATCCTCTTAAACTTCGCTTGTGTCGCGGGTGCCACCCTAAGCCTAGGGAACCACAACCCTCATGCTCCAGTTCAGCAGTCTTGGGAAGTGCTTAATGAAGAGGGAAACATTGTATGGGCAGTCACTGCAGTCCATCCCCCCTGGACTTGGTGGCCTGATCTCACACCTGACATCTGTAAGTTAGCAGCAGGATCTCCCAACTGGGACCTCCCCGATCACACTGATCTTAATAACCCACCCCCTGAAGAGCGGTGTGTTCCGAATGGAATAGGGAGCACGTATGGGTGTTCGGGGCAATTCTACCGAGCTAATCTTAGAGCTGCACATTTTTATGTTTGCCCTGGTCAGGGTCAAAGCAAAAAGCTTCAACAAGAATGTGGCGGGGCATCAGTTTATTTTTGTGGTAAATGGGCATGTGAAACAACAGGGGACGCCTACTGGAAGCCTTCCTCTGACTGGGACTTAATCACGGTTAAACGAGGTAGTGGTTATGACAGGCCAAACCAAGGAGAAAGAAACTCCTATAAATATCCAGAAAATGGGTGCGCTTTTAAAAACAGCCCCCCAGGGCCATGCAAAGGTAAATACTGCAACCCCCTACTTATAAAATTCACCGAAAAAGGAAAACAAAATCGATTGAGTTGGCTAAAAGGAAATAGGTGGGGTTGGCGTGTGTACACTCCAACAAGAGACCCTGGGTTCATTTTTACGATCAGATTGACAGTGAGAGACCTAGCGGCAACCCCCATAGGGCCCAACAAAGTCCTTACAGAACAGGGCCCCCCAGTTGCACCGGCTCCCCCACAGGTCCCGGCCGTACCAGCTCCACCAACTCCACAGCTCAAAACAGTGGGACCCACCCTAGGGACTAATACTTCCCTCATGAAGCCAACCTTAGTTTCCCCACCGCCCCTAGACACAGAGAGCCGTCTGGTCAGTCTAGTCCAAGGAGCTTTTTCAGTTTTAAATAGGACTAATCCTAATATGACTCAATCATGTTGGCTATGCTATGCCTCTAGGCCCCCTTATTATGAAGGAATTGCTCAGATCAGGACTTATAATACTACTTCAGATCATTCTCAATGCCTTTGGGGGGAAAACAGAAAGCTGACTCTGGTAGCAGTTTCAGGAAGTGGGCTTTGTTTAGGCCAGGCGCCTCAGGATAAAAGACACCTCTGTAATCAGACCCAGAACATCCAGCCTAACAAAAGTGGTCAGTATCTAGTGCCCCCCATAGACACAGTATGGGCTTGCAATACCGGTCTCACTCCTTGTGTATCTATGTCTGTTTTTAATAGTTCCAAAGATTTCTGCATTTTGGTTCAACTTATTCCTAGACTCCTGTATCATGATGATAGCTCCTTTTTAGACAAGTTTGATCACCGGGTCCGCTGGAAAAGAGAACCCGTTACCTTAACTCTGGCAGTACTTTTAGGATTGGGAGTAGCAGCAGGAGTAGGTACAGGGACCGCTGCCTTAATTCAGACCCCCCAATACTATGAAGAATTACGTACAGCTATGGATGTTGATCTTAGAACTATAGAACAGTCTATAACTAAATTAGAAGAATCTTTAACTTCCCTGTCTGAAGTAGTGCTGCAAAATAGGAGGGGATTAGACTTATTATTCCTTAAAGAAGGAGGACTTTGTGCTGCCCTAAAAGAAGAATGTTGTTTTTATGTTGACCATTCAGGAGTAATCAAAGATTCTATGGCCAAACTTAGAGAATGCCTAGATATATGTAAAAAAGAAAAAGAAAGCCAACAAGGATGTTTCGAAAGCTGGTTTAATAAGTCCCCTTGGCTCACCACTCTCCTCTCCACCATAGCAGGACCCTTAATTACACTTATGCTTTTGCTCACTTTTGGCCCCTGCATTCTCAATAAGTTAGTAGCTTTTATTAGAGAAAGAATAAATGCAGTACAGGTTATGGTACTAAGGCAACAATATCGGGTCCTCCAAGAGGCCGAAAACTCGCTCTAAGATTAGAGCTACTCACTAGAAGAAGGGGGGAATGAAAGAGGAAAATTACTGAACTCTTCCTGAACTCTTCAACTCAAAGTCCTCTTACCCCTCCCATCTGGAGATTGTTCCCGGAACACTCCTGAACTTCTCACCCCAGAGTACATTCCTGAACTCTTCACCCCAGAGTCCGACCCCCTCCCAAATGAAAACTGTTCCAAGAACATTTTTTAGATAAGGGTCTCCTGGAACAAACCCAGTCCAACCCCTCCCAACTGAGGACTGTGCCAGGAACATTTTTGAGATAAGGGTTTGAACAAACCTCAGAATGTTCCAATAAATCAAGTACATTGCCAAAATATAGGACACGACCCCTTGGTTACGTAAAGCCCCTTGGAAAGTCCCTTGGAAAAACCCTTGGCAGAACCCCTTAGTGACGCAAATTTGTACTTTCCCTGCCCTGCTCCCCCCTTGCCTTTCTCCTATATAAGCCTGTGAAAAATTTGGGCCGGTCGTCGATTCTCCTCTGCACCTTGCTTGGTGTATGAGTTTCGGCCCCAGAGCTCTGGTTCATGTGCTTGCTTGTTGCTGCTTTATAAAATCTTACTCTCTACATCTTAAGTTCGGTCTCAGTGTCTTCTTGGGTTCGCGGCTATCCCGAGACTTGAGTGAGGGTCTCCCTCTGGGGGTCTTTCAGTAGTAGAGCTGAGATCAGGGAAACCCATCGTTGAATTGTTTAAGCATACTTATAATCACTCTTTTGAATTCTTTGTTTGGAAATTCTTCCAGGTGATGTGTATGTATGGGATTAGTAATTTGTGGAACAGATCTATATCTTGGTTTCATATCTGGTTCTGGTTCTGTGTTAGAATTTCACATCTACAGTACATTGTTTGTTATGGTTCTTCTTTCTTCTTTTTCTTCCTTTGCTACTTCCCCATCCCATCATCCTTGTTCAATCTACCTTTCTTCTTAGCAGAGAGATTTCTAATGTACAGGAGAAGACTAAGGGAGAGTAATTTTCCTACTTGGGGCTGGTACAAAAAGTTCCAGAGAGGCATATGTTGGCCTAAGCTGGAGCAGTCAGGTAGCCTATTTGTTACAAAGGCTGTGTGGTCTGGGCTCCTGGAACAAAGTTCCTAGCGGTTTTAGATGGATCTAGTACATCAGGTTGGCCAGGAACTGGAGGATAGTTTCTGAATTGTGTACATCTAAGCAGGGGAAGACACGTCCTTTTCTGGAGGAGGCCCATGGATTGTGTTTGTTTACTAAGTTTCGGGGTGGGGTAGGCATGTCTAAGCATAGGAATCCAGCTTTCTTACTTGTTGGAGGCTCTGTTTGCTAGAATTCTGAAGCAAAATTCAAGGGATTCCTGGGAGCTGTAGGTGGGTCTGCTTTATATGCCCATGGGCCATCCTGAAGCTTATTTCCCCGGGGGGTATAAGTGGGTCTCCCCAAAAGAGAATTTTCACTCTTCTATTCCAATGAAAGTATTTATAATTATAAATCTTCTTTTAAAACTGCAAACTGCTTTAAACATTTTTAGCTAAAACTTATATTGAGAGAGACAGACAGACAGAGAGAGAGAAAAAAAGAGACCCTATGAAATTTGCAAACATCTTTGAAAGGTAGCTATGCTCACCATCACATCATCAAAGCCCCATTCATCTTTACAAAGAATATGCTAACTAATAACGAGGAGAGAAATATCAGAATTAAAAGACACCATGGATCAAATGGGCTTAACAGAATTTCACAGAGCACAGAGTACTCATTCTTCTCATAGCACGTGGAGGTTTTCTAGAATAGATCACATTGCTGCTCATAATATAAGCCTTAACAAGTACAAAAGAGTTAAAATGACTGCTTGTTTCTTATACGATTGTGGTGGGATAGGATGAGAAGTTAATAGCAAGAGAAACTGCACAATTACATGAAGATGGGAAAAGGGCCAATGATTCACTGAAAAAAAGCATGGAAGAATTTTAAAATTCCTAGAATAAAATGAAAACTAAGTCACAAATTATAAAAATCTTTTAGATACATTAAAAGCAGTTATACAGACAGGAATATGGTTTAGTGTATAAATTGTCTGCCTCTTTCTCTCTCCCTTCTGTCTATTCTCCCCCCCCCCTCTCTGTGTGCGCGCGTTTGTGTTTTCAAGGGTCAGTTGCTCAAAAGTGTTGCATTCACTTCAGGTGCATCCCTTTTCTGCGTATTTGTCTTTTCTGATCACTATCAATTTTAAAATCTTTTCACTATGCAGTTTCTCACTGCTTCCAGAAATCCCAAATTTGTACATTTTGGGGTGACTAATGTCTAAACAGGCATTGTATCCTGAGCATGTTGGGTGTTGGGGAAACAGGAGAACAGTGAAATCCACTAATGGAGTACTTGTCTCAATGTTTTCTAGTTTTACTTGGTGTTAACTATTCTACATGATTGATGAGACTGTCAAGAATGTCTCAAAAATATTTATTCTAAGAGTATAGATATATTTGAAATTGTGTGCTATAGGTCGATAACATTCAATCAGTTCTCAGCTCTGCAGTCTATAACTGTAAGACAAATTTTGAATAAAAGCAAAACATAGATTTTTAAAAGTAATATTATAAAGAGGACTGGAGCAGCTGGTGCAGCAGGAAGAAGCTGTCCACAAGGGGGCAGAGCATCTCCACTCCTGCAAACTCGAGAAGAGACTTTGCTTGCCTATTGAAAGAGCAGCCTGCAATCAGCAGCTCTCTGTTGAGACAGCTGAAGAAGCCTTAATGCTGTGGAGGCGAGCTGATCACAGAAGCATCTTGTCTGGCTGAAGGCCACAGTCCAGAGGGAAAGCAATGAATAGAGTGACTGGTCCTGTGTTCCTGTGCTTCTGGCTGCAGCTGAACTGTGAGTGAGAGCTTTTGGGGAACAACGTGTTTGTCAGTGTTCATTATCAGTCTGTGGAGCAGACTGGACTTCTCCAGAATGTCTGAAATCACTGTAAGAAGGAAAGCAATGTCTGGAGAATGGCAGCCTGATGGTCTTCTGCTGTTTCCTTTTGCACAGGTGTGAGCAGAGGCGAGCAGGTGGAGCAACGCCCTTCTCACCTGAGTGTCCGGGAGGGAGACAGCGCCGTTATCATCTGCACCTACATAGACCCTAACAGTTATTACTTCTTCTGGTACAAGCAAGAGCCGGGAGCAGGTCTTCAGTTGCTTATGAAGATTTTCTCAAGTACAGAAATAAATGAAGGACAAGGATTCACTGTCCTACTGAACAAGAAAGACAAACGACTCTCTCTGAACATCACAGCTGCCCATCCTGGGGACTCAGCCGCATACTTCTGCGCAGTCAGTGCACAGTGCTCCCCAGGCACATCCTGTCTGCACATAAACCTGAGACCAGGGCTGGAGACAGATGTGTTTTCCTCTGTTGAGACCAGGAGCTTCCTATATTTTATGCTTCATAGATAGATATTCTAAAGCATCTTGAAATCCTGTTTCTAAAACATACAATGAGTGCTACAGCATGGTCAATGATGTCTCTGTGAGAGTAACTAATTAGATGTCAAGACTCTAGAGTTGACTGCCAGGTGCCATTTAGATTGCCTCTCAGTGCAACTGGTAGAGAATACTCATAATGGAAAGATTCTTATTGTTTAATAATGGTGCTTAGTTTGTTTACTAGGATATTAATGCACAGTACAGAAGGTCATTAAAATAGAAAGCAATTTTTCTTTTTTTATTAGATATTTTCTTAATTTACATGTCAAATGTTATCCCCTTTCCTGGTTTCTCCTCCATAAACCCCCTGTCCCCTCCTCCCTTCCCCTGCTCAACAACCCACCTATTCCTGCTTCCTGGCCCTGGCATTCCCTACATTGTGGCTTAGAGGCTTCACAGGACCAAAGTCCTTTCCTCCCATTGATGACCGACTAGGCCATCCTTTGCTACATATGCAGCTAGAGCCATGAGTCCCACCATGTGTACTCTTTGGTTGATGGTTTAGTCCTTGGGAGCTCTGGGGATACTGGTTAGTTCATATTGTTGTTCCTCCTATGAGGCTGCAAACCCCTTCAGCTCCTTGGGTGCTTCCTCTAGCACCTTCATTGTGGACCTTGTGCTCCGCACAAAGGATGGCTATGAGCATCCATCTCTGTATTTTTCAGGCACTGGTGGAGCCTCTCAGGAGACATCTATAACAGGTTTCTGTCAGCTAGCACTTGTTGGCATCCACAATAGTGTACTGGGTTTGGTGACTGTAAATGGGATGGATCCCCAGGTGGGACAGTCTCTAGATGGTCTTTCCTTCAGTCTCTGCTCCACACTTTGTCTCTGTAACTCCTTCCATGGGTATTTTGTTCCCCCTTCTAAGAAGGATTGAAGTACTCACACTTTGGTCTTCCTTCTTAACCTTCATGTGGTTTGTGAATTATATCTAGGGTATTCCAAGCTTCTGGGCTAATATCCACCTATCAGTGAGTGCATATTATGTGTGTTCTTTTGTGAATGGGTTACCCGCTCAAGATGATATTTTCTAGTTCCATCCATTTGCCTAAGAATTTTATAAATTCATTGTTTTTAATAGCTGTGTAGTACTTTATTGTGTAAATGTACCACATTTTCTTTCTTAAGGCATTTTTTATTAGATATTTTCTTCATTTACATTTCAAATGCCCCATTCAAGCATGGGCAATTTTTACTCAAATATGTTCCTAGTTATATCCAGGTATGAGAGTAAAGAATTTAATCTTCCCCAAACCGTTTTAAGTTCCTGGACAATAGAGCAAAGTGTGTCTGTGAATTTCACAAGACTAAAAACAGAAGAAATGATAATGATGATGATGATGATAACAATGGTGATGATTTATAATGGATTTATTTATTTATTCACTTTGCATCCCAATATAGCTCCCCCTCTCAGAATACTCTCTCATACAAATTTTACCCCTAGACCCCTCTTACCTTCTCCTCTGAGAATGGTGAGCCTCTCTGAGTATAAACCCTCCCCAAACACCCTATGCATGCACATCAAGTCACTGCAGGACTAGATACATCCTCTCCTCCTGAGACCAGACAAGACAGCCTAGTTAGGGGAACATGATCCATAGGTAGGCAACAGATTCAGGGACAGCCACCACTCTAGGTGTTGGGGAACCTGCATGAAGACTAAGCTGCACTTCTGCTACCTATGCACAGGGGGCCTAGGTCCAACCTGTGTGTACTCTTTGGTTGATGCTTCAGTCTCTGAAATCCCCGACAAGGGTTCAGGTTAGTTGACTCTGTTGCCCTTTCTGTGGAGTTCCTGTGTTCATTGGGTCTCCCAGTCCTTCCCCCTAACTCTTCCACAAGACTCCCTGAGTTCCATCTGATGTTTGCTGTGGGTCTTTGTATTTGTTTCCATTGGCTGCTTGGTGGAGCCCCTCAGAGGACAGTTATACTAGGATCCTGTCTGCAAGCATAACAGTATCATTAGTAGCATCTGGGATTGTTTTTGCCCATGGGATGGGTCTCAATTTGGGGCTGTCATTGGTTGACCATTCCCTTTGTCTCTGTTCTATCTTTGTCCCTGAATATCTTGGAGGTAGGACAAATTTTGGTCAAAGTTTTTGTGGGTGGGTTGCTGTCCTTATTCCCCTCTGGGAGTCCTGCTTGGTTACAAGAAGTGGCCACTTCAGGATCCATATCCCCACTGCTAGGAGTCTCCACTGGAGTTACACACATAGACATCTTGCTCCCCTCCCAGTGCAGGTCTCTGCCACACCCTAGATATACCTCCCTTCTCTCTCCCCACACGCAATCGCCCATTCTGCCTCCTTTCACTCAGTGCCCTCTATCCATTCACCTTAAATTTATATTTTATTTCCTCTTCTGATAAAGATCAAATCATCCTCCTTGTTATTTTGGGTTCCTTGAGTCTGTGGATCATAGTAGGGTTACCCTGACCGTTATAGCTACTATCCAGGCAAAGTTTACACAGCATGCATTCCGTTTGGGGTCTGCGTAACCTCACTCAGAATGATGCTTTAGCTCCTTCCATTTGCCTGCAAACTTTGCGATGCCCTTGATTTTAATAGCTGAGTAGTATTCCATTGTTTAAATGGACCACATTTTCTTTATCTACTCTTCAGTTGAGGGACATCTAGGTTGTTTCCAGTTTCTGGGTATTACAAATAAAGCTGCTTGAACACAGTTGAGCAAGTGTCCTTGTGGGATGATGGAGAATCTTTTGTGTTTATGCCCAGGAGTGGTATAGCTGGATCTTGAGGTAGAACTATTCCCGGTTTTGTTTTGTTTTGTTTTGTTTTGTTTTGTTTTGTTTTGTTTTGTTTTTCTGAGAAAGAGCCACATTGATTTGCAGAGTGTTTTTTTTTTTTTTACAAGTTTCCACTCCATTTAGCAATGGAGGAGTGTTTCCTTCGCTCCACATTCTCCACAGCATGTGCCATTCCTTGAGTTTTTGATCTTAGCCATTCTTATGGGTCTAGGGTGGAATTTCAAGGTCATTTTGATTGGCAAGAGATTTCTCTGTTGAGAATTCTCTGTTTAGCTCTGTACTTCTCTCTCTTCTCTTTTTTATACTTTGTTGCTTTAGTTTATTTCTGAGAATGTAATTTAATTACAGCATTCCTTCCTTTCCTCTGCTTCCCACAAACCCTCTCATAAGCCCCTCCCTATTCTCCTTTCAACCCATGGCCTGTTGTCATTAATTGTTATTGCAGAACTATATTTCTTGATGAGTTAAGGCAATGCTTTCTCATGATAGTTTACTTTAGCTCTAGCCTACATGATTAGTATGCAGTATTTTCATTGCTGCTCAGCTCTAAATGTTTCTTTTTTTTAATTAGGTATTTTCTTCATTTACATTTCAAATGCTATCCCAAAAGTCCCCCAGACCCTCACCCCACCCACTCCCCTACCCACCCACTCCCACTTCTTGGCCCTGGCGATCCCCTGTACTGAGGCAAATCTTTTTTGGGGGGCGAGGGTTTGGAGACAGGGTTTCTCTGTATAGCCCTGGCTGTCCTGGAACTCACTTTGTACACCAGGTTGGCCTCGAACTCAGAAATCTGCCTGCCTCTGCCTCCCGAGTGCTGGGATTAAAGGCGTGGACCACCACACCCGGCTCTAAATGTTTCTTAATTTCCGGCGTGAATTCCTCTATATCCCGTGGGTCCCTCAATAGATTTTTTTTTAATATTTTTTTATTTACATTTCAAATGTTATCCCCTTTCCTAGTTTCCACTCCAAAAATCCCCTATCCCTTCCCCACTGCCCCTGCTCCTCAAACCACCGACTCCTGCTTCCTGGCCTCGGCATTCCCCTATACTGGGGCATAGAACAGTCACAGAACCAAGGGCCTATCCTCCCATTGATGACCGCCAAGGCCATCCTCTGCTACATATTCAGCTAGAGCCATGAGTCCCACCATGTATTTTCTTTGATTGGTGGTTTAGTCCCAGGGAGCTCTGGGGGTACTGGTTAATTCATATTGTTTTTCCTCCTAAGGGGCTGCAAACCCCTTCAGCTCCTCAGGTCCTTTCTCTAGCTCCTTCATTGGGGGACCCTATGCTTCATCCAATAGATGACTGTGAGTATCCACTTCTGTATTTGTCAGGCACTGGCATAGCCTCTCAGGAGACAGCTTTATCAGGCTTGTTCTTCTTTTATAATTGGGTTATTGGTGTTGGTATCTACCTTCTTGAGTCCCTTATATAATTTAGATATTAATCCTTTGTTAGATGACAGGTTGGTGAAGATCTTTTTCCAATATGTAGGCTGTTGTTTTGTCCTATTGAATGAGTCCTTTGACTTACTGAAGATTTTCAGTTTTATGAGGTCCCATTTATTAATTGTTGATCTTAGTGCCTGAGCCATTTGGTGGTGTGTTCAGGAAGTCATCTCTCGTTCCGATGAGTTCAAGCTTATTCTCCACTTTCTGTTCTATTAGATTTAGTATATCGGGTTTTATGTTGTGGTCTTAGGTCAATTTGGATTTGAGTTTTGTAGGAATTGTTTGCACTCTTCTACATGCTGACAGCCAGTTAGATCATCACTATTTGTTGAAGATGCTCTCTTTTTTCCATTGTATCAATTTGGCTTCTTTTTCAAAACTCAAGTGTCCATATGTATGTGCCTTTGTTTCTGGGTCTTCTATTTGATTCCGTTGATCAACCTGTCTGTTTCTATACCAAAACCATGTAACTTTTACTACTATTGCTGTGCAGTACAGCCTGAAGTCAGGGACAGTGAAAGCTCCAGAAGTTTGTGGTTTTTTTCAGGGTTGTTTTATCTATCCTGGTATTTTTGGGTTCTTTTATTTGTTTTTTTGTTTTTTGTTTTGTTTTTATATATGAAGTTGAGAATTGGGGAACACATTTTGATGTTCCTGTGTGAAACTATGATGATACCTTTATTGTATTCAATACATAAAACCTAAGTCTAAATGGATCCTAGATTAAAAATAAAATAACAAAGCTATAAACCACATATCAATAAACATGGTATAGATTCTTGTGAATGTTGTAGGCACATCTTTCTTAGATATTTTACGGGAGTGGGAAGGAAAAATGAAAACAGATAAAATGATCTTTATGGTTCAAAGTACATTATTAATAACATGAGAATGGCCCCACAATGGGAAAAAACTATTTACAATTCATTTATCTGATAGCACACCTCCAAACACAATTCATAAGCCTCTCCTCACCTTAGTGATAAACAGAGAAATAACCTAGGTTTAAAAATGAGCAAAAAGGTGCATAGATGGTCTTCTAAGAATTTTATGGAAATGCTTGATAAGCACATGAAAGAATGTTAAACACTGTGAGATTATAGAAAACACAAAACTCTAACAGTATATGACACAAGTGGTGGCTTGAATAGGTCCCCCCACCCCCATAGATTCCTGTGTTTGGTGACTGTCTGTACAGAGTGGCACTGTTGGTAGGCATGGCTTTACTGGAGGAAGTGTTGCCTTCTTAGTGCAAGTGTGATACTGTGGAGACAGGACTTTGAGGTCTTAAATACATCCAGTCTGGTTTTGCTGCCTGAGGATCAAGAGGCAGAACTTCAGGCTCCTTCAGCTCTGTGTCTGACTGAACATTACCAGGCTTCCCACCATGATGATAGTGGGATAAACTTGACCATTATCTGTAATATCCATTAACTGTAAGATACCCCAATTACATGTTTTACTTGATAACAGTTGCCTTGGCCATACTGTCTTTTCACAGCAATAAAACCCTAAGACAACATCACTCCCATGAAAACTGAAAATATAAAATAAAGATAATTGAACAAGTTTTGTCTAAAGCATGGAGAACTTGAAATCAGCATGCACTGTTCATGGGAAGGGAAAATATTGAAGCTACTTTGAAAAATAGTAATTAATTTCCTTGTAATATACCAAAGAGAAATGAAAGTGTGTATCACATAAGAAGTAGTATACAAGTGCTCATATCTGCATATCCATAACTTCACAAAGTAGAAATAACCCAGTGTTTGACAATAGATGACTGGAAAAATGTAGCCAACCCATGGAAAACAATGTCACAACAATGGAAAAAAATGACATACTGACTTTTGCTACAAAATGAAGTTTGAAATATACAAAAGCATGTGATAGGCACCAACTACAATAGACCACATAGGACAAATGTCTATTTCCACGTAATAGCTATTAACAAAACTCTATCATAGAATACACTTTGAATGACTGAGTTATGCAGTGTATGAATGGTCTTTCAATGGAATATTGACAATACAAAACTGTAACAAGCTGAAAAACATTAACTCTAAGAACAGGCATTTTGAAATAAAAACAAAGCTATACTGTCCAAGGCTATTGAGACTGCCCATTTAGATTCTGTGATCTGAAATGAAACACCCACTGCCTCCCGCCTGGAGCTTTTGACATACCAAAGCTTTTGTCCTTGCTGGAAGTCTGTCTTGATGCAGCAGTTTTTACATACTGTCCTGTTCTATGGGTGTAGTAAAATCTGACCAAAACCAAGTCGGAGAGTAAAAAGCTTATTTGGCTCACAGGTTACAGTCCATCATCAAGGGAACCCAAGGCAGGAAGTCAAGGAAGAACCCAGAGTCAGGATCTGAAACAGAACCGTGGAGGGGCGCTGCTAACTGACTTGATTCTCATGTTTCAGGAAGAATTGTTATTTTCACACAACACAAAACTACCAGAATGGGAGTTCCATTGCCCACAGTGAGCTTGGGACTTTCACATTGATCATTAGCCAAGAAAATGCTCCAGAGATTTGGCTAAATGCCAATTGATATGCATTTTTCCTGTCTAGGTTCCCTCTTTCTAGATGGCTATTGCTTGTGTCAAGTTGACCAAAACTACTACAAGTTGATGCGTTTACTTCTCAACACATAACCACTAGTAAAACCATAACCTTCCATTTCTTGTTTGTACCCAAAGATGTAATGCTAATGCTACAATGTAAAATATAGTATAACTTTAAAAGATCAAAGCTTATTTAAAATGTCTCTTTAAAAATCTGTTTTTCTGAGAGTGGAGCAGAGACTGAAGGAAAGGCCACCCAGAGACTACCCCACGTGGAGATCTATCCCATATGCAGACACCAAACCCAGACACTATTGCTGATGTCAACAAGTGCTTGCTGACTGGAGCCTGATATAGCAGTCTCCTGAGAGGCTATGCCAGAGCCTGACTAATACAGATGTGGATGCTTGTAGCCAACCATTGGACTGAGCCCAAGGACCCTAATGGAGGAGTTAGAGGAAGGACTGAAGGAGCTGAAGGGGATTGGAACACCATAGGAAGAACAACAATATCAACCAACAACCCTCTCCCCCCCAGAGCTCCCAAGGACTAAATCACCAACCAAAGAGTACACATGAAGGGACCCATGGCTCCAGCTGCATATGTAGCAGAGGAATGCCTTATTTAGCATAAGTGGGAAGGGAGGCCTTTTGTCCTGTGAAGGCTTGATGCCCCATTGTAGGGGAATGCTAGTGAGGTGAGGCAGGAGTGGGTGGGGGACTGGGGGAGCACCCTCATAGAAGCAGGAGGAGGGGGGTGGGCTAGAGGGGTTGCGGGGCGGAAACAGGAAAGTGGAAACATTTGAAATGTAAATAAATAAAATAACCAATAAAAATGTTTAAAAATTTTTTAAATCCATTTTCAATTGTGGGCTCCTTTAAAAATTTATATAATTTTTATATATTTATATATCATAATGTAAATATATCGCATCATATATAATATTATGATTATATTATTATATCTTATATGTCACATTATATATCATAATATATAATAAGTAATGACATTTTAATATAAATATATTATATATAATAACATTATATATGTTATATAGGGTAAAATTTTTCTAGGAATCCACAATTAAGAATCTATACTTTTAAAGAGACATTGGATATTTTAATTGAACTTTTTTTTTTTTTTTTTTTTTTTTTTGGTGTTTTGAGACAGAGTTTCTCTGTATAGCCTTGGCTGTCCTGGAACTCACTCTGTAGACCAGGCTGGCCTTGAACTCAGAAATTTGCCTGCCTCTGCCTCCCAAGTGCTGGGATTAAAGGTGTGCGCCCGACAGCATTAAACTTTTAAAGTTAAAATAATGTATAATATATATTTACCACATGGATTTTTTTCTGTGTGCTTGTGGTGCTGTGTGTCTACGTATGTATGTATGTATGTATGTATGTATGTGTGTATGTATGTATGTTGTGTGTTTGATATGTATGTTAGTATTTGTGTGTGCATGTGAAGTGTTTGTGCCTGTGTGGTGTTGTTGATGTGTATGGCAAATATTCAATAGGTGTCAGTGCTATGTATGGTGTGTGTGTGTATCTAATGTGTGTCTGTGGTGTGTACAGTGTATGTGTATGTTCATCTGTGTGACTGAGGGCATTCATGTGCCTTGGTGCATATAAGTTGGTCAGAGGACAACCTGAGGTCATCACATTCTACCTTGTTTGAGACAGGGTCCGTCTTCAGCACTCCAGGTTAGCTGCTCCCAAGTGCTTCCTGGGAGTCCATTCTGTCCTTACCACCCATCTTGCTTTGGAAACAGTGGTTCTCAACCTTCCCAATGCTGCTGCAGTTCCTATGTTGGGGTGACCTTCAACTGTAAAATCATTTTCATTACTACTATATAACCCGAGTTTTGCTGCTGTTATGAATGGTGATGTAAATATCTGAAGTTTCTGAAAGTCTTCGGAGACTCCTATGAGAGGGTCCTCTGATCCACCGAACGGTCTTCACCCTTGGACTTAGAAGTGCTACTCTAAAAGAAATGAAACTGTGGACTTATGCTGCCCTGTCCAGCCTTGCACAGCTCTGGAAATCTGACCATAGGCCTTCCTATTTGAGTGCCAAGTGCTTTTAAGTACTGAGCCATCTCCTAGCTGACTTATTAACGTTCTTAAATAAGAATCTGAGGTTAGTAATTCAAGTGGTTTTCTGATGTTCTTCAGCTATGGGAGCTGAATTCTGTCATCATAGAGAGTAGAGAGTCCTGCTGTATAATAGCACTGACAAGAAAGCTGTGCTGCTCTGGGCAATATGGTGCCCTTGGATTTTACACACGCTGGACTCAATAAATTGACACAGTAAATTGAAAGCCAGCATGAGTTTCTGGTCTTTGTTTTTGCTGTGCTTCTTTCTTTGTGACCAACCTTCAACATGACTCTAACTCCTTCCATCTTCTGGAAGTACTTGTAAGTCTGAATTCATAGAGGATTGTCACTCTTATAACACTTGTGGATTTGGCTTTATTTTTTTATATACTGTTGTTCTTTAAGTTATGGGGGAATTTGAAAGAAACACACACACACACACACACACCCTCTACAGTCTCATTCATAGGCTAAACATTCACAGATTGCTAGCATAGATAACCCTTGCCAGGAAAGACAATCCCTTCGGGAAGGAACAGATGAGAGAAGACCCCATCTTCCTTCTTCTTCCTGAGAGCAAAGAAATACACACTGTGACTTAATCAATGCATTCCAATGGCCCAGAAAGCTAAAGTGTCTAATCACCAGTTTCTTTACTGGAGGACAGTATTGTCACCAGCCATGGAAGTCTCTATGTTGTTTCTCTAGTAAGAAGACCTTCTCATCTGGAGTCCCAACTTGTCAAAGAGAGCAGAGGCAATCTAATTTTGTGCATTTTCCTGTTGCCTCTGCAACATGCTGCAGAGCATCTACCAATGGCAATATCTCTGTCATATAGCATCACCACCATGGCTGTGGTGGTCATTCACACTCAGCCTAAGACAATTGCATCTGAAGTCTGGGGTACACTGCATAACCTGGTTTCCTAGGGAGTATTAACAAGCCATTCACTTTCACTAAATGCTAAAACCAATATATACTAAATTAGGAAAAGATACAATGTGCTTTGTGGGAGTTTTACTTTGTAAAACAGGAGCATTGCAGGAGGCAGGCTGTGGACCCTCAAGAGGTTTGGTTCCTCCTATGGCCTCCAGAGGTCGCTGCTGCACTCACTAGTTTTCATTCTTCCTTTGAAGATCTCCACCTGCTCACATCTCATCCTTCTTGCACCTGGCTGAATATTTAGCAAAGGCAAGTGACAAGAATCAGATATTCAAAACCTTCCAGGCTCGTGTATGCAGGGTCAGTTTTTATGTGAGCGGGAGATTTCTCCAGCAGACTCTTCGCTACATCTGCTTTCAAGCTCTTGCTTTCCTCAGCTGCTTTCCTGCCTGTCCTGTTCCAAAGTTTCTCCACAACAGAACTGCAGCCTTCCCAAGGCTCAGCCATGCTCCTGGTGCTCCTCCCAGTGCTGGGGATACACTTTCTCCTGAGTGAGTACAGCTTTGTTGTGGTCTCTGTATCCCTGGATTCTGACGGTCCTCAGTGAAGTCTGCACTACAGTTCCTGACCTAATATTCCTTTCCAGGAGATGCCCAAGCTCAGTCAGTGACTCAGCCTGATGCTCGTGTCACTGTCTCTCAAGGAGCCTCTCTGCAGCTGAGATGCAACTATTCCTACTCTGCGATACCTTATCTGTTCTGGTATGTCCAGTACCGGCGGCAGGGGCTGAAGCTGCTCCTCAAGTACTATTCCGGAGACCCAGTGGTTCAAGGAGTGAATGGTTTTGAGGCTGAGTTCAGCAAGAGCAACTCTTCCTTCCACCTGCGGAAAGCCTCTGTGCACTGGAGCGACTCGGCTGTGTACTTCTGTGCTCTGAGAGCACAGTGTGTGGGGCTCTAGGGGGAGCCGAACAAAAACACCGATGGCTGTGGGTGCTCAGACTCAAGATCTCTCCTTGTGGTCTCTGTGGCGTCTCTTGACTTGGCGAGGAGAAAGGGCAAGTTGCGCAGTATGCGCTGCCTTTGCGCAGCTCATTTCCAGCTGAAATGTCCACTATCTGACTTCGTCTTTGAAGCTCTTTGCATATTTTTCAAAATTATATAATGCTCATAATTCTTTAGGATGGACGACACTGTCATTTTTCCACAAGAACCATTTCCTGAGTGGGCATTGCTTAGCTAGTGACTACACTAAGCAGCTCTTTGTGTCTGTGAGGAAAGACCAGAAGCTTTCATTTGTCATTTCATGTTTCAGAAAGTGAAAGGTGCGCTCGCTCTTCAGCTTTTGTCCTGAAGTTTGCCTTCACTGCTGTCTTTCATGCTGATTTTCCTATGCATTCTTCTTCTGGTGCTAATTACACTGATCAGAATTGGTCACAATAATTAAGTACATACATTTAGGAAAGAATTTGATATATTATTAGGTGATATAGAAGTTTACCAGAAACAGGAAAGCTTAGAGATTTGTCATAATTATGTCATTTGTAGTAGCCATTAAAAATAAAACAGGAGAATAAGGAATTCAAGCTCATTGGTATTTTTTCCAAAGAACTCTTCATGGTTATAAGTACAGTATCCTATTTTTGTTGCCATCTTAAATTCGTCAAATCTACATGAGAATTTGTAGCATGATTCCTTCTGCAACTTTTATTAGTATGCATTGCTTCCCCCTTTCCTTCCATGATTTTACTACAGTAGTGTTAAACATAGATTCTTTTATCTGATATTGTCATGTCCTGCTGAAATAGAGGCAAGCGTCACAGTGGACATTAGTGCTCACTGGCTCCCAGGTGGGATTTTAGTTTCTTCTTCCTCTATTTGAGACAAGGTAGAAGAAGATATTTTACCTCTGTTCATTCCGTATAGGAGGATGAATACTCAGAACAAGAAGAGAAAGGAAGGGAGAATTTTCTAGCTGCTGCTTGGCTCAGAAATGGAAGTAGGTAGACACCATGGACCCATGAGCACCTGAGTATGGTTTGCAGCACACACATAAAAAGCTGGGTGTGGTGGCCGTGCTGGGAGGTGAGGACAGGTGGATCCCTACAGCCTGCCATCCACCCAGCCTAGCCTAACCATGAACTGCAGGTATCAGTGAGAGACCCTGTATTCAACAAGCAAGGCAGGTAGCTTCAGAAAAATGACATCCAAGATTGACTTATGGCCTTCATATGCATATGCACATATGTGCACTTAAACACAAACACACACACACACACACACTTACACATGTGCTTGTACATGCCACCACACACTTGTACCCACACACCATGAGCACATTCACATATACATACCACATATATTTTTTAACATTGAACAGAAACACACTCTCAGCTAGATCTCCCAGGACTTCTGTAACCTGATCCCCCAACCCCCAGAAATCAGTGTGGGGGGCATCTCTAGGAGGTGCCAGAGACATGAGACGGGGGTGGGGGTCCAGGGAGTCTATGCAGTGACTCTAGTTGAGATTCCTAGTAGTGGGTGATATGGAGCCTGATGTGGCTACCTCCTGTAGCCATGCAGGACTCCCAGTGAAGGGATAAGGACACCAACCCACCCACAAAACCTTCAACCCAAAATGTTTTCTTCCTACAAGAAGTGCAGGGACAAAGATGGAGCAGAGACTGAGGGAACAGCCAACAAGTGGCTCAACTTGAGACCCATCCCTTTGACAAGAACCAATCCCTGACACTATTAATCATACTTGTTGTTCTTGCAGACAGGAGCCTAACATAACTGTCTTCTAAGAGACTCCACACAGCAGCTGACCAAAACAGGTGCAGAGACCCACAGTCAAACATTAAACAGAGCTATGAAAGTCTTATGTAAGAGTTGGGGGGGGATTGAGGAACCCAGAGGGATAGAGACTCCACAGAAGAACAACAGAATAAATTAACCTGTACCCTTGGGGGCTGTCAGAAACTGAACCACCAACCAGAGAGCACAAGTGGACTGGACCTAGGTCCCCTGCACATACATAGCAGACGTATGGCTTGATCTTCATGCAAGTCCTCTGAGAACTGGAGCTGTGTCTTTTGTTGCCTGTCTGTGGATCCTGTTCTCTTAACTGAGCCGCCTTGTCTGGCCTCAGTGGGAGAGAATGTGCCTAGTCCTACAGTGACTTGAGGTGCTAGGGTAGGTTGGTACCCTGGGAGGGGGATCTCCCCTTCTAGTGGAGAAGGGTTGGGGGAGGGGAGGGGTGGTGTGAGGAGAGGAATGGAGGGTGAGTGAGCTGTGATTGGAATGTAAAGTGAATAAATACATTAATTAATGAACAAAAAATGAACAGAAGCACAACTTTTCTGAAGATTCTAATACCAAGTGATTTATCCTATATATTACTCTGGTAATCTCTTAGGTTTTTATATTATTTTAATTTAATTTAATTTTTTTACGAAATGAGAAGAACGTGGTATTTGTCTTGTCTTACATATTACTCTGTTACTCTCTCAGTGTGGATTTTCTTTATAATGAGATGAGGAGGCAGGGGTAGTGTAAACAATCGTAGGACACAGAACCTATATCAGCCCAGGAATGTTCACTGATAACTTTGCAGCGCACTCACCTGCTGCAGGCGGTAGGGTTTCCCATTCTTGCCTCTGCATGTCTGGCCTGGCTGAGAGCTTCAGGTCCCTGGAGTTCTATGGCAGAGCTTCCTGTGTTTCTCCATCTGCTCATCTGCATGCAGTTGATGTATCCACATGTTCTTCAAGACAACCCAATATAGGTTTGTTTGTTTGTTTTTTTTAAGAAATGCAATATAGGTGTTATTGTCTACTGCAATTTTTTTTTTTTTTTTTTTTTTGGTTTTTTGAGACAAAGTTTCTCTGTGTAGCCCTTTGCTGACCTGGAACTCACTCTATAGACCAGGCTGACCTCCAACTCAGAAATTCACCTGCCTCTGCCTCCCAAGTGCTGGAATTAAAGCCGTGCGCCACCAACGCCCGGCAAATTCTTAAAATCAAAATTAAAATTAAATAAAAAAATAAAATTAGAAAACTCTGTATTAATTGCGAAAAGCACCTTCCATTCTTTTATACTTTCATCAACAGCCCTCATATCTGGATCCCCTTCATCCCATGCTTTCACACTTGTAGATGATAATGCCCATTCTCTTTTTAAATCTGGTCTCCAATAGTATCTGTGTGATGCACAATTAACTTCACCCTGTGACAGCCGTCTGTCATCTGCTCCATTCCCTGGACTGACTCTTCTAGATTTTTTTTCTCATTTCTTCATTTTGAACTTGAATTTTCTCATTAACTTTTACTAAATTCGAGATTCCATCCCCATGTCGAAGTCTATAGTGCTGTTTTTTTTACTACATTGAAGAATATTCCATCATATATAGGTACCACAGTTTCATTAACCATTCATCAGTTTAAGGACATTTATGTTGTCTCCATTTCCTACCGTGAGTAGAACAGCAATGTACATAGTTAAGCAAGCTCTATGGAGTGGGACATATACCAAGAAGAGGCATAGCTGGGCTGTGTGGTAGATTGACCTTTAGTGTTTGAAGATTCTGCACACGTGTTTCCAGAGGAGTTGCATCCCAGTTGTTACTCCCCTGAGAATGAGTGCAGGGTCCTTTACTCCCTACACAGCCTCCCCAGCATTTATTGTGAGGCTTTTTATAGATTTTACATATTCTAACTGGTGTGAGATGAAATCTCAAAGTTGTTTTAATTTGCATTTTCCTAATTGCTAAGGCTGATGAGAAATTTTGAGGTGTTTTTCTTTAGCCATTTTAATTTCTCCTTTTGAGAACTCCATCTAGACAGTATTGTCTTCTGACCAACCTGCATTTCCTTCATCAGGAAGTGAAGGGCTGGTTTAATGAGGCTTGTGGAGATGGCCTGAAGTCACTATTGTTGGTGGTGTCAGTCCACTAGGGGGCACTGCAGGGTTCCTAAAATTACTTTTTCTTAAGTTGCTCTGAGGTTTGAAGAGCTGAAAAGAGACATAAGGACATAAGGCAATCCATTCCCAAAGCAAGAAGTACAAACGATGATGTGGAGTTCACCTGGATCTTTAGCTCTCAATCATTCTGCAGAAAACCATAGATATCTAGAGCCTGTTCACTGGATCCCAGGTGTCTATAAATCTATTTTAAGAATAACTCTCTGAACAGATAAAAACAAAATAGAACTACTGGGCCTTATGACAATGGACGCTCAAGAGAAAACATCTTTACTGTTTTTATTTCTTTTATATTTATGTCTAAAATTCCCCAAACTCAAAGACCATTCGTTTCACACACACACACACACACACACACACACACACACACACACTCTCTCTCTCTCTCTCAAGTGATTGGTTTTTCTACCAGCATTCTGTATTTATGTATTCCCCTTTCTCAAACATCCTCACCCCCTGCCCTGCCCCAAACTCCTTTATATTACGTGTTACATTAGAAACACAGTGTCCTGGGCTCTACATCAATGTCCTCCACTGTCCTGGAGCAATTGCAGTGCAGAGTCATGAGGTGGAGGTGGGCGGAGTTTCTTGTTCAGCTGAATGAGGAAACTGGGTGATTCAGACAGAACCTCTAGTCTATAAGCACAAGTGTGTCTGGGCACAAGACACCCTTCAGGGCTGGAGAGAAGACATCCCAGCGATTGGACAGGGGCCATGCAGAGGAACCTGGGAGCTGTGCTGGGGATTCTGTGGGTGCAGATTTGCTGTGAGTTGTGCTCAGCTAAGTTCCTATTAAGGATTCTCCAGAAATGTCAGTGGTGGAGAGGAAGAGAGCTCACGCAAAGCTCATGCGCATTCATCCTCACTGGGAGGGCTATTTGATCTGTGTGGATGAAAACCTCTCTGACTCTGGTTTGCTTTTCTGTTTCCAAGCAGGGGTGAGAGGAGATCAGGTGGAGCAGAGTCCTTCAGCCCTGAGCCTCCAGGAGGGAACCAGTTCTGCTCTGAGATGCAATTTTACTACCACCATGAGGGCTGTGCAGTGGTTCCGACAGAATTCCAGGGGCAGCCTCATCAGTCTGTTCTTCTTGGCTTCAGGAACAAAGGAGAATGGGAGACTAAAGTCAGCATTTGATTCTAAGGAGCGCTCCAGCACCCTGCACATCAGGGATGCCCAGCTGGAGGACTCAGGCACTTACTTCTGTGCTGCTGAGGCACAGTGCTCCCAGCAAGGCTGGAGCCTGGCCCCAAACTGCAACTGAGTGTGCAGCTCCAGCCCCCACCTTGCACAGCTGGGGCTTCATCAGATCTCTACCAGTTACAGAGAAGATGTGAGAAAACATAAAAATACCATGGCAGTGCACAAGTACATTCTGGCTGACGAGACACCGACTTCTAGAATGTCAAGTGCTCAGAAACACCACCCCACATGACTAAAATATGCATGTCATAGGACATAAACTCTCTTACATATTCAAGAATCATTTGGGTCATTTTTTTAGAATTTGAAACTGAGAGCAACTGTTTTCATCCTTTGTTTAAAGAGCAACGAGACAGCACTTTTAGCTAATCTGCTCAATAGGAAGTTGATAAAATAATCAATTTAATATATCTAATAAGTTAAATTGTAGAAAGGCTAGAGAAATCTTATTATTAGATCAAGACATTATAGAAATGTCTTGATATTTCAAATATATAATACATTTAATTATGCAATTAAAACAAATAGTTCACATAATAATTATGAGCCAAAAGATACGTTACCAACTAGAGAGATACATTTGCTATTTATGTCACAATAATACTTGTAGCAGTTGATTCTACCAAATTTTTGTATGTAAAATTTCTCATTAAAACACTGCTTTCAAAAGAAAACACCGTGGAAACCACCTAAATATCATCCAATATGGGACTGGCTCTTTATATAATAATTAAATGTGAACCAAATAACTGTTCCTGCCCTCCCCCGACCCCCGTAAGGATTGGCAAGTTATTTTATTCCACAGATGAAAACTCTGGCTTGTCTTTGTCTCTGTGAGGGATTGGAAAGCAGCCATGCCATTTATTCATGCATGCATTGTCTGTCCGTTGCTGTTTTCACTTAGGAACAGCAGCTGAGTGGCTACAACTGTGAGTGGACTGACTGCCTTCCATTTTCATAGGTTAGTTGACCCCTTGTGATTCATCAGCCCCACCCCCAGTGTAACTACACTTCTTTAAAATATAGATTATCTGAGCTTCCCAGACAGTAATAAGTCATCCCCAAGTGTCAGTGAGATTTATGTGAACATGGCTAGAAGTGGTGTCACTAGAGTGACAACATTTGGCTGAGAATTATTGATTCAGTCTTTTCAGAAAGTTTCCAAACAGCAACCATCCTAATTCTTGCTTCTTGGTAGGGTACAGCCATGGAGTCAGGTGACATTGGAAAGTGGCAATTACAGACAGGTTACTCTGAAAAGGCCTCCTAACTGATCTTGATAGAGCTTCTTCCTAATCCCATTCCAGTTTAATCCTGATTTGAAAGCGTTTGTTAAGTAAACAAATGATCTTGAGAACTACAGATAGCAGTTTTAGAGGTTTATTTATTTTTTAGACAAGACAAACAATATAGGTTTTTTTTTTTAAAAAAAGAAATGCAATATAAATGTTATTGTCTGCTGCAAATTCTTAATATCAAAATTAAAAATTAAATAACAAAAGCAAAATTAGAAAACTCTGTATTAATTGCAAAAAGCACTTTCCATTCTTTTATATTTTCATCAACAGCCATCATGTCTGGATCCCCTTCATCCCATGCTTTCACACATGTAGATGATAATACCCATTCTCTTTTTAAATCTGGTCTCCAATAGTATCTGTGTGATGCACAATTAACTTCACCCTGTGACAGCCGTCTGTCATCTGCTCCATTCCCTGGACTGACTCTTCTAGATTTTTTTCTCATTTCTTCATTTTGAACTTGAATTTTCTCATTAACTTTTACTAAGTTCTCAATTCCATCCCCATGTCGAACACGTTCACAGTACGCTTTAGACATCTGGGATTGGCTGCCCCTGCCTTCTCCACTGACTGATCAAAATGATGACTTTTGTGAATCTGTTGGTTTCTGGCCATCAGCAATGTCCTTAGTAAGCTGTTCATTCTTCCTAATTGATGTTTTCGTTCTCTGCATCCTCATTTCAAAAAAAAATCAGTTTCATTAACTTTCTTCTCTTTATCTGACTCTTGTTTTCACATTCTTTAATTCTCTAAATTTTTATTCCAGTTGATTTCAAGCTGGTGGATTTTATCATACAAAAACACGGTATCCTGTCCCCTGCAGACTACTGAACCAAATGCAGTTTCATTACTTTTTTTTTCAGTTGATTTTCAAATTTTGCTTGCCCTTCTCCAGTCTTTTCAACTTCTCCGAAGCCAGGGCTGCCTCTTGAACTGTCACTTTCATTAATGACTGAGCAAGGCTGAATAGATTATCATCTTTGCCCCGTTTTCATCGTTTAGTTCATTTATTTCTACCTTTGATGAAAAAGAATGATAAATTATCTGACAACTCTTCTTGAAGTGGCAGATCATCTAGATCAATTCTGATTAGTTATTTCTGGTTTAATATAGACAGAATCTTGAATTCTTCCACTGTCTTTTCTCTCCTAAACCAAGCCTTCCAACCAAGGGCATTCGCTCATCCACAGCAACTGTCACTCCTCAGGGTTCATCCATGGTTCAGCCTCTCTCTTGCTAGAGCCTTCCTCACACACTTTTCCCACCAACACTTCCTGCAGAAGCCAAAGAATGTTGGCTTCTAGATAACACCACACTCTGCCTCGCTGTTTTTATATAAGTTACAACCACTTTTCAGTATGTAAGCTAATTTTACCTCAGTATAAACCCTATTGTGTTTTATAACAATATAAGCCCACTTCTCTGTATCTAGAGAGAGAAACAATTTTCTGTTTTATATCAAGTCTCACAAACTTAGTCACTACCTATGTTGAGAATTTGTGCCTTCAGTTACCCCTGGAAAGTGGATACTTAACTCCAGACAGCCATCAAGATGAGGCCGTCAGTGTGACTTTTGCTTCATATATTATTAAACCACCTACCATTCTCAGGTTCTTCAAGTTGCAGGGAGTGTGTGTTTCTTACAAGAAAAGTGTGTTAGATTTAATGATAAACCCAGATCCTCATTAAGGATCGTCATGTTTATCTCTGCCCCAGCTATCCTGTCCACCACCTTATCATACTATATATGATCACAGCAGTTAGCAAAGTTTAGTTTTATTTTATTTTATTTGGCTAGAAATTTCACCTCCCCGTGACCCAATATCAATCCATGTATCATGGGAGGTATGGAAACCCAGATAGGATCATATCTAACTTTCAGGAACCACTCAAGGAAATGTAGACTTCAGGTTTCCATATGACCTCTTAGCTTTAGCTATCTCTCTCCATATCCTCTCCCTTACCATCTTTTACCTCCTCTTTTCTGTTTAACCTTCCTGTTTCACCACCACCTGCCCTGTCTCTTTTACTATTTATTCCATTTTTCACCTTTTCAGGATTCCATCCTTCTCCCCTAGCTCCAGATTTATTCCTAACTTCTGTAGACTTCAGCTGAGGCCTCAGAACAGCCTGTGTATGCTCCTGGTTAGTGGTTCCTTTTCTGGGAGCTCCTTGGAGTCTGGGTTAGTTGAGACTGCTGGTCTTCCTGTTGGGTTGCTCTCCCTTTCAGCTTCTCTGTCCTTCCTCTAATTCAACCAAAGGGGTCCCCGACTTCAGTTCAATGGCTGGGTGTAAGTATCTGCTTCTGTCTCGGGTATTGGTAGGGCCTCTCAGAGGACAGCCATACCAGGCTCTGGTCTATAACCACTTCATAGCATAGTAGTGATGGGCCTTGGTGACCCAACCCCGTGAGATGGATCCCAAGTTGGGCCAGTCATTGAACCTCCTTTCCTTCAGTCTTCTCCATTTTTGTCCCTGCAGTTCTTTTAGACTGGAGCAATTCTGGGTCAGGAATTTTGACTGTGGGTTAGTAGCCCTGTCCCTCCACTTGAGACCCTGTCTATCTACTGAGGGATGGACTCTTTGAGTTCCCTTTCCCCAATGTTGGACATTTTGGCTAAGGTCACCCACAGAGAGTGTCTTACCTCCTTGGTCTCTGGTACTTTCTAGAGGGTCCCCCTACCTCTCACTCCCTGAGGCTGCTTTATTTCCATACATTCTCTTGGCCCTCTAAGCTTCTCTCCTGTCCCCTCCCCCCAGATCTGATCCTGTTCCCCTCCTCCTCCCTCCCTCCCTCTGCCTCTTGTGATGATTTCCTTCCCCCTTCTAAGTGCATTTGAAACCTCCTCTGCTTGTTTCACTTCTTATGGTCTGTCGGTTGTATCCTAAGTATTCTGTACTTTTTGGCTAATATCCATTTATCAGTGAGTAGATACCATGCATGTCCTTTTGGGTCTGAGTTACCTCACTCAGGATGATATTATTTTCTAGTTACATCCATTTGCCTGCAAAATTCATGATGTCCTCATTTTTGATAGCTGATGAGTATTCCAATGTGTTAATGAACCACATTTTCTGCATCCATTCTTTGTTTGAGGGACATCTGAGTTGTTTCCAGCTTCTGGCTATTATATATAAGGCTACTATGAACATGGTGGAGCACGTGTCCTTGTGGTGTAGCGTCTTTTGGATATATGCCCGTTAGTGGTATAGCTGGGTCTACAGATAGAACTATTTCCAGTTTTCTGAGAAACCACCAGATTGATTTCAAAGAAACAAAAATTCCAAAATCATCACTAGAGAACAGCAATAAACATCGCTGAGCAAGTGCCTCTGTAGTATGGGATAGAGTCCTCTGAGTCCCAATACAGTATATTCAGTAAAGCTAAATGTTGAGGTAGCACTATTCCCATTTTCCTAAAGAAACACCACACTTATTTCCATAGTGGCTATTAAAGTTTGCATTCTTATAGCAATTGATGAGTGTTCCTCTTATACTATATCTTTACCAGAATAAGATGCCATTTGTCTTATTGATTTTGGCCATTCTGAAGGGTTAAAGATGAAATCTCATAGTTTAAGTTGCATCATCCAGATAACTAAGGATATTGGACATTGCTTTCAGTGTTTCTCAACCATTTATGTTTCATCTTTCAAGAACTCTCTGTTTACATTTGTACCTATTTTTAATTGTTTTATTTCTTTTCTTGATGTTTACAGTCTCTTTAGTTCTTTATACATTTTGGATATTAGCCCTATATCAGATGCATAACTCGTAACAATATGTCCCATTTCTAAAATAACTACTCTGTTCAAATGATGGTGACTTTTGCCAAGACATAAACATTTCAGTTTTATGAAGATCCACTTATCAATTATTCTTTTAGTGATTATGCTATTGGTTGGTGTCCTGCTCAGAAAGTCTTTTCCTGTGCCAATTAGTTCAAGATTATTCTACATTTTCCTTATTCTAGATTCAGAGTATTTGAATGTATGTTGAGGTCCTTGATCCACTTGGACTTGAGTTTTATACGGGGTAATACAAATTATTCTATGCATGTTCTTTTACATGTTACCATTCAATCTGAGCAGCACCATTCATTGAAGGTGGTGTCTTTTTGCTGCTGTGTGTTTCCAGCTTCTTTATCAAATGAGGGGTTCATAGGTATGTGGACTCATGTCTGGGTACTCAATACTGATTAGCATGTCTATTTTGCATGCATATCTGATGCTGTTCTTTAAACTCTGCTGTGTAACTTGAAATCCGGGGTGATGGTGCCTCCAGAGTTCTTTTATTACTAATGGTTGTCTGAGCTATCCCAAGTTTCAGTGATCCCATGTGAATCAGAAATAGTTTGGGTTTTGTTTTTCTTTTTAATTGCTGTGAAAAATTGATTTGGAAATTTAAGAGTTTGTACTGGGTCTTTACATTGCTTTTGGTAGGAAGGCTACTTTCATTATATTAATTTTACCAGTCCATGAGCATGAGAGGACTTTTCATTGTCTGACATCTTCTATTTCTTTCTTTTTGTTTTAAAACTTTTATTATACAAGATTTTTTACTTGCATGGTTAAGGTTTTTCAAAGACATTGTATTATTTTTGAAGCTATTTTGATAGGTGCTATTTCCATGATTTCTTTCTCAGTGTGTTTATCATTACAATATAGAAAGTCTACTGAATTTTGCATGTTAATTTTTTTATTCTGCTACTTTGCTGAAAGTGTTTTCAGCTCTAGGAGTTTCCAGTGGAGTCTTTAACAGATAAAATTGTATCATCTTCAAATAAAGATACTTTGACTTCTTCCTTTCCTATTTGTATCACTTCATCATGGTGGATGTGTTTTTATGATGTGTCTTGTATTCAGTTTGCAGTCTTTAAAGAATTTTTGCATCTATGTTGATAACAGATACTGGCCTGTAATTTTCTTTCTCTGTTGGAACTTCGTGTGGTTTAGATATCAGGGCAGTTGTGTATCATAAAAAGAATAGACAATGGTCCCTATTTCTATTTTGTGGAATGATTTGAAGTTGGGGTAGTAATGATTCATTCAGCTTCCATGAAATTGCAATATTTTGTATTGTCTTTGATATTTATATATCCTGTTTTTAATCTGATCTCTTAGTCTTTGTCTTTCTTTTTGAAAATTGAGACAATTAATATTGAAAGTTATCAATGAGCAGTGTTCATAACTCCTGTTATTTTGTTGCTGTGGTGTGTGTTTCTCCCACTCTTATGATTTGCTGACTGGGATTATTTATTCCTTGTGCTTTCTTGGGTGTAGCTTTCCTTTCAGATTTTCCTCTATGTTCTTCTATAGAGCTGGATTGGTAGATGGTCATTGCTTAAATTTGCCTTTTATCATGGAATGGTTTTGCTTCTTCATCAATTGATAGTTTCACTGGTTTTGTTAGTATGGAATAGCATCTTTCTCTCAACATTTGTATAACATCTGTCCAGATTCTTCTGGCTTTTGTAGTTTCCATTGAGTTATTAGTCATTATTATAATATGTCTGATTTATGTCTTACTGCCCTTGCAGTTTTTAATATTCTTTCTTTGTTCTATTAGGTCATTGTTTTGATAATTATGTGTCATCAAATAATTTATTTTCTGGTTCAGTCTATTTGGTGTTTGTTGTATTTCTTGTATCTTGGTAGTTACCACCTTTTTAGGTTAGAGAAGTTTTCTTCTATGATTTTGTTGAGAATATTTTTCTGTGCCTTTGCCCTGAATTTCTTCTTCCTCCTAAATCTATATTATTTCTAAATTCAGTCTTTTCATGATGTCCCAGATTTACTGGATATTTTGTTCCATGATTTTTTATATTTAACATTTTTGTTGACTGTGGTCTCCATTTCTTGCACCTTGCCTTTAATGCCAGAGATTCCCTCTTCTGTGCCTTGTTCTGAGGCTTTGGTTTGACTTCTTAGATTTTTAATTTACATATTTTTCATTTTGTCTGTGCTTTTTCTAGTTATTCTATTTCTGCTTGCATGTCTTGAACTAATTTTTTTCATTTATTCAACTGTTTGTGTTTTCACAGACCTCATTAAGGGATTTATTCATACCCTCTTTAGAGTCCTTGGGAAAAATCATAATATCTATTTTGGTGTCTTTGTATTAGTGTTCAGCTATATTGCATTATTATGGTCTACTGGAGTAGGGTTCCTGGGTTCTGGTGAGGACATATTTTCTTGGCTATTAATGATTGTATATTTGTACTACTGTCTGGGCCTGGATTGATTTTGTTTCCAAGTATTGATATATGGTATTTTCTTTGTAAAGTGTATGTTTCCTTCCTTGTTTTCTGATGATTTCTGTGAATCTTGGTGAAGTGATTTTCTGGTATAAAGTGCTTCTATGGGCCAATGTGTGGCAGAAAGAATAGATGTGGGCTAGGAGAAAGGGCTGATAGACACTTCTGCTTATATTTATAGGTGGGATACATAAAGATTGAGAGTGTTGTGCAAAGAAAAGATCCTGCAACTAGGTTATGGTAAGGCAAAGAATTATATGGAAAGATGGGGGATTAAAGGGCTAGGAACCCAGTGTCTGAACTATAAGTTGTAGTGTCCAGTGAATGAAGTACAAAAATGGGAGTTGTAAGAAGGTTGTTAGCAGGCTGAGGATAAGAATGGAGAAATTGTAATAGAAGGCAGGAAGCATAGAGTGAATAATCTACTTGAGTCCCTGCTAATATGGTCACTGCAGGAAGGAAGGATGTGTATGCTTTGGATGGTAACAAGAATCAAAGGGGATGGACGAGAGTCATTTCGTAAAGGTTCACAGTAACTGTGGCACTGCATTATCTGTAAGGTTTGTTTTAGTCCCTAGGAACTGGAAGTAGAAAGAACAGGAGCCTGCAAGTGGTTTGCTGCAGGGCTGGGGTAAAACTGCAGAAATTTCAGTGTGGGACATGAAGATGAGTTAAGATGGACTACCTGATTTCTAGACAGCTGTGGTGGAGTGTCTTTATTGGCCTTTGAAACAAAGGAATGATGGTGAGGAGAGGCAATGTAGCAACGTGAATGCAGGAACAATGCGAGAAGAGTTCCCTGCAGGCTATGGGGTTGAGAGTAGTACCAGGAGAAATGATAGGGAGAGCAGTGAAGATGGTCCACCTGCTTCCCAAGCCTGCGTGAACACTGAGTTCCCAGATAGACAGTGTTTGTAGGTATTCACAGTTGACACGAAGGAAAGCAAATGGGCTAGAATGGGGGTGTTTGAGGAGGGTCCACAGGAAGGAGGAAAGCTGGGTTTATTGCAAGGTTTGGCAGATTCCACAGGGAATCCACACTTCCATTCTATCAGTAATTCAGCCTCCCAACACTGGATGCAGTAGGAGTGAGTGAAATGGATGGTGCCATCCTCAAGGTCAAATGACTTCTCAGAAGATTCCTAAGAGTAGCTCTGTGTATTTGTGATTCTAGCCAGACTTCTCTGGAAAGTGGGATGCAAGTACAAACACATCATATCTGTATTGTCAACAAGAATTCACCGAAATAGTACGAACATTATCCCAGGCCTGGAGGGCATTGGCAGTAATGGAGAGGAGAGATGAAGGGCCCTTACTAAAGAGAAGATAAGGAGTCAGCAAGGGGAGGGAGGGAGCCAAGCTTGATGGTCGGAGAAATCTCATAGCTGACTTGATAAGCCGCTAATAAAAAGAGACCTTAATTCTGTAACCTATTCTCCTGGCCAGTCCGTTTGTCAATTGTCTCTATTTTCCCAGCACCAATTATACCATTTGAGATAGTTCAGAGTAGATACCTGAAGAAGATTCCTAGAGCAATCTCATCTAGATATGTGCTTATCTGTGTATAATGATCTGCGGGGAATAGAGAAGACTTCCAAATAGTGGCTACATAAAGTTAATTTAGGATTTTCCTAAAATGACTTAGACATATATTTTCTTAGGAAAAGATATAAAATGAATCATAATGCAGAAAGTTCCCAATAATGCAACATGCAGAGACCAAAATGCAAAAGTTAGAGATAGAAGGACAGCGATTACAGCAAGCCATTCAGCTTTGCTGGGACTGTGTCAAGCAGGGGTGCTGGATTCATGGCTCTCATCACTTTTAGTGGAAATGGGTATGCCAGGTTTGATTAGTAAATACAGTTCTAGTGAGAAGAAATGTTAACACACCTATGAACATACAGCATATATACATTTATATATGAAAACATCACACATATGAAACATAATATTTACAATGTGTTATTTGCAAAGAACAAACAGCCTCACTGGTGTGTACCAAGACCATTCTTGAGCTCTCAATACTAAGACCCTATTGAGATGAATTATTAGTGTTTTGTGTGTCTGAGTCCCTCCTAGGTTCAGAGAGCGCTTAGCCTGAGGCCTCAGTAGTTAGGAATGCAACCACAAGGTGTCAGTAGATCTTAACTGCTGAGGAATGTGTAGAGAATTCACTTCCTTGTGTGCTGATTCTGAAGGCTTGTGACAGAAGCAAAGCCTGTTTCTCAGTGGCTGAGGTGACTCCAGAGGTAGAATTGTCACTGAGAAAGAACAACATCCTGAGAGTTATAGCTGACCTCCTAGTCACCACAGTCTCTACTGGATTTTAATTTAATTGGGCAGAGCAATGAAAACATATGCTCCTACATTATTCATGTTTCTCTGGCTGCAGCTGGATGGTGAGTTAATATCTAAAGGCCATAGAACAATCAGGGGGCATTTCTGAGACACCCAGGGGGAACTCTATTCAGGTTTATTTTAGTTACTCTAGAAAAAGAGACTCCTGGAAAGGGGTGACCTCACAGCCTTTCTCCTTTTTTCTTTCCATCTTTCTGCATAGGGATGAGCCAAGGCGAGCAGGTGGAGCAGCTTCCTCCCATCCTGAGAGTCCAGGAGGGATCCAGTGTGGGCATCAACTGCACTTATGAAAACAGTGTCTCCAACTACTTCCCTTGGTATAAGCAAGAACCTGGAGAGAATCCTAAGCTCATCATTGACATTCGTTCAAATATGGAAAGAAAGCAGACCCAAAGACTTATCTTAGTACTGGATAAGAAAGCCAAACGCTTCTCCCTGCACATCACAGACACCCAGCCGGGAGACTCAGCCATGTACTTCTGTGCTGCAAGTGCACACTGCTCCACGGGCACCTGCAGCCTGTCCTCAAACCTGCCATGGGGCCTGGAGCCTCATCTACATCCTGTGTCACAGGCCTTCCAGAGCAGCATTTGCCAGTTGTTAGTTCAAGGTGCCAACAAATATAGACATTAAAAATACAAAATAAGCTCTTCAACGAGGCGGCCGAGCAGCAGACGCCAACATGCAGATCTTCGTGAAGACCCTGATGGGCAAGACCATCACTCTTGAGGTCGAGCCCAGTGACACCATCGAGAATGTCAAGGCCAAGATCCAAGACAAGGAAGGCATCCCACCTAACCAGCAGAGGCTGATATTCGCGGGCAAACAGCTGGAGGATGGCCGCACCCTGTCCAACTACAAAATCCAGAAAGAGTCCACCTTGCACCGGTGCTGCGTCTGCGCGGTGGCATCATTGAGCTGTCCCTTCGTCAGCTTGCCCAGAAGTACAACTGTGACAAGATGATCTGCCGCAAGTGCTACGCACGCCTGCACCCTTGTTCAGTCAACTGCTGCACGAAGTGCGGCCATACCAACAACCTGCGCCCCAAGAAGAAGGTCAAATAAAGCTGGGGTCATACCTGACCTGTGACCCCGGGACCAAATAAAGTCCCCTTCCATCGACTGGAGCAGTAAAAAAAAAAAAAAAAAAAAAAAAAAAAAAAAAACAAAATAAGAATGTTAATTTCAAGTCACTCAAAACAATTTAGGACAATTTTCTCCATTAAAAATTTATTTTAAAAATTAAAATATAATTTTGTTGCAAGTAGTTACCATACTTTCCCCAGGACAGTGGTTGTACTACCAACCCACTCCTGACTCCCTTTTGTTTCACTTTGCTTAGCTGGATTGATGCCACCGGCGCTGATCTGGCTTCTCTTTCTTACCCACCTTTGCTCCGGCTTGGCTCTGGGATCGGCTGCCATCAGCCCCAGTCCTACCTTTCTCTCTATCCACCTTTGTTTGGGGAGTCGACCACTCCACCAGACCACTCCCAAGACCCTTGAAGCCTCGGATAAAGGACACACACTCAGTTTGTCACTTTACAGTTTGCCTTTCATGGCACAATTGCTGGGCACAGATACCTCCTGCCTGGAAATGTGAGCTCTTACCAAACCACCATCTCCATCTCTCCTTCCACCCCAAACTCCAATCAGCTCCTGCCAAACATCTCTGGTAACCTGGCAGCAGCAGAGCCACAGGCCATGGCTGCCCCAAGATTTTACATGATGGCTGTGAGCTTGTAGTCTCAAAGCATGACAGAAAAGCCCCTCTCCTTCCTTGTGTCTCCTTTTTTTCTCCTGGGATCCAGAATCTCACTTGTACCTGCCACCCAGTAATTGGCTCTCTGCCTTCTTTATTGACAAATCAAGAACCTATTAGGGAACTAGACCTTAGCATCAGAGCCTCTCCTTACATAATTTTATTAATTCCCCTTTCTCTTTCCTCCCTCCATCCTCCTATCTATTCCTTTCCTCATTCCCTCACAAACCCTTGTCTTTCCTTTATAACTATTAAGATTACATATATGTACAAATACAATCAGTTGTGTCTCATTAGCATTGGTTGTACGCATATGATTTTAGGGCTGAGTACCTACTATTAGATAGCTAATTAGGGAGATTATCCTCAGGGATAAATACTTCTCCCTCTCTCCCTTAATTGTTTGTAGTTATTTGACATGGATATCAAAGGGATACAAACATGAAACAAAATAAATCAGGTTATCAGATGATGTAGTATTATACAGAAGAGATTTCCAAGACCCTACCAGAAAAATTCTAGAAATTATCAATAAGTTCAGCAACATGGTAGGATACAAAATATACCTACAAACATCAGTAGTCTGTCTACATACCAACAGCAAACATGCTGATATTAAGGTCATGCACACATTCCCATTCACTATAGTTTCCAAAAACATATATGGGAATAAACCTAACTAAGGAAGTTAAATTCTTCTTCTTCAGAAAAAATGATAAATCTCCAAAGAAACAGGTAGAGGAAGACACTAGAAAAATGGAATATCCTCTTATGCTCATTGATCAATAGAATTAATATTGTGAAAATTACCATTGTACTAAAAGTTATTAAAAGATTCAGTGCAATCCCAACCAAAACCCCATACCAGTCTTCACAGAAATAGAAAACAAAACATCTAAAAATTTATATAGCAGCACTCAGAACACTGAATAAACAAGACCAAAAATGATAATGTCCAATGGCATATCATAGTTAAAATACTACATATACCCAGAGAAGAAATTGTATTGAAACTAAAGGAGAAAAAAATCACAGGTCTCAAACGAAAGAAAGCCTATCATAATAAGAGTTTACTTCAAAACGAAAATTGTAAAGCCTGAAGACCTTGGGGCAATGCATTCCAAATCTTAAAAGACTATAACAACCATCCTAAGATAACAATGTGAAGCAAAACTATCTGCCATGATTGATTGATGGAGGAAGAAAGATTATATATCCAACAAAGCAAACCTAAAGAAAATGTGAGAAGCATTAGTTGCGACCAAAGAGAGAAATGAGGATAGTAGAGAGGCTTTGGACAGAAATACAAAGCTTTAATTATGAAAACATACAATACCGCTGACAACACAGACAACTGCAAACATCAGCAACATGATGACCTCATCTAACGCACGCATTTCAGTAATAACTTTACATATCACTAGGCTCAGTTAGTCACTCAAAATGACTAAATGGATGAAGAGACAAAATCCATCTATCTGTGCCAGCAAGAGACACGTCTTAGTTTTAAAGATAGGCACTACCTTAGAGTAAAAGAATAGTCAAAAGAATTAGTCGAATGGGACATGGAAGCAAGCAGCCATTTCCATGCTAAAATCTGACAAAAGTAAAAACCCCTCTAGCAATACACAGACTCATGAAGATTAAATAACTCATTCCTAAACGATGAACGGGTGAAAGAAGAAATCAAGAAGCAAATAAAAGAATTCCTGGAGCTAAATAAAAATGAAAACATAATAAACAAAACCCTTTAGGACACATTGACAGCAATCCTATGAGAGAATTTTATGGCTCTAAGTACCTACATTCTTTTAAAAGAATTAAAGCACAAATAAACGGCTTAATGATGCAACTCCAAAATTGGGCAAGGGCAAGTAAAATCCAAAAACAAGAAATAGAAATAGACCAGAAATCACTGAAATAAAAACAAAGCAAACATATTTTTTTTAAAAAATCAATTAATCTAAAAGATGGTTCTTTGAGTAGAGTAAGAAGATTGGCAGATCTTTGGCCCAACTAAATAACAGAAAGAAAGAGACGACTCAAATTATCAGAATTAGAAGTGAACAGGAAATCAATACAACAGATACCAACGAAATTCAGAATAGTTTAAGGGGATATTTTTTAAATGTATAGCTGGAAAATATAAAAGAAATACATGAATTTCTAGATGCAGCCAAATGAACAAACTTAAACCAGAAGAAACCAACAACCTAAACAGACCCATAACAGATGAGGAATTTGAATAGTAATGAAAAGCCTCCAACCTTAAAAAAATTCCTGGAACAGATGTATTGATAGCAGAACTCTACTAGACATTCAAAGAAGATCTACAGACAGTTTCGTTTCAACAATTAAAGAAAAGAGAAAGAGGGGTATTCCCAAAGTCCTCCAAAGCCACTATAATCATGTCCAAACCAGGCAAAGATACAGCAACAAAAAATAAAACTATAAGTCAATATCCCTGATGAACATAGGCTCAAAAATACACAATAAAATACTTGTGAAGAGAATACAGAAATACATCTAAAAAGGTTATATACCAGGACCACAATGGCTTTATTCTTGAAATGCAGGAATAGTTTAAAAAAAAAAAAACAAGGCAATTAATGTAATATAGCACATAAATGGACTTAAAAGCAAAAATCACATGATCATCTCAATAGATTCAGAAAGGGCCTTTGACAAAATCCAACATGCCTTCTTCATACAAGTCCTAGAGAATGTAGGGCTAGAAGAAACATACCCCAACACAAAAGCTATAGAGGAGAAACACACAGCCAACACCATCCTAAATCAGCATCCTAAATCTCAACCTATGGGATGCTGCCTCTTCGGAATCAAACAACCTTTTCCCAGGGATCACTTAAAATCATCGGAAAACACAGATATTACATCATGATCCACAACAGTATCAACATTACAGTTATGGAGTACCAACGAAATCCTTTGATGATTTGATGACTGGTGGGTCAGCACAATGAGAAACTGTATTAAAGAGTTGCTACAGTGGGAAGGTTGGGAATTACTGTGATAAATAAAGAAAACCTTGAACCAATCCCACCAAAGTCAGAAATGAAGCAGGGGTGGCCACTGGCCCTATTCCTTTTCAACATTGTGCTTGAAGCACTAGTTGAAGCAGTAAGCCAAGAGAAGGAAATTAAAGGATACAAACAGGAAAAGAAGAAGTCAAAATATCCCTATCTGCAAATGATAGAATACTACAGAGATCTCCAACTCTTATTAGAAAGCTTCTAAAAATAATTTAAAAATTCAACAGCTATTAAAAACAATGACTTCATGAAATTCACAGGCAAATTGATGGAACTAGAAAATATCATCCTGAATGAGGTAACCCAGACACAAATGAACACACATGGAATGTACTCTCTGATAAGTGGATGTTAGCCCAAAAGCTCAGAATGACCACAATACAACTCACAGACCATATGAAGTTTAAGAAGAAGGAAGATCAAAGTGTGAATGCTTCAGTCCTACTTAGAAAGGGGAACAAAATAATCACAGGAGGTAGAGGGATGAAAGGATCTGGGAGGAAGAGAGGAGGGCGGGGAAGAAGTGGGGGCAGGATCAGGTATAGGAAGAGATAGGAGAGAAATACAGATGGTCAGGAAATTGAACAGAAAAATGTAGCAGTGGGAAATATGGAAGTAGGACTGGAAACTGCCAGACTTCAGGGAAGTGAGCGGTTCCTAGGACCCAACAGAGATGGCTGTAGCCAAATAGTCACTAAAGGGGAGATAGAACCTGTAGAGACCACTTCCAGTAGATAGGCATGGTCCCCAATTGAGGGATGGGGCCACCCACTCATCTCAAAAATTTTCACCCAGAATTGTTCCTATCTAAAGGAAATTCAGGAGCAAAAAATGAATAAGAGACTGAAGGAAAGGCAATTCCATCTGCAGACACCAAACCTAGACACTATTGCTAATGCCAAAAAGTGCTTGCTGACAGGAGCTTGGTATAGCTGTCCCCTTATAGGCTATGCCAGCACCTGACCAATACAGATGCAGATACTCACAGCCAACCATCTGACAGAGCCCACGGAACCAAATGGAAGAGTTATGGGAAGGACTGAAGAAGCTGAAGGGGATTGCAACTTCCAAGGAAGAACAACAATATCAACTAACTGGACCACCCAGGGCTCCCAGGGACTAAACCACCAACCAAAGAGTATGTACTCACTGATAAGTGGATATTAGCCCAAAAGCTCAGAATACCCAAGATACAGTTCACAGACCATATGAAGTTTAAGAAGAAGGAAGATCAAAGTGTGAGTGCTTCAGGATACATGGAGGGACCCATGGCTCCAGCTGCATATGTAGCACAGAACTGCTTTATCTGACATCAATGGTAGGGGAGGCCCTTGGTGCTGTGCAGGCTCTATACCCCAGTGTAGGGGAATGCCAGAGCCAGGAAGTGGGAGTGGGTGTGTTGGTGGGGGTGGGGGTGGGGAGAAGGGAAGAGGGGCTAGGAGGTTTTCGGAGGGGAAGTCAGGAAAGGGGGTAACATTTGAAATGTAAATAAAGAAAATATGTAAATAAAAAATAATACAATAGAAACACCACACCTCATTTTGAGTGTGTGTGTATATGTATAATAAACACTACACATTTCATATATATATTTATGTATATCAGATGAACCCTCTGGTGTAATTTGTATTAAATTGAAGAAGTAGATACAAGTATCTGTGAGAGCAGTTCAATTCAATGATAGATGCTCAAGCCAGAAGGTAACACCTATTTTACTCTCATCTCTAACATTATAACTAACAGAGTGCACGTATTATTTTGTCAATACTGTTAGAGATATTAAAACAATTCATTTTTGTTAAATAGGAATTAGAAAAAAGATATGAAGGATAGTGAGGAGGGGCACATGGGAGAGTTTGGAGGAAAGAAATGGAAGATATTGTGATTAAATAATAATTTCAAAAATATCAATAAAAAATAAAACCTAGGCTAGGGCAATCAGGGTGGTCGCTCAAGCTACAGCTTCTGTTTCCTATTCCCCCAGGGTACCGTGTACCCCTTCCCTAGAGAGGAAAGTCCATCATACATGGTCCACTTCTCCCACATGAGATAGAAACATGGCTTACTTCTCAAATGTATTTCTCTACTGAAATAGAGCGGTTGTAATTATCATGAGCTACTGGTATATCTCATGATGCTGGTTTTTCCTATAGAAGAAAAATTGTAAGTGGTGCATAAACGAAGTGGCCACAGATTTTGTTATTTGGATCTTGTCTTAGGACATAAAATAACCCATAATTAAATTGTCATTGTCATTGTCAATTAAAACAATGACCACGAATGACATCTAAACAATTATATGCAAACAGTTATGAACATGGTAACAATAAACTAGAAGAATTTCTATCATTATTACATTTAATCTCAGAATTTTCTTAGTAGAAGCAAGGAAAGAAATTTATATTTTAAATACATAGAGTGTAATGTAAACACCGAGAGAAGCTGAGTGCAGATGAAGGCAGAAAGTCAAGTCTGTTGTGTAGACTTAGCTCACTGAGCAAGCTGGTTTATGTTAGCAAGACATGTTTCAAGGGAGAAGGGGAACCTTTTCCAAAAATTTAGGTCACTCCATGGAATTCAATAACTTGTGTATCTTCACCTTTTCTGAAATTTAGGAATATTGAGTACTTTTTATAGAGTGTGGTGTCTCTCCTTTAATAAAAAATTCCATAAAATTGATATTCTCTTAGAAGAGAGAGAGAGAGAGAGAGAGAGAGAGAGAGAGAGAGAGAGAGAGAGAGAGAGAGAGAGAGAGAGAGAGAGAGAGAGAGAGAGAGAGAGAACAAACATGACAAACATGACCTTTGAAGTACAAGAGATCCCTCAACTCTAACCAAGCGTTCATTGCATGGGTCTTTTAGCAAATATTGCTACACTTAACTTGGTTTACTCTCTGGTCACTAGAGGGCGCAGTATCCCAACGCTATAGCATTTCCTCTACACATTCAAGTTTAGACTAATTGCTTCTCTCTGTGTTTTCCACATGCTAAGAATCATGAACACTGTCGAGATGGGTCTAAAGATGAACTCTTCTCCAGGCTTCATGACTGTGATGCTCCTCATATTCAGTAAGTAGAGTGACCTTAAACTTCTCACGTTTTTATGGCAGAAAAATGTTGAGCCCTAACTTCATCTAAGAGCTTGGTCTTTAATGACATTCATATCAGTTTTTGTTTTGTTTTGTTTTGTTTTTCTTCCCCAGCAAGGGTCCATGGAGACTCAGTGACTCAGACGAAAGGTCAAGTGGCCCTCTCAGAAGAGGATTTTCTTACTATACACTGCAACTACTCAGCCTCAGGGTACCCAACTCTGTTCTGGTATGTGCAGTATCCCGGAGAAGGTCCACAGGTCCTCTTTAGAGCCTCAAGGGACAAAGAGAAAGGAAGCAGCAGAGGTTTTGAAGCTACATATGATAAAGGGACCACCTCCTTCCACTTGCGGAAAGCCACAGTGCAAGAGTCAGACTCGGCTGTGTACTACTGTGCTCTGAGTGACACAGTGACACAAACCACAGGGGGAACTGAGCACAAACTCTGAATAGCAGGGGGCTGGCTGCTGAACATCTGGGATTGCTTTGGTTCCTCCTCTATGTGCTATGTGACTCTCGTCTTCTCTCATGGGCACAAAATTCATATGAACAGCCACAGCAGAAAGAACTAGAGGCAGACTCTTCCATACTTGTCTTGACAGGGACTAAACCAAAATCTTATGCAAAAATACCTCATGCAGAGCTAAAGGAGCCTCACAGTAAAGCTCTGTGAGTAAGGAAGTGGTCTGACTGCTTGTAGAAGCAGATGAAGTCTGTCCTCCACATTTTCTTCCACAGTTCTGGTAGAACTAGCTGTATTTTATATTTGCAGGGAACAAGATGTGCCAGGAAAGGGGCTTCTGCATAATGACTTCTGCAAGTCTGGAGGGAGAAGTCACAGGATGTAGTGCAGGCATCACCCGAACAAGGCCTTAGATTCCTCTGAAGGACTGAGCACCTCCCTGGCAGCTGACCAAAGCTATTTATTTTCTTTTTTAAAAGTAAATATAATTACATCACTCTATTTACTGTAGTAACCAATTAGGAGGCTCAATTCTGTGGAGGATTGTTTGTCACTCTTGGCCCTGTGATTGTTTGCTTATGGGTGGAGCCTCATGAGATTTCCCCTCTCCGTGTTACCAAGTCTATTAGTGTTGTGTTTCTTCAGGACTTATTTAGATGCAGAGAACAAGTGAGGTACCCAGCCCCAAATTGATACATTTATGACATAACTCCTTCCCTTGAGGAAAGAACATGGAAGAGGGAATGGAAAGATTGCAGGAGCCAGAGGACAAGGAAAGTTGATATGAAGTTATGTTTCCTACAAATGACAGGGAAACCTCGCTCAAGAGAATGGCCTTTAAAAGCATAAGGTTAGAGGTTACTATGGTAACTGGTTAAACCTCTCTTACCTTTACTTTCTCTTCTGTGACTATTAGGTTCTTCCCAAGCTCACTCTTCGTCTGGATGTCCTAATTTTGCAGAAGCTCAGACTACTGAAGAAAATTGTAGATATGTTCGTGTGTATTAATACAAACGGTAATAAAGGTCCATGGATTAACGTATTTTCTAATCTTCATGAAAAGGCCAAGCAGACCACTTTGGGGAATGCTACCTCTTTTCAGCAGTAATTCAAACTTCCTGCTGTGTCTTTCTGGCCATGCCATGGGTCATCTCTGCCAGGGTCCCAGCCCACTGGGTTGGACTCAGTATGAGAGAGCCAGACCCCACACAAGTTTATCACCTTGTTTAGACTCCACCCCTAAACAACCAACCATAGCGCTGAGAAGGAGAAGCAATCCTCCATTGGTGTCTGCAAGATCTAGAGCCAGCTCCATGTGGCTCTGCCCCTTCTGAACCTTCATAGAGGAAAAGGAGGGTGAAGTGGGATGATCTTATTTCAACCACGGATGTATTTTTAAAAACTGAACTGAAGCTAGAGGTGAAAAACTCAATAAACTGAAAAAAATTCAGAGGATTTATTCATAGATAGCATTTAAAATGTTTAATTGTTTTAATACTTTTAATACAAAAGTTGATTGTCAGCAAAAACTCAGAATTTTATCAAACCATTAAAAGACAAAGTATAAGAGCCACATCATGCTATCAAGGAAAAAGATGAATATAAAACCCCTTGAACTGAATATCCAGGAACTTTGGTACACTTTGAAATGATAAAATCTGTGAATTATGAGCACAGAAGGAAAAGAACCCAAGTTCAAAGATCTAGAACATATCTTAAGTGAATCATAGAGGAAAAGAGCCCCCAAACCAAGGAAAGAAATGTCTATCTGGGCATAAAGGGTACAGAGAACACCAAATACATAACAGCAGAGAAGAAATTCCCCGAGAATTACAGGGAACAAAGCAAAATATAGAAAACAAAAATGTTTATTGGAATCCTCAGGAGAGAAGCCACAAATCACAAACAAAAGGAAGAACATCATAATAGCAGCTGACTCCTAGTGAAAAATTTAAAAGACAGAAGAAATTTGAGCAGTATATCAAATCCTAAAAGACTATGAATGCCAACCCATAATCTCTGGGATACATTGAAATAGTCCTAAGGGAGAAATTTATAGCATTAAATGTTTTCCCATATCTGTGTATGTTAGCTCTGAATTTAGACATGTGTGTTTCATTTGGAATTCCCATAAAGGACCTGAAATTACAAAGGGGCCGAGGTGGGTTGGTGGGAAAAGGGGTTGTTTCAAGGAAAGGTTGAAAGAAGCATCAATATAAAATGTTTTAAAAGGAATGGTAAAACAGAATGGATTAATAATTAAATGGAGAAAGAGGGTGATAGGATAGAGGAGTGGTTACTGGGAGGGAAATTACCACTAAAGACTGAAAAAGTTACATGGAAACCCACTACTGTAGAAGCCTCCTTCCCAAAGGATCCATAGACCCTAAGAAAGGAACATCTGAAATTTAAATAAAGTGGTTATTAATTCTTTGAGAATTTCATACAATTTTATTCATAGTTTAATTGTATTCATCCTCCTTCTTCAACTCCCCCCAAATCCACTCCACCTCCCTACCTGCCCAACTCCTCTCTCTCTCCCTCTCCTTCTTCCTCCCCCTCCCTCCCCCCTCTCTCTCACAGTTTCTTTTATTCTCCCTCTCCCTCTCCCTCTCCCTCTCCCTCTCCCTCTCCCTCTCCCTCTCCCTCTCCCTCTCCCTCTCCCTCTCCCTCTCCCTCTCCCTCTCCCTCTCCCTCTCCCTCTCCCATCTCTATCTATCTCTATCTCTATCTTGTATAAAGTGTGGTTTGCATTGGCAACTACTGTTGCATGTGGAGTCTGCCCTGCTGTGTGGTCCGTATACCAGGAATCGCACCTTTATAAACGTACTGGCTAGTTTTGTGTCAACTTGACACAGCTGGAGTTATCACAGAGAAAGGAGCTTCAGTTGAGGAAATGCCTCCATGAGATCCAACTGTAAGGCATTTTCTCAATTAGTGATCAAGGGGGAAAGGCTCCTTGTGGGTGGAACCATCTCTGGGCTGGTAGTCTTGGTTCTATAAGAGAACAGGCTGAGCAAGCCAGGGGAAGCAAGCCAGTTAGAAACATCCCTCCATGACCTCTGCAACAGCTCCTGCTTCCTGACCTGCTTGAGTTCCAGTCCTGACTTCCTTTGGTGATGAACAGCAGTATGGAAGTGTAAGCCGAATAAACCCTTTCCTCCCCAACTTGCTTCTTGGTCATGATGTTTGTGCAGGAATAGAAACCCTGACAAAGACAAATTGGTACCAGCTCATTGGATAAACACTTTTTTGGGGGGGAGAGCATAGAGAGGAGGCATCTAGATCCCTCAGTAGCATAAAGAACTCCAGTTTATTATGCTATGTGTACTGGCTAGTTTTGTGTCAACTTGACACAGCTGGAGTTATCACAGTTGGAGCTTCAGTTGAGGAAATGCCTCCATGAGATCCAACTGAAGGCATTTTCTCAATTAGTGATCAAGGGGGAAAGGCCCCTTGTGGGTGGGACCATTCTTGGTCATGATGTTTGTGCAGGAATAGAAACCCTGACTAAGACAATAAAGAATCTAACTCGCCTCCCACCAGCTATTATGCTAGTTTCTCTCAGCTAAGGATGGAATTTTTGATCCCTCCCATCTTCCATACAAGAATTATGTCAGTATTGAGCTTGCACAGGTCATCATATGCATGCTGTCACAACTGCTGTCACAACATATATATATATATATATATATATATATATATATATATATATATACATACATACATATATGCCTCATTGGTTTTGTTTTGAAAACAGTCTCCTTGAACCCATCCACCACCCCTGGCTCTTTCAATTCTTCCATTCCCTTTTCTGTAAAGAAACTTGAGTCTTTATGGACGTGATAGGATATAGATGCCCTATTTAGGACTGAGCACTCTCTGCACACTGACTAGTTGTGGGTCTCTATGTTAATTGCCACCTACTATTAAAAGAAGCTTCCCTAATGAGGGTTGTGTGACATCCTGACTTGGGGATATAACAACATGGCATTACCAGTCTTTTTAAAGGCTAAGTCCACTTAATAATATACTAGGTTCTAGGTCCCATGACCTATCTAGTTACATGTCATTTAAAACCTGATAATGGGATAATGTAGGGGTGTATGAGCTAACACCGAGCATAGATAAAAACATAAACTGTGATTTGATTGTAAGAGCTTTAGAAACATTACAAAAATGTGACTAGGGAAATAAATAAGTTGCCATTTGGTGGAAAATGTAAGCATAAGTACACACGTACATAACATGAGCAAATGGCTTAAATTTCTCACCTGACTAAACCATCACCTGTTTTAATAGTTCACATAAGAAGAATCTGTGCTTGAAGCATTTCTTTGACACTAAGGTGAATCCACAGGATGGCAGTATCTTCTCAAAGACCCAGAGGCACTTTCTCATATGGTCCTAACACTCTGTATGTGTGTGTGTGTGTGTGTGTGTGTGTGTGTGTGTGTGTGTGTGTGTGTGTGTGTGTGTTGGGGAGTGGTTTAGAGGAAGGTGGAAGGCTTTTGATGTAGTAGTGAAAATTAGGACCTTCTTTCTAATTGGATGAACAGTTGGTTTTTTTTTTCTTTCTTTCTTTTTATGCATCTTCAAGCAGAAGAACTGAAACTGCCTAAATGCCACTCCTTTTCCTGGCTTGAAGTGTGATTCTTCAGTGAAAAGAGTAATGCATTCCTTACATGTTTCACTAGTGTTCGTCTGGCTTCAACTAGGTGGTGAGTTTGGTCATTTCTACGGGAATATAAAAATACAATATATAAGGGTATTGCCTATTTTAGGCTGGAGGGTAAAAATGCTAATATTCTCATGCTGCAACAAAATTGGGTGGGAGGCATATGGAAAAGCAATTCTAGAATGTTAACATCCAAATGCATCCAGTCTTGACCGTCTGACCTTTGTCTTTCTGCACAGGGGTGAGCAGCCAGGAGAAGGTGCAGCAGAGCCCAGAATCTCTCATTGTCCCAGAGGGAGCCATGAATTCCCTCAACTGCACTTTCAGCAACAGTGCTTCTCAGTCCATCTGGTGGTACCAACAGCATCCTGGGAAAGGCCCCAAAGCACTAATATCCATATTCTCTAATGGCAACAAGAAAGAAGGCAGATTGGCAGTTTACCTCAATAGAGCCAGCCTGCATGTTTTCCTGCACATCAGAGACTCCCAGCCCAGCGACTCTGCTGTCTACTTCTGTGCAGTGAGCACACAGTGCTCCCCAGGCACCTGCAGCCTGCACCCAAACATAGTGGGCTTCCGCAGGTCTGAGCTAGAGTTCAGAACATCAGGGGGAGAAATCCTGCTTATTCTCTTTGTCCTCCACATGTAATGGGAGTTGAGAGCCACACAAGAGAGGGTTTGACTTATGGGGATACAACTTTATTATTCTGAGAATGCATAGTACACATATTGGTATGGCTGAAATATTTTTCATTTTATTTTAATTGAAAAAATGCATACACTATATCCTGATCATGGTTTGTACTCCTCCAATTACTTCCATATTCTCCCCCACCTCCCCGTACAACAAATACTATACCTACTTTCTCTATATATCTCTAGAAAACTATCAGGCAAATAAAATAATTGAAAGAAAGAAAAGGCACAGGCTACACACATATGATGTGGAGGATCCAGCAATACCTCTCCTGGGCATATATCCAGAAGATGTCCCAACCGGTAAGAAGGACACATGCTCCACTATGTTCATAGCAGCCTTATTTATAATAGCCAGAAGCTGGAAAGAACCCAGATGCCCCTCAACAGAGGAATGGATACAGAAAATGTGGTATATTTACACAATGTAGTACTACTCAGCTATTTAAAAGAATGAATATATGAAATTCCTAACCAAATGGATGGACCTGGAGGGCAACATCCTGAGTGAGGTAACACAATCACAAAGGAACTTACACAATATGTACTCACTGATAAGTGGATATTAGCCCAGAAACTTAGGATACCCAAGATATAAGATACAATTTGCTAAACGCATGAAACTCAAGAAGAATGAAGACCAAAGTGTGGACACTGTGCCCCTTCTTAGAATTGGGAACAAAACACCCATGGAAGGAGTTACAGAGACAAAGTTTGGAGCTGTGACAAAAGGATGGACCATCTAGAGACTGCCATATCCAGGGATCCATCCCATAATCAGCTTCCAAACGCTGACACCATTGCATACACTAGCAAGATTTTGCTGAAAGGACCCAGATATAGCTGTCTCTTTTGAGACTATGCCGGGGCCTAGCAAAAACAGAAGTGGATGCTCACAGTCAGCTAGTGGATGGATCACAGGGCCCCCAATGGAGGAGCTAGAGAAAGTATCCAAGGAGCTAAAGGGATCTGCAACCCTATAGGTGGAACAACATTATGAACTAACCAGTACCCCGAGCTCTTGACTCTAGCTGCATATGTATCAAAAGATGGCCTAGTCAGCCATCACTGGAAAGAGAGGCCCATTGGACACGCAAACTTTATATGCCCCAGTACAGGGGAACGCCAGGGCCAAAGAAATGTGAATGGGTGGGTAGGGAAGTGGGGGGAGGGCATGGGAGACTTTTGGGATAGCATTGGAAATGTAATTGAGGAAAATACGTAATAAAAAATATTAAAAATAAAAAAAAGAGTAAAAGAAAAATGCAAAAAAGTCCCTCAAAGGTAAAGCAAGTATCAAGGTTGCTTTTGCTTCAAGTTAGTCTAAAATAATTACATTAAATATAAGCAGCAAAACATTCCAATCAAAAGAACCGCAAAGTGAGTCTCATGCTCTGCCATGCAGTACACATCATTCTTTTAAAAAAAATCTTCTCTTTTTTTAACTGATAAAAACAGACTGGAAAATGAAAATGAAAGTATGGAAAAAGTTATATGCCATGCTGATACCCAGCATAAGAAAATAATAACCTGAATTAATATCTGACAACTTTCTGTTCCATGTAACTTCTTCCACATATTTAATTCAATAATTGGGAATAAAGGGAGAATCCCTTTTCTTCATGGGTGTTGGTTCTAAGAAGTTACACACCAGATGATTCCACACCATGCATATACAGGCCTCACTAGGTGGGCTCACTCGGGATTGATTTAAAACAAGCAAGCCAATGAACACACACACACACACACACAGTTGGAAGGGAGAAGTTGAGGGGTATATGAAGCATTGGAGGACAGGGAATGGTAATGGGTGGGATTCAAACACATGATATGAATGAGTGGATATTAAATAAAACATCTAATTAAAAATGAGGAAAAGTTGGAGAGTGGGGAAGAATGATGCAGCATGAGTCTCATGGTAGATGCTCATTGATGGTCTGAACTTTTCCTTCTCTACTGAGACTTTACACTTCTCCCCCTGTATATGTGTGAGCTAAACCTAAAGCATTTCCACAGGCCGAGCTTTACCTCTACTTAATTCAAAATAGCTTCTAACTCCCCCTTTAACTTCTATCCTTATCTGTGTGTTACTTACAAAAAATATGTTATCTAATTTCCAAATACTTGGTGGTATTTTGACATTTGTTGAGTGAGTGAACTCTACATAATTTTGTGGTCGGTAAACACATGTCATGTAACTTCAGTCCTTAAGGTTCACTGGTGTATTTTGAACTGTCTGAGTGTATGGTCTGTCTAAGAGAACATTGTTTGTACACTGGTAAACGTACCCTGCATTGACAAGTGGAATGGTCAGTACAGGTGTCAGTTTGGTCTAATTGCTTGCTCTGTCTAGTGCCAGTTCTTACTGTGTCTTATTAGCTACTTCGAAGGGAGTGTTAATGGCCTCACTACTCCAATCATAGATTTATCTTATTCTAATTCTCTCAACGTTTGCTTATGATTCTCTTAGTAAGTGTATAGATGGAGAATATCACTTCTTCTTGAGCAAGGACCCTTTACTCAATGTAAAATGATTCCTTTATCTCACAGAACTACTCATTTTGACTCTTTCTTTCTTTCTTTCTTTCTTTCTTTCTTTCTTTCTTTCTTTCTTTCTTTCTTTCTTTCTTTCTTTCTTTCTTTGGCTCCAGATATCTTAAAGGTGAAGTGAGAAGAAAAAAATTCTCTTTCAGAAGAATGGCATGGCTATTGGCCACAATCAACACTACCTTCATTAGACTGCCCAACTTCCACCCACTTAAAACTGCTGAATACTTGTGTGTAAATTAAGTTGCTCCCATGGCTTCTGTATCTCTGGGCTGTGCTTCATTGGTGCTCCCCCAAGGAGTCCATGGTAAATCTTCTTTTACTCTTTACTTCAGCCTTAAACTTTTCAAGGAGTGTGTGTGTGTGTGTGGTGTATGTGTGTGTGTGTACATGTGTGAGTGTGTGTGTTTGTATGGGTGTGCACGTGTGTATGTGTGTGTGTGTAAGTACCTTCATCAGTCATCCTACCTTCCTCTGCAGATGCTCCAGTCTATTGTTTGATGGCCAATCAACACGGACTATCCAGACCAAATGATAATGACATTTTGCTGTCTTTTCTCAGTATTGTATTGTCACTATTGCTTTTCTAAAGTCACTAAATATTTAAAATTCTAATTAAAATTGATAAATTTGCTTCATTTTTTTAAATGGCAAGGATTCATATTTTAGACTACTATTCTATGTCTGTATTTCTCTCCCCCCACCCCTCCATTTTACCAAAGTAACTTCCTGTATTCTACCAGAACTTTCCTTGATTGAATGCTCACTGCCAGCAAAGGCTTCTAAAGGCCAGCCCAGGGAGACTCACTGAGTGTGTCTGCATAAGTAATGGCTATGACAGGGGCACACACAGTGAGAGGGCATTGCATCTGAATTGTAAGAGCATATGTGGAATTCATTCTATAAGAAAGAATATGCAGGCAAACACCATTAATGAACTGGTTGGTCTGAGTTAAATGAGGGGTGGGGGTAGAGAGGTGAGAAACAAGTGGGGAAGAGAGGGAGAGAGAATTAGAGTTGAGAAGCCTTGCAAGACTCTATTGGCCCATTGGCCCTGGTGTCCACAAATTCTCCCTAATAAAGTGAGAATTGGGAGATACACACACACACACACACACACACAGAGAGAGAGAGAGAGAGAGAGAGAGAGAGAGAGAGAGAGAGAGAGAGATGGAGAGGAAATCTCAGATAGAATAGCTATCTGGCCAGAAGGATAGGACTGAATTTCAAATTGATTTCTTTTGTTCTGGTTCTTTATAAAAACACTGATGAGAAAATAATGGTAAAGGCAGATTATTTCCTGGCTTCCCAGATTGAAATGAAAACACTTTTAAATTATTTTAATATGCTTTCAATAGCAAAATTGCTGAGCCATTTCTTAAGCTTCAGAACAAACTTTAAAGACTCAATTTCTGGGTTTTGACAGGCATTAGAATTGTTTGCAGCTTGCAATTTCCTGCTTTTATACCCAAGTGGTGACAGGACAAAAATTTAATGTTTTATCATATAATAATTTTTCTAAAGAAAACAGCCTATTTTTTAATTAGGTTAGAATTCGACACAGCACAGATTAACTTAGAAAAATGAAGTGAGCTCTAGACAGAACACACTAATTTGCTGCAGAGTCTTCATTCTCCACTGGCCGCCAGAGGGCGACATTGCACAGACTAGCTGCCTCCATGCACTTGGTCCCCACCCTCAACTCAGTCCCTCCCTGAACCAGTCTGAGTTCTTAGATGATCTGACAGCTGAAGACAACCAGAGGCCAGAAAGTTCCCAGGGCCAGGACCACTTCTGCAGGGCTTTTTTTTTTTTCTTTAGAATTTTACCTAAAACAGGAAGGTGTCTAGTAAACCTTGTGCCAACTGTTTCCAAGAACTGGGAACGGCAGCCACTTTCCTGGACGAGCCAGGTTTTTCCAGAAAGGCACAAGAGCTGTTTCCAGTGCGCAGCCATGTTCCTGGTCCTCATCTCGTTCCTCGGGATACATTTCTTCCTGGGTGAGTCAAATATCCGGATAGTTGTAGATGCACACAATTCACTGTTTCTCTCACTAAATTTTAGTAAGAATAGTTTGCATCATGAATTTATCATTGATTCTGCAGATGTCCAAACACAGACAGTTTCCCAGTCTGATGCCCATGTCACTGTCTTCGAAGGAGACTCGGTGGAGCTGAGATGCAACTATTCCTATGGTGGATCCATTTACCTCTCCTGGCACATCCAGCACCATGGCCGTGGCCTCCAGTTTCTCCTCAAGTACTATTCGGGAAACCCAGTGGTTCAAGGAGTGAATGGCTTCGAGGCTGAGTTCAGCAAGAGCGACTCTTCCTTCCACCTGCGGAAAGCCTCTGTGCACTGGAGTGACTCGGCTGTGTACTTCTGTGCTGTGAGCGCACAGTGTGTGGGGCTGCAGGGGGAGCTGAGCACAAACCTGTAAGATGCTGAGGAGGAAACCGCAGCTGAGTGACGCTCGGTCATTCATGCTTGTCATCCGGGAAAGGAACCTAAATAAACTCACTGGTTCTTCAAGTCGGCGTTATTTTGGTCTATCCTTGGAACCCTATGTAGAGTGTATAGACATTTGACCATGGTTCCAAGGAAAAGTGACATAGCAGGATTAAAAAGCATAAAGTGGTCCTTGAGACACAATCGCCTTCTTAATGTTTGTTTTGTAGACTGCATTTTCTACTGACTATGTCCATGAGATTTAAGACACAACTCAGTTCTTATATAACCAGTAACTGCAGTGGGTGCTTACATAGTGTGCACTAGAGGGAGAAGAGACTTCCTTCAGCTCCAGACTGAAGGTCAGTGCTGAGGAAGGATACTTACTGCTTGCACGCAACACCTCCAGGACCTCAGAAGCACTCTCCATCTGTGATCGTTAGTTTAGATCACTTGCCTCAGTGTAGAATCATCCAGACGAGAATCTCAGTAAGGAGTTATGTGGATCGGATTGTCCTGTGAGCATGTCTGTGGTAGAGTACATTAATCACTGTGGGAAGACTCAGCCTGCACATGGGAAACACTGTGCCCAGGGTTTGGGTCCTGAACACTGCATGAAATGGGCAAGAGTTAGTGGAGCATGACATGCAAGCATTCTGTGCTCTTTGTTCCTGACGATGCATGCAGTGTGACACGTTGACCAAGGCCTCTTCTGCTGTGACATGCACACAGTCTGTGCTATGATGGACTATAACCTGGAACGGTGAGGTCAAAGAAGTCTTCTTCCTTCTAAGCTACTTATGTCAAGCTGTTTTGTCACAGCAATGGATAGGGAAGTAGGATGTTCTCCTTACTTCAGCAGACATGAGAGCACAGAATAAAGAGACAGAGGTTAGGAAAGAGGGCAGGGTCTGACCTCAGCAGATCAAATGATTCCAAACAGCAAAGAGCTATTTGCAGGAAATGGGCATCTTCAAAGAAGAAGGGGGACTAGTTAGATTTTTTTTAGAGAAGATGGGATAAGGAGTCTTGTGCCATTTCAAGGGGATATATACAAGTCTGCCATCTCTCATTCCTAGTATTTTCTGGTCATTTGAGACTGACTATCATGGGAAACAGGCTATTTTACCAAAACCATTTCCTTTCTGGGACTCACTGATAATGGATGGAGCAAGGACAGCCATAGCCTCATGAGGATTCTGTTTGTACAACTGAGGTACACTGTCATGTGTGAGCAGGACAGTATTAGTTATTCCTCTGCAGGAAATCGATGGTAGAGTGACACTTTGCCTCTTTTATTTTGACTAAGACTCCTGGTGGTTATTGGTATAGCTGCCATTCTGAATAGTAGTTGTCATAGGCTCATTTTCACCTTGTCCGTTGTCTTACATGGGAACACCATCCCGTGCCATTTCTAAGTGTCTTATGCAGCCAGTTTTGTACCTGTGGTAGTCCACTGGAAAAATGACACAAGCACGGAACGTATTTATGAACACAAATGAGGAGGTGGACAACCACAAAGATTTAGACAGTTATAGTTGTTATTTGAACAAATTATAACACCCTTTAGGTATATGTATCTAAGTCAGTATAGTTTTACTCAATATAAAGTTTTAACCAACTTTAAAACCAATAGAATTGTCATTGTTATTGGTTTTTCTCCTCCATGTTACTCCCTTTCATTCTCCAACAACAAAACTTATAAACTTTATTTCTCAAGTTTGTGTTTTGGATTTCTTTTCTTTTATAAATATTTTTTTTGCATTTCTAATATGTGTGTGTGTGTTAACAGTGTGTAGCTCTGAGTTTTAAAAATATATGCCAAAAATAAAACATTGTAAGCATGATCGTAAAGCTTGTTGTTTTCACTAAAATAATTTGGAGACATGGACAATTTGCCATAATCCATTTCAATGTTTTTAACAGCTATGCATCATCTCCCTTTAGGAATATGTGACAGTCACTGTGATGGTCATTAGGGCACATGGTGGTGGCAGAAGTAGCGGCAGTCTAAGCCAGAAGTCTGGTTCACAAAGGTCAACAGGCCACCACCAGCCCAAGGTGGTGCTGCAGCCCTCTGCACAGTTCAGTCTGAGAATATAGGTCAGCAATCCTCTGAGGTTAGTAAATTTCCCGTGTGTGTGTGTGTGTGTGTGTGTGTGTGTGTGTGTGTGTGTGTGTGTGTGGAGGGGGCAGATGGGTGTGTCTATCCAACACATACACATTTCCTGTTTTATTCTGAGCTCATATTCATCTTTTGACTACGACGTAACCTTTTCTATCTCAAGATACTTGTATTCACACACGCCAGTGGCTCAGAAAATGAACCCTTGTCCTGAACTGGTGATTGCACTCTTCTTAATGTTTGGTAAGTGGAACGACACGTTCTGTCTTGTTTCATGATATTGATGTAAATTTTAACAACAATTTCTCTTATGAGACAGAATACAGATAATCACTGCACTGAATCACTACTAATTTCATTTCTTTTAGGAGAAAGCAATGGAGACTCGGTGACTCAGACAGAAGGCCCAGTGACACTGTCTGAAGGGACTTTTCTGACTGTGAACTGTTCCTATGAAACCAAACAGTATCCAACCCTGTTCTGGTATGTGCAGTATCCCAGAGAAGGTCCACAGCTCCTCTTTAAAGTCCCAAAGGCCAACGAGAAGGGAAGCAACAGAGGTTTTGAAGCTACATATGATAAAGAAACCACCTCCTTCCACTTGCAGAAAGCCTCAGTGCAAGAGTCAGACTCGGCTGTGTACTACTGTGCTCTGAGTGACACATTGGCACAAACTGCAGGGGGAGCTGAGCACAAACTGAGAAGCAGGGGGCTGGCTGCTGAATGGGTCTGAGATCACTCATTTAGGGACTAGGAGCAGGTCTGTTCTTGTTGATACCACACATGAAAGCATCCAAATTAACATGAAGAAGGTATTAGGAGAACAGGAAGGAAGCATGCCACACTCTAGGCTTAATCTGAGAGAATGAAGGCTGTCACACATCACAGTGATTTCCTCTTTTGCTTTTGTTTTATGAGATGGAACTTTATGTAGCCCAGGCTGGCCTTGAATAACTTGTGGACCTGAGGTTGGCTTTGAACACTTCTTCCTGCCTAAATCTACAGTTACATGCATGAACCACCATACTAGGCTGAATTTGTGATTTCTTAAATACAAAATCTTTTTTTGAATGAAACTATGTGTTCATGGAGTTATCATGTGTGATACAACAAGACATGGATTATAAGGTTGAATGTGTTCCATATCTCCCTGGCAACGTGCAGTAAGAAAGGGGTATTTCTTCTTTTTTTCCCTTTTCAAGATCTGATCATTTATTTGTTGCTTTTATTTTTTTGTTTGTGTTTTAGATTTTTATGTTTGACTGAATTTAAAAGTAGAAGCTTTTGGTGGAGACAGTCCACGTCTTGTGAAAATATATTCCTGCCATTTTTATTTGGCTTCTTTCATTCTTTTGGCCAAACATATCTAGCATATTCTGCAGCATCTTCCTTATATTTCTAGTGTGTTCCTTTTTTCAGTGAAATCTTTCAGCAATTGTGATACACATGGAGTAAAAATATGCTGAATGCTGGATGCTTTGGCCCCGGGGGAAAAAGTGAATTAAGATGAAGAGATTCAATTCTGTTTATAGGTCAAGTAGAGGAAAATGAATTAAGCATTGGGAAAGCTGGAAGTGACATTGTTGGGAGAAAGAAACTTGGATTGTGGACTTAGGAGATAAGAGAGGTTAAGAATTAGGTAGAGTGGCATAGACAAGTATTTCAAAGAGATCCAAAGACCTTGAAGAAAACTAGGCAGCTATGCATACATCATCACATGTTAATGGAAGATGTATTCCTTCTTTCTGTAATATATTACAAAAAATGAAATGAATCATAGACCCAAAATGTAGCATCCAAGTATGAATCATTACATATCAAAAATATATTACATTTGGATGGTGGGTCCTACCTACTATGGAAGAGTTAAAGGAAGGACTGAAGGAGTTAAAGGTGATTGCAGCCCCATAGGAAGAGCAACAATGTCAACCAACTCAGACCTCTCAGAACTCCCAGAGTCTAAGCCAAAAACCAAGGAGCACTCTTGGTATGGTTTGTGGCCCTGGGCACACGTGTAGCAGAGGACTGCCTTGTATGGCCTCAATGGGAGAGAATGCACTTAATCCTGTGGAAGCTTGATGCCCCACAGAAGAGGGATGTTGGTGGAGGTGAGGTGGAGGGAGGGTGGGTGGCCAGGTGAAGGAGCACCCTCTCAGAGTCAAGGGGAGAGGGGGTGAAGTACTCGGGAAGGGACACTGGGAAGGGGGGCAACTTTTGGAATGTAAATAAATCAAATAACAATAAAAAATTAAAAAGGAAAAAATTTAGATGGTGTGTGTGTTCATGTGCATGCGTGTGAGAGTGCAACTGTCTGCAGAGACAAGTAGAGGACATCAAATGCTCTAGAGCTGAAGTTATAGGCAACTCACAGCTGGAAACCAAACTTGGGCTCTGCAAGTACAGTTAGTGCTCTGAAGCATTGAGCCATCTCTTCAGGCCAAGTGAAGCATGCTTAAGTAAACAGGATTGTCATGAATCCGGTAAAGACTTCTAGGCTATGACAAAAAAGGGAAAGAAACAAAGTGAAAATGAAATTGGTGATTCCTATTGGAGTGAAAAACATTAATTTTTTACTGTTTTCAGTGATAGGAATTAGATTTAGGCCTTATGAATGTTAGGTAAGTGCTCCACAGAGTTCCAGCTATGCCTCTAAAATGTTAATGCTTTAAAGCATAACATGGATAAATAGAAAAAGAATCCCAAAGGTACAGGAAATGTTTGCTAATCATGTATCTGCTTAGTCAGTGCCAAACAGAATGCATTAGCACAACATTTAAAAATTACTCTATGATAGCATAATGAGAAACTCAAAGTGGATAAATGATTGAATGCATGCCCCGCTAATAAATATTCATGGTAGCATGTGTCTGCAATTACAACACTCAGCTTGATGAGGCAGAAGGACTGTGAATTTGAAGCTATCCTGGGCTACACATGACTATTTTAAACATAGCCAAAAGCACAAGGAAAAATAACAAACACCAACATTCTTTAGAGTAATGTAACTTCACACAACAAAATAGACAATATGAAATGAATATGAAATAGCGATTATTGGCATAGATGTAGAGTCTTCATACATTGCAGGTAGCAATGTAAAATGCTGTGGTCAATAGTAGCTCTACTCCCACTTATATTCTGAAGAGAATTAAAAACATGCCCACACAGAAAGCTGAACCAAATGTTCAGGCTAGAATGTTCCTGGTAAACCCAAAGTAGAATAATTTAATGCCTATCACTAGTCTAATGGGAAGACATCATATATGTTCAATGGGATATTGTGTAGCAATAAAATGGATAGCATACAGACACATAATAAAATATGATATCCCCTAAAATCTAACAATAAGTGAAGATGCTGTGATGATTCTTCTTGGTTGGTTATCAGCTTGGCTATTAGTCTAGAGATAGAGAGTCCAGATATCAGGGAAATGAGTGTGATGGCCAGTGATGATGGGATGGTCATACAAATGTATGAACAAAATATCAATTATTGATATATTAATGCATATACAAAATATCCATTTTAAATGACCCAAATTATACAGCATATAAAGAATACTGCCAGGCGTAGTGGCTCACGCCTTTAATCCCAGCACTTGGAAGGCAGAGGCAGGCAGATTTCTGAGTTTGAGGCCAGCCTGGTCTACAAAGTGAGTTCCAGGACAGCCAGGGCTATACAGAGAAACACTGACTTGACAAAACCCAACAGTGCAAAGAGCTCAAGGTTTCAGGGTCTGGAACTCACTTTTAGTTTTTTGGGCTCCACGGGGCTTGGGCAGTTCTACCATCTTCAGCATAAGCAGCTAATCTCATGGGTTCAGTCTGGCTACAATCTATACCTGCCAGCGTTCTTGGTCATTTCATGGTCCTGGGATCTTCGATGTCATGGTTTCCACTACAATTGAGATTGCACCTTCACCAATAGCCTCTCTTCAGGCAGATTCTGATCCTGCTACCAAGCATTGAGCCCTAATAATATTTTTACGTCCCTTTCATATTTTCAAAATCAGTTCCATGTGGGAAGCACACAACAGCCAAGTTCTGCTGTAGTTTTATATACAGAATCCATGTCATGACCTTGAGAAAACGTGGGGCAGCGCTCCTGGGGAAATAAAGGGGGTGGGCGAACCCGAATTCCACCAGAGTTCTGGTGCTCTGGATGGGCAGACTGGGGGATTGCCATGCTCTCTCCATGTGGCCCCAGGTGGGCATCTGGCTGTGGAAAGCCATGGAACCCCAGTCTGTGGGAGATGGAGAGGGAGGATTCCGAGGTCTCTGGTCCTCATGGAGGCTAGAGATGACAGGTGCTCAGTCTCAGACATCCGAGATATCGCTGTATATCTCAGAAGAGCTGAGAATGAAGTGGGGGCCCTGGAGGCAGCGGACAGGGGGAGAGGGGGCGCTTGGTGGTTCCCACGTGGGAGAGAGTCCTTGATCCAGTGGTGGCAGTTGGAAACGCTGGAAGGCCTTCCCGACGTGTCTCTTTAGGGAAGGCCCATGCCATCGTTCAAGCACAGGGGTCTTGGTAAGCAGAGACAGTCCATGGTTTTAGAGCTTTATTGCAGAAAGGCAGAGAAAAAGAGAAAAGGTAGAGAAAGCAAGATCAGCCATTGCCACATTTCGGGGGTGGGGGACTGTGGGGAGGAGCATACCTGGCTATTGTCAGGTAACTGTGAGGGTGGAGTCTAGCCTGAATGCCAGAGGACATTGTCTATGAGACTGATAGTCACAGGATTATGGAGTTGGGGGATCCGTGGTGTCAGGCTGGGAGCATGTTTCTCTGGGAGCATGGATTACTGCTCTGTCCCGTGTAGAGTTTCTACTGGGTCTCTGGGGTAAGTCTTACTCGACCAGAAGACAGGCTACCTTTCACAGTCCCCACAAGAAAATTCTTCCCAGAAGAGTTTGACTCAGCCATGCTATTTTCTTATTAAGGACAGTAGATGTTTAGTTCTATATAACTAGCATCAATTGTCCCTGCAAAGTGAAGAATGTTTCACTTCTACAGATTCTTAATTCAAATATGTAACACAAATGGTGTTTCTTCCATCTTTATTTCCCTCTGATACTTCGTATGCCAGACTTTCAGTATCTGTATTTTTCAGCATGTTTATCTTCCATCCTTCAATAAGAGCCCCCTAGCTTCTGATGGTAAATGGCTTTTCCAGACCAAGACTCCAAAACCTTTCTACAATACTCAACAAGAGCAACATAATCACTCTTCTCACAGCAACATAAAGCATCTGGTACCAATTTCTGTCCTTGATTTCTTTCTATTATTGTGATAAACACTATGTCCAAAAGCAATTTGGGCAGAAAATGGTTTACTCAATCTTAGAGCTTACAGTTCATCATGGAGCCAGGAACTGAAGAGAGAACATTGTTTACTGGCTCACTTCTCCTGCTTTTTTATGTAAGTCAGGGTGACCTGCCTAGAGGTGGTGCCACCCACAGTGGACATCAAGCAACTGTCAAAAGAATTCTCTAGAGACATGCCTATGGGCCTGTCCAATGGAGCCATTTTCTTACTCTAGGTTCTCTTTTTCCAGGTGACTCGATTTTATGCCGAGTTGACAAGCAGTAACTACTAAAAATCTCATTCAGTGTGTTCAGTTTACCTTTTTTGTTTTCACAAATAGCAGACAAGGTTTAAAATTTTATTAAAGATAATTTATATATGCTTCTTTTACTTACATAAATATGTCATACTTAATCCTAAAGTTCTAGTGTTCTTTATACCCTTGATGACTTGGTTTCCTATTCAGCCATCTTCTATTGCATTGCAAGATATCATATTTCCATTGAACATTGAAGGAAATACTTGTTCTTAGAAGGATACCCATAAGTTATGTGTGTCTGTGTGTGTTGTGCCTTTTACATTTCCACATAATTATTTTAAAAGGTCCCATATATTTTTCACTTCCGTTGGTGTTTCTTCTTTTGTTGAGTTACTATTTTTTATATCAATCTCAGTGGCTTGTTGAAAGATACTGAATACCAACTGTATATCTGATAGACTATCACTGCAATGCACAAATGAGAAACAATAAAATCAATATTGATAAATGATTCCTCCCTGCATAATCAACTTCCCTTTTTTACCTGCTTGCTCTATGGAGTTTGAAATTCTTATGTTTTTAAGTAAAATATCTCAAATTTTGCAGACCAGGAAAGTATCTCAGTTCCACAGATGGCCAGCCTTTATAAAGAGAGTGAAAGGAAAAGGTATGCAGATAAGAAGAAAACTAGAAAAATAAGATACAGAAGGAGAAATAGATATAGACGATACTACTGTGTGTGACCAGTAATACATGGCCTGATCAATCTCTATGCATGAATTTTTGTCTGACTTGGACTTGCACAGGTCTCATGCATTTATCACAACCATCATAGGTCCATATGTACAACTGTTCTGCTATGTTTGCATAGACTTTGTTGTCACCAACTAACTCTGCTCTTACAATTTTTCCACTTTCTCTTCTGCAAAATTTCCTGAGATGTCCCATTTTTGGCTGGTCATTGTGCAGTCTCTTATATCTGTATCTTGCTGGTTGTGGGTCTCTGTGTTCATTTCCATTGACTTCAAATAAAAGCTTCTCTTATGAGATTTGAGAAAGGCATTCACTTACAGGTATGGCAGTATGCCATTAAGAATTGATTTAATGCTATATCCAGTTATCAGACTAATATAGTAGGTTCTCCTTTGTTTCAGGTATAGATTTCATCTCAGAGATCATGCCTTAAATCCAACCAGAAGATGAGTGGTTATTCCCATTCTATCCATGCCTCTATTGAGTCAGTGTTCATGACTTTCCAGGGCAGTTATTATTATGGCACTCAGAATTCACAGCTGGGTAAGACTGATGGCTATTTTTCTCCTCTGGTGGGGTACATAGCATCTTCCAGTCCTATGAAAACTGACCAGTAGAGATGAAGCATCTAAGTGAGTACAAACTTGATTTCTTCACGATCATGACTTAAACGTATGGAATCTCTGTGATAAGTTCTTTCCATCAAGTGTTGTAGTGAAACTAAGAGCACTGGCACTAGTCTGTAATGTTTGAAGAGTAGGGTCTATAGGACCTCATTGGCCAACAATTCTGAAGAAGTAACCCATTATTTGCTCTGGACTTATTTGTTAGCCTATCATGCCTAGTAGGAGCATATTTTCCTGGTTATAGGATAACATCATTAAAATCTTTTTATTTCTGTGATTGTATATCTTTTAGGAAACTTCTAGAGACCTCCATTTGACTTTGCTAAAAACTCTTCAGGGTTGGCTATCCTTTCCTTATGCAATAGCATAAAAGGATAAAAGGAAAGAGTAAAAGCAGTAACCAATTCTCAACTGGTTCTTTGAAGTCAGTTTCCTTTTGTACAACCTCTGCAGCAGACCCAGGCAATGTCTCAATATCCCAAGAATTACTCTTATAGTACTATGTCCAGTGTTCTGAGGAGCTGCTAAACTGATTTCTAGAGTGGTTGTATCAGCTTGCAATCCCACCAGCAATGGAAGAGTGTTCCTCTTTCTCCACATCCTCACCAGCCTCTTCTGTCACCTGAGTTTTTGATCTTAGGCATTCTGACTGGTGTGAGGTGGGATCTCAGGGTTGTTTTGATTTGCATTTCCCTGATGACTAAGAATTTAAACATTTCTTTAGGTGCTTCTCAGCTATTCAGTATTCCTCAGTTAAGAATTCTTTCTTAGCTCTGTACACCCTTTTTAATAGGGTTGTTTGGTTTTCTGGAGTCTAACTTCTTGAGCCCTTTGCATATATTGGATCAGATGTAGGGTTGGTAAAGATCTTTTCCCAATCTGTTGGTTGCCATTTTGTCCTATTGACAGTGTCCTTTGCCCTACAGAAGCTTTGCAATTTTATGAGGTCCAATTTGTCGATTCTTGATCTTAGAGCACCTGAGAACCTAGCAATACCACTCCTGGGCATATAACTAGAAGATGCTCCAATGTGTAATAAAGACACATGATCCACTATGTTCATAGCAGCCTTATTTATAATAGCCAGAAGCTGGAAAGAACCCAGATGTCCCTCAACAGAGAAATGGATACAGAAAATGTGGTACATTTACACAATGGAGTATTATTCAGCTATTAAAGATGATGAATTCATGAAATTCTTAGGCAAATGGATGGAACTAGAAAATATCATCGTGAGTGAGGTAACTTAATCACAAAAGAACACCCATGGTATGCACTCACTGGTAAGTGGATATTAGTCCAGAAGTTCGGAATACCCAAGATACAATTCACAGACCACATGAAGCTCAAGAAGAAGGAAGACCACAGTGTGGATACTTTGGTCCTTCTTAGAAGGGGAATCAAAATACCCATGGGAGCAGAAACTGAAGAAAAGGTCATCCATGGACTGTCCCACAGGGGATCCATCCCATATACAGTTACCAAATAGTTACCACTATTGTGGATGCCAACAAGTACTTACTGACAGGAGCCTGATATAGCTGTCTCCTGAGAGGCTCTCCCAGTGTGTGACAAATACAGAAGTGGAGGCTTACAGCCATCCATTAGACTGAGCACAGGGTCCCCAGTGGAGGAGCTAGAGAAAGTACTGAAGGAGCTGAAGGGGTTTGCAGCCCCATAGGAGGAACAACAATATGAACCAACCAGTATCCCCAGAGCTCTCAGGGACTAAGCCATCAACCAAATAGTACACAAGGAGGGACTCAAGTCTTCAGCTGCATATGTAGCAGAGGGTGACCTTGTGGGACATCAATGAGAGGAGAGGCCCTTGGCCTTGTGAAGGCTCGAAGCCCGAGTGTAGGGGAATGCCAGGACAGGGAAGTGGGAGGGGGTGGGTTAGTGACCGGGGATGGGGGGAGGGATGGGATAGTGGGTTTTCAGAGGGGAAATGAGGAAAGGGTATAACATTTGAAATGTAAATAAAGAAAATATCTAGAAAAGAATTATTCTTATATAAGAAATAAAAGTATAAGAAAATTAAAGTTGATCAAGATGGTTTTTAGGCAGAAGAAAACAATGTTGGGAATATAGAGCTGAAAGATTTTCTTTCAGTGCTGTGTGGAAAGCACACTATTGTGCAGTTTGAGAGAAAAGTGAGTGATCAAGGCAGTCAATGATCATGTTTAGAGGCTTGGCTCCCAGGCTAGAGGAAATACCAGCAATGACATGCCAGTCACTGCATTTAAGGATAACATCCATTTTAACACCAGAAAATAAAGCCTAGTCAAAAATAAAGTTTTAGTGGTAGAATACTTGTCTAGCACGCATGAAAGTCTGTATTTGATCTCCATCACAACAGAAAATAAATAAATGAACAGAGAACAAGTTTGCACAGGTTTACCTTTAACAAATGAGTAGCATGATGATTTTTGAGATGATATTTTTTCTTTTACCACTCAGCCACAAGGAAAAATTTCTCAAAGCAAGTCAGATTTCTCCTTGTAATTGCTGAGTCCATTTCTTTTTTAATTTTGGAGTGGAAACAATTCAAGGACTTTTCACAAAGCAAGTCAAACATTTCTCAAAGCAAGTCAGCTTTCTCATTGCAGTCTCTGCCTCAAAACAGTTTCTAATTTTAGAGCAGAAACAGTTCAAGGACTCATTACCCTGCCTCTTTCTCATAGAGATAGAATCTGTTCATTTTATTATAGTCATCTGTATGATGAAGACATGATTGTTCGGTTATAATAATGCCTCAAGTGAGGTCTCTAGCAAGAGTATTCTTGAAGAGCAAAGTTTGAGATAATATATGACTTTCAAATATCCAGTTCATTTCTCTTTCACATTCTTTTGAAGAAATATTTTTATAAGGAAATCAGAATAAGGGTTCTTCAAAAAATTGAATAAAAAAACCCAACAAAACAAACTAAAACTAGATATATTATGAAGCCCAGCTATATCTCTTGGAATTTCTCCCCAAGACTCCAAATCAACAATCTTCAGAGAAACAGGAATAGGGGGAGAAACGGTGGCATCCTCAACAAAGGAATTATTTCCCCTACAGAGAAGAATGGAGTTATATCATTTGCAGGAAAATGGTTGTAAGTGAAGATTATCAGATAAAATGAATGAGGTCAGCTCAGAAAGACACAGGCCAATGTCATGCTAATGTCACATGATTCTTTTGTTTTCAGATGCTAGACATTGCATATGTATCATATAATGTAGTATGTATGACATGAAAATAGAGGAAGGCTGTCTAAGAAATAAAAGGCACTAATGGAACGTGAGAGAGAAGAGAAGTTAGGGCATTGGGGGAGGGATTAAAAAGTATAATACTTGTGTGTGTGTGTGTCTGAAAATGGTCTTATGTAAAATAAAACAAAAATTAAAAGAAACAGTACTGTGACCACTTGTGAGTATATGTAATTCCCACTATCTGCTGCACAAAAGATTATTTCTCTAATTAGGATTGACTGTCACACTAATCTATTGATACTGTAAACTTAGAGGGAAGTTTGACACTATGTCCATTTAGCAAAAATAACAGTAGTAGTTCCCCCTGCCTCCCTGGGCCAATAATCTCCACAGTCACTGGCTCCTGGCCTGTTTACAGTACCAGTCATGCGTTTTCTTCTACCAGGAAGTAGGCCTGAAATTTAATTAGAAAGTGGCTCACCACTCCCATAACATTCCTGCTGCTCCTGTGCCTATGGGCATATCTGCATCTTGCCATGGTGGTCACTATTGTAGCTCTCATGGCTCACAGCAGCCTAAGACTGTTGTTAAATTTCCTCCCCTAGCAGCCTGAGTCACACTTCTGATACTATAACATGTAGTCAGCAAGGAGGAAGTTTCCTGATTAGTCCTGGCTTGATTGCTCTCAGTCCTGTGACCAAAATATGTGCGGTCTTCAGCAATGTTGTCCTGACATAAAGTTCTGGTGGGTAACCAAGAGCAACGGCAATAGGTGACATTATTTCAGGGGTCTCTATGACTGCTCCAGATCCACACTCTAGGGGATGTGCCCCATAGCTGGCTCTGAGCTTTTTATTTGGCATGCTATTGCTTCTGGAAGAAATATTATACTAATTCTCTCTGTCTCTCTGTCTCTGTCTCTGTCTCTAGACACACACACACACACACACACACACAATTTCCAAACATCCTTAGTGTTAGTTGTCCCTCCATCCACCTATCCTTTCTGCCATACCCTCTCCCTCCCTACTTTACTCTCCATTGTCCAGAAAAATGATATTGACTGAAAATTAACCATTTTCTTGCCTCCATTCATAAGGATGAATCATAGTGACATATTGATTTCAAATGTTTATCCCAGCTCATTACTCAGTGGCACCAAGTGTGTGTACCTCTTTCCAGTTTACTAATAATGACTTTGTTGTATGCAAAAAAAAAAAAAAAAAAAAAAAATCACCCCCAGTCTCTCTATATTTAGTCACAGCATTCAGCAGTTCGAGAAGTGGCCACAAGATGGCAGTAGCACAGCTGATGAAAAGCATAGCCAGCTCATTTCATTGCATGCTGAAGCAATGTGTGAGAACAGAGGCATTTGTTTTCTTATTGGCTGGTAAGATAACCTAGGAAGCTACGATAACTGTTAGAAAAAAGGGACAAACAGCTTTCTTGGCAAGAGATTGCAAGTCTGCATTGATCCCAAGCAGGAAGAATGATGAAGACATCCCTTCACACTGTATTCCTATTCTTGTGGCTGTGGATGGACTGTGAGTTGGAAGATTTGGGTCAAGAGGAAAAAAAATTGGTGGATGTTAGACATCTATGGGCAATCGATTTTATACAGTTCCTTCTAGTTGTGGACAAAGAGATTTAGCAGAGTACTGCCTGACTGCTCCTCTCCTTTCTGTTTTTCTTTCTGTGTAGGGGAGAGTCATGGAGAGCAGGTCGAGCAGCACCATTCTACACTGAGTGTTCGAGAGGGAGACAGCGCTGTCATCAACTGCACTTACACAGATACTGCTTCATCCTACTTCCCGTGGTACAAGCAAGAAGCTGGAAAGAGTCTCCACTTTGTGATAGACATTCGTTCAAATGTGGACAGAAAACAGAGCCAAAGACTTATAGTTTTATTGGATAAGAAAACCAAACGATTCTCCCTGCACATCACAGCCACACAGCCTGAAGATTCAGCCATCTACTTCTGTGCAGCAAGCACACACTGTTTTCTAGGCACCTGCAGCCTATTCTCAAACTTGCTATGGGGGCTGGAGCCCCATCCACATCCTGTGTCTTGTAGTAAAGCATTTGTTGTATTGTTTATTTGCAATGGAAACTATAACATACAGATATTTAAAACATAAATGAGAAAGTTTGGCTCTGTGTGTGTGTGTGTGTGTGTGTGTGTGTGTGTGTGTGTGTGAGAGAGAGAGAGAGAGAGAGAGAGAGAGAGAGAGAGAGAAGTGGTTCATACCTTTAATCTCCGAACCCAGGAGGCAGAGGAGGAGGCGGAGGCGGAGGCGGAGGCGGAGGCGGAGGCAGTGGCAGGTGGATCTGAGTTCAAGGCCATCCAGGGTTACACAGAGAAACCTTATTTTGAGAAACAACTCCAAAATAGTTTTTTTTTTAATTTAAAATTCCTAACAAAATTTTTGCATACCCATATGTCTGAGTTACTTTTGAAGTGCTGTGAAGAGACACCATGACCAAGGTAACTTATAAAAAGAAATCCTTTAAATGGGGAGTCGGCTCACAGTTTCAGAGGATGAGTCTATAATCATCATGGTAGGGAGCGTGGTAACAATCAGGTAGGTGTGATGCCAGATGAGTTTTTGAGGGCTTACATGTAGAGATGACAGCCACAAAGCAGGGTAGGAGAGAGAGAGAGAGAGAGAGAGAGAGAGAGAGAGAGAGAGAGATTGACTCCCAGTGACACTCCTACAACAAGACTACATCCAAGACCTAATTTCTTCCAAACATCTACCAAATGGGGACAAAACATCCAAAAATATGATCCTATGGGGTTCTTCTCATTCCAACTGTCACAAGGTATGGGAGCTACACTATCTTTGGGTATATGGTTCCCATATTTAGAATACAATTAGAAATAATTCTGTTTTAGGGAAGTGGCATTAATAGTTCCTCATCCAGGGTTCATCGATTAATCAGACAAGTATAGTGGGACAGGCCTAGAGTACTAGACACAGATTCCATCATGTTGAGTGGGCCTTGTGCTGGCTAGTTTTATGTCAATTTTACACAAGCTGAAGTCTTCTATTTGGATATATGGCAATAGACTGTATAGTTTGGGAGGGTTCATGGACTCCCTTGATCAACAATTCAAAAGGAGATATGCCTGGAACTAGGGTGTTTTGGAGGGTGGGGTTGTTTTTGTTGGGAATAATTATCACATCACAATGTCATAATTTCTATAAAATATGTGCATGTATATATACAGATGCACTTACATATGTAATTTTAAGCAAACATAAGTTAGTATGATCCTCTATGACTCTTTCAAACCTGCCTAACGTTTATTCCTCCCTCCCTCCCTCCCTCCCTCCCTCCCTCCCTCCCTCCCTCCCTCCCTCCCAATGTATGTTGCTTTCTGCTCATCAGGTAAGTGTTCCTCATTGTCACCTATGTCTCCTGAATAGCTCCAGCCTGTACTATTCTCCTTTGAAGACCCCGATGGTTTCTTTTAACTTTCCTGGTGTCTGCAGTTACTCCAGGTGATACATTCAGAGCTGAAGATTCAGAGATGGTTCTGGAAACAAGTGAATATATGTAGCATTTGTCTTTCTGGGCCTGGGATACTTTACTCAGTATAATATTTTCTCGATCCATCCACTTACTTCCAAATTCTACAATGTTAATTTTCTTTTCAGCCAAATGGTATTCCAATATGTACTGTGCCACACTTTCCTTATCTGAGAATCTGTTGAAGGACATTTAGTTTATTTCTGTTTTCTAGCTACCATGAATAAAACAGCAATGAATATGGCTGAGCAAGGATCTGTGGAGTAGGATGTCAAGTCTCTTGGGCATGTGCCAAGGAGAGTTATAGATGAGTCATGTGGCAGATCTACTTTTAGCTTTTAGAAGATTAACCACATTGATTTCCACAAATGCAAACGTTTGCAGTTCCACCAATGTGAATGAGTGTTCTTCTTTCCCCATGTCCTCGTAAACATATTCACTTTCAGGTTTTTTAAATTGTTGTTGTTCTTTGTTTGTTTGTTTGTTTTTTTAACTCTTGATCATTCTTCCGCAGGTAAGATGAAATCTCAAAATAGTTGAGAAATGAAATTGGACCCATACTTACCACCTTCACAAAACTTAACTTGAAATGGATCAAGGCTCTCTATATAAAGCCTACAGTGTTGAAACTGCTGTGAGCAAACACATGCACTATTTGAATTGCATTTCCCTAATTGCCAAAGGCATTGAACAGTCCTTCTGATATTCCTTAGATATTCTTATTTCTTCTTTTGAAAACAGTCTGTTCAGATCCATAGTTCTTTTTTAAATTGTGTCATTTGCTTTGACTTGTTTGTATATTCTGGATATTAATCCTCTATCAGCTGTATAGCTGGAAAAGATTCTCTCCAGCTCTGTGCTGAGTCTGTTCTCTCTGTTGCTGCCTTTTCTGTTCAGAAGCTTTTGGTTTCAGAGGTCTCTTGGGTCAACCTTTGACATTAATTCCCGGGTAAATGGGTTCTGTTTAGAAAGTTCTTTCCTAAGCCCACACCTGGGATTGCCTGTTCTTCCAGCAGATTCATTGTTTCAGGCTTCACTTCCCTCTCTCACTGCTGGGATCACATCTGGATTAAATCTGTGTAACTCTTGTGCATATTGGCACACTCTCTGAGTTCTGCTCTAGCTGTGTCTGGAAGATAGTGTTTGGTTGGAATCACTCATCACCTATGGCACTAGCAGTCTTTCTGCTTCCTCTCCCACATAGATCCCTTGAGGGGGAGAGCTTTGATAAAAAAGTTTTATTTAGGACTGAGTGCTCCAGAGTCACATTCTACACAATGACCAGCTGAGGGACGTTATGTTAATTCCCATACACTGCTTGAAAAAGCTTCTCTGATGAGGATTGAGCAACACACTGATTTATGTACATAACAGAATGCCACTAGAAATAATTTTAGTGCTATGTTCCTTTAGCAAAAAAAACAGTAGTAGGTTTCCTCCTACGTCATTGCTGTACCTAATCTCAGGTTCTTAGCCACTGCAGCAGTGTCAGGAATGGGTTACAGCTCATGGAGTGGGCCAGTACAGTAAGAACGTGGTTGCTTGCTTCTGTAACTTTTGTGCTGCTATTTCAGCAGTATATCTTGCAGGCAGGCCACTGTTACAGTTCTCAGGGTTTGCAGCTGGAAGACATGGATTATTGCCTTTCTTCTCTGATAGTGGAAAGTACCTTCCAATGACATCAGTGCTCATCAGTTGGAGACAAGCTTCTAGATAGGCACCCACTCAGTGTCTCAACATTTGATGCCATACGTAAGTGTTGTCGTCTTCAGCAATGGGATCTAGCTATCAGGTTATGTAGAGTAGCACATAGCCTTGGCAATAGCCTGTGATGTCTAGGGGTTTTCACGGGGCCTCTTCAGTGAATGACTCAGCAAGATGTAAACTGTCCCTGGCACTGTAGGTTTTAACTTGGTGATGTAAGATGTCTAGTTGGAGCATTTTCTGCCCTATTATTTAGTGACTCCGTTTAGATTCATTTTTATATATGTGTATATTTTAGGAGCTTCTACAATAGTAGGCTTTCATGAGGATTTATTTTAATGGCCTTTAGTGTTAGTTGTCCCTTCCCACATTCCCTCTGTTACCTTTCTCTCCCACCCCCTTCCTATTTAATCCTCCTAGTCTAGCTTTCTCTTTGACTCTCTAAAGTCTATCTCCTCTTTCTTGGGAAATCCCGCTAAGTCCCTCATCTGGCACTTTTGTGACTTTTTCTTTTAATTTTGGATTGTAGCATGTCTATCAAAGGCTTAAAAGTGAATGTCCTCTTATAAGAGAAAACAGGTAGTATTTGTTTTATTTGGAGAGGGGGATCTAGGTTGTCTCACTCACGTTACTTTTTTCTAGCTCTGTCCAGTTACTTTCAAATTTTATAATTTCAGTCTTAACAGCAGAATAATATTCCATTGTATAAGTGTATCATACCACCATCATCATCCATTCATCAGTTGATAAGTATCTAGGATGTTCCCAGTTCCTATCCCCTGTGAATAAGGTGGCAATGAACATGGGTGAGTGCATGTGTCTCTACTAGTATGTGGAGTCCTTTGGGTACCAAGAGTGATAAAGCTGGAACTTGAAGTAGGTCTATTTCCAGCTTCTTGGGAAATTGACACCTTGATTTCCATGGTAGCTGTACAAGTTTTCACAACCACCAAATAATAAATAACTATTTCCCATTCCTTGTATCCTCACCAACACATCCTGCCATTAGTATTATTGATTTTGACCATTTTGACTCAGATAAGAAAATCCTCCCGAAACCCCCTACCCTATTCTCCCTCCCCCTGCCTCTATGAGAGTGCTCCCCCACCCACCTACATCCACCTTCCTGTCCTGGTATTCCTCTATACTAGGGCATCTAACCCTCTCAGGCCCAAGGGCCATTCCTCCCACTGATGTCCAATAAGGCCATCCTCTGCCACATATGTGGCCAGAATCATGGGTCACTCCATGTGTACTCTTTGGTGGTCCAGTCCCCGGGAGCTCCAGGGGGTCTGGCCAGTTGACACTGTTGCCCCCCCATAGGGCTGCAACCCCCCTCAGCTCCTTCAGTCCCTTCTCCAGCTCCTCCATCTGGGAACCCATGCTCAGTCCAATGTTTAGCTGTGAGCATCTGCCTCCGTATTTGTCAGGCTCTGGCAGAGTCTCTCAGGAGACAGCCATTTAAGGCTCTTCCTGGCATCCGCAATAGCGTCCAGGTTTGGCGAGTGTATATGGGATGGATCCACAGGTAGGGCAGTCTCTGAATGGCTTTTTCTTCAGTCTCTGCTCCATACTTTGTCTCCAAATTTCCTCCTGTGAGTATTTTGTTCACCCTTCTAAGAAGCACTGAAGCATCCATACTTTGGTCTTCTTTCTTCTTGAGCTTCATATGGTCTGTGAATTTTATGTTGGGTATTCTGAACTTATGGGTGAATATTCACTTACCAATGAGTACATAATGTGTGTGTTCTTTTGTGACTGGGTCACCTCACTCAGGATGATATTTTCTTTTTTTTTTAATTTTTAATATTTTTATTACATATTTTCCTCAATTACATTTCCAATGCTATCCCAAAAGTCTCCCATAGTGCCCCCCACTTCCCTACCCACCCATTCCCATTCTTTTGGCCCTGGCATTCCCCTATATTGGGGCATATAAAGTTTGCAAGTCCAATGGGCCTCTCTTTCCATTGATGGCCGACTAGGTCATCTTTCGATACATATGCAGCTAGAGACAAGAGCTCCGGGGTTCTGGTTAGTACATCATGTTGTTCCAACAATAGGGTTGCAGATCCCTTTAGCTCCTTGGGTACTTTCTCTAGCTTCTCCATTGGGAGCCCTGTGATACATCCAATAGCTGACTGTGAACATCCACTCCTGTGTTTGCTAGGCCCCGGCATCGTCTCACAAGAGACAGCTATATTTGGGTCCTTTCAGCAAAATCTTGCTAGTGTATGCAATGGTGTCAGCGTTTGGAAGCTGATTATGGGATGGATCCCTGGATACGGCAGTCTCTAAATGGTCCATCCTTTCATCACAGCTACGAACTTTGTCTCTGTAACTCCTTCCCTGGGTGTTTTGTTCCCAATTCTAAGAAGGTGCACAGTGTCCACACTTTGGTCTTCATTCTTCTTGAGTTTCATGCGTTTATCAAATTGTATCTTATATCTTGGGTATCCTAAGTTTTGGGCTAATATCCACTTATCAGTGAATACATATTGTGTGAGTTCTTTTGTGATTGTGTTACTTCACTCAAGATGATGCCCTCCAGGTCCATCCATTTGACTAGGAATTTCATAAATTCATTCTTTTTAATAGCTGAGTAGTACTCCATTGTGTAAATGTACCATAATTTCTGTATCCATTCCTCTGTTGAGGGTCATCTGGGTTCTTTCCAGCTTCTGGCTATTATAAATAGGGCTGCTATGAACATAGTGGAGCATGTGTGCTTTTTACCAGTTGGGACATCTTCTGGATATATGCCCAGGAGAGGTATTGCTGGATCCTCCGGTAGTACTATGTCCAATTTTCTGAGGAACCACCAGACTGATTTCCAGAGTGGTTGTACAAGCTTGCAATCCCACCAACAATGGAGGAGTGTCCCTCTTTCTCCACATCCTCGCCAGCATCTGCTGTCACCTGAATTTTTTATCTTAACCATTCTGACTGGTGTGAGGTGGAATCTCAGGGTTGTTTTGATTTGCATTTCCCTGATGATTAAGGATGTTGAACATTTTTTCAGGTGCTTCTCTGCCATTCGGTATTCCTCAGGTGAGAATTCTTTGTTCAGTTCTGAGCCCCATTTTTTAATGGGGTTATTTGACTTTCTGGAGTCTACCTTCTTGAGTTCTTTATATATATTGGATATTAGTCCCTTATCTGATTTAGGATAGGTGAAGATCCTTTCCCAATCTGTTGGTGGTTTTTTTGTCTTATTGATGGTGTCTTTAGCCTTGCAGAAGCTTTGTAGTTTCATGAGGTCCCACTTGTCAATTCTCGATCTTACAGCACAAGCCATTACTGTTCTATTCAGGAATTTTTCCCCTGTGCCCATATCTTCAAGGCTTTTCCCCACTTTCTCCTCTATAAGTTTCAGTGTCTCTGGTTTTATGTGAAGTTCCTTGATCCACTTAGACTTGACCTTAGTACAAGGAGATAGGAATGGATCGATTCGCATTCTTCTACATGTTAACAACCAGTTGTGCCAGCACCATTTGTTGAAAATGCTGTCTTTCTTCCACTGGATGTTTTTAGCTCCCTTGTCGAAGATCAAGTAACCGTAGGTGTGTGGGTTCATTTCTGGGTCTTCAATTCTATTCCATTGGTCTATTTGTCTGTCACTATACCAGTACCATGCAGTTTTTATCACAATTGCTCTGTAGTAGAGCTTTAGGTCCAGCATGGTGATTCCACCAGAGGTTCTTTTATCCTTGAGAAGAGTTTTTGCTATCCTAGGTTTTTTGTTATTCCAGATGAATTTGCAGATTGCACTTTCTAATTCGTTGAAGAATTGATTTGGAATTTTGATGGGGATTGCATTGAATCTGTAGATTGCTTTTGGCAAGATAGCCATTTTTAAAATGTTGATCCTGCCAATCCATGAGCATGGGAGATCTTTCCATCTTCTGAGATCTTCTATAATTTCTTTCTTCAGAGACTTGAAGTTTTTTTTTTTCATGTTTTTTTTTATTACATATTTTCCTCAATTACATTTCCAATGCTATCCCAAAAGTCCCCCATACCGCCCCCCACTTCCCTACCCTCCCATTCCCATTCTTTTGGCCCTGGCATTCCCCTATATTGGGGCATATAAAGTTTGCAAGTCCAATGGGCCTCTCTTTCCAGTGATGGCCGACTAGGCCATCTTTCGATACATATGCAGCTAGAGACAAGAGCTCCGGGGTACTGGTTAGTTCATCATGTTGTTCAAACTATAGGGTTGCAGATCCCTTTAGCTCCTTGGGTACTTTCTCTAGCTTCTCCATTGGGAGCCCTGTGATACATCCAATAGCTGACTGTGAGCATCCACTCCTGTGTTTGCTAGGCCCCTGCATAGTCTCACAAGAGACAGCTATCTTTGGGTCCTTTCAGCAAAATCTTGCTAGTGTATGCAATGGTGTCAGCGTTTAGAAGCTGATTATGGGATGGATCCCTGGATACGGCAGTCTCTAGATGGTCCATCCTTTCATCACCGCTAGGAACTTTGTCTCTGTAACTCCTTCCCTGGGTGTTTTGTTCCCAATTCTAAGAAGGGGCACAGTGTCCACATTTTGGTCTTCATTCTTCTTGAGTTTCATGCTTTTAGCAAATTGTATCTTATATCTTGGGTATCCTAAGTTTTGGGCTAATATCCACTTATCAGTGAATACATATTGTGTGAGTTCCTTTGTGATTGTGTTACCTCACTCAAGATGATGCCCTCCAGGTCCATCCATTTGGCTAGGAATTTCATAAATTCATTCTTTTTAATAGCTGAGTAGTACTCCATTGTGTAAATGTACCATAATTTCTGTATCCATTCCTCTGTTGAGGGACATCTGGGTTCTTTCCAGCTTCTGGCTATTATAAATAGGGCTGCTATGAACATAGTGGAGCATGTGTCCTTCTTACCGGTTGGGCCATCTTCTGGATATATGCCCAGAAGAGGTATTGCTGGATCCTCCGGTAGTACTATGTCCAATTTTCTGAGGAACCGCCAGACTGATTTCCAGAGTGGTTGTACAAGCTTGCAATCCCACCAACAATGGAGGAGTGTTCCTCTTTCTCCACATCCCCGCCAGCATCTGCTGTCACCTGAATTTTTTATCTTAGCCATTCTGACTGGTGTGAGGTGGAATCTCAGGGTTGTTTTGATTTGCATTTCCCTGATGATTAAGGATGTTGAACATTTTTTCAGGTGCTTCTCTGCCATTTGGTATTCTTCAGGTGAGAATTCTTTGTTCAATTCTGAGCCCCATTTTTTAATGGGGTTATTTGACTTTCTGGAGTCCACCTTCTTGAGTTCCTTATATATATTGGATATTAGACCCTTATCTGATTTAGGATAGGTAAAGATCCTTTCCCAATCTGTTGATGGTTTTTTTGTCTTATTGATGGTGTCTTTTGCCTTGCAGAAGCTTTGCAGTTTCATGAGGTCCCACTTGTCAATTCTCGATCTTACAGCACAAGCCATTGCTGTTCTATTCAAGAATTTTTCCCCTGTGCCCATATCTTCAAGGCTTTTCCCCACTTTCTCCTCTATAAGTTTCAGTGTCTCTGGTTTTATGTGAAGTTCCTTGATCCACTTAGACTTGACCTTAGTACAAGGAGATAGGAATGGATCGATTCGCATTCTTCTACATGATAACAACCAGTTGTGCCAGCACCATTTGTTGAAAATGCTGTCTTTCTTCCACTGGATGTTTTTAGCTCCCTTGTCGAAGATCAAGTGACCGTAGGTGTGTGGGTTCATTTCTGGGTCTTCAATTCTATTCCAATGGTCTATTTGTCTGTCACTATACCAGTACCATGCAGTTTTTATCACAATTGCTCTGTAGTAAAGCTTTAGGTCTGGCATGGTGATTCCACCAGAGGTTCTTTTATCCTTGAGAAGAGTTTTTGCTATCCTAGGTTTTT